>NC_141137.1:29823432-30451920 GCF_053477565.2 Lygodium microphyllum
TCTATCCTTGGCCGCTTGTATGTCCTGTCTTATTGACTTTACTTGGTCATCCATCTCTTCCAACATCTGTCTTGAAGCTTCAACCCTTAAGGTTGGATCAGAAAAGTTTAGGGGACTTCGACAGTCATGACCATACAATGCTTGGAAACGGGTCATCTGAATGCTTTGTTGGTAAGAAGAATTGTATGCAAATTCAACCAAAGGCAAGTATTGAATCCACCTCTTTGGCTCTCGACAGCAATATGCCCTAAGAATATCCTCGATGACTTGATTTACTCGCTCTGTTTGGCCATCCGTTTGGGGATGGTAGGCGGTACTAAAGTAGAGTTGAGTCCCAATAGCTTCAAAGATAGCTCTCCAGAAGTGTGATGTGAAGAGAGAATCATGATCACTAATGATTCTTCTAGGTAAACCATGTAGCTTGAATATCTCCTTGATAAACAATCTTGCAATGTCTGAGGCTTTATAGTTTGTCTTTACTAGAATAAGGTGTGCAACCTTAGTAAGCATGTCAACCACAACCATGATGGAGTTATATCCTCCCTGGACTTGGGGTAGGCCTACAACAAAATCCATACTGATGAATTCCCATTTCATTTGGGGAATGTCAAGCAGTTGCAATTTTCATGGCATCATGACATGTTCGGCTTTGATACGTTGGCAAGACAAACACTCAGTGACATATTTGAGAACGTCACCTTTGAGCCTCTCCCAATGGTAGCTCTTCCTATAACTACATTAAGAGTTTTAGCATAGCCAGGATGTCCTGCGAAAGGAGAATCGTGAGCTTCCCACAATATCTTCTGCTTAAGTGACTGGCTTGCTGGTATACACAGCCTTGTTCTGTAGTAGACAAGTCCACTATTAATGGAAAATTCTTGATACTTAGCCTGCAACTTTTGGTTCTGCTCCTTGATAGAGATCTCCTTTAGCATTGATTGGTAGGCCAAATCATGGCATGCTTCTTCTCTAGTCAACTCAAGTATAGGGTTGTTTGGCATAGATACTTTTGTAGCTAGAGATCTGGCCCTTGATGGATTCTGCAAGATTAGGGAATTTAGGAATGCCTTGCGACTAAGTGGATTGGCAACTACATTCTCTTTTCCTGGTCGGTACTTGATTTCAAAGTCATATTGCTCCAACACTTCAATCCACCGACGTTGCCTCATGTTGAGCTCGTTCTGGGTAAAGATCCATTTGAGACTCTTATGGTCCGTTACTAGAGTAAACTTGTTACCCAACAGGTAGTGTCTCCAAAGATTTAGAGCATGGATGATAGCTAGTAATTCCAGATCATGCATAGCATAGTTCTTTTCATGACTCTTCAATTTTCTTGAAGAGTATGCTACTGGATGACCTTCCTGCATAAGTACACATCCCAAGGCAAGAATGCTAGCATCAGTTACGACCTCAAACTCCTTATTGAGGTCAGAAAGTTTTAGAATAGATGCTGATACCAAACTTTGCTTCAATTTGTCAAAGCTATTCTGTTCGGGAGTTGACCATGTAATGGAAGTTTGCTTCTTTAGTAAGTCTGTCAGAGGTGCTGCAATCAAAGCATAGTTTTTTATGAAGACCCTATACCATCCTATCAACCCAAGAAAGCTACGTATCTCTTTGACAGATACTGGTATTGGCTACTCAAGCACATCTCTAACCTTGGCTAGGTCCACTGATATTCCTTCTGATGATACTATGAATCCTAGATATTCAATCTGATGCTTGAAGAATGCACACTTCTTCATTTTAGCATACAGCTTATGCAACCTCATTGTCTCACATCCGAAGTTGAGGTTCATGATCTTCTTCCTGTTTAGAATAGATTAAAGTGTCATCGAAGAAGACAAGTATGAAATCATCAAGATATGGCCTAAAGATATCCTGCATTAACCTATTGAAGGTGTCACGTGCATTCATAAGCCCGAATGACATAACTAGGAACTCAAAGTGCCCATATCTTGTATTGAAGGCCGTCTTTGGGATATCTTCTTCCTTGATCCTTATCTGATAGTAACCTGACCTGAGATCAATCTTGGAGAAGATCTTCGCACCCTAAAGACGATCAAGAAGCTTATCTATTCTAGGAATAGGATACTTCTTCTTGACTATTGATTGATTCAACCCACGGTAATCAATACATAGTCGAAGTGTCCCATCTTTCTCTTTCTGGAATAGTACTGGAGCTCCCCATGGTGAATTGCTAGGCCGGATGTATCCCTGATCTAACAGTTGCTTGAGTTATTCCTTCAGCTCAATTGCTTCTGGTATGGACATTCTATAAGGTCTCTTTGCAATTGGCGCAACTCCAAGTACTAACCTAATCTCATGATCCACTTCTCTTTGAGGCGGAAGTTTAGTCAACTCTTCAAGGAATACGTCCGTGTATTCCTTTAGCCAAGAAGGTCTTTCATGAGATTCTTGCTTTTGATCCAATTTGTTGAGTTTGATCAAGTAAACAGGTAATCCTTTTCTAACTCCTTTTATGATCCGAGATACTTTGGCCAATTGGATTCTTGGGACTCCTGCCTCACCTTAAGTTGTGACTAATTCCCTTTTAGAGTTTCGAAAGGAAACTTGACCCTTTCCACGGTGAATGTGGGTGTCGTTAGGCTTAAGCCAATCCATTCCGAGTAGACACTCATGGATACCTAAATTCATGACTCTGAATTTGACCGAGGTCTTCTTTCCTCCCAGAAAGAATTCCACCTTAGCAGTTTGCCTGGTACAAGTAACCTCACGACCATTTGCCAATTCCACAAGCAGGGTAGGTGCTTCTACTGTGGTTATTCCTAATCTTTTTGCACATGCTCGTGAGATGAAGGAATGTGTACTACCATAATCAATCAAGGTCTTGAAATCTTTACCTTGATAGTCCGATGGTGTCTAAATCACCTAGAACTGGCAATTCGGCCCTTTCTTATGTAAAGCGGCATGGACTATTGCTCTTTCGAATTCTGCTTCCATGGTCGGATCTTCTTCTTCTCCTTCTTCGCACATTTGCCTATTGGCAATGCAGGCGGTTCTTCCTCTTCCTCGGGTAGCGGTTCCTTGACCACGACATGTTCTTTGGAAAGGCGCTTGGCGATGTCCTCCACCAAGCTTGGGACATTGCCTTTTGAAGTGACCGGGTTCGTTGCAGTGAAAACAATGGAGGTTTCGTCCATTACTTTGAGTAGGAACAAAGTTGTTGACGTTATTTGTCCTTGCTTTCTTTCTTTGTCCCTGATTATGACCTTGAACTCTCTTCATTTGAGGTCTGAATGCTCCTCTGTTTGGGTCATTGTAAGACCAAGCTTTGTTACCCCTTGGTCTAGACTGTACCTCTTGAATTATAGGCGCCGCTCGAATGAGTGCATCCTAAAGATCTGATGGATGCATAATTCGAGACAGGTATTTACTGGTGGATTTAAGCCCGCATAAAATTTGGACACCTACTACGTCATGTCCATCTGTGGCGCATACTTTAAAAGTGAGACGAATTTAGAGTAGTATGCGTCAAGAGTGAGTCCTAGCTGTTTTAGCTCATAGAACTGATTCATTTTCTGCGTGCGATATGCAGGTGGTAAGTATCTTCCCTACACGGCTTTCTTCAGCTTCTCCCAAGTAACGGATCCCTCTGCGATCCCTTGATCCCTACACCATTTCTTCCACCAAAGTCTGGCTTCGCCGGTGAGTTTTAACTTGGCGAGCATAGCCTGATTGGCGGGTGCAGTACCGGCTGCTTCGAAGTAATCGTCCATGGATTCAATCCAAATTTCAGCATTAGCTTGGACGAATCTGCCTCTCCTGTCAAACTCGGGTGGCTTAATGTGTTTGAGAAGGAACTTCTTCTCCTGGATTACAACAGTACTTGAAGTAGGAGGCGAATTAGGAACCTATACTTGGGGTTGTGCCTGAATAAAGGTTTTCTTAACATTATTATACGGTAATCGACGTTAGCTTATATTACATCTTTAATTCAGCTATCTCGTAAACAATGTAGTTACTTAACTTTTTATCAACTCTTATGCACAGCCAGACATTGATAAAAAGAAGTCTTTATTTGTATTTATATGGGCATAGCCCTTTTGAATACAACATTTCATGCGATGATAAGCCAATTGTTACATTTAGTTTGGGGAGAACAACGTTGTATTGCATTTATCTACAGGAACTGTGTAATAGTAAGGTTTTGGGTCATGGATCTTCAGGAATCGATAAGTCATTGGAAGTTCAGGATATCCTTTCTGTTGGAATCCATACTTCTCATGGCGGCCCAACACTTTAATCCTGTTAGCGGGGATTACAGGGGTTACTTCCTCATATATATATGAGTTCATCTCAACCCTCCGACCTCGAATATGTAAAGTTGAATTTACGTAAGCTTCCACAAAAACGAACAAGTTCACGACTTTCAGGTCTTCCAACCACTTGATCCTCTTTAGGTTGGTTTGTAGATAAGCAAACCGGTGGGCGGCTATATAGTAGATTCCTGAAGCACCCATCCATCTTTGTTCCATGTACAAAGGTGATGGATTATAAATCTGCTCCAGGATGTTCATCATCCCAATTCTTTGTCTATAAAGCGGAGAATGCATTGTAGTCATAAACATGACTCAAAATACCAAAAACTTGTTCCACGCTTCGTAATTCTGCAAGATAGCATTGAAGGTAAGGAAATGTTTGGATAGCAACAATTGCTTTACTTCATTTCATTGAGATTTCATAAAAACAATTCCATTTGTTGGTCGGCTCTGATACCAACTGTAACGTGTCCACTAGTATCATCCAGGACACGTCTTAGCAGTCCATCGGAAAGGATGTCTAGAAAGCTTCGCCTGGCACTCCCATGGAATGTTATGGGATTTGCGATCTAGGGCTTTCCACGTCTGCCACGTAGTGGAAGTATTCTGGCCATTCCCACTTAGGATCGACCGAAATTAGGGTTTTCCTGATTGGTCATTTCCTAACAGCAACTATCGTCGGACTCAAGCGAACTACTTTACGCAGAAATGCCAGGTCCGAAGCGGATTTACGCTGCACTTGGTTCAAGGAGAATGCGAAACGAGAGGGATGCAAAGCTCAACCTCTCTGCCATAAGGCATAGTCCCATTCCGTTCCCCTAAAATAGCGTAAATCAGTTAAGACATAACTCTAGGTCAATGCTTTCGTTGTTCGTGTCCTTTGACGATCATCCCGCTGTTCTTTGAGATTTGAGAAAAGTTCCCGGCCAACCAAGACCACCCAACCGTAGGACAGGCCCATGGCCCATCCTCGCACTTTCCTCGGTTTGTTTTAGTTATGTAATTATCTAACACATTAATTGGACATGTAACAACCAGCTTCTTTAATTAATCCGTTAAGCACTGGTTCCTTCACATAATCTTATCACGTGACATAGAAAAACAATATCAGACAAGTTCTTTATTAACATATCATCATATTTATCTTTGAAATACAAGGAGTTCAGCCCGTAGGCTTGTTCACAATCCGCCCGAAGGCTATCTAGCAATCCACCGGGATCACTATTCCAAGTTTCCGCCCGTACACTAGTATGCGGGCCTTGAGATCTAATCCCAAGTCACGTTAGCCTCTTGTGGAAGACCCAAAAGGCGAGGGATTTACAGCCAGAGCCCCCCTGGCACCCAAGCATCCTCCTGCTCCAAGTAGTGCTCAACGGAGAGACCTCTCACGGCGGGTTCAGTCCACGTTCTCGGCGCGGCCAACAACCCCCTTGGTTAGGGTCAGGCAGGTAGTCGGGGGTAACTGAAGCTGCCACTCCCTTCACGCCTTCAACCTGAAGTATAGATACTTATTTACTTTGTAATTCATTGGTCAAACAAGTCAAACAGTGCTCTAAAATCTCTAGCAAACACAAACATTTCCATTGATCGATTTTTGTTGTTGGCAAACTGCTAAGGAAGGAATCTTTCCTTTCGAATGCATCCAGCACTCGATCCGGGGTGTCTTGCAACTTGGCAAGATCTCTTATATTCTGGGTTAGGGCATACCCTATTAACTCAACTTGGTCAAACCCTAAAGTTCATTGGATACTTCAGTTTCCGGGTTTCAACCTTCCTTAGAAGGATATCAAAGTATACATCCTCTTGCAAGATAACCTACGTAAGGATCTGCCATCCTTGTTGCAGGAATTTAGCCTTTCTTCTTATGAATCAATCACAAGACCATATGACTTCGTACTTGCCGCCCAAGTCCTGCATCATACTATGCAATAATGGAGTTACAAAACAATGTGTTTCAGTTTCTTTAAGCTGACATTTGTCAGACCTAGGGTTTCCTAGCTTTATTATTTTCTTTTAAGAAACTCAGGGACAAACCCTAGTTCTTTTATGTTTACAATCTACAATCAAGGAATGTGGGCAAGTATTTAGGGTATAAACATTTCTTGGATTTTTAATTCATTCCCAATGAATATTTCGTAGCATAGGTATTTCTAAGTTTATATTAATTTGGTTAATTTTAAAAGGTAATATCGAGATCACCTCCGCATGATTTGTTATCTATGTGTCAGTTGATTTTTCAATCCTAAACTTTATTGATTTGAGGTTAGGTAAATTCAATTAATCTTCCTTTTTCCTTGCGAATAAAACTCATGCCAAATAAGCAATCTTTCCCTTGCTAAGTTATGCAGTTAGCAATGATAACTTCCTAGAGTTAAAGCATCGTAAGAAACCTTTCATGATTCGCACCTTCCATGATGTTTCGTTGTAAAAAGAATAGGGGTTAATAGTGCAAGATGCAGTTTTATACCTTCTAGACTTAACCGAAGTATACTACTTTAGTGGGTAAATAATCTTGCTCATAATTTATTTCAATGCATAATGTTTTTTGAAGGAAAACTATGTTTATACTTTATTTATTTTGCTTGTTTAATTAAACTAAATTCCTTTGTCGTAAATAACTAGGACAAAATATATCTTATCCCTAACAATTCATCTTGCACAATTGAATTAAAACCGATATAAAATTAAGAAGGAAAAACCTGGGTTTGGGGTGAGATATCCACATGGATACCGGGAGATGACCCTCCCGCAGCTACTCCTTGGACTTTCTTAGGCAGCATCACAGTTGTAGTCCTTCGAACGTGGAAGCACCTTTACACTCCTTTTCAGAATTCCACCGTCGCTCCCTTGCACGTCAATACTCTTCTTCTCTTTTTCGAGTAGGGGAAAAAATCAAGTCCCAAGGGTATTTTGGAAAGGCAAGGAACAGCTAAGGGTTTATCCACGAGGAGGGGTAATAAGACCTTTAAGGTCTTAGTTTCTTTGGAAGGAAAAGGTCTACAAAGCCTTTTAAAAAAGCCCTATAGGAGTATATACACGGGAAAAAAGGTGTGTGTGTGTGTGTGGTTCCAAAAGCATATGAAGGGGGCATTGGGAGATCTTTGGACACGGGAGTGAAAGGTATAGGAAGGGGGATCTTGAAGGGATTTTTGGACACGGGGGAGGGGTGTGTGGACCGGGGTGAAAAGGTCTTAGGGATTTTTAAAACCCAGGGGGAAAAGATGAAGGGTGAAAGGGGTTTATAGGTTCAACACGGGGGAGGGAGGGTTTAAGGTTTATTTGATCCCGGGGAAAAGGGGGACTAAGAAGGCCCTTAAAAAAGATTTAAACCGGGAGGGGGAAAGGTTAATAAAAGGTATAGGAAGGGGGGCTTAGATCCCTCCCCTTAGAAGCTTCCAAGAAGCTTCTTGGAAGCTTCTGTAAGTGGATTTATCACACGTGGAGGAGAGAGAGAGGATGATTTTGACGGCGGCTTGTTGGCATCTAGGGCCAAATGGTGGCTGTGATGAGACTCAATGGTGCTCCTCCCTCATGGCGTGGCGGTGTTACGCTTCCCCCCAGCTGTCCCTCTCTCACACGGCCACGTCCAAATCTCACACCCTCCTTCCTATCTTGTTTAATGGCAGTTCTGATGTAGTCTTCAGAATCCCCTCTCTCGTTTAATCCTGGCGGCGTCATGGCTCATGTCTTCCTCTCCCAGCTCCCATGGCGAAGGGTTTTATAGGGGATGGAGAGTTGCCTTCCTCTCTCCATGCGCCATGTGCATGGCATTCACCTTCCTCCTTGGCATCCAGCGTGATGCTGAATCGACCACATTCGCTCATCCATGACCTCCTTCGCAAGCTTACGTGCCCGTGCTTTGCTCTCCCTCCTCCAGCACAACCTTCGGCTGGGGAAGAATAAAAAGATTAAAAGAAAATTTTTTACATAAATTCTCTCAATTTCCCCTTGACCTCCTCCCAAGAGGAGGTCCACACGGAAATATGTGGTTACAATAAACCATAGTTTCGGTTCTACAAATGGAGATTATGATACATCGTGTTTTAAATTCGCACGGTCCGTGACCCAATGCCAGCTTTGTCTTTTTCCCAGGAATTCTCATGGCTTCGTAATATATCTTTAGCAGAAATATTACAGCTCATTACCATGAATCTGACCGAAGTCGACTCTCCACCGAATAGAAACTTCACCTTAGCAGTTTGCATGGTACAAGAGACCTTATGACTATTTGCTAATTCCACAATTTGTCAAGATTGTGGGAGAGAAGGAAGGAGTCTCACTTGTAGCTTTCTTGCTTGCATAATGGGGGAATACACACAAGGGTGGAGGCTGAAAACAGTTTTCCTCTTCTTAGTTGTGTAAGCCAAAAAGAAAGTCTCTTACAAAGAAATAGAAGAACCCTATATATGGGTCTCAAACCAAACTCAACTAACTAAGGTGGCATACTAATTGAGCCACAAACTAGAGTAGATAAGGATAGCTGTCATGTAGCTATTATTCATGGGCGGTGTACCAACCGCATCTGCAACTGACACGTCGGTGACATAAATGCACAACGGTCACCTTGGCATATCACGAGTGGAGCTCGATATCTCAACACTCCCCCTCGAGCTCAATCCCAATTCCTGCACACCAAGCAGGTCTCTGAACTTGCGCAGCTTCTCTGCGCCCAATGCCTTCGTGAATATGTCAGTTACCTGATCCTCTGTGCTGACATAAACTAGATCAATAAGACCTAGTAAAACCCTCTCCCGCACATAGTGATAATGCACCTCAATGTGCTTTGTTCTAGCATGATAGACTAGGTTATTTGCCAAGTGTATACTACTCATGTTGTCACAATAAATGACAACTGGCCCATCTGTAGACGGATGCCTATCATAAAGTAGCTTATGCAACCAAGCTACCTCACATGCAGCCATTGTTGCACCCCTGTACTCAGCCTCTATGCTCGACAAGGCAATCGTAGGCTGTTTCTTGCTGCTCCAAGTGACTGTAGCACTCCCAAAAGAGAACACATACCCACTGGTAGATCGTCTATCAGAAATACTACCAGCCCAATCAGCATCAGTGTATCCATGCAACTGTATCTGAACCCCAGTCTCATAAAATAGTCCATACTGCAATGTGGACTTCACATACCTGAGTATGCGTCTAGCCACATCCAAATGCGGTTTCCTTGGAGCCTGCATAAACTGACTTACCAATCCAATAGCATAGCTCAAATTTGGCCTGGTAATAGTCATATAAATCAAGCTTCCTACTATGCGTCTGTACATAGTAGGGTCTTCTAGAAGCTCACCTGCATCTGCGCTCAGCTTCACATTCTGCTCCAAAGGAACTGAAATAGGCTTACAGCCTGTCATCCCATATTTGGACAGCATGTCCAATCCATACTGCCTCTGCAAGAGCTATATCCCACTTGGTGATCTAATCACCTCAATGCCCAAGAAATAATGCAGCTCTCCCAAATCCTTCATCTCAAACTTCTGCTTCAATAGCATTTTCACATGAAGGATATCTTCATCACTGTCACCTGTCATAATCAAATCATCAACATAAATGACAAGTAGCATAATACCTTTCTCTGTTTTTCTCACATAAAGTGAGAAGTCTGCCTTGGAAATCTGAAAGCCAATAGTGACAAGATACTATCCTATCTTGTCAAACCATGCTCTAGGTGCTTGCTTCAAGCCATACAAGGCTTTCTTCAACCTGCAAACAAACTCAGGATGAACAGCATGCACATAACCTGGTGGTTGCTCCATATAGACCTCTTCTTGCAAGTCACCATGCAAGAAGGCATTCTTTACATCCATCTGATGTAAAGACTATTCCTTTGATGCAGCCATAGCAATGACTGCTCTTACGGTTGCCATCCTTGCAACCGGACTGAATGTTTCTTCATAGTCAATGCCATATGTTTGTGCATACCCCTTGACTACTAATCTTGCCTTGTATCTGTTCACAGAACCATTTGCATTGTGCTTCACCTTATAAACCCACTTACAGCCAATTGCATTCTTACCTTTAGACAAAGGTACCAATTCCCATGTAGCATTTGCTTCCAAGGCATCCATTTCTTCATCCATGGCTTTCTCCCATTTTTCTTTTCCCATGGCTTGCTCAAAAGAAGTGGGTTCTGGTTCCTGGATCACTTTGACCATATATGCATAGTGAATGGCTGTAAATCCATCATATTTCAGCCTATCCACAGGATACCTAGCTCTGATAGACCTGCGCAAAGTAGGTTCACTCCCAGGTGCTCTCAAAACATCCCTGATCTTCCTTACTCCAGGTGTAACAATAGAAGGAATACCCAACTCATCATCAATGCTCTGTTCTGAGCCACTGGATTCACCGTCCACATAAGAGTGACCTGCATTCACATCAACCATGGGCTGATCTACCTTCTCTTTTCCTTTTCGTGATACCTGCATACCACTATCTGCATTGCTTTGAGAAGATTCTCCTGATCTCAATCTGCGTGTCCATGGCGAAGAATGTGAACCACTGCTAGAGGACACTCCAAGTCCACTAATATCTTGTGACTGCTGCTTTGAATTCTGTGCAGTATTACCATTTTGTGCATCTACATTATCAATCACATTTATTGGTTTATACCAGCTACTCATCTCATCAAAAACAACATCTCTGCTCACTGTAAACTTACGAGTAGAAGGGTTATAGCATCTATACCCTTTTGCTGCAGAGAGTAACCAATAAAGATGCACTTCTCAGCTTTTGGATCCAACTTGGATCTCAACTCATCTGGCACATGTACATAGGCAATGCAACCAAAAATTTTCAAATGAGAAATATTTGGTTTCCTACCAGTATACCTCTCCTCTGGAGTCATCCCATGTATTGCTGCAGTGGGAGTCATGTTCATTATATAGACTGCTGTAGCAACTGCTTCAGCCCAGTAAAAATCTGGCAAGTCTTTTTCATTGAGCATGGCACGAGATACCTCTCCAATATGCATGTTTTTCCTTTCTGCAATTCCATTTTGTTGTGGGGTATGACTGCATGAATATTGCTACTTTATGCCATGCTCCTGCAGGAACCTTGCAAACTCATTTGAGAGATACTCTCCCCCTCCATCTGACCTAAGGCATTTTATTTGCAGGCCTGTTTCTTTTTCAACCATAGCTTTAAGAGTTTTGAAATGCCCAAAAACTTCACTTTTCTTTTTCATAAAATACACCTAAACTTTTCTGCTATAGTCATCAATAAAAGTGACAAAATAATGACAGTCTCCAAGAGATGCAGCTTTATTTAGTCCACACATCAGAGTGAATTAATTCCAATGGCTTCTTACTCTCATGAACATGTCTAGGAAATGGTTTCCTTGCCTGTTTTCCAAACTGACAGGCTTCACATACCTTATGCATTTTTGCAACCTTGAATTTTGGCAATCCTGCAATAATATTTTGGGCCTGCATTGATTTAAGTCGCTGTACATTAACATGACCAATGCGTTTATGCCAGATATCAATATCTGCAACTACACCGGTCCCATGAGCAAACATTGCTGCACTCAATTCAGGCATGTCTGCATCCAACGTAAACATTCTGCCCTTCTTCTTTCCTTTTGCTATCAAGCGACCTTTATTTTTCATATCCTCAACAAAGAATCCATGAGGATTAAATCTGACCTGCAAGCCCTACTATACCATTTGACCAACAGAAACCAGATTCTTGGTGATATTTGGGACATGAAATACATCGGACAGATATTTCTTTTTCCCATCCTGCATAGACAAAGGAAATTTTCCAATCTGCACAATAGGATGTGCAGTATCATTACCAGTCTCCACAAATCTTGGTTTTTCCATTTTTCTTGCATCCTCCATCCATTCTGCATGACCTATCATGTGGTTTGATGCACCTGAGTCAACATACCATACATCATTGCTTTCTTCTGCACTTGTCATAGAATTGTTCATGTGCTATACCATAAACAAATGCTCATTTCTGTCATCACCCTGTCTACTAGAAGATGCATAATTCCCTTGTTGCAGTTTTCCATTCATGATATCATTCTGCTTTTTATAGCAGTCTTTAGCCATATGACCCATTTTACCACAGTAGTAGCATTCAACATTATTGTTTGCATTTTGGCCTCTTTGCCATCCACCACGACCTCTTTGGCTCCCCTTGCCTCTAGAGTTACCACGTCCTCCTCCATAGGACTGGTTTTCTTGAGTTTGCTGCATATTCTGATTTCTACCACGGCCTCCAAATCGGCCTCCTCTACCTCTGCCTCTACCTCTTCCAGCATTTGAGTAGAAAACAGCTTCTTTTGAAGTTCCTCCTGAAGAAGATGCACCACCATTTCTCTGCTCCTCAGAAATTAGAAGAGCAATCAACTCCTCAAAATCAGGAAATCTTTCACGGACGGAAATGGATGTTCGGAACTGTGCATAATCCTTTCCTAGACCATTCAAGGTCACAGAAACTAAATCATCATCTTCCACTGGCGACCCAATGGAAGCAAGTGCATCTGCAATCTTCTTCACCTTCATGTGGTAGTCATTTATGCTCATATTTTCTCTTTGCACATTATGCAACTCTTGCTTGAGCTGCATTTTCCTGGCTTGCGTATTTGTGCTATACATCTTTGACAAAGTATCCCATGCCTCCTTTGGCGTACTTGCATCTTGAATATGCACAATCATAGAGTCTGAAATGCTGATAGACAGCCAGTACATAACTTTCCTGGCTCTCTCATGCCATGCTTTGAATGCCTGAATTTACTGTTGATTGGGAACATCAGGAAGAACTGGTTCTTCTTCATTTCCTGCAACAAATTCCCAATATTCTTTTCCCATAAGGAAATTTGTCATTCTAAACTTCCATGCTTGGAAGCTGTTCTTGTCAAGCTTTTCAGTTACAATCTGTGAAAGAGAATCAGACGCCATTACAGAACACTGCAAAAAATTCTGTCACTGCAAAAAACATAGCTTCACCCTCACAAGGGCAAATCTGCAAAACTGGCGAAAGTGGTATTTGACCACACAGTCACTTCCTAGTGACGATTTTGCATAAACAAGCAACAAGGATGATTCTGTAACTCCCAATGTCTCTACGCACAGGCATACGATGCAATTTCTACAGTAACTTTTCACCGACCTGTAGAACAGTGGCTGCGCAGCATAAAACTGGGCCTTTTCCTGAGTGCGTGCAGAAAACTTCCGCCTCCAAAACAGGCCCCGAAATGGCCTCAAATAAAAAAAATAGGGTCGCCGAGGGCTAAAGTCCGTCTCCCGCAGCATATATTGCCCTCTTGCTTCACCACAAAGGGCGTCTCAACCTGAGACAATGCACTCTTGCAATTTTCGACTGTGCTACCCGCTGCAGAGATCTGCTCCCAAAACAGAAAATGAAAGCAACACTGCTCCTCTTACCAAAACACCGCGAGCTTGGCTTGCTTTCTTGAGCTCCTTACCACGAACAAGGCTCTGATACTATGTCAAGATTGTGGGAGAGAAGGAAGGAGTCTCACTTGTAGCTTTCTTGCTTGCACAATGGGGGAATACACACAAGGGTGGAGGCTGAAAACAGTTTTCCTCTTCTTAGTTGTGTAAGCCAAAAAGAAAGTCTCTTACAAAGAAATAGAAGAACCCTATATATGGGTCTCAAACCAAACTCAACTAACTAAGGTGGCATACTAACTGAGCCACGAACTAGAGTAGATAAGGATAGCTGTCATGTAGCTATTATTCATGGGCGGTGTACCAACCGCATCTGCAATTGACATGTCGGTGACATAAATGCACAACGGTCACCCTGGCATATCACGAGTGGAGCTCGATATCTCAATATAAGTAAGGTAGGTGCATCTTTTGTGGCTATTCCTAATCTTCTTGCACAGAGTGGTGAAATAAAGCAATGTGTACTGCCACAATCAATCAAGGTTCTGAAGCTTTTACCTTGATAATCCGATGGTGTTTGAATCACCGAGAATTGGCAATTCAGGCCTTTCTTGTGAAGAGCGGCATGAACTATTGCCCTCTCAATGTCAGCTTCCATGGTTGGGTCTTCTTCATCACACTCCCTGTTGGCAACACTGGCGGTTCTCCCTCTCGCCCTGGCAGTGGTTCCTTGTCCATGGGCGGCTCCTTGAAATGGCCCTTGACATTATCCTCTGCTAAGCTTGAGACACTACCTTTTAAAGTGACCAAGCTCATTGCAATGGAAGCAATGGAGATTTGCGGCCATTACCTTGTGCAGGAACGAAGTTGTTAGCAGTGTTCACCCTAGCTTTCTTCCTTTGTTCCTGGTTTTGGCCCTACGCTCTCTTGGTCTGGGATCTATACACTCCCTTTTTCTGGTCCTTGTAAGACCAAGTCCTATTATTTCTTGACTTGATCTGCACCTCCTGTATTATGGGTGCAGCTCGAATGAGCATGTCCTGTAGGTCTGTTGGGTGCATTGATTCCAAGTGGGTGTTTATGGGTGGGTTTAATCCGGCACAAAACTTTGACACCTATTGTGTCATATCCATTTGTGGCACGTACTTTAAAAGAGAGATGAATTTTGAGTAGTAAGCATCTAGGGATAGACCAAGCTGCTTCAGTTAATAGAACTCGTTCATCTTCTGTGTGTGATAGACAGGTGGTAGATATCTCCCTCGCATAGCCCTTTTAAGCTTCTCCCAAGTAACTGACCCTTCCGAGATCCATTGGTCTCTGCACCATTGCTTCCACCAAAATCTTTCTTCACCAGTAAGCTTCAGTTTGGTGAGCATTGCTTGGTTAGCGGGTGCAGTACCCGCTGCTTCAAAGTAATCCTCCATGGATTCGATCTAGATCTCGGCATCAGTTTGGACAGTCCTTCCCTTACCATCGAATTCAGGTGGCTTGATTTGTTTGAGAATAAACTTCTTCTCTTGAATTACAGTCGTACTTGGTGTAGGGATTGGACTAGGAATCTGCACTTGAGGTTGCGCCTGGGCATTAAGATTCTTTACGTTAAAAACTTGCTAAGCATTTCTCATATTACATTAACATGCCCAGTTCAGCTTTTAGCCAAGTAACCTAATCACTTAACTCCTTTACCAACACTTAGAGCCAAGACATATAGTGATAAAAAATCTTATTCATTCATGTGAGCATAGCCCTTTCGAGTACATTTGTTTTGGGAAGGTAGAACAAGTTGATACATTAATTTAGGGATAATAAGATTGTGTTACATTCAGCTACGAACACCATATTGGAGAATATGGGAATTTTCCATAAGTTTGGGACATGTGGTCAAATCTTTGGATTTGTCATAACTTGAACACTATAACTCCAAATCAAGTGCTCTATAGCTCAATAGATTCCATTTTTCAAGCACTTTCCAATGATAGATCACATCATATGGTTTTGAGAAACTTTTGGGCATGTTATCTGGGTGCCACCTTTTTAGTATTCAAAAAATGGGAATTGGGAGATTCCCAAACTCACTAATATTGTGTTTACGGGAACTGAGTAATAATATGGATTGGGGTCATAGATTTTCAGGAATCGATAGGTCATAAGAAGATAAGGGTATCCTTTCCTTTGATACCCGTTCTTCTCATAACATCCCAACACCTTGATTCTGTCGACAGGGATCATTCGAGTCAGTTCCTTGTACACATACTTGTTCTGCTTGACCTTTTGACCTCCGATATGTAGGGTTGCGTTTGCATGAGCCTCAACAAAGATGAACAGTTTCACAATCTTTAAGTCCTCCATCCACTTGATTCTCTTCAAGTTGGTTCGAAGGTACGCAAGTTGGTGGGCTGTTATGTAATAAATTCCTGAATCACCCGTCCATCTCCGTTCCACGTACAAGAGTGAAGGATTGTAGATGCGGTCTAGGATATTCATCATACCTAGCCTTTGTCGATAATCCAAAGCACGCATCGCAGTCATAAACATAACCTGGAACACCAAGAATTTGTTCCATGCTTCGCGACTCTGTAGGCCAGCATCGATCAGTAAGTAAGGAAATGTTCTTAACAGCAACATTTGCTTTACTTCTCCTCATTAAGTTTCCTTTGTAAATATTAGATCCTTGTTGATTCGCTCTGATACCAATTGTCACGTGTCCCCATGTCCACTTGTAGGACACGTCTTAGTAGCAGCCCATCGAGAAGAGAGTATAGAAAGCGTCACCCGGTACTCCCAAGAAATGTCACATGGTTTGCGATCTAGGTCTTCCCGAGTCTGCCACGAAGTGGAAGCATTCTGGCCGTTCCCACTTAGGACCGACCTGAATCAGGGTTTTCCTAATGGTCAAGTTCCTAGAATGGTAGCTAGCATTGAACCCCAAATGAACTACTTTACCCAAAAACATCACGGTTGAAGCGTATTCGTGTTGCACTTGGTTCAAGGAGAATGGAAAATGAGAGGGATGCGAAGCTCGACCTCTCTGCCCGTAAGGCATAGTCCCATTCCATTCCCCTAAAACAACACAAATCGGGACTCTAATTCTAAAGTTTCTAGGTCATTGCTTACCTTGCTGTCAATTTCTTTGAGAAAAGTTCTCGGCCAACCGGGATCACCCTTCCGTAGGACAGACCCATGGTCACATCCACCACACTTTCCTTAGGTTGCATTAGTTATCTAATTACCTATCACATTTAGTTTGACAAGCAAAACAACTTCTTTAATTAACCAATTAATCACTGGTTCCTTCACGTAACTTAAGCACTGATAAAGAAAAATAATGTCAAGCAAGTTCCTTTTTAACATTTGATCTTTATTTATCAGTCTTTGGAATACATCATATAATCCAGCCCGAAGGCTAATCCATAATCCACCCGAAGGTAATTCCCACAATCCTCAGGGATTGCTATTCCAAGTTTTTGCCCGTTAACTAGTATGTGGGCCTCGACATTCAATCTCGAGTCACATCGGTCTCTTGTGCAGGGTCCGGAGGTAAGGGATTTACGACCAGAGCCCCCTGGCACCCAAGCATCCTCCTGCTCCAAGTAGCACCCACGGAGAGACCTCTCACAGCGGGTTCGATCCACATACCCGACGCGGCTAACAACCCCCTTGGATAGGGTCAAGCAAACATTCGGGGGTACTTAATACTGCCTCTCCCTCCAGGCTTTCAACCTGAAGCATTAGTTATTTTTCAGCATTAGTTCCTTGAGCAAATACCCTTTATCCTTGGGTTAGGGTTTATATCTTGTTAACCCAAATTGTCAATACCTTAGGTTTCCTTATATTAAGGTCAATACATCCTAGACTACCCCGTTGTCCTCACTTGATTGGTCAATTGCTTGCTAGGCAATTTATAAATACCCTAACTTGGCAAATCAGCCCAAGGAAGGGTGATGTAGCAGGATGACTACTCACCCTCTAGAAAATTAGACTTGTACTTAGAACTCACCAACCTTGTTCTAAGGAGTGGCAATACAATTTTGATTTAGGCACAAAACCATGCAACGTTGCAACTTGTTGCATGAGATGAGTGTCGCATCTAACTTGTGGGATTATTTCTCCCATCACACGGTATTCCTTGGTCAAGAATACCTTTGACCAAGATATAGGGTTTGGGAGTCCTATTGACCCAATTCCAAGCCTAACCCTACTAGATTGATAATGCTTTGGCCCTAGGGTTCCTAATTTCCTTGCAGAAATCTAGCATTTGGTCATCCGATCATTAGGGTAAGAACCCTAGATCAATCTTGCACGAGCGTTTGGCTAACCCTAACATTCCATGAATGTGGGTAGGATCTTTGCGATCGAAAATATTACGTCAGCACCGGAGTGTGATACTAGGCAGAATTTTATCATGCCTTAATCCTATTTAGCACATTGAGGTGATCGCCATACACTGACTAATCATACCTTTATGATTCTCATGTAAGCTATTCAACTATACTCGAATTACTTAGTTGATCTAACTAACCCCTGAGTAAAAATAATCTCCACTTTAAAAATGCAAATACTTTCTCCTAAATTTGCAAGTACTTTCCCCCTAAAAGATGTAAGTAACTGCAAGAGAAGTGGGATGCATCATTCCATGCGAGTATACAAATTCAAGTCCGTAGATCTTTTTCTAACTAAAGGATCTTTAATGAACTTTTCTTTTCCCTTGCCTTATGTGACATTGATTTACATTCAGGACCATGCTTATAAACCCTATGTTTAATACATTGAATACAAGGTTTAATATGAAGATGCATCCTTTCCTAAATACAAACTTCGATAAAAGAACTCCATGCATGAGCGAATGCCATGGGACCATTATTGATATAATCCGTCCTTTAGCACTTAACCCGACCTAGGATGTAATTATCACCACATGTAATATGCAAGGTATATAAATCCTTTCCATGCATTGCAACTATTCAGACATCATTTAATGTCCGTCTATGATTACCTTAATTGCAAGATACAACCAAGAATTAATTACATAAATGTGTTACGAGCTATATGTCCTATCCTTTGTGAGGTGCAACAAGATGCCTTTGCACAATTCTGTCTTTTTACTTATGCATCATGCGTGCAGGATTTGCAACTTGACCATGGAAGTGCAAGCAATTTCAAATGCATGACATGCAACTACATTTTTTTTAAATCGGGCAAGCAAATAAATTTCCCAATGTGTTTAAACTTGCCTACGAGATTTAAACATGCTTAATGCAATCTTTTCATGAGGGACTATTTAACGAAACCTGGGCGTTAAGATTCGGGGTGTTGTCCACATGCATACTCGAGGTAAGCTCCCGTGTGTGCTCCTCTCGCCTTTTGTTTAGGAGCCATTGACGCAGTAATTTCGTTTCAGCAACTCTCCCTTGGGTCACTTCGTGTTTCGAATCCTCTTTGTCCAAGATCTTCTCTTCCAGGCACGACACGGCCCTTGCAGATACGGTTTTAAGAAAAACCGAGGAAGCACAGGAGAACAAGGCTTATTAGAAGCTTCTAAGCTTCTGAAGTACCAGAAATGATGTGGAGAGAGAAAGTGATGAGGGAGATGATGAGGGAGGTGATGCTGATGATGATGAAGACGAGGATGATGATGATGCAAGTGGCGTGGCGTAGCAGCAGACAGCGTAAAGGCAGCGTGGCGACGGCCTAGTTCCACAGGCGGGGGTAGTAGCCTATCCTCTCTCTCTTTCCTCCTCTCCTCAAGCTTGGGGAGGGGGTGTATTTATAGCAATAAGGTGGGGCGGGGGGGGGTAGCCACCCAAGTGGCGGGTGCATGATTCCCTCCCCCATGCCCCTCCACCCCTTAACTCAAGCATTCCTCTCACACTCCCTCTCCCCCGCCATGCAACGGCTGAAGGGGAGGGGGTTATTATTTTAAAAAAATTGCCAAAAATTTATCCATTATCCCTTTTTCCCTTGAAGGGGTGTTCCCGTGTGGGACTACGGCTTTTGAGCCTTGGCCTCTTATGCACAACGCGGGCTGGAGTTTGCTAATGTACGTGGAGGGACCACTTAGCCCAAAAAAAATTTGTTGCGAGAAATTGGTTTAAGTTGCTCTTGCGTAGGATGTGCGGAGTCTAGGATCATGAATATTTCGTGCGGAAATATTACATCCTTGCCTAGTGATAACTTGCTAGATTTAAAACCCTTGGATATTTTATTATGAAAAGTATTCTAATAATTCCATTGTAAGATTTTTCAGGGGATTAGCACTCATATTTATCAATTGGAGGTTACATTAATTTAGTATAAATTGGATTCAAAATTTTAACTACTTAAATATTTCTTATTGCAAAAATCGTAGTCCCTGAATCTAGTTCTTGGTAGATTCTATTTGATGCAATAAAATCATAAATTCTTTTGGGTAGTGAAATAACTTCCTTGAATCCTATTCCTAATACGTCTTGTGTAATAATCCAAATTAATCCTTTGAATTTGTGATTAAGAATTTTTCTTTAGTAAATTTTCTATGCATGAGATTATATGAAAAAATCATACTCTTACGGAAGCCATTTTGCTTTAGCAATCTGTGAGATGATGATCTATTTATCATATTTAATATTTAAAATAATAATAAAGTATGACACCTAGGGATTTACAATGAACCGTTGGTTGTTGTTGGTATTCCCATCTTCATTTGTAATTATGGTACTTACCATTCTATTTGTAGTGGTTGTATCTATGACGTGATTAATAGTTTCCACTTCTACAGCCTTTGTAAATTTTCTCTTTGGGGCCATGGTCTTTGATCAAGAATTTTTAGAGAAGAATTAATTAATATATCTATGGGGTGTCTCCATTGGATTGATAGAGATGGTGACAATAGGAATTGAGAAGAAATCGAGTAGAGTCTTGATTCTACAAGGGAATGAATGTAGTAGAGATGGGATTCAACTTAGAAAGGTAGCAAAGTATCCCCCTTTTCTTCACAATAGGAATTATCTCTCTTGCTCTCCTCTTATCTCTCTCTCTCACTCTTCTCTCTTGATTCGAGAAGAGTCTTTTCCCTTTATTCAGGCTAATACCCTCTATGGCTTCTCATGTCCCATATTTATAATTTAATTGAAGTGGGGGGGGAGGGGTCTCATGAGTTTTATCCAAGAAGAGGAGTTTTTTATGGAGGGTATCTTTCCAATCCAGTTATTTGGAAGCTTTTGAGATGAAATCTGATATGGGTGATCTATTCTTTGAGGTCTAGAGAGGCTGCCAGAGATGCCATGACTAATTTGTCTGGCTTTTAGGTGATTTTCCTTCAATCTAGGCCTCTTGTCAAACTAAGGGGGAGATTTCTAGACTCTTTTGCTGAGATTGAGAAGGGAGATCCCAACTTTTTTTTGTCCATTAATTTTCTAAATAAAGGACTTAGGGAAGTTACTATGTGTATATCCTCTACATCACATGCATTCAAGGCCTATTTATAAATATCCTTATCTATGAGTTTTTCTTAAATAAAACATAACCCCTTTCTATTCAACCCGTAAATAATCCCATTATATTACACCCTTCTGTATGTAAAAAATGTATAAAAATGGTATTTTAAATATAACTTATTTTGAACCCACTTGATGCACACATGTATTTAGGGGTAACTTACCCAAGATTGAGGAGAGGATGATGGAATCAATTTTTTTTTACAAAAAAGGGGAGGGTGGTGCATTTAGTTAAACATCTTCTCCTTACTATTAAGATTTTTTTCTTTCTTTTCTTTAATCTCCCACAAGTCAAGTCTTGAATTTCTTGACTTGCTCAAGTCTTTAAATTTATTTAGTCTAACTAGACTTATCTAGCCATAATGTTCGTATACATGGAATTTCTTGTGTAGAGGTACTCACAATCCTATTGATCTTGGAAAGTATTGAGGTATGGGATATGGATTATTTTATTTGAGACACCACTTTTGATAGTCTAAGCTCTTTAAATTTAATGTATGGGAAGTTGAAAAAGTCAAAACATCACATTATCTTCCCCTTAGAAGAATCAATATGTCCTCATCTCTGGGATATTCGTTACATAGTGATTTTTCATCAACTTAGGTAGCTTCCTCTTCAGGATAGTCTTTCTACTCAATGAGATACTCCCTAAGGGTTTCAATTCTTAGAACCTTATCTCACTTGTCAAGTATCCTATCTAGTTAAAATTCAAGGACTCCTTGACTTAGCATCACAAGTCATTGGTTGTTAAGTACATGATCAAGGTTAGGAACATAGGCTTTCAATAGACTAACATGGAATACATTATGCACTTTCAAGTTGTCAACAAGTTGTCAGGGATTTACAACTTATAAGCATTAGGTCCTCGACATTTAGCACCTTATATGGCCCAGAATATCTAGGACTTAGCTTCTTGAATTCTCCAAGAGATATGAACCTTTTCTTTGGGTGAACTTGAATAAAAATCATATCTTTTTCTTTGAAAATGCATTCTTGTCTTTGTTGATCATCATATGCCTTTTGTCAATCCTTGAGAGCTTGAGTCTTGCCTTATAGCCTTTACTTTGTTGATTCATTTCTTCTAGCATTTTCTTAGATGCTTCTACTCATAAGATAGGATTGGGAAAACTTAGTCGCGTAAGACAACCTTGTTCATATATGCCTCGAAAGGAGTCATTTGAATGATTTGATGATATGATGCATTGTAGGAAAATTCAACTAAGGGAAAATATTGCATCCACTACTTAGGTTCATTGTTGCAATAAGCTCTAAGTATATCTTCAATAACTTGATAAATCTGTTAATAAGTCTAGCCATTGGTTTGGGGATGATAAGTAGTACTAAAGCATAGCTAGGTTCCTAGAGCTTCAAACAAACTCTTCCAAAAGTTTTATGTGAAGAGAGAATCACTGTCACTAATGATTATCCAAGGTAATCCATGTAATCTAAAAAATTTCTTAATGAAAATTCTAGTGATGTCAAAAGCCCTGTAATTGATTTTTTATAGGAATAAGGTGTGTAACTTCTGTTAGCTAATCAATGACTACCACAATTGAGTTATATACTCCTTGTACCGCATGTAATCCAACTATGAAGCCCAGGCTGATATATTCCCATTGTATTTGAGGGATGTCAAGTACTTAGATCTTACTTGGCAACTTGACTCGTTCAACTTTAGTTCACTGGCAGTTTAGACATCTGGTAATATACTTAAGTACGTCACCCTTGATTCTCTCCCAGTAGAAGCTTTTTCAGACTACATTAAGAATCTTACAATATCCAGGATGACTCCAAAACGAAGAATTGTGAGCTTCCTAGAGTATTTTCTTCTTGAGTTCCTCAATTGCATCAATACATGGCCTTGTCTTGAAATAAACAAGCTCCTCGTTCATGTAAAAATCTTGGATTTGAGTTTTAGATTTGTATCCTTAATGGGGATTTCTTTTAGCATTCTATAATATCATGGATCCTTCACTTCTTTTTCTTTGGCCATTTCTAGGATAGGATTATTGGGTATTGAAATCATTATGGCAAGAGTTCCTACCTTAGAGGATTCGTCTAGGATTAGAGTATTGAGAAATGATTTACAACTTAAGGCATTTGCAACCACATTCTCTTTGCTTGGTTTATATTTGATTTCAAAATAAAATTCGTGTAAAATCTCAATCCATCAGCATTGTCTCATATTGAGGTCTGACTGAGTGAAAATTCACTTTAGGCTTTTGTGATCAATGACAGAGGAAAGCTTGTTCCTAAGCAGATAATGTCTCCATAAATTTGAGGGCATGAATTACAAAAAGTAATTCTAGATCATGTGTGGCATATTTCCTTTTGTGGATCTTTAATTTCCTTGAAGCATAGACTATTGGATATTCTTCTTGTATAAGCATGCATCCCAATGCAAGGGAGCTTGCATCAATTATGACTTTGAACTCCTTGCTTACGTCATGTTGTCATGCCACTACACGAACATAGTGTGAAATACTCTAAAGTACACCATCATCTATTTTCTTATTAATCTAGAGAGTCAATGCCATATTTGGTGCGCAGAACGGACGCTGTATGCTCGCATTGTGAATGCCGGAAGGTCCCCAAGAACAATGACCTCTACTTTTTGCACAAATTACAAGGTAAAAAGAATGAACGACAAGAGCAAGAGACCAATTGGGTGCAATCTCCCCCCATGCCTTGTGTGAGCGCTCCACAAAGCATGTATTTTATGTATATTTCGTCTTCATGCTCAAATAATAGCCCAAATTACAAAATAGCAAGCTTTTAGCTTTTGAGTTTTCTTTTACACAAAAATAGGATTAAAGCTAATGGACGGTGCCCAAAGAGTCTGGCATGCCCAATACAATGTCCAAATAGAAATAACATAACCGTGCGCCCATGCGCATACAAAATAATAATAAATAATTAATGCCTCAATAAATAGACATGACAAAATATAGGCGTGGCGCCTATCAAAATATAATCCATAAATCAAATACTCGCTATCCTCCAATGCTTTCCTCCACCACTGCTGCTATCTCTACACATCAACTGAAGCATTCACAATCGTTAGTAAAATAATACAATTAAATCGAAAAAAGTGAATACCTAACAGTCTTTAGCTACGTAAATAAATCAACTGGTTAGAAACAAATCCTAACCTTAATTTATTACGAGTGCGTACTCAAAACTCATAAACGTTTATTAATTTAATATGCATTTTGCAGAATCACCCGCTATGGAATCACCCATGTACACACTAAATTAATGAAACGCCCGAAAAGGACAGGCGTCCCCATCAACTTCTCACGCAAAGAATCCACTTTTTGTATGAGCCCCGATCATCAAAGTTTACGGAATCCACCGTAGAACCACACGGAATCCACCGTGAAATATGCCTCCTGGCATCATAACCCCGGGGTGGGATAGCAATTGACCTCAATTGCTATTAGCTCAATGTGGAGCTAACAGAGTGGGGAAAGCATTTAAGTCTCTAGCGTGCATCCATTGTGTTTCCTCTACAGAATGGTTCTTAAATTTAACTAGATATCTAGAATATCTTCGGCCAGTTCTAGTGGTCATAAAGTCAGTGTCTATGATAGCTTCAGGTTCAAGTATTTCAGTCTCTTCCTCTAATAAAGGTGGGTTTTCATAAACAGGGTGTACAGGTAATTGGCCTCTAAATGGTCTCAATAAACTAATGTGAAATGTGTTGTGAATTTTCCAATGAGGTGGTAATTCTAACTTGAATGCATTATCATTAATTTTATGAATGATCCTAAATGGTCCATAGAATCTAGGGGCTAATTTGACAACTGGATGTCTATCTACACTTTGCAGTCTACGTTTTTCTATTCTCAACCAAACATAGTCATCAACTTTGAAATTCATTGCTTGTCTTTTCTTGTTGGCTTGTTTGGTATATGATTGCTGGGCTTTGGCAATCATATCTTTAACCTCATCAAAAATAGTATTATGCATACTAGCAATATCATCAGCACTTTGAACTCTATTTGACAAAGATGCAATAGGTGTAGATAATCTATATCCATAAATCACTTCAAACGGTGCTTTCTTTGTAGATGTGTGTGGTGTATTGTTATATGCAAACTGTAATAAATGCAAATGTGTGTCCCATGTCTGTGGTTTAGAGATAGTATATGCACGTAAAAGATCTAGAATTGTGTTGTTAGTGGCTTTTGTTTGTCCATTAGTTTCTGGATGAAATGTAGATGAGAAATCAATCTTTCTGCCTAGGTTAGCAAACAGGGTAATCCAAAAGTTGTTACAAAATCTAGAATCACGATCTGAAATAATAACTTTTGGCAATCCATGGTTAGTAAAGACAGTTTTCAAAAACAACTGTGCTGCTTGTGATGTTGTTAAAGTTTTCTTACATGGAATGAAATATGCTTGTTTACTAAATCTATCTACTACTGTCCAAATCATATCATGGTTAGATTTAGTATTAGGTAAACCAGTAATGAAATCCATAGAAATTTGTTCCCAAGGTTTAGATAGAATAGACAAAGGCATAAGTAATCCATACTGTTTACCATGATGTCTCTTAACTCTTTGACAAATCAAACATTCAGAAACAAAGTTAGATACATCAGAATCCATATGCGGCCAATAAAAATCTTCAGTTAATGTACGTAAGGTAGATATAATACCTCTATGACCTTGATATGGGGGACAATGAATTTCATTCAAAACAAAAGATCGGAATGGAATTGTAACACACAATCTCTTTTCATAAAACATAAATCCATCATTATATGACAATGAATCAATAGGAATCAAATTATTTTTAACTAATTTATTCCAATCAGCATGAAAAGTAATATCCTGATGATAAGTATCTTTCATAGCAATCAAAGAATCAAAAGATATAACAGAAATATTATGAATGGCAGGTCTTCTACTCAATGCATCAGCCACTACATTTTCTTTTCCAGGTTGGTATCGAATGATAGGATGAAAACTTTGAATAAAGGATGCCCATTTGATATGACGGTCAGAGATTTGGGGTTGGCTATGTAAATGTCTAATACTTTGCTGATCGGTCTTAATCATAAATTCTGAACCCATTAAGTAGTGTTTCCACTGTCTTAATGCTTGTACAACTGCTAATAGTTCTTTGTCATATGTGGAATATTTCAGCTCAGAAGGTTTCAGCTTACAACTAGAATAGGCTATAGGATGGTTATCTTGCATAAGTACAGCTCCTATTCCTGATCCACTAGCATCGGTCACTACTAGAAAGAATGGTCTATTAAAATCAGGCAACTGTAGAACAGGGGCATGGGTTAATGCATGTTTCAATAAGTCAAAGGATTTCTGTTGATTTTCGGACCAATGATAGACAATACCTTTCTTTAGAAGTTTGGTTAATGGTAAAGCAAGTAATGAAAAATTACGTACAAACTTCCTATAGAAACTAGCAAGACCAAGGAATGAGCGTAAATCATGCACGTTTTTAGGTACAGGCCAATTCAATATTGCATCTATTTTCTTAGGATCAACTTTAATTCCATCGGATGATACAATGTGACCTAAATACTCAATTTGTGTTTTAAAGAATTCACTCTTTTTAGGATTTGCATACAGTTGATTTTCTTTCAATAACTGAAAAACCAATGACAAATGCTCATAATGTTCTTTCTCATTTTGACTAAACACCAAAATATCATCAAAGAAGACAATTACACAATACTGATATTTCAAAAATATACGGTTCATCATTATACTAAACGTAGCAGGTGCATTAGTCAATCCAAATGGCATCACTAAAAATTCGTAATGACCAAACTGTGTCCTAAATGCAGACTTGAATATGTCTAACGTATCTAGTCTCACCTGATGATAACCAGACTTAAGGTCTATTTTACTAAATATAGCAGATCCTTGCAGTTTGTCCATAAGGTCATCAACTCTAGGAATGGGATACCTATTCTTTACAGTGATCTTATTTAAAGCTCGATAGTCAATGCACATACGATAGGTATTATTCTTTTTCTTGACTAACAAAACAGGTGCACCAAATGGAGAACTGCTAGGTCTAATCAATCCTCTATTTAGTAATTCCTCAACTTGACTCTGAATTTCTTTTTTCTCTATCTGGTTATGCCTATATGGTGCTTTGCAAGGTGGTTGTGTGCCAGGGATCAAATCTATCTTATGGTCTTCTGGACGTGAAGAAGGTAAACCAGGTGGTAGGTCTTCTACAAAACAGTCCTTAAAATGTGCAAGAAATTCTTTATGCCTAGAGTGCATATGACTTTCTTTTACTTGCAATTCATTCACCCAAATGAGATAAGATTTACTACTCTTGCGTAATGCACGTTTAGCTTGAGTATGCGAAAGCAGTGGAAAAACATTAGATGCATGCATACCATATAATGTAATAGATTTTCCTTGAAAATTAATATTCATTGAGTGTGTGGAATAGTCTATATCTGGGTTATGCTGATGACGCCAAGGCATACCTAAAATAATGTCACTCAACTGTAACAACTAGGAAATTTCTTCTTTCAGTGTATTGACCAATTTGAATCTCTAAGTCATGCACTTCCTGTGTACCATTATACCTAGTGCCTAAGAATGCAGCTTTGATGCGATAATGCGTAGGTACAGTCTGTAACTTCAATTCCTTTACTAATTTTGTTGAAATAAAATCATGAGTGCTACCGTCATCATGCAAAATAATCTTTTCCTTTCCGTGCACCAAACATTTCATAGTCAATAAAGAATGCGGAGTAGGTATACCTAGTAAAGTATTCGAAGGTGTAGTAGTGTCATCCTCATCTTCAGTGAAATCAGGCATATCTTCATGTTCGTCTTCGTCCATTGCTCCAAGGTAGTTGATACAGGCAGGTGGCCTCTTTGAATGACAATTTGCTGCTAGATGTCCAGGCTGGTGGCATTTATAGCATACTATTGGCTTGGCTTTGGTTACATTGTTTGCAATGGTGGGAAATCTAGGTACATTAGGATTTGGCTGTGGAATAGGCTTAGGGTTTTGATTGACATTGGATGGTAATGTAGGTGGTTTTGCCCAATTCTTACGGAAAGATGATGAAGAGAAACGACCTAGATTAAATCTTCTAAAGTTGGAATTGAATTGCTTAGATCCATAGTTACCATTGGCTTGGAATTGCTGTGGACGTCTGTCTCTACCTCGTAGCTTATCTTGTGAAATGGTGTCTTCAAGGGTAGCAGGCTTGAACATGTTATCTTCAGTGTAATAATGCCCAAGGAGTCCAGACATATACTTACGCTTGTGTGTCGCTTTAGGTACGTCTTCAAGCATGCGTAGCTGGAGTAGTGCATTCCAAAAACGCTATGTATACTGAGGAATAGACTCACGATCCCGTTGCTGAAGAAGATCCCATTGCTTAATAGCTTTCTCATGAAATTGTGGTGGAAGGAAATTCTGCATGAACTTCTTCTTGAAATCTTCCCAAGTAGCAGGACAATCTATGCTCTTGCGTATAACAGTCCACCAAAGAGATGCTATGTCCACTAAATGATTAGTGACACACTTGATTTTATCTTTTTTTGCATAGGTTTCCTCATGGAAATAGTCATCAAACTGACTAATGAATGCTAGAACAGTTTTTCCTTCTCGTATGCCATTGAAAGTACGGAATTTGAAACTTCTTTTACTTATCTTTGATTCCTTGCGGATGGTTTGAGCTTCAAGAGTTGTGTCGATGGTATGTCGAATAAGATCTTCAGCTTGAGGTTCTTCTTTGTCAGTAGTAGATGCTCTTTGTAAATTTTCCAGTTGAGCTTGCAATGCTTGTCTAGCCCTTCGTTCTTCTTCCAATTGCATCATGATTAAGTCCAACTTTTGCTCCATCATAGGCTCAGGTAGGTCGCCTTCAGCCATAAGATCATCCATATGTGGTTCTGTCATCCTGCAAAACTCAAAAGACCTTTCTCACTCAAAATCTAGTTAGCGGGATGAGCGTAGCTCAAGTTTGGGAATACAAGGCTTATGTGTTTTTGGGTATGGCTTTGTCAATCTTCGAAAAATCTGCGTTTTATCCTTCTTCGTATGCTGAAAATGCTTTAGCAAACCTGCGTATGGGTAGAATACCTTCCAATTAACAACTTTGCAGTTCGGAGTTTCTGCGTAGGAACAGCCCTTCTAGGAGTTTTGAGCACAAGTCAGTTCTGACTCCAGTTGACTAGTCTGACTTGCAGAGTTGCAGAATTATGTGACTTGCAGAGTTGCAGACTTACAGAACTTAGTCGCTTTACAGAACTTGCAGAACTTGACCTGAAGATACTTGATGAACTTGATTAATTGGGTGTGACCTGGAGTTAGTTATGACTTGCAGGATTGAAGAGTTTTATGTGACTAAGCTTAATTGATTAAGCTTGAGGCTTCTTGACAGGAAATGGCGCAAAACATGGGGGGGCTGTTTTTTCCGCCGAAATTCACGCTGAACACACCGAATTACCAGACGTTGAAATTTTGTGGCTTATGGCTTTATTATTAATCTTAATACTCATTAAAGCTTTTAAGCTTTTGAAAATATGAGCTTATCTCTGTTTATCCACGACTTGATGAAGGAGATGTAGGAGTGGTCCTCCACCTCTGTAGCTGTATGCTCGCGTAGTGAATGCCGGAAGGTCCCCAAGAACAATGAACTCTACTTTTTGCACAAATTACAAGGTAAAAAGCATGAACGACAAGAGCAAGAGACCAATTCGGTGCAATCTCCCCCCATGCCTTGTGTGAGCGCTCCACAAAGCATGTATTTTATGTATATTTCGTCTTCATGCTCAAATAATAGCCCAAATTACAAAATAGCAAGCTTTTAGCTTTTGAGTTTGCTTTTACACAAAAATAGGAATAAAGCTAATGGACGGTGCCCAAAGAGTCTGGCAGGCCCAATACAATGTCCAAATAGAAATAATACAATTAAACCGACAAAAGTGAATACCTAGCAGTCTTCAGCTACATAAATAAATCAACTGGTTAGAAACAAATCCTAACCTTAATTTATTATGAATGCGCACTCAAAACTCATAAACGTTTATTAATTTAATATGCATTTTGCAGAATCACCCGCTATGGAATCACCCATGTACACACTAAATTAATGAAACGCCCGAAAAGGACAGGCGTCCCCATCAACTTCTCGCACAAAGAATCCACTTTATGTATGAGCCCCGGTCATCAAAGTTTACGGAATCCACCGTAGAACCTCAGGAATTCACCGTGGCACGAAATCCACCGTGAAATATGCCTCCTGGCATCAATATTAGTCATTAGTCTTATTGTCCATAGTATGGATGGTTCAAAATACGAGATTTTTGGACACGTTTAGCCTATTTTTGATATTATTTCTTGTAAATATCCTAAAATTTACTAGAACTCTTCTAGAATAGGGTGATAAGCAAAAAGCAAGTTCCTTTTTCAATTTGTTTGGGAGATATCATGCAAAAATAAGGGCTTTCGAAATCGCACAACACGTGATTGCAGTTGACGGACAATAAATAACACTTAAAATTGGGAGAAGAAAAATGAGTTATATGGGAGAGTTCTCAGCAGGTGTCCTGGAGTATTACCCCCCTTAGGGAGTCAATGGAACCATCAAATTTTCAATCTAAGTATCGGAGAAGAAGTTAATGCTTGGTGCATGTTTTTGGTCTACCAAGGAGCTTCAGTAGATCTAATGCTTGGAGATTTCTTATGAGTATCTCAAACAAGGATTTTTTTCATCTTCTTAGGTTCTATCAATACTTAGTGCTTTGATTCATTGAGCTTTGTCTTTATCTTGTGTACCTCTTATCTATTCTTTTTCTTCTCTTCTATCTCCTATTCTCTACTTCCTTCTCTCTCTAATCCCCAATGGATATGACCTTTTGACTAAACCCCTCTGACAACATAGCCTTAAAATAGGGGCAATTACCAAACTATGCTTAAGCTTTTCAAAGTTGGATTGTTCGATGGATGTCCATATAATGGTAGCATGCTTGTTGAGTAGGTCAGTGAGATGTACAACGATCTCACCCACTACGAGGAAATGCAAAAGAAGACCCAAACAAGGCTCTAGGTCTAGGACAAAAACTACAAGAGAAATTAAGCCGATTGAGGAATAGTCTTTAATGAAGACTCTATACCGACCCATTAGCCCTATAAAGCTTTGTACTTCTTTGACCATTGTAGGGGATGCCCAATCTTGTATGTCTAGATCCACTGAAATGCCATCTTCTAACACTATGAACCTTGGATATTTGACCTTCCTTTTGAAGAAAGCTCATTTCTTCCTTTTAGCATATTGCTTGTGAGTTCTCATTGTTTTAAGAAGTATTCGTAGCTGTGGTTCATGGTTTTCTTCATTATTGGAATATGTTAGAATATCATTGAAGAAGACAAGGAGATGAAATCATCAAGATAAGGTCTGAGAATGTCTTGTATCAATCCATTGAAGGTGGCAGGAGCATTCGTTAATCCAAATAACATCACAATAAATTTTCAATGACCATACATTGTGTTAAATATGGTTTTCAAGATGTCTCCTCCTTGATTCTTATTTAATAGTAGCCTGATATGATGTTGATCTTTGAAAAAATCTTTTCTCCTTAGAGTCGATCAAGAAATTCATCCATCCTCTGGATTGAATATTTATTTTTCATTGACACCCTGTTCAATCCATGGTAATCAATACAAAGGCGGAGTGTTCTGTCTTTTTTCTCTAAAATAGTACTAGGGCTCTTCATGGTGAATCACTTTGCCAAATGTATCCTTGGTATAATAACTATTTGAGTTGTTCTTTTAGCTCAATGGCTTCAGGGATTGACATTGGGTAGGGTCACTTGGCTACAAGAGTAGCACGTGGAATGAGCTGGATCTCATGATCTACCTCTCTTGTTGATGGAAGCTCAATCACATCTTCTAGAAAAACATCAACATAAACTCTTAGCCAAGATCGTTGGTCCTTGGCTTCACTATTTTTCTTGGCCTTATTGAGTTTAATTAGATAGATGGGTAATCATTTCCTCAGTCCTTTCACTATTTGTGAAGCTTTAGCTAGCTAAACTTTAGGTTCTTTTGATTCTTCCTGCGTGGTTACTTGTTTCCCTTCTAAGTTTTGAAATGTAAATTTTCCCTTTTTCCAATGGATATGGCTTATGAAATAATGTATACTCCCATAGTTAATTAAAATCTTGAAGGGTTACCTTGATAATTTGCTAGTCTCTAGATCATTGAGAATGGGTGATTTGGACCCTTCTTGTTGAGAGTGGTGTACTCTTGCTCTTTCCATATTAATTTCCATCATAGGATATTTATCATTACTGATCTCCTTGAGGGTTACTCCAAGAACTTTTCCCTTGGCAGCTTGGTTCTGCCCTTGAAATTGCCTTTGGTGGTTGTTTGGGCCAAGTTTTGGGCACTATCTCTTGAAGTGTCATGGCTCCTTGCAATAAAAGCACCTTGGAGTCTCATTGTCTTTTCCTATGGTGGATACAAAGTTTTCCATCGTGATTGAATTGGCTCTCTTTGCCCTTTATTTGGTTGATATTGCCCTTGGACTCTTTTTACATAACTTTGGGAATTCCCCTTATTTTTAAGTTTTTGTTCCAAACTTTAGCATTTCTTGGCCTTTATTCCATCTCTTGAACTATTGCAAATCTCAAATCAATGCATCCTATAAATCTGATAGTCTCATTGACTCAAGACGCGAGTATTTCCACGAAAGACTAGCATCCCCTGTTAGTTTCAATTTTGTGATCATTGCTTGACTTGAGGTGTAGTCCTTGCAGCAATGAAATAATATTTCATAGACTCTATTCATGTTTCTGCCTTGGTTGGAATATCCTTCCCTTTACCATCAAATTCTAGTGGCTTGTACTGTTTGAGAAGAAATTTCTTCTCTTGAGCTTCTATGCTATTGAGATTGAAAGTAACATCCTTTCTGCTTATCCGTGGACCTCGAGTAGCTCAAGAGATATTATTGGCTAGAGTTGTGGCATGTATGTCCATATTTTGGTATTTAGTGGAAAGGCCTAGATATCCTTCTCTGTAACAGTTATGACGAGGGTTACTCCCTATAATAACAATTCTATTGATTGGGACAAACTTAGTTAGTTCTTCATATACGCAATGATTTTTTGTGATCTAATCAGCCATTAATATGAAGAATAAGATTCTATTCAAAGTTATCAAATATAAATAGTTCAATGAGCTTTGAGCTCTCTATTCATTGGATTTTCCTAAGATATAGTCGAGAAGATCAGTCTCAACATATCCATTTGTCCCATATTTTTCCCGATGCCATTTTGGATAGGAGGGATAAGGACCATACATTCTCTTTACGATATTCATAGAATGATTTCGCCATTCATAATCCAATAAATATATAGTGGACATACACATCTTGACATACAAGGAGTTTCTCCCAGCTTCGTTACCTTGAAATAAATTGATATTGTTTGTATTAACCCTATTTTCACTAGTATTTAATCAATTTAGACTTCTTTAAAATTTTCAAAAAATTGCAACAAAATGGATAATATTTTTTCATTATTCTTGGTTACTAAGGTGACAATCTGTTTTGATTACAACAAATGGAAGAAAGTAATTTCTTATATCAATAAGAAGGTAATACATTATTTGAGTAGCTCAGAGGCTTGGAAGAGGATTCCATATTACAATCTAGGCATGGCATATGATACATCCATTCCATAATAAATAGGATTCTAGGAATGAATATCTAGAAATCTATATTTTGGGGAAAGATGAGGTAATCCAACTTTTTTGTTGTTGTGGTGATTAGAGCAACCTAAAACCATCACTCGGTCAACCCATATAACCTTTTTGATCCCCTCGTAGATGTTCTGGTTTAATTTGACATGTCATACTTCAGTGAACATGTTCAAGTTTTCTCTGGTCTCATAGAACAGATAAATCTTGGCAACCTTAAGGTTTTCCATCCATTTTACCCTCTTTAAATTATTTTCTAGGTAAGCAAGACGATTTACATCAATGCAATAGTACCCTCTACTAAATATCCATTGTCTTTCCCAATACAAGGGTGAAGGATTGTATATCTAATCTAATATTCACATCATTTGGTTTCTCCAACTGAAACTAGATGAGTGCATGGCTGACATAAACATGACTTGGAAAATCAAGAATCATTCCCACAATTCGGTCAGTCACATAAATATATGCATGTATCATGTGGGTTCCATATAGGGGATTTTTAAAATACTTTTTTAATACATTGTTCACATATACAAGGGTCCTATATAAAGGGGTTTCTTATAGATTGAATAGAAAAGGGTTATATTTTATTAAGGAAAACTTTATAGATAAGGATATTCATAAATAGACCTTGAACACATGTGATATAGAGGATACACATTTAGTGAATTTCACGAATGTTGTAGTTATAAATCTTTATTCATTTTAATACTTGCATTGTATCCTATATTAATGTAAGATTTGATACCACTCTGACATGCCCACTCAAGATGTTGTGTTGTTGACATATCCTTAGCACTCCATCAAGATATATTCTAGACAATGCCATCCAAGTCCACGTGGAATACCTTGGATTTTGCCCTCTAGGTCCTCTAAAGTCTACCCCATGGCGGTGGAAGTTTTTGGCTATTCCCATGAGAATCAACCTCAATTTTGGGTTCCTAATAGTGGTCAAGTCACATATCGGTAAGCTAGCATCAGTACTTCGAGTTCTCATTTCTCACAAGATCACTCGAACATTGAGACAAACTTGCATTGCACTTTCTTCAAAGAGAATGGGAGATGAAAGGGAGTCTAGCATGTTGACTCCTCTACCCATTAGCCAAAATCCCATTCTTCCCCCCTCAAATGATGCAAGTCTGGTTTTTCTGAATATCAAGTGGTCATTGGTTTTGCCTATTCACTAATGAAAATTTTATGAGAAAAGCTCTTAGCTAATCGAAACCACCCAGGCATAAGCCGCGATCCGTTGAGGCCATCCACCTGCTTCCCTCAGTAGAGTACTTTTAATTACTTGATTATCTACCACTTTAGGTTTGACATATAAAAATAGCTTCTTTGGTTATGTCTTGGTATAGATTCATTACACATCTTTATTTCATGACACAAAAATAGTGTAAAGCAATTCTTTATGAGCAGTTTCTTTAAGAAAATATCTTTTTATAATATTTTCTATATTGACTAGACATAATATCAACCCAAAGGTATTATTTCTACCAAATTCAGTTTCTCGACTAGTATTGGGACTTCTAGAATAATATCTCGACTTGAAGGATAATTGACAGTTCATAAGAGTCTAATGAATTTGTGACCAATGCTCTTAGTATCCTTAAGTCCTCGTGTTCAACTAGAATTTTATACGACAATACTTTTTGTGTCATAGTCTGTCCATACTCATCAATGCAAAAAAAAAAACCCTTGGAGTAGGTTTTACTCATGATGACCTTGGGGAGGTCTAGCATCATCTACGAACATTGCCTCAGTAGTCAGCATTCTATGCCTATTGGAATACTATCTTAGTTGGTGATCTGTACACGATTATCCATTTTTTATCCTAATAATTTAAGAAAAATAAAAATCTAATTTACAACCACAAATACCTCACTTGAAGTGTATTATACACAACAATTTTAATGAATTTCCTCCCAAGACAAATCCTTTTCCTAGAATGACAATATTACTGCTAAACTTAGCGTAAGTGGAAATATCTTCCAATAATCCTCTCGGATTACTCTTTCCCTTAGGATCTAGCCCACTATAAATTTTAACAAGAGTTTATTTTTCAAAACTCCCCTCTTTGAGGGTTTGGAAAATCCATCAATCCTTCTAATATTGCTAAAGGACTTCTATAAGAAAAAACTTGCATGATGATTTCTTTTCTCTTTTTTCTTAAGGAATTTTTGTTGGTCCTTCTCTAGTGATAACTTACTAGATTCAAAACCCTTAAATATTTCATTATGAAAAGTATTCTAATAATTCCATTGCAATATTTTTCAAGGGATTAATGTTTATATCTATCAACTCGAGGTTCCATAAGTTTACTACCAATTGGATTCAAAATTTTAATTACTTATATATTTCTTATTGCAAAAATCATAGTCCTTGAATCTAGTTCTTTGTAAACTCTATTTGATGCAATAAAGTAATAAAATCTTTTGGGTAGTGCAGTAACTTTCTTGTGTGCTATTCCCTAGTACATCTCGTGTAATCCAAATTAATCCTTTGAATTTGTGATCAATAAATTTTCTTTAGTAAATTTTCTATGCATGAGATTATACGAAGAAATCCTACTTTTATGGATGCAATTTTGATTTACCAATCTATGACATGATGATATATTTTTTGTATTTACTATTTAAAATAATAATCAAATATGGCACCTAGGGATTTAATGTCAGAGAGAGAACTAGGGAGAGAGAAAGAGGAGAGAGAAGACTGCAGAAGAGAGAGAAAGATTGTAGGAAGAGAGAGAAGAAGAGTGACAAGGAGAGAGAAAGACTAGTTTTAGAGAGAGAAAGATAGGAAAGAGGGAGAAGCCATAGAAGCTGTGAGCAAGATGGGAGATAAAGACTGTAATTGTATTAATGTGTCAAAAAGATGTGAAAAATTACATGTCCTCCCCTTTTATACCAATGTCAGTGTGACATGGCATAATATTAGTGTCATTTACACTAAATCCTTATTCCTAGCTTCTTACAATCCATCCCTTCCTAAAAGTTTTTGCCCTCAAAAACAAACCTGGAAAAAGCTAGAAAAAGATGGATAGAATAGAGTACTACTCTGTTTTTTTACAGCTTTACAAATGGAGAATGAATGAAGTATGACCAACTACATGAACTGAAATTGAAGAATGGAAGTAAGCCACAGCTATATACATGATTTGGAGTACTTCAAAAGCATATGGAGCCATAAAGTCTTCAACAAATAATCTCAAAACAAAGTAGATAGCTTACTATGTAAATAGACCGTGCTGGACGAAATCTGCCATAACTATTCTAAAAATTGGGCACAATAAAAACTGTTCTAAAACAGTGTGCTGTCTTGAACTTGTCTGCATCATCACTAGCTCCATAAGCAATAGGCTTCAGCCATGTATCCTTCAAGAAAGGAAACTCATCCAATATAGAATCAGGTCTCCAAGAAGCTTCTTCAGGTGGTAAACCTCTCCATTTGATCAAATATTCCACAATAGAACGAGATCAAAGCTTCTTCTCATGCTGCCCTATAATAGCCTCTGGGATGTACTGAATAAGACCGTCTTCATCAATAGGTGGTAGCTCATCAACTATATCCACTAGATCACCATAAAAGGGCTTGAGCTGACTAACATGGAAGAAATTATGAATCTTTGTGGAAGAGGGAAGCTCTAGTCTGTATGCCAAATCTCCAATTCGCTTAAGGATCCAGTAAGGGCCATAAAACATGTGGGCAAGCTTATTACTAGATCCATCTTTTACTGTAGAGTACTTGGACTTGGGCACCTTCAATAAAACTACCTCTCCTTCTTGGAGCTCTAAAGGCCTCCTCTTCTCATCAACATACATCTTCATTTGATCTTGAGCCTTCCTTAGATTCACCTTACATTGCTGAAGAAGGGTCAGCATTCTTTCCAACTATTCCTTCCCATGAGGATTGATCTTTTCATTAAAGATGACTGTGCGTAAGGGAACCTTGTAACCATACAAAGCCTCAAAGGGTGAAACTCCTATACTAGCATGAGTAGAATTGTTATAAGCAAACTCAGCCAAGTGTAACCAAGAATCCCATGAGGTTTGGACATCATAGCAAAAATGGCAAAGATAAGTCTCCAACCATTTATTAACTCTTTTTGTCTATCCATCAGTTTGAGGATGATAAGCCGTAGATGGAGTCAATTTAGTGCCCATAGATGTAAATACCGCCTGCCAAAAGTTACTCATAAACTTTGAGTCTCTATCATGGACAATCACCTGCGGTAATCCATGTAGTCTAAGAATCTGCTCCATAAACTGACTGGCCACTTGAGAAGCAGTAAAGTGAATCTTGGTTGGAATAAAATGGGCTGCCTTGGTGAGTCTGTCTACCACCACATAAATACTATTCCATCCCTTCTTGGTAGTAGGTAAGCCAGTAATGAAATCCATAGTAATATGAGTCCATTTACCAGTAGGAATAGGTAATGGCTGTAACAAACCTCCTGGCTTATGGATGCTGCCCTTATTCTGCTAACAAGGCATACACTTCATAACAAAGTCCTTGACATCTTTCCACGGTCCTTTCCAATAGAAACTTTTATTGATCCTGTCATAGGTCTTGAAAACTCCTAAATTTCCAACTAGAGGCGAAGAATGTAGCTCCTCCATAATTTTCTGTGTAAACGAAGAAGTAGAAGGAATTGCAAACTTGCCTTTCAACCAAATAAGGCCATTTTTAAGTTGGTAATGCGAGTTTTCTTGCATAAGACCTTGCTGTAATTTCTGAAAAATATGGCTCAATTCCTCATCTAGAAGATAAGCCTCCTGTAATTCTTCAATCCAGTCATTATGCAATTCTATCATAGCTGAAACTTTGCAGGCCCACATACGAGAAAGAGAATCAGCCAATATGTTATCTTTGCCCCTTGTATGAGTGATGTCAAAATCATAATTCTATAATGTAGCTACCCAATGACGTTGCTTTGGAGTAAGATTGGACTGAGTAAGGAAATACTTAAGTACCCTGTGATCACTATGTACTCTGAATCGGTTGCCATATAAGTAATGGTGCCACTTCTTGATTGCATGCAAGATAGCCAACATCTCCTGGTCATAAACATTCATGGCCATTTCTTTATCTGTAAGCTTACGGCTCTCAAATGCAATTACTCCATGCTCCTGAAGCAAAACAGCCCCAATGCCACAGCCACTAGCATCACACTGTATAGTAAATTCTTTGGAAAAGTCCGGGCATACTAAGATAGGAGCAGAGGTAAGGAGTTCCTTTAACTGGTTGAACCTACTATCTGCAAGAGCATCCCAAAAGAAAGCCTTCTTCTTCAACCTATCAGTCAAAGGAGCTGCAATTGCCGCATAAACCAAGGAATCCTCTAAGAGAGGTAGTAGTAGTAGGCGTTGGACAATCTTTTATACATTGCACCTTCTTGGGATCATCCTGTATTCCTTTTTCACTCACAATATGTCCCAAGTATTCCACTTCAGTCTGCATGAAAGAACACTTCTTCTCCTTAACAAAAAGCCTACGATGTCTCAATACATCAAAAAACCTCCTCATATGTGCCAAGTGATCCTGTAAAGTCTTGATGTAAATCAGAATGTCATCAAAGAACACCAAGACAAACTGAAGAGGAAAGGTTGTAAAATCTTATTCATCAGGCTTTGGAAGGTAGCTGGAGCGTTTGTAAGCCCAAATGGCATCACTAAGAAATGATAGAGCCCACGATCAGTCCTGAAAGCAATCTTGACTTCATCACCCTCTCGCATGAAAATCTGATGATACTCTGACCTCAAGTCAATCTTCGTAAAAAATCGAGCCCCCTTAAGCTCATCAAGCAAATCATCAATCCTGGGTATAGGATACCTGTTCTTCACTGTGATCTCATTAAGATCCCTATAGTCAATGCACATTCTAAAAGATCCATCTTTCTTTTTGACTAACAGGACTGGGGATGCATAAGATGAAGAACTTGGTTCAATGAATCCCATCTCAAGAAGTTCCTTGATTTGCTTGGCTTCTTCCTCTCTTTCACACTTTGATAATCTGTAAGGTGGCTTATTAATTGTCTTTGAGTTGGGCTCCAAGTCAATGGGGTGATCTATTGCTCTCTTAGGAGGCAATGAAGTAGGTACCTCAAACAGATCCCTATACTCCTCAAGAAGAGCTGTCAAGGCTAGATGGTTTGCTGAATTATTGGGATGATCCTTTATTTCTTTATTCAGATGCAAAGCAAATATTTGTGAGCGCCTCTTGTACTCTCTTTTGAGTTGTTGAATGGTAATAAGCTGAAAATCTAATCTACTAGAAAATCCCTGTAAATGGATAAGTTGTCCATTGGAGATAAACTCCATATATAACTGTGAGAAATCCATAGTGATCCTGCCTAATGCCATCAACCAATCACAACCGAGTACAATATCTATAGGCCGCATTTCCAGAGTGATCAAGTTTACCTTGGCTTCAAAATTTTCAGCCAATTGTAAAGAAACCTGTGGGCATATCTGTGTACTGATTTCCTCTTCACCGTTAGCTCTTCACCGTTAGCCACTTGAACTCTAATGGGCTACTGTAAATCTGTTAAAACTGTAACGTGTCCCCTAGTATCATCCAGGACACGTCTTAGCAGTCCATCGGAAAGGATGTCTAGAAAGCTCCACCCGACATTCCCATGGAATTTACGAGTTTTGCGATCTAGTTCTTCCCGCGTCTGCTACGTAGCGGAAGTATCCTGGCCGTTCCCACTTAGGATCGATCGGAATTAGGGTTTTCCTAATGGGTCACTAGCTAACAACAACTAGCGTCAGACCCGAGCGAACTACTTTACGCAGAAACGCCAGGTCCGAAGCGGATTCACACTGTACTTGGTTCAAGGAGAATGGGAAACGAGAGGGATGTAAAGCTCAACCTCTCTGCCATAAGGCATAGTCCCATTCCGTTCCCCTAAAACAACGTAGATCGGGTAAAACGTAACTTTAGGTCATCATTCTCGTTATTCTTTTTGATGATGATGATCATTCCGCTGTCTTTCGAGATTTATGAGAAAAGTTCCCGGCTAACCGGGACCACCCAACCGTAGGACAGACCCATGGCCCATCCTCCGCACTTTCCTCGGTTTGTTTTAGTTATGTAATTATCTAACACATTAATTTGACATATAACAATCAGCTTCTTTAATTAATCTTGTTTAAGCACTGGTTCCTTCACGTAATCTTATCACGTGACATATAAAGACAATATCAAGCAAGTTCTTTTAACATCTCATCATTTTATCTTTGAATTACAAGAAGTTCTGCCCGTAGGCTTGTCCATAATCTGCCCGGAGGCTAACAAGTAATCTCCAGGGATCACTATTCCAAGCTTCCGCCCGTCAACTAGTATGCGGGCCTTGAGATCCAATCCCGAGTCATGTTAGCCTCTTGTGCAGGACCCGAAAGGCGAGGAATTTACGGCCAGAGCCCCCCTGGCACCCAAGCGTCCTCCTGCTCCAAGTAGAACTCAACGGAGAGACCTCTCGCGGCGGGTTCGGTCCACGTTCCCGGCGCGGTCAACAACCCCCTTGGTTAGGGTCAGGCAGGCAGTCGGGGGTAACTGAAGCTGCCTCTCCCTTCAGGCCTTTAACCTGAAGTATAGGTACTTGTTTAATTTGTAATTCATAATTCAAACAGCGCCCTACAGTATCTAGCAAGCACAAACATTTCCATTAATCAACCCAGTTGTACGGCAAGCTGCTAAGGAAGTGTTCTTTCCTTATAGAGTGTATCAGCAGTCGGTCAAGATGTCTTGTAAACTTGGCAAGATCCCTTATATTCGGGTGTAGGGTATACCCAACTTGGTTAACCCTAAGGTACCTTAGATATGCTAGTTTCCATTTTACAACTTTCTTTATTTTGAAGGATATCCAAAAAACTACATCTTTTTGCAAGATAACTTGCGTAAGGATCTGCCGTCTTTGAAGAGGGTTTTTCCCTTTTCTCTTTGTGAATTGATCACAAAATGATTTCATACATGTTGCGCAGTTCGGTGATGGAATAATCTGTTTAGACTCCTTAATCTGACGTATGTCAGGCCTAGGGTTTCTTCATTTAAGAACCTTAGGGACGAACCCTAATTTCTTATCTTTATGAATTTATTGTCCTTGCGGTAAGGTAAGTAGTCCAGTGTTCTAGGGTATGAATGTTTCTATGTTTAGATTGGTCCGGTTATCTTTTGGAAAGATTGGTTTGGTCAGCTTTTGGAAGGTAATCTTACTCGTCTTGTCACGGTTTTACTATCTTTGATTACTTTCTTAATCAATACAGTTTAATTTGGCATATAGCATAATGCCATGATGATACAAAAGATGACGATACTCCTTGGGACAAAGGCCTAGCTAAGGAATTGGTGAATACACACTTTATTTGTTCCAAGTCCTCAATTTGCAAGGGAAACGTGTTAATAGAGTGTTATCTAGCAATTCCCCATTACATTTTCTTTCCAAATGATTTCGTATGTCTAATATTTATACTTGTTAATTTCTAACATTTAACTTCCGTTTTCTTTAAATATGAACTCATGCCAAATAACAACAGTTGCCTTGCTAAGATGTGCAACTAGCAAAGATAACTCTCTAGTAATTTGAGCATCGAAAGAAACCTTTCATGAATTTAACCATTTTGCCATGATTCGTTGCGAAAAGAATAAGACTAATGGAGCAAGATATAATTTCTTCATTTTAGGACTATAATACTATAGTAAATGGATAGTATTGCCTATTATTTTATAATGCTTGATGCAATTTGAAGAAAGCTAATTTGAATACATTGTCATTCATAAGCTAACTCCTTCGTTAGAATTAATTTGAACAAATATATATATTTCCTTAATAATTTTTCTTTGCATGATTGACTAAAACCCGAATTAACATCAAGAAGACAACCTGGCTTTGAGGTGAGATATCCACATGGATACCAGGAGATGACCCTCCCGCGGTTACGCCTTGGACTTTCTTAGGAGGCATCGCAAGTGTGGTCGGTCGAACGTGGAAGCAGCTTTACAACTTCTCCTTAGAACTCCACCGTCGCTCCTTGCACCGTTCATCAAAGTAGTTTTTGGAAGGTTCCCTCCTTGAATTCGGGAATTGAAAAGGGTATTTTTAGAAACTTTTACAACTAAGACCCATTGAAGCCATGGGGAAGGCTTAATGGTCTTTGTAAGCTCGCACGAACGGAAATAACAAGGTGTAGAGAAGACACAACGTGTAGGAGAGCTTTAAGGAAAAATAATAGCCGTAAAGATTATAAGTAAGGGTCTAAGGACCCTTAGGTCAAACTTGGAGAAAAAGGGCTTATGGGGGCTTACACATGGGGGAGGGTGAAAGGTTTTTTTTTTTAATGCCAAGGTAAAGGCTTAAGGGGTAATCACGGGAGAAGTGGTTTTAAGAGGCCACAGGAAGGGGGTGATTCCAAAGTCAAGGGGATAGGTCTTTTAGGGATTATACACAGGTAAAGAAGTAATAAGACCCTTAAGGCCTTTGTGCTCATGGGGGGAAGTGACTCCAAGTGAAAGGAAAGGGGCTTTAGTACGAGGGTGAAAGGGGACTTAAGGGATTTTTAAAACCCGGCAGAGGGGGTTCTAATACCCATGGAAAGGGGTTTTAGATATGGGGGTTAAAAGGGCTTCATAACGTACAAGGAGGGGGTGAAAATTTTTGAAATCTAGGGGGAAGGGTTTTAGCACGGGGGAGGGGAAAATGAAAGGGGGCTTAAGGGATTTTAAACCCGGGAAAAAAAAAATAACAAAGGGGGTAGTAGGGTATAGGAAGGGGGTTTAAAGAGGCCCCCCCTTTGGAAGCTTCCAAGCTTCCAGAAGCTTTGGGGGGGTGGTTATGGCCGTCCGTCCTGACGGAGAATTGGAGGCGGCTCCTCCCTCCCTTGACGGCGACTCCTATCTACTTCCCTGGCGGCCAGCAACAGCGTCTCTTCCCCTCTTTCTCACAGCGACATGATCTCTGGCAGCGGCGTTTGGTTCTTCTCACGGCCCCCCCAGCCTTTTTCCGTCCTCTGGCCCCTTCCCCTCTCCTCGTTTAAATAGTGGAGGGAGGGGGATCTTCTCCTCCTGCGTGTCGACACGCATGCCCTCCCTCCCTCCACAAGCTCCACCAAGGAGCTTCAGAACTCCTTTTATTCCCCTTCCCCTCCAGCTCGTCAATCGGCTGGAGGGATAAGGGGGGAAATAAATAATAATAATAATAAAATTTCAAAAGGCCGATCTATTAATTCCCACGCGGAATTTTACAAAAACACAATTTAGCTTGTCCATGATAGACTTATTCACAAAACTATGAGTACTGCCACTGTCTATCAGAATGAACATTGGCTTTCCACATATGCTTCCCTTCATACGGAGTGTATTAGGGCTCTTAGATCCTGTCCAGGCATCCATAGAAATAGAACAATTAGTGGTAGCAAGCAGCTCATAACAAGTCCCACCTGGATCAAATGGAACACTTCCACCTGGATCAAAAGGAAAAGAGTCAGCTCGATCCTAAAAATACTCTTGCCCAACTTCCTCCTCAAGATCTTCATTTTCAGCATTAAGTGCCATTGCATTAGCTTCATCCATGTCACTCTCAAAATCCTCAAAAACCAACATACTCTGAAGCTTGGGTTTGACATTTTTTTATACACACTTTGAGGCATGATCAGGTGTATACTTTTCTCCACACTTGAAACATAAGCCTTTCTCCTTTCTTTCTTTATAAAGATCCATAGGAATAGATTTAGGATTTGTATTGGCTGAAATAGATTTAGGATTTGTATTGGTTGAAATGGATTTAGGCTTGCTATCCCCTTGTTTGAAATCAACTCTTGGACTGTTTGCTATCCTGAAATTACTTTGAGGTCTAGAAGCATTAAATGGAAGATAAGTCCCATTTGGCACATGATTGCTGCCATAAGTGTTACCAACTTGCCCCTACTTAAAAATAGTCCTTGGCTGTCCAAAACCAAGTTGAAATGAAGATTCTCTTCTATACTTTCTTCCATAGTGCTCCGCAAGCTCAATAGCCTCAAAGAGGGAGGTAGGATTTTGTGCCATAACATCAGCTGATAAAGATGGCTCTAAACCATACATAAACTTATGAAGCTTAGCCTCATCACTGATGCTTTCCACATATATAGTCAAGTTGAGGAATTGGTTAGTGTACTCTCTTACACTTATGCCCCTTTGTTCCAAACCATACCATCTCCATGCTAATTTATCTTTCTCAAGAGGAGAAACAAATACTTCAGCCATAAGTGCCTTGAAAGCTTCCCAATTCTCTACAAGTATATTTTCTTTTTTTATATACCTCCACCAGGTATGGGCAAATCTCTCTAAATGCAAGAAGAAAAATGAATCTTCATGTCATCAATTTTAGGGAATATGTCAAAGTAGGACTCCATCTTAGAGGTTCACTCCTCTAAATCAGATGGTGAAGATGACTGACCATTAAATTTAGCTAGAACAATCTTGTCCTTTAACTCTATTTCATGAAATGGTTGTTGTCCCAAAATAGGCTGATCATGATTGCCATGTATGGAACCTCCAAATTGAGACGGAAATCTTCCAACAATTGGCTGAGAACTACTATGTAATCTTCCTATTGGTAGAGAACCCCTAGAAATTTGAGTATTCAGCCCAAAAGCTTGAGAATTAGCTCCATTCAAACAGCCCAAATAGTCATCATGCTGCTGTGAAGCCTCTCCTACTTCATACTCGCTATTTGGAATGCCTCTTCTTCCAATAATCCCATGTCCATGACCATTTTGGTTCGATGGCTGAAGTGGGACTGAAGGGTCACTGTTTGAATAAGCTTTCTTCTTAGTTTCTTTTGGTCCCATTTGCATTTGCATCCATTGAGATAATTGTGCCATAATTTGAGCATTAGATTCCACTAACTTATCAATAGAAGCCTTTTTTTGAGTCATTGAATCCATCAACTTCTCAATGGAAGCCTTCTTTTGATCAGTAGATAAGACCATTTGCTCCATTCTTGATAAAATGGCCTCATGTTGTTCCCTATGTCTTTGTTCATGGACACACAAAGTATTATTAAGTATACTGACTTCTACTTGTTGTTGAAGCTCTTCAGGGCTCCCTTGAGGTGTATTATCCAACATGGAATCCCTAATTTGCTGAGCATAATCTTCCTGGACCTTATTTTTACCTTTATGTCCTGCCATAATAGTGCAGTCTTGCAGTACCCCCTGTCAGAAAAATGGCTATAACTTTTGCTAGGGAACTTCGATTTCAAAACTTTTTAGTTCAAATCGAAGCTAAGAATTCCCTCTTCGAGATGAGCTATAGCATGCTATAACAAATTTAGGACAAAAAATTCTGTAACTAGTTTTCTGAGTCTAAACTATCCAGGCTTGCACCCCCTCCACGCATGCACCCTGTCTAAACCTGTAAGTGCCCTGTTTTGACCCTGTAATGCAAGATAGTAACCCCAAATGGTTACCAAACCCTATAAAAGGCTGTATAGGACCTGTGGGTACCCTGTAGTACCTGCACCTATACTTCAGTAATGAAGGGTGTACCTGTAAGTACCTGTAAGTACCCTGTAAATTCCCTGTTTTACCCTGTTTTGGACCTGTAGGTACTTGAGTCTTTGGGAAATCTTCAATCTTCAATTCTCCACTCGTTGTACTTGTGTGAGGGATAAAATCGCATGACAGGCTCCCTACACGGACTCCGAATCACCGGGAGTTAGGCAAAGTTCCCCCCGGGTCGGTTGGTTGCACCCCTTCGGGATCTTCGATAGTGAGGGATGGTCACCTCTCTTTTATCCCACTATCTCCCCCGGCATCCACCTTTTTCCTCGGTGGGTATATAAACATGGCAGTAGCTAGTAATCTAATCAATCAGCATGAGATGCATTTCTCAAATATTCATTCATCCTTTCATGAGATGCAATTGAATGGAATCTTGAAAGTTTGGATAGGGGAAGGGTCTTACCAATGGAATTCAATGACTCACTGATTGCTAGTACTTACCCTTTTACAATATTTCAGCTTGGGTAAAAAAAATTCAATCAAAACAAATCAAGGTTATGCATCAAGCTTATCAAATGATATCTATGATGAAGTAATGATTGAATCAAGATGAAATTCAATGGAATAGACTGAAATCAATGAAAATTAACACTAATCTCCAATCTATTGATCAATTCAATGAATTAATTGATCAATAATCTCCCATCAACAAGTGGAAAAGCAATAGCAAATGGATTATTGAGAGATTTCATAGATTAGTAAAAGAAATACCTCAATTAAGCTTGAAGAATATGGTGGATGTCAGCTTCAATCCCATTGATGGAAAATTTCTTGAAATTCCATCATAAATCCATCATAAAGCTTGAAATCTCCATAGAACCAATCCATACAAGCTCCAATATGATTAAATCCGTGAAGATTCAAAGCCTGGGCCTTGCTTGAACACTTGAGTATCAAAGATTCAAGCCTCTTGAAGAAAAGCCCCAAAATAATCCTTCCATTTGAGCTCCAATGTCCTCCATGGGCTGAAATCTCCTCAATGTCTTCAATCTTGGAGTCTATCCGACTTGTATATAGCACTAAAGAAGCCTTGGAGGTTAGGGAAGTCCAAAATTTGAAGAAATTTGAGCTTCCAGATCTGTGGCTATGGCTGCCCTACTGTGTTTTAGGGTTTTGAACAAAGAAATTGATGATCAGAGTTCTCCTCCAGTTGAGAGTTGCTGTAGTAGGTGTTCATGAAGTGCTTCAAGACAAATGATCAATCAATGGAAGATCTGGAGCAGATCAAGCAGGGATGGAGAGTAGGGAATTTAGCGCAAATTTTGACGTATTTTTCGAGTTGTCTTCTGCTCCATTTCCTGCATCACTACTTGACCAGGGTACTCCTCCTGAAGCTCAGATGACAAGGAATCTATGCCCCATGCTTTGGCAGTGAAAGATGATCAGTAGAGAGAGATCTTTGAAGATTTCTTGGCAGCCACCATGGAAGCTTCAGCCAAAATCTTGAAAGAGTGAGAAGAGAAGCTCCCTTTTGAAAACTAACTGGAGTTTAAGCTCTAACTAAGCCCGGTTAACCTTCCTTTACCCTAGTTACCTCCATTTTTGTGTGAATTTTGATGACGACCTGCCATTTAAGCCATCCTCCACCATATTTGACCTTGGATATCTCCAGATGTAGTCTCTTACTAACTATAGATTATCTGCAGCACTCCATTAGTCACTGTCTTGTACAATTTTTTGTCTGAAATTGATTTGATAGATGAAAATAGGACTGAAAATAGAAGAAAAGAATGGATCAAAGACCAATGCTCTGATACCACTTGTCAGAGAGAGAACTAGGGAGAGAGAAAGAGGAGGGAGAATACTGCAGAAGAGAGAGAAATACTGCAGGAAGAGAGAGAAGAAAAGTGATGAGGAGAGAGAAAGACTAGTTTTAGAGAGAGAAAGACAGGAAAGAGGGAGAAGCCATAGAAGCTGTGAGCAAGATGGGAGAGAAAGACTGTAATTGTATTAATGTGTCAAAAAGATGTGAAAAATTACATGTCCTCTCCTTTTATACCAATGTTAGTGTGACATGGCATAATATCAATGTTATTTACACTAAATCCTTATTCCCAGCTTCTTACATTTATAACAACGAGCACTTAGTTGTTGTTGGTATTCACAGCTTCCTTTGTAATTTTGATACTTTCCATTTCATTTGTAGTGATCATACTCGTAGCGTGAATAGTAGCTCTCGCTTCCATGGACTTTGTAAATTTTCTCTCTAGGGCCATGGTCTCCAATCAAGAAATTGTAAAGAACACTTTGATAATAGAGCTATGGACTGTCTCGATTGCATCGATAGATATGGTGACAAATAATAGGAATTGAGAAGAAATCGAGTATAGTTTCAATTCTACAGGGGAATGAAGGTAGTAGAGACGGGATTCGAGTCAGAAAGGTTGTAGTGTATCCCCCTTTTCTTCACAAATAAGAATTATCTCTCTTGCTCTCCTCTCACCTTTCTCTCTTACTCTTGTCTCTTGATTTGAGAAGAGTCTCTACCTTTGATTGAGGCTAACATCCTCTATGGCTTCTCATGTCCCATATTTATAATTTATTTGAAAGGAGGGGCATCTCATGAGTTGTGGCCGAGAAGAGGACTTTTTTATGGAGGATATGTTGCCAATCCAGTTATTTGGAACCTTTTGAGATGAAATTTGATACTAACAATCTATTCTTTGAGGTCAAGAGAGGCCACTAGAAGAGATGCCATGATTGATTCACTTGACTTTCAAATGATCTTCCTTCAATCTAGGCCCCTTGTCGAACTAAGAAAAGGGAGAGATTGTTGGAGTCTTTTGCTAAGATTAAGAAGGGACATCACAAGAGCTTTTTTTTTCTATCAATTTTTAAAATTGAGGAGAGGATGATGGCATCGATTTTTTCTAATAAAATGGGAGGGTGGGGTGGTGCAATTAGCTCAACATCTTCTCCTTATTATTAAGCTTTTAAAAGCTTAGAGTTGTTTTTCTTTCTTTGCTTTAATCTCCCACTAGTCAAGTCTTTACTTGCTTGACTTTCTCAAGTCTTTAAACGTGTTTAGTTTGAACTTACTTACCTAGCCATAATGGTCGTACACCTAGCATTTCCCGTGTACAGGTATTTGCAATGGTATCCATCTCGAAAAGCGTCAATGTAATATCTCGAAGGCACGCATGAACTGCCTTGATAAAAAATGAAATTGGATAAATGAAAAAAAAAATTCCCCTTATCCCCCAGCCGACTGACAAGCTGGAGGGGGAGGGGAATAGAAGGAGTGATTAAGCTCCTTGGTGGAGCTTGGAGTGAGGAAGAAGGCATGCGTGATGCCACGTAGGGGAGGGAGGATCCCCCTCCCCTCCCCTATTTAAATCAAGGGGGCGCAGGCTGAAGGGGGTGCTATCGCCTATTGTTGCTGTGAGGAGAGAGTGTTGTCGCCGGCTGATCTACGAGGAGAGAGAGAATCTCTCTGTTCAACTCGTGAGGGAGGGAAGTTACCGTTGCTACCGCTGTATACCAGCCCGTCGATGCCCTCTGCAGTCACAACTGTGCCTCCGACCATCAGAACACTGTCGATCGGCGTCATTTCCTTTCTCCCCCCCCCATGTGGCGTAGAAGCCTTAGAAGCTTCCTGGGGGAAGCTTCTAAGGGGCCTCTTAAGCCCCCTTTCCCCCTTAAGCCCCTTCCTTGGCTTTGGGAACCAACCCAACCCCCGTGTTTTATTCCTTTAAGCCCCCTTTCGCCCCCTGTGTCCTAAAACCTCCCAAGATCCCCTTCTTGTGCCTTACGAAACCTTTTTTCTATTATCCCCCCCCCCCCCCCCCCCGTGTTTGAAGCATTATATACCCCTTCCCATAGTTGGAACCCAATCCCCGTGTTTTTTTTAAATTTTCCTTTAGCCCTTCCTCATTGGCCTCGGAATCATTTCCCCCTTACGTGTGTAAACCCTCATAAGCCCCTTTTCTCCTAAAATTTCCTAAGGGTCCTTAGACCCTTACTTATAGCCTTTACAGTTATTATTTTCCTTAGAGCTCTCCTGCACCTTGTGTCTTTTCCACACCTTTTTATTCCCGTTCGTGCGAGCTTACAAAGGCCATTAAGCCTTCCCCATGGCTTCAATGGATCTTAGTTGTAAAAGATACTAAAACACCCTTTCAAATTCCCGAATTCAAGGAGGGAGCCTTTCAAAAAAAAAAACTACTTTTGACGAACGGTGCAAGGGAGCGACAGTGGAATTCTAAGGAGGAGTTGTAAAGCTACTTCCACGTTCAAAAAAAAACTACAATTGCGATGCCTCCTAAGAAAGTCCAAGGCGTTGTCGTATTGCTGCGCATTCGAGGTGTGAAAACCACCCGAAAGTTGTGTGTGCGATTTAATACTTTATGCATACTTAGTTGTTGTGATTACATTTATTCCCTGCGTATGAGTATAGATGTTCCCATGAAGGGCTTCACTTCAGATGTTTTTGTTAATAGCACACTTATTAATATTTATGGTAAATGTGGCAACATTTTAGAAGTAGAGAGCATGTTTGATGGGCTGTTTGATCAGGACATTGTCGTGGCATGGAATGAGATGATCTCATTACACTCTCAACTGGGGTTTTAAGAGGTCAGAAAGGCCCTTTTGGGGTTGGTTTGTGCCTTGCGGTTGCTAATGGTGCTCCAGCTGCAGCAGGTGTGTATAGTATTTTGAGTCCTTTAGGGAAAGACTTCCAAATCCATGAAGAAATTGAACTTCACATTCAGGAAACAGGATTTATTCAGCAAGAGAAGCTTGAAAATACACCATCATTAAGGATCATACGGGCTCCCAAGATTTGCTGTGGTGAAGTTTCTTTTATGTCAAGAGATGGTGCTCTTGTTCAGGATCCAGAATGGCAATGGGTACTCTTAAATTGCTGTAATGATCCACCAGTTGCAGTCTTGTCAGTGCTGTGTCCATTCTGTGTTTTTGGGTGGAATATGGAGAGGTTGGGATTTGGGAATCGTTATGTCCATATAGTGACATTTATACTTCTATGTAATGCTCCATACTGGATTTTTAACCTAGCAGCTATCAACATTGACAATGTACAGGTTTGGAAAGGTCTTGGAGTTGCAGATTACCTGCACAAACATGGTGCTTTGGGAAGACATATCTCACTGATTATATACAATGATTGTTCTGTGCTCCATGTGCACTTTGTCAAGAACTTGGAGGACCCGGGATTGATGGATTTGACATACGAGGGCAGAAAAAGGGGAGAAAAGACGCTAATCTGGGAGGCAAAAGGACGCTAATCTGGGAGGTGAGATAGGGACGATGAGGGACGATGAGGGACGATCAGAGCATAGGAGCAAGAGGATTCGGTGGTGCAGAAAAAAATTGGGCAATGGTGGCTAATGAATTGATAGAGGAGAGAGAGGGAAAATAGATGAAGGAGGAAAGAAAATAGATGATGTGGAACGCAGTCATTTTTGGGGGCCTGATGATACTCCTTGGGATGGAGTGGAGTCCTATCTATGATGTGGCTGCAATTCTGACGTCTATTCAATCTTTGTTATGTGATCCAAATCCCAACTCACCAGCAAACTCTGAAGCTGCTAAAAATGTACAGTGAGAATCGCCGAGAGTACAACAGAAGAGTTAGAGAAATAGTTGAGCAGAGCTGGACGGCAGAATGAGAAAGGTCCGTTGTCGACACAGGAGGTGCTCTTGCAGCCCCTAACTGCTTCACTTGATTTGATTGAAAAGTCAGGGAAAGCAGCCCTGTTTCAAACGGCCAGTGTTATGACATACTAGTCATTTGTTTGCTGATGGGTTGTCACACGAAAAAGGGGGGGAAATCGAATTTAGAGGGCAGCTGAAGAAGAAAAGCTTGATGATTGAAGACAATACGAAAAAGCTCGACTCTTCTGTGGAGAAGTCAATATCTGATAGCATGTGATTAACCGTGGGTCGGTGAGCTAACCAACCTGCGTAGCCGTTAGGATCTCCCGCCTACCTACTTCGACAACACAAATCAGATTGGCCAAGGTGACAATTCACATGACACTCGACATGGCAGAGCCCTCCACGTTACTGCGGGGATATCCAGTGTGGGACAGAAGAAGAGTTTGACAAAAGGAGATGAGTTTTGGCATCGTTTTGATCTGGAAGAAGGGAGTCAGGATGCTTATCATACAGGTAACTAGGTAGCTTCTCAAAGTTCCTATCATTTGGCACCTTGGGATCAGTTTTTGGAAGAAGATGCAGCAACAACCAGAGGACATAGTATGAATTTACCTCCTCAGGTTGAAAGGATTGATTCTTCATTTCAAGTACACCAGCTTGGCATCGCATCACCAGGGAATCCTTTTATAGAAGATCTTGACAGAGTTAGCAATTTTTCAGAAGCGGAGAGTAGTCATCCCTTGTTGAGAACTCAATTTGCAGAGAATAATCATGCTGATATGCTACAAAATGCCACAGAGCTTAATATACCGGTGGAGGGAGAAGAGGTATTGAATCCATGCTATTCTGCTGATGATACTGTGGGATTTGTAGCAGAGACAAAAGAACTATTTGAAGCTCCATCTTTTATGAGCCTTGTGGATCCTGAATCTAATGCCCTGTTCAAGGCATCGATGCCTGTATATTGGAGAAAAGTGGGAAGCAAATTTTGATTTAGTGTTTCCGTCTTCTCAAGGGATTACAAGAACATCATCCTTGTGTAGAACAGATATAGCTGGTGGACAAAGTTATGATTCATCATTTTCTCAAAGAGGTTTAGATAGTCCAGATGCAGTTCAAAAGAAGGGAACTTGGTCTGCAGCTGCTTCTCCTAAATCCAGACCATCAGCTTTCCTCTTCCCCAAGCTAAGCCCCATGGTGAAGAAGGTGGCAGATAAAGTTCGCTCAACACCAACTGAGATGCTGAATACTGTTCGCAAAGTATTGAGCCCAATTTTCATGACACATACCTCAAATTTTTGGATAAGATAAACTCCAAGGTTTTACATAAGGAGGTGGTAACCATGTATGAAAACTGCAAGGTTCTTTAAAGGTTACAGAAACAGCCCATCATAACAATATAATATCACCTATTCATCCTATTCAGCTTGGAGTAACCCTGAAAACTTGATGATTGAGCTCACTATAAAGAGAGTCTTATACCATCAGTGGATTACAAGAATGTTATTGGTACACTTTACCTGTATGACATGCTGAAGCTAAAACAGAATTTATTGATTGAAATCTGGAATTATTGTATGGTTAATATATGACTCAGAGTTGAATGCTAGAACCATCTCTGACATTGGATTATTTATTTGTTTGATCTTCCATCTTGATATATATCAAGGTCTTCTGAAGACGCGACTTTGCTTTCGTAAACCCTTCGACAGCGTAGCCGCGGGAGGGTCATCTCCCGGTATCCATGTGGATATCTCACCCCAAAACCAGGTTTTTCTTCTTGGCTTTAATTCGGTTTTAAGTCGATCATGCAAAGAGAAATTGTTAGGGATAGGATATATTGTATTGTCCGAGTTATTTGTAATAAAGAAGTTTAGCTTATTTGAATGAATGATAATGAATAGAACTTAGTTTCCTTCGAGTTGTGTCAAGCATTATAAATTACGAGCGAGATTATCCATTTACTATAGTAGTATATTTTAGTTAAATCCTAAAGGTGTAGAAATTATATCTTGCACCATTAGTCTTATTCCTTTCGCAACGAATCATTGTAAATGGTTAAATTCATGAAAGGTTTCTTTCGATGCTCAAATTACTAGGAAGTTATCTTTGCTAATTGCACATCTTAGCAAGGCAAATGTTGTTATTTGGCATGAGTTCATCTGTAAGGAAAACGGAAGTTTAAATTAAACTGTATTGACTGGAAAGTAAATTGTCACAAGGATAGAAAAACCGTGACAAGACGATTAATATTACCTTCCAAAAGATAACTAAACCAATCTAAACATAGAAACATTCATACCCTAAGCACTTGACTACTTTCCTTACTGTAGGGTCAATAAAATCGTAAAGATAAGGAACTAGGGTTTGTCCCTAAGGTTCTTTAAAAAAAAGAAACCCTAGGCCTAACATACGTCAGCTTAAAGGATCTAAAACAGATTATTCCATCGCAGGACTTGCGCAGAAAGTACGAAATCATTTAGTCTTGTGATTGATTCACAAGGAGAAAGGGTAAAAACCCTCAACAAGGATGGCAGACCCTACGCAAGTTATTTTGAAAAAAAGACGTATTTTTGCATATCCTCCTAAATAAGAAAAGTTGTAAACCGGAAACTAGCATATCTAAGGAACTTAGGGTTGACCAAGATGGGTTAATAAGGTACGCCCTACACCGAAATGTAAAGGATCTTACCAATTTACAAGACACCTTGGGGACGAGTGGTGCTGATACACTCAAAAAGGAAAGAACACTTCTTTAGCAGTTTGCCAAACAACACGGTTGATTAATGAAAATATTTATACTTGCTAGAGATTTTAGGGCTCTGTTTGAATTATGAATTACAATTTAAATAAGTACCTATACTTCAGGTTAAAGGCCTGAAGGAAGAGGCAGTCTCAGTTACCCCCGACTACCTGCCTAACCCTAACCAAGGGGGTTGTTCACCGCGCCGGGAACATGGACCAAACCCGCCACGAGAGGTCTCTCCGTTGAGCTCTACTTGGAGTAGGAGGACGCTTGGGTGCCAGGGGGGCTCTGGCCGTAAATCCCTCACCTTCCGGGTCCTGCACAAGAGGGTAACGTGACTCGGGATTGGATCTCGAGGCCCGCATACTAGTTTACGGGCGGAAGCTTGGAATAGTGATCCCTGGGGATTATTGGATAGCCTTCGGGCAGATTATGGACAAGCCTACGGGCGGAACTCCTTGTATTTCAAAGATAAAATGATGAAATGTTAAAAAAAGAACTTGCTTGATATTGTTTTTCTATGTCACGTGATAAGATTACGTGAAGGAACCAGTACTTAATATGATTAATTAAAGAAGCTGATTGATATATGTCAAATTAATGTGTTAGATAATTACATAACTAAAACAAAAAACTGAGGAAAGTGCGGAGGATAGACCATGGGTCCGTCCTACGGTTGGGTGGTCCCGGTTAGCCGGGAACTTTTCTCAAAAATCCCAAAGAACAGCGGGATGATCATCAAAACAAATAACGAGAGCGATGACCTAGAGTTACGTCTTACCCGATTTACGCTGTTTTAGGGGAACGGAATGGGACTATGCCTTATGGCAGAGAGGTTGAGCCTTGCATCCCTCTCATTTCCCATTCTCCTTGAACCAAGTGCAGCGTGAATCCGCTTTGGACCTGGCGTTTCTGCGTAAAGTAGTTCGCTCGGGTTTGACGCTAGTTGCTGTTAGCTAATGACCAATCAGGAAAACCCTAATTCCGGTTAATCCTAAGTGGGGAACGGCCAGGATACTTCCGCTACGTGGCAGACGCGGGAAGACCTAGATCGCAAAACCCGTAACATTCCGTGGGAGTGCCGGGCGGAGTTTTCTAGACATCCTTTCCGATGGACTGCTAAGACGTGTCCTGGATGATACTAGTGGACACGTTACAGTTGGTATCAGAGCCGACCAACAATGGAATTGTTTTTATGAGATCTCAATAAAATGAAGTAAAGAAATTGTTGCTGTCCAAACATTTTCTCACCTTCAATGCTGTCTTGCAGAATTATGAAGCGTGGAACAAGTTTTTGGTATTTCGGGTCATTTTTATGACTGCAATGCATTCTCCCCTTTATAGACAAAGAATTGGGATGATGAACATCCTGGAGCAGATTTATAATCCATCACCTTTATACATAGAACGAAGATGGACGGGGACTTCAGGAATCTACTATATAGCCGCCCACCGGTTTGCTTATCTACAGACCAACCTAAAGAGGATCAAGTGGTTGGAAGACTTGAAAGTTGTGAAGCTGTTCATTTTTGTGTAAGCTCACGTAAATTCAACTTTACATATTCAAGGTCGGAGGGTTGAAATGAACTCATATGTATATGAGGAAGTAACCCGTGTAATCCCAGCCGACAGGATTAAAGTGTTGGGCCGCCATGAGAAGTATGGATTCCAACGGGAAGGGTATCCTGAACTTCCAATGAATTATTGATTCCTAAAGATCCATGACCCAAAACCCTACTATTACACAGTTCTTGTAGACAAATGCAATACAACGTTGTTCTCCCCAAACTAAATGTAATGATTGGCTTATCATCACATGAAACGTTGTATAAGGCTATGCCCATGTAAATACAAATAAAGACTTCTTTTTATCAATATCTGGCTGTGCATAAGAGTTATTAAAAAGTTAAGTAGCTTCATTGTTTATGAGATAGCTGAACTAAAAATGAAAGATAAGCTAACGTCGATTATCGTATAATAACGTTAAGAAAACTTTTATCCAGGCACAACCCCAGGTATAGGTTCCAAATTCGCCTCCTACATCAAGTACTGCTGTGACCCAGGAGAAGAAGTTCCTCCTCAAGCAGATAAAGCCATCCGAGTTTGACGGGAGAGGCAGATTCGTCCAGGCTGATGCTAAAATTTGGATTGAATCCATGGAGGATTACTTTGAAGCAGCTGGTACTGGACCTACCAATCAAGCCATGCTCGCCAAGTTAAAGCTCACCGGCGAAGCCAGACTTTGGTGGAAGCAATGGTGCAGGGATCAAGGGATTTTAGAGGGGTCCGTTACCTGGGAGAAGTTGAAGAAAGCCGTGCAGGGAAGATATTTACCACCTGCATATCGTACCCAGAAAATGAATGAGTTCTACGAGCTAAAATAGCTAGGACTCACTCTTGACGCATACTACTCTAAATTCGTCTCACTTTTAAAGTATGCGCCACAGATGGACATGACGCAGCAGGTGTCCAAATTTTGTGCGGGCTTAAATCCACCCGTAAATACCTGTCTCGAATCTATGCATCCATCAGATCTTCAGGATGCACTCATTCGAGCGGTGCCTATAATTCAGGAGGTGCAAGCTAGACCAAGGGGTAACAAAACTTGGTCCTATAGTGACCCGAACAGAGGAGCATTCAGACCTCAAATGAAGAGAGTTCAAGGTCATAATCAGGGACAAAGGAAGAAAGCAAGGACAAATAACGTCAACAACTTTGTTCCTACTCAAAGTAATGGCTGAAACCTCTGTTGTTTCCACTGCAACGAACCCAGTCACTTCAAGAGGCAATGTCCCAAGCTCAGCGAAGGACATCGTCAAACGCCTTTCCAAGGTGCAGGCCGCGGTCAAGGAGCCGTTACCCGTGGAAGAGGAAGAATCGCTTGCATTGCCAATAGGCAAAGATGCGAAGAAGAAGAAGAGGAAGATCCAACTATGGAAGCTGAATTCGAAAAAGCGACAGTCCATGCCGCTTTACACAAGAAAGGGCCGAATCGCCAGTTTTCGATGATTCAGACACCGTCGGACTATCAAGGTAAAGGTTTCAAAACCTTGATTGATTGTGGCAGTACACATTCCTTTATCTCACCAGCATGTGCGAAAAGTTTAGGAATAACCACAGTAGAAGCACCCACCCTGCTTGTGGAGTTGGCAAACGGTCGTGAGGTAACTTGTACCAGGAAAAATGCTAAGGTGGAATTCTTTCTAGGAGGAAAGAAGACTTCAGTCAAATTTAGAGTCGTGAATTTAGGTATCCATGATTGTCTACTCGAGATGGATTGGCTTAAGCCCAACGACGCCCACATCCACTGTGGAAAGGGTCAAGTTTCCTTTCGAAACTCTGAAAGGGAATTTGTCACAACTCAAGGTGAGGCAGGAGTGCCAAGAATCCAATTAACCAAAGTATCTCGGATCATAAAAGGAGTCAGAAAAGGATTACCCGTTTACCTGATCAAACTCAACAAATTAGATCAAAAGCAAGAGTCTCACGAAGGACCTTCTTGGCTAAAGGAATACGCTGACGTATTCCCTGAGGAATTGATTGAACTTCCCCCTCAAAGAGAAGTAGATCATGAGATTAGGCTAGTGCCTGGAGCTGCACCAATTGCAAAGAGACCTTATAGAATGTCCATACTGGAAGCAATTGAGTTGAAGGAACAACTCAAGCAACTGTTAGATCAGGGTTACATCCGGCCTAGCAACTCACCGTGGGGAGCTCCAGTACTATTCCAGAAAAAGAAAGATGGGACACTTCGACTATGTATTGATTACTGAGGGTTGAATCAATCAATAGTCAAGAACAAGTATCCTATTCCTAGAATAGATGAGCTTCTTGATCATCTTCAAGGTGCAAAGATATTCTCCAAGATTGATCTCAGGTCAGGTTACTATCAGATAAGGATCAAGGAAGAAGATATTCCAAAGACGGGCTTCAATACAAGATATGGGCACTTTGAGTTCCTGGTTATGTCATTCGGGCTTACAAATGCACCTACCACCTTCAATAGATTAATGCAAGCTATCTTTAGACCATATCTTGATGATTTCGTGCTTGTCTTCTTCGATGACACTTTAGTCTATTCTAAACAGGAAGAAGATCATGAACCTCAACTTCAGGTTACCCTCTCATTGTTTTTTATCCATTCATTCTCCTCTCTCCCTCCCTCTCTCCCTCTTTCTCTCTTTCTTTATTATGTTTCATGTTTATTTCCTCTGTCTCATGTTTACACCATACAAAATGGCGATCGTCTTGCTTGGTGCATACCATAAAAACTTGAGGAGGATGGGATGGAGGAGAGAAAGAGATTAAGGATGTGAAAATGAGAAGAATAATGAACTTTTAATCCATTTAAACCAAAAAACTAGGTTAATGCAACTTTAGACACACTAGATCTATCGTGTAATTGTGAATCCATAACCTTATCAAAATGTGATGAAACTTCACACTCATATCCATTAAGTGGCCTAGAGCTAAATACATTTTTTTGGTTAAAAAAGAAAAGCTAGGAGATCCCTTATTGGATGTCTTGCATCTAGAGCAACTATTCTACTAGAAAAGTGGCTCCAAATGCCAAACTTCAGATAAAGGCTCTTCAGGCTTTTTTTAAATTTAAAAAAATGGGAGCTCTTAGTCACCTAATGGATGTGCTTGTGAAGTTTTATCACATTCTAATATAGTTTGCTACTTTTAAAATGATCCTGCATCAAAATTATGGATGGATCAATAATGGAGAAATAAATGTTGCTATTATTGGCCCTTTAAAAATTCACATCACATGGACTATACAAAATCATGAAGAGCCTAACGGGTACACCTATAAAATTATGTGGCATTCTCATATAGATTTTATTTTTAAAATCATCATACATCAAAATTATGGACAGATAGTTAGTCACAAAATGAACATTGTGATTACTAGCCCTTAAAAACTTTACACTACATAGACTATATAGAGGCATCAAGAGTAAAGTATGCAATGAGAAATGACATATTTTCACACATATTTTTCTTATTGAAATTGATAGTACTAGAAAAAAGTGTAGAATGAAGATGTATATTAAAGTTGAGAGTGAAGAATAAGATAAAAAACTTAATTCATATTTTAAGATGAGTACTACAATTTTGCACTCAGATAACTTGTAACACATCTCCACTACACTCTCCCCCCTTTAAAAATTAATGATTTTTTTAAAAAAATAAAAAACACCTCCCCTATTCACGCTGCTAGTTGGCGAAATGGAGGGGGAGGGGGCTATTGTGGGATGATGGCCGTGATGATGGTGCGAAATGGCGGAGGGAGGGGGAGCTACAGTGGTGGCGGAAGACTCCTTGATGTGGTGGCAATGAAGCTGCGATGGAAGGCAACAATTATCTCTTCTCTCCCCCTCCATTATATCTTGCATGGTGGCATGCCACCTAGTTACCCTCATGGAGATGGGGAGGGGGGGCTCCATGCAACAACATTTCCACTCCCCCACCCCCCCCAACAATACTATAAAATCCCCCTCCCCCCAAGGTGAGGGAGAGGCACCTCTTTTTCTCTTCCCCCTACTGTCCCATTGATTGTGAAACACAAAGAGAGAGAGAGAGAGAGAGAGAGAGAGAGAGAGAGAGAGAGAGAGAGAGAGTGTGTGTGTGTGTGTGTGTGTGTGTGTGAGTGAGAGGCACTAAGGAACAGAGAAAGAGAGGGAGATATTGAAAGGGGGAATATCCTTAAAAGCTCCCAAGCTTCCCCTCCCCCCCTCTTTGAGAGGGTTCCCACCACGGCCATTTCTCCACCCTCCCCACGAGGAGTCAACTCCTTTGTAGCCATGTGTGTATCCTTGGGGAAGTTACTATATGTATATCCTCTATATCACGTGCATTCAAGGCCTATTTATAAATGCCCTTATCTAGGAAATTTTCATGAATAAAGCATCACCCTTTTCTATTCAATCTCTAAATAACCCCTTTATATTACACCCTTTTGTATGTAAACAATGTATAAAAATGGTATTTTAAAAATACCCTATTTTGAACCCACCTGATGCACATTTATATTCATGAGTAACTTACCCAAGTGCACATCCGCGAAGAAAAGGCCGAATTATACGATACCTCCCAAGTGAAGTAAGGTCCAATCAAGCATGAATCCCGCATCAACAACCGATGGAGCTATGGGGGAAGGAACTCTGACACTTGATAAGCACGTGTGCCCCATAAATCCTACTTTGATAGGAAACTTTTAAAACAAAGATTGACTTCATTAGGAATGGAGAAGTATTCTTGCAAAAATCCATGATAGCTAATCATCAATTAGGTTGCAATACATAATCATGTTGAAAATTGTGTTTATCGCACTTTAACATGTTATAGGACGAACAATTTGCACAAAATATTACGCTTTGGTGCACACTCAAATCAAGGGCTTTATTGATTGTGCTCGTAGAGCATTAGATTTACGCACTAGCATTGCCATGCTTGAAAGGTAAAAGAAACTCAAAAAATGGATTATCGAGTATAAACACTAATTCGACACCCTAGAACTGGGTACCGTTATGATGTCAAGCCCTATGAACGGGACGGTAAAGCATAGTCATCATTAGAAAGAAATCATACTTTTGCATCGCAAAATTTGCATAATTGGAAAGGTAGGTATAATGGCTTGAATCAAGTTCGTGATAATCATGAGTTGCCATGAAATGGTTAAGTATTTTTTGGGTTGTTGCATTACTAGTCCGAGTATTAGGCTCCTATAAACCTTTAAAGAGCAGTACCTTGCATTTGCATTAGGCATTATGATTTTGTGTTCCTCGCACAAAGAAAAATACAAGTCACTATTTATGATTTGCATAAGTTCATTGAAATGAATTCCCAAGAATTGAAGCTCCACATTGCATTATCAACTTAGGATACACTCGCATCTAGTCTTGCATGGCATCATGGAGAGTTTGAGTTGCACTACATGTTAGGGATTCATCTTAAAAGATAGATTTAAGATGTGCATGTGGATTGCTAAACTTATTTGGTTGAGGTAGTTCGATAGATGAAACCTTATATGATACGTAAGGCTGGGGTTTAATTTCCACTCATTTAGGGTTTAAATGTAAATAAGTCAAGCTATTCATAGGTTGACCTTGAGACAAGTAAACCACTCATTGGTCTCTATCCTACAACTGGCCATGATAATTCCAAAATACCCTTGGAGATATCACCTTTAACCATGATACAACTCAATGTCAATACAAGAAAACTCGAGTGACGTATCCCCAAGACAAGAACCCTAGACTAAAGGCTAGCAAATCAGGGTCACTACCATCCAAAGACTAACGGATACAAATCCAATAACGTAATTGCTCACTCCTATCACATAGGAATGAGGTTAGGACAAGGGTATTCTTTATCCCTTAGAAGGTCATAGAAACTGTCACCAAGGAAAAAAAGACCCAAGAAGGGTGAATGCTAAGTACTCAAAGAGGGGAACTCCACCTTCCCAGATGCCTGAGCACTTGCCTTCACCATTGTTTGTGCTTGTAAATTTAGAAACACTATCTCTAAAAGGATTGTATGACCCCAAACTCAGAAAGGAAATTGGAATAATGAATCAGGTTGAATCCTTGGAGTGCACACCAAACCACCCCTAGCTGGCTGCCAACCCTATCGAAGGGGTTCTAAATAATTGTGATGGGAATGTGAACCAAACCGGCCACATGAGAGGTCTCTCTGCAAGTTGGTTTGAATGTAGGAGGACACTTGGATGCCAGGGGGGACTCTGGCCATAAATTCCCTGCCTTTGGGACCTACTCAAACGATTTGCATAACTTGAGATAGATTCTTAAGGCCCTGTTACTAGTACAAGGGCAAATACTTGGAGAAAATAAGACCCATCCTCACAGATTGTGTAAATCATCCTTTTCGCGCAAGATTTGTACCTTAGTTAAGATGCTAATATAAGGTTTACTTCCAAGGAACCTCTCTGATGGACCTAAAAACGGGCCGGCACTGGCTCATGCACTAGCCGGGCCTCGTCACTACGCACAAGACAACCCCTCGGCCTCGCGGCCAGGAGCGTCTATCAAAATCTATGCCTTCCTAAACATTGCGTTTGTAATACGTTGTAGTCCAACTGATCCTAACCCAATATTATTCCTCAGAGGGAGTCCCTTTCACATAGCCAAAAGGCTCGAATCACATACACATGGGGTTCCTCCTACGGCTGAATGCCGTCAACCCTCTGCGACTCTCCTATACCTTGGGGATTGGCCCCTCGATGCGTCGCTCAACATCTAAACATTTCGCACAAGAGTCCACTCAAGGTACCAAATAAGCGTGTCCAGGAATGTACCATTGTCCTTACTTCTCTTTTCCCTAGACCCCACGACTAGCCTACAACATGGGTACCTCACTACCTCTCGTCGTAGGTCATGTTCTAATAAACCAATTGCAATGCATGTCCAGGAGCTGGTCACTGATATTTTCTAAATTCTTTTTCCTGCTCCATGCATTTGGTGGATGCCTAGTGCTCAAACATTTAGTAAAACAGTATCGTGCACAAGTGCAAAAACATTCTTTTAATGGTTTCCAACTACCGTTCGTGCTTCGTTGCATGGGCCTAGCACCGAGGTGATCCTCGTGCTACTAAGCTCTTAATTTTAATTATCATCCGTCCTAAATGCTATGCATAGAAATCAGCAACTTTCCCATCATCTCACACGGCATTTAGACATATTTCAACTCCTCTATCCTTCCTCGTTTAAATATTGCATCGTTGGATAGGTTTATAGGGTATTTTGACATCATTTTATGTGTAGAAAGCAGAAAAAGACACACTAGAACAAGAAGGTGGGGTTGAACTGAGGCAAATCCTCATGCTTCAGTCCCCACAAACATTCACAAACATTGTTCTTATTTATCCTTATTTTTCGGAACCCAAAATGTATTTTTTCCCTATTTTTTAGGGTTTTTCCACCCTTTTCTTGTATTTTCCCTTATTTTCCTGCATTATTTAATTACTAAAAATTCAAAACAGGTTATGGGCTGTGGCCCTTAGTTCCTTCTTGCAGAAAAATGAAAGTTTAGTTGATGTTCCTATTTACTTCCCCATTTTTATGCCAAAAAACCATCATTTTCCCTTGATTTTTCATGTTTTACGTGTTTTAATGTATTATTTTGAACCACAAGATGCATATTTTTCTGATTCTCTGATTAGGACCAGCAAGAACTCATGGAAAACAGCAACATGAACAATTTTTAGCCCACATGAACAACATTTCATCAATCAAAAGTTATAGAATCTCAATTTTCCTTTGAAAATTTTAAATTACCGCTTATTTGCGTGTTTCGGGTTTTATGTCCATGGCTGCAAATTTGGAAATCAGCAGCACTTCATGTCCAGCACAATCACCAATCACCATTTCCAGCCCGTGGAGCAATCCGATCCATGCCGGACAAGCCTCCATCATTCTTTCTTCTTCCACTACAAGGGATCGGGCTCATACCCGCGCTGCTAGCCGCACAAAATGACTTGGGAAAAAAAGTGTCGGGCCCGTGTAATAGCGCGTGTATCATCGCGGCCAGAGACATGCGTGTAAAAGCGCGTGTACAGTGACAGCCAGTCGCGCGAATACACGACCCCATACACGCGTTCTGCGCAGTTTTGCTGCAAATTTACACGCGAATCTAACAGACTATCCGCGCAAATATACACGATTTTGACAGATGACGCGCTTATACACGCGATTACAGAGGGAAAAAAAAAATCCAGAGAGTGCTTTTGGGTGCCTGGATGCTGTTCCAGCATCCAGCCACCCAAAGGCACTCTCTGGATTTTTTTTTTGGTGCATTGCACCATAAAAAAAGAGCGATTTAGATTTCAAGACACGAATCAAGACTCACTCTCTATGAATACACGATTCAATATTACTATCTAAAACTTAATACACGACTCAAGACTCACGATTCAATACATTGTCAATACATGATACATTTGTGTACAAGGGAGTCCATATGTCAAAATAGCCCATGGCTTTAATTAGGAACAAATATATACAAAGTCAAATAGGGAGCTAGGTGGCATAAAGCCCATGGCTTCAGTTACAAATTTTTTTTGTACAACCACATCCTACAGTATTCTGAAAGCTAATCAGAGGATGATGAGGACCCTGTGCTCTCTCCATGATCAGAGGAGCTCGCATCGGTATATTCCGATGAGTGGTGCTCGCCTCCACCAGGAGCAGTGGCATGAACATCAGCAGTGGCGGCTGGATCATCAGGGGCAGGAGCATCAGCAGCTTGTGCCTGTTCAAGAAATATACCGTATGTAAGTATACATATATATGCAATTAAATAAACCGAAATCATTCATTTAGAGTTTTCAAGTACCTGTCGACCGTATGGTCTCATGGTTGTGTCAAACTGCACATCCGTAATACGTCCCTCGTTTCTGAAGATGGCCCACGTGTCACGTCTGCTATTGCGGCGAGCATACCCAGTCTCGTGGGCTGTGGGCCTCCTTCCCATAACCCGTCGCTGTAACATAATCAAGATAGTTTGTAAGATCAAAACAATCATAGAATCAATGAATTTGGCAAACAATCAAATAAAGAGGCAAGTTACTTACGAACTCTGCCTCCCACGACTCGACGCCGCCAGATCCGAAATGCGACGATCCAATGGTCTCCATCTGGATCCGTCGTGCCTCCACATGCTGCCTGCTCTTCACGCCTCCCTCTGGGCGCTTCTTTGCCTCCTTCCACTCGCGTTTGTGGGCAGTGGCAGGTTTCTCACAAGGATAGCCACCCGCAGCTACATTCACCCCATCATCGTACGCGAGTTTCTTAAGGTGAGATCTTTTATTACTTAAGATCTCCCTTATTCGCGTCCTTCCCCATACATTCGAGAATGTCGCTCGTGGGGGATTGGGGTACCGACTATGTACACTATCTAGGACCTCCCTAACTAACCGGCTATCCTGATCTTTAAATTTTACAAAACAGTTTCTATACATGTTTGAAACTACCCCCCGCATATACTCCATCACCTCTTTCCCTCTCGCATCCATGACTACCCCTCCCCTATCCGTAACATCGTAGAAAATCTCTCCCTCCACCTCTCTCGCCTCCTCCGACTCCTCACTGTCTCCTCGTACATGCCTCCCTCCATGCCCTCTCTCACCGCGTGCCCTACTACCCCCCCCACCAAAGCACCCGCCGCATAATCCTCCACTCCTGCTCTCCCTACTGCGGCGTCGGCTCTCATCTGTACTGCGGGAGTAGCCATGACTAGGGGTGGCTGCACGTGACTGTGTACGTGACTGTGGCTGTGAGGGAGCACGTGATGGTGGCCGTGAGCCCTCACGTGACGGTACAGAGGAGGGTGTGCGTGAGTGTGTCCATGCAGGGGTGTGTCTCCTCGGTGAGCGTGTATGCACAGGGGTACGTCTCGCCGGACTCGCAGGTGTAGACGGCAGTGGAGAGGCTTGTGTACTTGGGGGCGCGGTGTGACCTGGGAGTCTAGGAGGAGGATGGGCATACATATACTCTGTCAGCTCCACTGGATTAGGATGGCGCCCAAAATGGTTTATCATCTCCATCATCCAAGTGGCGTATGCCCACGGATCGGAGGAAGAGCCTGGATCCATGAAGAATCTGCAAAGCATCGAAATTCCGCCTCAATGAACCAAGCAAAACATGCATATAAAAAATAAACATATCTCCTACAATATATCTCCTCAATATATCTCCTACAATATATAACCTACAACATATATCTACCATTCTAGAAAATAAACATATCTCTTACAATACCAAACATCGAATTAGTAGAAGATCATAAGCCAAAAGAAGAAGTTCATTTCGAATTAGTGACGAAATTCATGAAAAACAAAAACTCTTTCCTCTATCTTGACGGACATTGTCCATCAAGGGAGAAATGACTAAACACATACACAAGGGTTCCTTCTTCTCTCTTTCCTCTATCTTGACGGATGTCGTTTGTCAAGAAATAAATAGTTAAGCACATATACAATGTGTGTGAATTCTATCCTCTGTCGCTTTCAAGTACACATAGCACGGGTGGAAAGAAAGAAAGCGACAGATTTGCCAAAACAAACAAACGACAACCAACCTCTTTGAAAAGTCTTTGAAAAGTGAGTTCGTTGATTCTTGCTTCTCTCTCCCTTTCTGTGTTGTCTGCACCCTTTGCTTCTTTTGGGTAGTCCAAGAGGGAGAAGGCTGGTTGGAAGAGGCAGGTTCGGGGGTTTGGAAGAGCTGGAGGCAGAGGTACTGTAGCGACAAAGAAAGAAGAAGAAGAAGTGTTTTGAAAGAGGGCTTTTGAAAGAAAGAAAGCGACGCGCGCGGTAGGTAAACGCAAAAAGCACGCGTGTAAAAGCGCAGCAGAATACATTGTAGACGCGCCTGTACACGCGACACAGAGACTGTTTATACTTTTTTTAAAAACTGATTGTTCTTGTGTATCCATTGTTTTGTGCATAGGATGTGTATGATCTCACTAAAAACTGATCCTACTTCTGTATTGGTTATTTTGGACATAGCATGTCATCATCCTCTTCAAGCAGTTCTGGTGAGGATGAGACAATGCGTCATCGTGATCGCGACGTGTGGCTGGCACAAAGGATCAAGTGTACGTGTAATCGATGTCAAGGGTGCATTGTACGAGCGCGTGGAACTACATTGAATCACATCTCGATGTATGGAGAATGGATTCAAACAGGTTTAGAGGTGAGAAGATGTGAATTGAAAGTATTAAAATAACTCATGGTGTGCAAATTAATGGAGCGCATTGTAATATATATACTGTGATTGAAGCAAGATGCAGTACCACACCCTAACATGGTGCCATACGCACGGCGAGAGCATGCAAAGCGTCGACGAGATGATGCTGGAGCTTCGGGATCTGTTGTCGGAGATGAGTGGGAAAGGGATGACAATAGCCCTGCACCCCATGAAGTTGTGGAAGAGGAAGTGTTTGATGACATGGTGCGGAATCTTTTTAGGGATGATCGCAAAGGTGTGGACGACAATGATATGGAACAAGAGCATCTCTACAACGCTTCATCGACACCGGTTTTTGAAGGGTGCACATTCTCTATTTTACGTGCTTCACTTGAACTGCTCAATATACAAACAGTTTATGGATGGAGCAATGCAAGTCTTGACGCATTATTGAAGTAAGCATTGTAACTTGCAAATTTGAGTTAGTGGTTTTTGGTTTACAGTATAGGGTTTAGGGTTATGGGCTAATTGATGATATTGGATGCAGGCTATTATCAAACATGCTTCCAAAGGGGAATAGACTACCCACCTCAAGAGACAAAGCGAGGCGCTATGTGACATCTCTTGGAGGATTGGATTATGATCGCATACATGCATGCGTCAATGATTGCATTCTCTTTCGTGGGACGCATAAGGAGGCTCGACAGTGTCCCACTTGTGGTGAAGCAAGGTATAGAACAGATGTGAAGAGTTTTGATGTACCTCGTAAAGTCTTGCGACACTTTCCTATAATTCCTCGCATCAAACACATGTTCAAGTGCAAATCCATAGCAGAGCTCATGTCATGGCATTCCTCGCATCGATCGGATGATGGCATGTGGAGAATTCCTGCAGACACTCCTGCTTGGAAGCATATTGAAGATGAGTGGCCCAGCTTTAAAACAGAGCCCAGAAACTTGAGACTTGGCCTAGGTATGGATGGAGTGAATCCGTTTGGTTTCAAGAGCACCGCATATAGCGTGTGGCCGGTTGTGTTGGTGAATTACAACCTTCCACCATCAATGGCGATCAAGAAGGGACATCTTATGTTATCCCTTCTGATTCCAGGGAAACATAAAGTCAAGCATATGGATGTTTATCTTGAACCGTTGATTGATGAGTTGGAGGAACTATGGAGAGGTGTTGCGGTAGTGGACATTAGTAGGCCTCCCTCCTCTCGACACTTTGACTTAAAAGCAGTGTTGATGTGGACAATGCATGACTTTCCAGGATACAGCGATTGTTCTGGTAAGAATTCTAACTACCTCCCGACTCTAATACTACTAGCTATATCAATTATAACTATTGACTTTATTATTCTAACTTTTTTTTTATTTTAACAGGTTTGAGGACATCGGGTAAACATGCATGTCCTATATGTGGCCCTTCATTGGTACATGAGTATGCTGATGGTTTGTGTAAGACCATATTCGATAATCATCATCGATTTCTCCCATCAGATCACCCTAAATATGCTCCTAGTAAGAGGAACATTCATCCACAGACACTTCGTGCAAAAGATTGGAAGCGTATTTGGGAGTCTTCAAATGTTCTTCCTCCAGATGGCATGAACAGGTACATCTCCATTGTTTTCAATCTTGTTTTGTGTAGTCTCTAAAGTTGGAATAAAGATGACAGTCTGCAATCCCTTGTGTAGGTACTCCATTTTTTTCCGGCTACCATATTGGACCCATCTCAAGATCAACCATCTTCTTGATCCCATGCACATCTTCAAGAATGTGGGATCTAGTATTTGGGAACATGTTATTGGTAAAAGAGACAATGTTAGCGTACGGGAGGACTTGCAGGTCGCAGGACGTATGCGTCAAGCTTGGCCACGAGAGGAGGGTGGGCACGTTCGTCTTCCGCCTGCTCCCTGGATTATATCAAAGAAGGAGGAGAAGCAGGTAAAGCAAGCCATCACCACTTTGCGTACTCCCACTGGATGCATGAGATCGTTGAAGGGAGCGTTTACAACCACTAAGAAAAGAGGGGTTGAGCAACTACATGGGTTGAAGTCCCACGATTGGCACACGATGCTCCAAGTAAGTGTTTTCCAATTATTGTAGGTTGAAATTAAATTTTGTAATGCCCTAACCCAAATATACATGTGCTCTTATGTGCGCAGTTCATACTACCTACTAGCATCGACCATTGTGCAGACAGGAGTTTGAAAAGATGTATTTATAAGATGGGCGAGCTTGTGAGGTATGTAAATCCCATGTAAGATCACCCTTCATTATACCTTTCAAAATGAATGTGCATGAGGTATAACGTACTGTGCATTTATTTTTTAGATATGTTAGTTCCAAAGCAATTGATCCAGCCACATTGGATGATGCGCGTGTTATGGCAGTGGAGGTGGTTTGTATGGTAGAGGAGACTTTTCCGCGAACCATTCTCACAAGTCAACTACATCTCATTGTGCATTTAGTGGATGAAATTGCTTTATGTGGCACTGTGCATGCCCGTTGGATGTTCTTCCTAGAGCGCTTCATGAAGACCTTAAAAGACTTTGTGAGGCAAAGTGCAAGGCCCGAAGGAAGCATGGTTGAGGGTTGGTTGATACAAGAGTCTCTTGTATATATATCAGAATTTCTTGATCAGGTGGATAGCTCTTTGCCGCGACTATGGAGCAATGAAGAGGACTTGAGGATGACGTCTATTGTGCCTCAAGGAAAAGGACAGAGCAAAGTAATTGAGAGAACATTGATTGATGATCTTAATTTCACTTGCATCCTTAATAGTGATGTGATGAGCAGATGGGTTACAAGATACGAGGATGCAAAGACAAAAAGGCAAGCAGACAGAGCTCTCTTTCGGAGGCAACATGGCTCTCGTAAGGCGTACCCTAAGCATCTAGCAACACTTCCGAATGATATTCATGTTGATTGGTTGCATGAGGAAATGGAGAGAGCAGAGAGAGATGAGGGGCTGCATATCACGGTGGAAGAATGGGAGTATGCACGAGGATGCATGTTAAAGGTACATAGAACAAATGTAAATTTGCATTCTTTGTAAGTGATTGGCTTTTCATATTTATTCACATTAATTGCTTACATAGATATTGCTTATATTTTGGTCCAGTGCACTATGTTCAATGCTATATGGTGTGAAGGCAAGCATTTTCGAACACAAAGAATAGATGAAAAGAGGAATACACAAGATTGCGGTGTCATTAGTAGCTTTGAGGGAGCCAATGGAAAAATGGATGATTATTGTGGCACAATCCAAGACATATACAGACTTGACTTTCGCCGCTTCTTTGTGTATGTTTTGGATGTCAAATGGCAAATGAACGTGGTGGAAAAAGGGCCTAATGCAACGATAAAACGCCATGCAAGTGGCTATGTAACTATTGACTCTACAAAGTTTTGGCAAACAAAGAAAGATAGGCTCGTATTGCCACAACAATGTGAGCAGGTATGCATTTTTTTACAAATGTGTTTCATGTACATATATATCTAAGCTCGCGCACCCCTTGACTTTTGATATGCTAATTAATTAATGAATTATGTGTATTTGAGTAGGTTATCTATCTGCCAATGGTGCATGACAGTAAATGGTGGTATGTCATCCCTGTTGCACCACGTTCCAAAGTAATGTATAATACATTCACTGATATGGAGCATATGGAGGATGTGGCAAGCCGCAAAGAAGATGATGTCGAACATGCCAATGTAGATGATCATGATAATGAGGATGAGCGTGCCATTTCTCATGATCATGAGGATGACCCTTCCATTGAGGATGATGGTGATGATGATGAGAATGATCAAGGCATCGGTACCATTATCAATGGGCAAAATAGCGATAGTAGAATAAATTTAATCGTAGCCTTACAAATTGATCAAATGGATATTGATGTTGATCGTTTGGCAAGGATGGATCTTATTGAAGATGAGATCGAACCCTAACCAATCCATCACTGTATTGTTCCAAATTCATGACATTTCTATTGTATACTTTGTCTTTCAATAACCATATGAAGATATATTTTTCAATATATTACGTTGTTGTAAGTGCATGTAGTGGGATTTTGTAATGGTTTGTAAACACTGCAATGCACAATGACATTTTTAAAACTTAATGGTTTTCTGTTTTGAAAAGAAATGGATTTCTGTAGTTAGGCTCTGTGTCGCGTGTAACAGAGTGTGTATTATGACAGACTTAACGCGCAAATACACGCGCCCTCACATGCAATTATACACACGCTGTTACATGCATGTATACACGCGCCCAATATTGCTGTAAGTATAAACGACCATACACGCGCCCGTAACTTTTCGCGTGTAATGGACGCGTGTATGGCGGCATTGTGTTGTAGTGTTCCTTCTTCTCCCCATATGAACTTGCCTTTAGAAGAGAGAGACGGAGGAGAGAGAAAGACTGAAATCAGAGATCTTCAAAGAGAGCATCATTGTGCGAGCGAAGGGCGGCGATAGAGTCAGGGTTCAGAGGGGAATCAATGCCCAATGTCGATTGGGGGGGTTGCTCACAGGCAGGAGGGAGCATCATCATCCATGGAGCGCAAAAATCGGACGTGATGGCGCCTTCATCCTCTTCTTTTTCTCACCACGATTTGATGCTATCTTTCATGTTGCATAAAATTTCTTGGGCTCCCAAGGGTCATGCCCACTTTGGCCAAACTTTGGTCCACCTTTTCAAATCTTGCCCACTTTGTGGCTATTTCCCCGTCCGGACTCGGAATTGAGCTCTGAAAAATCCTGGGCGTCCGGCTTAGCACCCCGCATTGGCTAGCAGCTTGTGTCAATGCGCACGACTTTCTGAAAAATTATGAAAAATCAACAAGTGTCGCTCGGGCGCCTTTAAAGCACTTTGACGCTTAAAATCGTCCTAGATCGAGCCGCCGCCTTTGACATTGAATATTTTTCCCTTGATATTCATAATTTTTAGCTATTTTTAAGCACTTCCCGTCACCTAAATTCCACTCTCATTGGCGACCACGGGATAGGGCGACTCAACCCGTCGAATCCACGAACATATCTGCACCAAAACAACGAAAGAAGCATCAAACTGATACAAAACAATTATATAATAAAACTCAGCACAATGCTCCCCCTACCCCTGGACAGAACCAAGGCATGACAGCCACAAGGAGTAGGCCTAGCATCATCTAATAAAAGATCCAAAGTGAGTCACTAACCAGGTGCTCCAACACAGCCAAACTAAAAAGAACCTATCAAAGAGGTTGCCCTAAGTGGTAGTCTCCACTACTTACCAACTAAAGACAACACAACGAGGAGCTCCTACTAGGCGAGGACTCCTATAGCCTGATCAAGGAGTATTTTCTTTCAGTACATTTCTTCTTTTAGGGTTTTTTTTGGATAAACAGACTTGGGCATGTAAAAAGGAGGGAGCTGAGCGTAGTGACCCAAGGAGAACAGGGCATCGGCCTCAGGACCTGTCTCGGCACCCAAGAACCTACCAAGCCCTCGCAAGGCGACACTTAATCCTTTTCTAATGCTCACTTTTATTTTCGCTCCAACCTTCCTTGTTTTGTCATTTTTTTTTTCCAGCAAGAAGCCACCCCTAGGAAGACAAGGTATCGGCCCCGAGTCTGATTCGTCCCCAGGAACCTACCAAGCCTTCGCAAGGCAATGATCAACTGCTTATATATTTTCATTTCTTTTCTTTTCTTGGGATAGGGGTTAGAACCCCTTTTTACACACCTTCGTATTTATATTCATCTTTTAGGATGTACAAAATTTCTTGACATCATCATTATTCTCTTCTGGCAGGCTTCTCTAACAGCCTCACTACTAACAAGAACTCCTAGAACGGCTGCCTAGCAGGCTAGCAGGACAGGGCCACTAGGACTTCCTTCTAAAAACAGGTCTTTCAATGCCTGACAATGTCTTTACAGGAGGCAGTGACTACTCTGACCTCCCACAAACTTACTTAGCCTAAACCTGGGACTTCATGCCTTGGTTGCCGGTCCCCAACAAAAATGTATCCCCTCGACAAGCACAAATACACATATAATAGGAAAGAAAGGTACTCGTAAAGGAGAGGTATCACCTGGATTGGCCACAAGAAGCTTCCATCACAGCAAAGGCTCCTCCAGGCTCCATGAACCACGGAATCTGTCCAGCACAACACTTAAAACAAAAACCCGATTAAACGCACCCGCACTAGACAGGCAAATGGCCCTCTTGGCCTAATGAAACCAGACATGACTTTGCTACAAAAATGAATCGGCCCTCTTGGCCTAATGAAATCAAACAATACTACGCATAACATCCTCCTGGAAACAACCATGATAGACATCAAAGCATACCATTCCCAGGGGAACAAAGGCTCATAGCCCCTAGACTAGGTGCATTAGATTATGACCTATCCCTCCTGCGTATATTGCAAGAGGTATTCGCATCACATGTCGTCGAATCAGTCTATGGGTCCAAGATAATAAAGGCAGATGAGTCTCTCTTACCCTCTGCATCACCCAAATCAACCATCGTCTGCCAAAAAGGGCATGTTCAGAAAGCATACCCCACAAATGACAAGGTCTTGTCTCACCATCAATAGATATATCGGGACAAGGGCCACAATTGAAGAAGAGATCTTCTCCATACGCGAAATTAGCCAAAGAATCGGCAAACTGATTCCAATTCCGTGGAATCAGCTGGAAAGTCACTCTATCAAATTCGTCTAGCAGGGCTATGGCAGTATGATGGTACATACAAAGGATGGGGTTCCGTACCATGTATGTCCCATTGAGTTGATTTAAAACCAACTGAGAGTCCCCTTTCACCAATAACTGACGAATACCACCCTTCTTTGCAATATTCAAACCCATAATCAGGGCTTTGTATTCTGCCATATCATTGGTAAAATTCGCCCCGAGATAAGCAGCTAACTTCATGACAATGCGTCATTGGGGGTCTCGGATGACAACTCCTATACTTCCTTTTTTGCATGCACCCCTGGACGCCCCATCAAAGTACAAGGTGTACGTCCATAAAGAGTTTACATATCCCGCCATCCTGAACTCTACTCCGAATTATGGTAATCGAAATTCAGCATATTCAACGGGTAGACTGTAGGCTCCATCCCTCCATCATCATTGAATTCAACAGGGATGCTCGTCAAAATTTGTAAGCAGTGATGGCAGAAGACCTTGATCTCCCAAATAAATGTCCCGCCTTCTTGCTCAATCATCTTGTATCCTTTGCTCCACCAAATGAGCTTTCCCTGATGATACCTCTATTCCAAATATGGGTGTTCTAAATAAGGGATCAGACGACCTATCAACCTCTATCACGATTTCCTTGCAGATATTTGATCGATCTCGCCTAGACCTGCAAGGCAGTCATAGTATTAGTGCAATCAGAAATAATAAGGTTTAATCTTATTAAGATTAACCTTATTTTTAAATTCTATCCCCTCAAGGTCAGCTAACAAAACTGTGGATTTATTCTTTCCTATTCTAACGATCCTATAGGGCCCATCCCATTTGGGCTCTAGCTTGCCTGGAAATAATTCACGTCGTGCGTCATAATACAGAACAAGCTGTCCTTTCTTGAAGGTGTATTTCTTGGCTTTGAGGTCGTGTAGCTGCTTCATTCGGCACTTCGCCACTTCTTGGTGCAATAAGCTCTGTAGCTTAAGCTCATCTAAATGTGCCAGTATCGTCAAGCGCTCAAAAAGTGCGTCTTCATCACTCAAAGAATGATTGAGGGCAAACCGAATAGTTGGCAGCTCAATCTCTAAAGGCAAGACACACTCCTCTCCATATACTAGCTTGAACGGGGTATGGCCAGTGGCTCGTTTGAAAGTCGTATTATAGGCCCACACTGCCACGTATAACTTTTTATCCCAATCCCGTTTCTTTTCCGACACAATTTTGGACAGGATGCCCACAAGCTGCTTGTTGGTGCTTTCAACTTGCCCATTAGCTTGCGGATTATATGGAGTTGTCTTGTTATGCTTGATTTGCCACATCTCTGTCAAACCTTTAATCACCTTATTCAGGAAATGGGTTCCGCGATCCGACACTAATTCTTTCGGCGGACCAAACCGGCATATTATCTGCTCTAAAAGGAAACTAGCAGTTTCTTTAGCATCATCTTTCCTTGTTGCACGTGCTTCTGACCACTTTGTGAAGTAGTCAGTTGCGACAATGATGTACCTCTTTTGCGTAGTTGACGACGGAGTAATAGGACCCACAAAGTCTATTCCCCACTTCTCAAATGGAAGTATCGCCATAATAGGGGTGAGTGGTCGTTTCCTATTCTCTCGACTATCATGTCGTTGGCAAATATCGCATCTCTTAACATACGCAAACGCATCCTGGAAGATGGCAAGCCACCAATAACCTGCTCTTAAAGCCTTTTGTGCTGTAAGCCATCCAGCAAAATGGCCACCGCAAGCAGAATCATGGCACTCTTCCAAAATGAATGGCACCTCGTCAGGCATCACACACCGGCGATAGATGTCATCAACCCCTTACCGATATAATGTACCTGCGATCAAAGCAAACTTTAACGCTTGCTGCTTAATTTTCCTTCTCTCAGCTTTAGATAATTCGGATCCCGCCTCTCCTGTTGATAAATAATGCGTTATTGTAGCATACCAGGAGGGAATAGATGCCGTATCTATTTTAAATAACAACTCCATGTCACTACCTTCAGCCACAGATTCTTTCGGCTCCCCAAAGTCCACAAGACATTCCACGATGCCTTGCAACCTTGGTGGCTTACTCTTGATTTCATAATAAAATTCCTGCAAAGTGATCAACCACTTTGCTAGACGATCAGGCAGCTGTAGCTTATTCATCAATAATCGAAGCCCCTCTGCCTTCGTATAAAGCACGACTTTCTCATAGAGAATATAATGCCTAAATTTCTTGGTCCCAAAGACCATCGCTAGACACAGCTTCTCCATGTAGGTATAATTGATTTCGGATACCCCCAGCTTCCGACTAGCAAAAGCAATCGGGTGGTACCACTTCTCTTCCCAAATTTGGGCTAAACAGCAGCTGATACTATACATGATGGCTGCCGAAAATATATAGAACACCTCTCCTCTTTTAGGTGCTTTTAAAACGGGCGCTCTTGCTAGCTCTTGTTTCACATCCTTGAATGCTACCTTACAAGGGTCACCCCATTCAAACAAACAGCTAAAGGACAATAAATTTGTAAGCGGCAATGTTCTTTCTGCTAAGGCATTGATGAAATTACGATAGTAACCAACCGAAGACAGAAAGCTATGAACCTCTTTCGGAGTGCGTGGTGGACCCATGGCAACTATAACTTTGACCTTCTCGGGGTCTGTCGCAATTCCTACCGAACTAACCACATGACCCAGCAATAGCCCATAAGGTACTCCAAAAACACACTTCCGTGGGTTTAGGGCGATGCAAAATTGTCTACAGCGCTCAAAGCATTTTCTTAGAATGATCAACTGCCTCTCTCTCACGGTGGCAGCCCCTAAGTCATCAATAAACACCTTCAACTCTTCAGGGGATATGTCACCGAATGTCTTATCTGCTGTTCGTTGCCACGAACCAGGCGTATTGCATAAACCAAAAGGCCATCACATGGTACGCAAAAGTACCAAATACAGTGATAAAAGTTGTTTTCAACTTATCCTCTTCTGCAATTGCCATTTGGTTGTAACCTGCAAAGCAATCCATAAACGAATATATCTCCCTACCCGCTAATTGATCCAAAATCTGGTCAATAAATGGCAACGGGTAGTAGTCCTTAACTATCTGCTTATTCAGCTCCCTAAAGTCTACACATAAACGGATTTGATTATTCTTCTTCTTTCTAATCACAATTGGCGAACACCATTCCGTGTGTTGCACAGGAAAAATCAAACCCGCTTTTCGAAGCTTCTGTAACTCTTCAAACAAGCCGTCCCTCAGTTCGAAAGGCATATGCCTTACTTTCTGCCGTACAGGACGACTGCCCTCTTTCAACGGAATTGTATGAACAGCAAGACTAGGAGGGATGCCTCTCAACTCATCATAACTCCAGGCAAAGATATCACGGAATTCCTGGATCAAGGCCACATAGTCCTCCCTTTTTGTTGTGCTGAGCATAGAACCTAATTTGATTGGCCGCGAATCATCAGGCGTACCAAGGTCTAGCTCCATAACATCTGCATCTCTTATACGCTCTTGGCCCTCTATCGGCTCATTCAAAGTGATTTGATAGATGTCTTCCGTGGTGGATCCCTCTTTGGACTCATCACTCGATGATGTCTCACTGGCAGATAAATCTTCTAGTGTCTCCAATTCTGTAGAAGATAGAGGAGCTCTCTCACTCTGGGGGGACTCAGGATAAGCATCAACCACCACACGCTGGGCACCTCTACCGAATATTAGTTGACCGGCGAGTATATCCACTTGGCAGTCCGCTTGCAAGATCCAAGGTCGTCCAAGTAATACTTGGTAACTTGGACGGCCTGCAAAACGAATCACCCTAAAGTCCAACAGGCATTCTACATTTGCAACAGTGACATGGACCTTAGTAATGCAGCCTTCCGACTGTCTCAAACTATCATCTGCCATTCTGAGAATTGTGGAGGTATCTTTCTGGATCGCTAGACCCAACCTTTCCATTAGTTCAGAACTCATAATGTTAACAGATGATCCCGTGTCGACAATGGCATAATCTACTAATATCCCATCGACATAGGCTGCAAACCTTGGGCAATGCTTCTCAGCATGCTCGAACCAGTCATCACCAACTCGCGCAATACCCAAAGGTTCTACGATATACCCGGTACGTAGAATCTTTCTAAATTCCTTACGTACTCCTGGGGAAAGCTTAATAAGCTGTAACAGATTCACATCCGGCTTGACTTCGCAAAGAGAGCTCGCCAAATCGAATTCATGATAGTTCGATAGAGCTCGCTTTTCACGCCAAACCATCCGCTCTTTAGGTCGCTAAACTGGCTTTATTGCCTCTTTCTTAACTTTCACCTTCTTCTTTGGTGGTTCCTTATCGGCTTTACTCTCTACGGGCTTCAAAGGTCCCCCTTCCATGGCAGGATCCAAAACTTGCGTTCCTTTGTCGCCTTGTTTAGGGTTTCCGTCGACAAGCTTATTCTTGTCGGCTTCTCTACCCTTTTGACCTCTTGTAAGAACAGCTCGCAGATTAGAGGTTTCAGCATCGTTAACGCGTACAGCCTCAATCAAACTAACCCCACTACCACTTGGTAGCTCCTCCACTGTAGTCTTTGGTCATTGAAGTATTTGTTTAGGCCCGTCCTCTCGCTGGGAATCATTTCCTTGGGCACGATGATTAACAGGCCCTGGTTGCCGACTTCCTCGTTGGAGGGAACTGATCTTACTCCAGCAAGTAGCTGCTAAATGGCCAGATTTTCCACAGATGTTGCACTTAACATTCGGGCAATTCCTTGGATAGTGCTGCCCACCACACCATTTGCAACTAAACCTCGAAGGTGCACCCTCCTTTGGGTATCTATTTCCTATCAAATTTTGTTGTTTTTTAAGGAAGTTGACATCAACGGCTATTTGTCGATACTGCTCTGTAATCATGTCGGTATAATGCTTCATCATGTCCTTAACCTCGCCAAGAACATTGGAAGAACTCGACTCATAGCCTTGGTCATTACCATGTCGTTCCATCGGCCCAACAATTCGATTAGGCACAGGTTGTTGAGCCACCGGCATGGTGTTAGAATTGACCGCCTGGCCTCCACCACTTGGAGCCATTTGACTGCCCGTAGGCATCGATATGCTAAGGGGAGCTGGTAATAAAGGCACATTCTGTATCATGTTCCCTCTCCCATTAGGGTTAGCCATTGCTATCCCTTGGCCACTACTACCATTGGCCATTTCCATATTGTTTCCCAATACTAAACCCATGTTCGAATTGCCTCGAGAAGCATAGGCCACTTGTAGTCGGGATTCCACCTCTTGTGCTCGTGTAATGGCAGTATCTATATCCCCCAAGGGGACACTACTCAACTGCAATTGGATATTAAAGTCCAAACCATGAAGGAAATATTGCAATTGGGCAGCTGCGGGGATAGGAATAGAGGTGTCCAACTTACGGAAAACCTCTTTTATCTTCTTCGCATAAGCACGAATATCCTCGTGTGGTTCTTGGCGAGTCACGTTGAGTACACGCAACCAATATTGCCCACCCCTTTCAGGGGAAAACTCCCTTTGAAAAGCTCCATAAAATGCATCAATGTTCAATATGGTTCCAACTTCTAAACCATGATACCATATAGCGGCTCTTCCTTTGAGAGTCATGTTGAAGAACATCATTAAATTTCCTTCTTCTTGGATGCGACAGTTAAACATCAGCTTTTGAAACTCCCTAATGTGGAGTTCAGCATCTTCCTCAACTAACCCATTAAAAATGGGTAGCGGGTAACCTAGAGCCGGCAAATCCGTCGTTCCTACTGGAATTGCAATAGGCTGTGTCATGACAAAGATTGGATTTGCACTAGGAATAGGGGACGGTGGGGTTACACCTCCCGTACTTGATGTAGACTGGCTTATGGCAGAAAGGGGAGCACTAGAGCTTCCACCTTCTCCCAACTTACTGCTTGTGGCCCCAAGACCACTAGATCCACTCCCTCGTAAGGGTTCAGTACCGCTACGCTTAGGGGAATATCTCCTAAAAATTTCAGCACGTCGCCTAGCTCTTTCGTCTCTTTCTTGCTTTTGGATTTCTCCTAGACGATGCTTATCAATAAATAACGGATCAATCTCACTATCCTTTGGCATAAACTGCTAGTTGGTCCCTAAACAACCAGGATTCGAGAACCGCCACTTTTAAGCGGCTCCCGGCAGACGCACCACTGATGGACCTAAAAACGGGCCGGCACTGGCTCATGCACTAGCCGTGCCTCGTCACTACGCACAAGACAACCCCTCGGCCTCGCGGCCAGGAGCGTTTATCAAAATCTCTGCCTTCCTAAACATTGCGTTTGTAATACGTTGTAGTCCAACTGATCCTAACCCAATATTACTCCTCAGAGGGAGTCCCTTTTACATAGCCAAAAGGCTCGAATCACATACACATGGGGTTCCTCCTACGGCTGAATGCCGTCAACCCTCTGCGACTCTCCTACACCTTGGGGATTGGCCCCTCGATGCGTCACTCAACATCTAAACATTTCGCACAAGAGTCCACTCAAGGTACCAAATAAGCGTGTCCAGGAATGTACCATTGTCCTTACTTCTCTTTTCCCTAGACCCCACGACTAGCCTACAACATGGGTACCTCACTGCCTCTCATCGTAGGTCATGTTCTAATAAACCAATTGCAATGCATGTCCAGGAGCTGGTCACTGATATTTTCTAAATTCTTTTTCCTGCTCCATGCTTTTGGTGGATGCCTAGTGCTCAAACATTTAGTAAAACAGTATCGTGCACAAGTGCAAAAACATTCTTTTAATGGTTTCCAACTACCGTTCGTGCTTCGTTGCATGGGCCTAGCACCGAGGTGATCCTCGTGCTACTAAGCTCTTAATTTTAATTATCATCCGTCCTAAATGCTATGCATAGAAATCAGCAACTTTCCCATAATCTCACACGGCATTTAGACATATTTCAACTCCTCTACCCTTCCCCGTTTAAATATTGCATCGTTGGATAGGTTTATAGGGTATTTTGACATCATTTTATGTGTAGAAAGCAGAAAAAGACACACTAGAACAAGAAGGTGGGGTTGAAATGAGGCAAATCCTCATGCTTCAGTCCCCACAAACATTCACAAACATTGTTCTTATTTATCCTTATTTTTCGGAACCCAAAATATATTTTTTCCCTATTTTTTAGGGTTTTTCCACCCTTTTCTTGTATTTTCCCTTATTTTCCTGCATTATTTAATTACTGAAAATTCAAAATAGGTTATGGGTTGCGGCCCTTAGTTCCTTCTTGCAGAAAAATGAAAGTTTAGTTGATGTTCCTATTTACTTCCCCATTTTTATGCCAAAAAACCATCATTTTCCCTTGATTTTTCATGTTTTACGTGTTTTAATGTATTATTTTGAACCACAAGATACATATTTTTCTGATTCTCTGATTATGACCAGCAAGAACTCATGGAAAACAGCAACATGAATAATTTTTAGCCCACATGAACAACATTTCATCAATCAAAAGCTATAGAATCTCAAATTTCCTTTGAAAATTTTAAATTACCGCTTATTTGCATGTTTCGGGTTTCATGTCCATGGCTGCAAATTTGGAAATCAGCAGCACTTCATGTCCAGCACAATCACCAATCACCATTTCCAGCCCGTGGAGCAATCCGATCCATGCGGGACAAGCCTCCATCATTCTTTCTTCTTCCTTCTTCTCTCACATGAACTTGCCTTTAGAAGAGAGAGAGGGAGGAGAGAGAAAGACTGAAATCAGAGATCTTCAAAGAGAGCATCATTGCGCGAGCGAAGGGCGGCGATAGAGTCAGGGTTCAGAGGGGAATCAATGCCCAATGTCGATTGGGGGGGTTGCTCACAGGCAGGAGGGAGCATCATCATCCATGGAGCGCAAAAATCGGACGTGATGGCGCCTTCATCCTCTTCTTTTTCTCACCACGATTTGATGCTATCTTTCATGTTGCATAAAATTTCTTGGGCTCCCAAGGGTCATGCCCACTTTGGCCAAACTTTGGTCCACCTTTTCAAATCTTGCCCACTTTGTGGCTATTTCCCCGTCCGGACTCGGAATTGAGCTTTGAAAAATCCTGGGCGTCCGGATTAGCACCCCGCATTGGCTATTAGCTCGTGTCAACCCGCATGACTGTCTGAAAAATTATGAAAAATCAACAAGTGTCGCTAAGGTGCCTTTAAAGCACTTTGATGCTTAAAATCGTCCTAGATCGAGCCGCCGCCTTTGACATTGAATATTTTTCCCTTGATATTCATAATTTTTAGCTATTTTTAAGCACTTCCCATCACCTAAATTCTGCTCTCACTCTCTAAACTGTTTTTGTGTCAGTGCCATAAGTTATGCAAATGAACCCTATTTCCTAAAAGGCTTAATTAAGGAAGCAGATTTTAAATGTTGCACATAAATGTGGTAGGACCTAATTAGATAACTAAAGAATGCCTAATGAGGGAAGCACGTGGGTGAAACCCCCCGATGGGTCCATCCTACAGAAGGGTGGTCCCAGAGAATTGGAAGGCTCCTCACAAGGCTCTACAGTCATAGGACCTATAAGTATTGATAAGTTAGAATTGGATTCATGCCATTTTAGGGGACCAGAATGGTGTAAAATATTACACGGCGCAGCGAACAGAATCTGAGAAAGAGATAGAGAGTACACAACAGATAAGAGGAGAATCAGTAAAATTCTTTAACTCCAAACAACTGATACAAAGATGGCTCTGTCCACCCGTGCGCTTCCACTGTGTGAAGCTTAGATGGCGATCTAGACAGAAGATAGGTGAAGAGCTTAAGGCTAGTTGGAACAACAACTCTGACTGGGTGAAAGATGAGTGTCAGATGGCTGCAAAGGGGTTTAGCTTTTATAGCCCGCGAAGGTCGTTAGGTCGGCCTGCTGACCGACCTACCATATGAGCCTCCACTAGTCGGCCAGGGAATATTCCAGGGAATATTCCCTTTACCATCGGGCCGGGGGCGCTGCCCCCGGACCCCCGCCAGGGGGGCCGCTGGCCCCCCTGGGACCCCCCAGCCAGGGGCCGCTTCCGCGGCCCCCGGACCCCACAATAGGGGCCCCTTTTAACTCCCTTACCACGCAACTCAATGCAATGTGCCTCGAGTTGCTACCAGCTTAACCACTCCGTCTAACCCAAAGATTAGACCCACAACAGTCACCTTTTTGCCATCCGGTCACATAGACCTCATCTGATATACAAGTCAGGACTCAACCAATGTCCGGGCTCACATTTGGCTTCTCCTCATAATGGGGGCCTTACAACTTTGAGCACCATGGATCATTGGTAGCACCTAATGAGGGTGGGGCATTGATCATATCTAACACCCCCCCTCAATGTCCACCCATAGGTGAACTATCTCCTCGGCCCAATGCCGAGTCTCTGAAGATGAACTTGAAGCAGATCCTTCGTAAGTGCTTTGGTGAAGATATCTGCTCCATTCTCCTCTGTTGGACAGTAGACCAATTCCACTATCCCATCCTCCATCAAATCACGCACATAGTGATACTGGGTCTCTATATGTTTGGTGCGTGCATGAAACACTGGATTTTTGGCAATGGCGATGCAACTCTGATTGTCACATCTCAGCACAGTTGGTTCTTCATCCTGCACTCCCATATGCCATAGAATCCTTCTCAACCATACGGCCTCACATGCAGCAAAACAAGCTGCCTTGTACTCTGCTTCGGTAGAAGACAATGCCACTGTTGGTTGCTTCTTACTAATCCAAGAGAAAATTCCTGAACCCAAAGAGAAACAATAACCAGAAACTGACTTCCTGGAATCAATGTCTCCTGCCCAATCTGAGTCACAGTTCCCCACAAGAGAAGTTCCGAAACTGTATGTGATACCATAGTCAAGAGTTTTCTTCAAGTATCTGAGCACCCGCATCCCAGCCTTCCAATGACTCTCATGAGGTTTGTTTGAGAACCTGCTCAAAACACCAACAGCAAAACTGATATCTGGTCTGGTGTTACACAAGTAGATTAGACTGCCGACCAACCTCCTATACCTCCCAATGTCTGCTAGTGCTGATGTATCCTCAACGGATAACTTTACATTCACCTCCATAGGTGTAGCTATCTCCTTGCACTCGGTCATGCCAAATGCCTTCAAGATCTCCCATGCATACTTCTTCTGAGAGATGAAGATCTTTCCTGGCTCTTGCCAGACTTCAATCCCCAAACAATAGTGCAGCAAGCCCAAGTCTGTCATTTCAAACTCAAAACTCAAAGCCTTTCGAGTTTGGTTGATCATATCTTCATAGTCACCTGTAATAAGAAGGTCGTCCACATATAGGACAATCACTACAGACTTTTTACCATCCCTGTAAACATACAAGTTAGCATCTGAGGCACATCTTTTGAAGTTTAGGTTTAAAAAGAACCTATCTATCCGCTGGTACCATGCTCTGGGGGCTTGTTTCAGCCCATACAATGCCTTCTTCAGTTTACACACTTTGTTCTCAGAATGGGGGGCCTCAAACCCTGGTGGCTGAGCCACGTACACCTCCTCCTTGAGGTCACCATTTAAGAACGCTGACTTAACATCCATTTGGTACACTGGCCACTTCTTGTGGGCAGCCACTGCAAGTACTGTGCGAATAGTGGTCATTCTGGCAGTTGGGGCAAATGACTCTTGAAAATCAAACCCTTCAACTTGTGAAAATCCTTGGGCAACCAGTCTAGCTTTGTACTTTTCTAAGGTACCATCAGCCTTGTACTTTACCTTCCAGATCCACTTGGTGCCAATAATCTTCCGCTTTGCTGGCCGATCCACTAGCTCCCAAGTGTCATTCTTCATTATGCTGTCATACTCCGCCTGCATAGCAGCCTTCCATGATGGATCTGCAAGTGCTTCTTCTAAGTCAGTTGGCTCCTTTACTTCTCTCATAATCTCAACCATCAAGGCCATGTTGACTATGTGAGCAGAAGCCCTCCTTTGCTCCTCTATTCTCTGAGACCTCCTTGGTCCGTCTGCCTTCTCCTCAACAGATGCAGGCATAGGATTATTGTGGTCATAGAGCTGCTTCACCCAGCGCGGCAATGGCTTTTCCGGTGGGGTGATGTCAGGTTGGTGAACTTTTTCCTCATCATCTGAAGATGATGCTTCCTCCTCCTTAAGGATAGGGATAGCTCTCGGGACAGGTTCATAGTGGACTACTTCTTCGCTTGATGATAAAGTGGAAGACCTTGCCTTCTCCTCCTCCACTGTATGCGGCTCCTCCTTGAACACCACATCACGGCTCGCGATGATCTTCTTTGCCTCTTGGTCATATAACTTGTAAGCCTTCTGCTCATCACTATAACCCAAGAAGATACATTTTCTGCTTTTTGGTTGTAACTTGTTTCTCTTCTCATCTGGAACATGTGCATAACATTCACATCCAAAAATTCTGAAATGTGAAACAGATGGTTTCTTACCAGTGTAAGCCTCATGAGGTGTTTTTCCCTTGAGAGCCTTTGTGTAGCTCCGATTTAGAATGTAGACTGCAGTATTAACAGCTTCAGCCCAAAAATGGTTAGGCAATCCCTTGCCCTTTAGCATGCATCTTGCCATCTCCACAATGGTACGATTCCTGCGTTCCACAACACCATTCTGCTGAGGTGTGTGAGGCGTCGTCAATTGACGCTTGATCCCTTTGCTCTTGCAAAAGCCTTCAAACTCCTTTGAGTTGAACTCACCACCACCATCTGTTCTAAATTTCTTCACACTTTTCCCTGTTTCATTCTCAACAAGTATTAGCCATTCTTTAAACTTACCAAAAGCTTGAGCCTTATCACGAAGGAAGTACACCCACATCTTCCTACTGTAGTCGTCGACAATCAACATAAAATAAGAAGATCCCCCCAAGGCCTGTGTAGGCATCTTACCACACAAGTCAGCATGCACCAACTCTAGAGGAGCATGTGCTCTATTCTTGCTTTCTTGTGGAAATGCCTTTCTCTGTTGCTTGCCCATCATACAAGCTTCACATGGTTCCTTCAATTCAGTTATTGTAGGTAGGTGAGCAACCATACCTTGCTTTTGCATCTCCTTCAATACTGCAAATCCGATGTGTCCAAACCTTTCATGCCAAAGCTTACTTGTGCCCACTCCAGCGGTGGCTGTAAGAGCACTTAGCTCATACAGGTTGTTCCTCCTTTCTCCTTTGCCAACAATTGTGCCAGCACTATCAATAATTTCTGCACCTGTCTTCTTGAACCTTACTTCATGACCAAGATCAGTTATGGCAGCAACTGATAAGAGATTTCTCCTGATTTCGGGAACATACAACACATTTGAAAGCTTTTTGACTTCACCATTTGCAGCAACAAAAGAAATAGTACCTGTGCCCGCAGCAGGGCATTTAGCATCATTTCCAACCGTCACAGTGATGGATTCTTGTAGAGGCTGCATAGAACTGTATAGACCTTTCTTGTTGGTCATGTGACGGGAGGCCCCACTATCCAACACCCAAGAGTCAGTGGTAGATTCTTCTTGCGCCGAGGAGCACACTTCCTCAATGGTCGCCATGAATAATTCCAACTCTGCTTCAGCCGTATTGGCTGTCTCTTTCCCTTTACTTTTAAGGGTACCATTCTTTTCATCTGCCTTCTTGACACGACAATCTGCAATTGCATGTCCTTTCTTCTTACAGTAGAAGCACTCTCCTTGAAACTTCTTCTTGCCGCCCTTCTTCTTTTTGTCACCATCATTTTTGGTGGAGGAAACACCTTTGCCTTTTGCATTGGCAGAGAATGCAGCATCTCCATTGTTGCTTCCTTCTCGGGCTTTCAGCCTCAACTCCTCCTCCATTAATAATGCACAAAACTCCTCAAAAGTCAAAGCTTGAGGTCTCACCTGAGTATTAAGGGCAGTTACTAGTCCATCAAACTTTTGTGGACAAATCCGAAGACACCTCCGAGCTAGCTCTTCGCTAGTCTTTTGTATCCCAGCGCCAGCCATCTGGTCGCGCAGATTCTTAATCCGAGTGATGAATGCTTCAACCGTCTCTCCTTCAGCAAACTTCTCCGCTGCTAGTTGATTCTCCAAGTTTTGAATCCTTGTTTGGTTTCGTGTTTCATACTGACTCCTTAGTACATTCCAAGCCTCTGACGCTTTGGTTGTATGCTGAATCAGAGTCAAAACACTGTCAGAACAGCTTGTAACTAAGGCACACAATGCATCTGCATTCTTTCGTTTCCAAGCTCGTAGAAGATCTGCATTCGGAGGAATCATCACACTAGGATTTGATGGGTCGGGGGTAGGCTGTGGTTCTGCGTCAGTCCCCAGCACAGTCTCCAGAAGCTCATAAGAATCAAGGATAGTAGTAATTTTGAACTTCCACAAGGTGTAGTTTGTACCATCTAACTTGCCTTCGCTGAAGGTTGGTGGACGAATCCTCAGTGTTTGAATAGCCGGTACAGCAGCACCACCTCCTGCACCGCTTCCTGATGCGCCAGAACTGCTTCCCGGAGTCGACATCGTTTCTCTTTGCTGTTGAAGCCTTTGCCTCTTGCACTCTCTCCGATCTCTAGAGCCCCCTGGGCTCTGATACCATGTAAAATATTACACGGCGCAGCGAACAGAATCTGAGAAAGAGATAGAGAGTACACAACAGATAAGAGGAGAATCAGTAAAATTCTTTAACTCCAAACAACTGATACAAAGATGGCTCTGTCCACCCGTGCGCTTCCACTGTGTGAAGCTTAGATGGCGATCTAGACAGAAGATAGGTGAAGAGCTTAAGGCTAGTTGGAACAACAACTCTGACTGGGTGAAAGATGAGTGTCAGATGGCTGCGAAGGGGTTTAGCTTTTATAGCCCGCGAAGGTCGTTAGGTCGGCCTGCTGACCGACCTACCATATGAGCCTCCACTAGTCGGCCAGGGAATATTCCAGGGAATATTCCCTTTACCATCGGGCCGGGGGCGCTGCCCCCGGACCCCCGCCAGGGGGGCCGCTGGCCCCCCTGGGACCCCCCAGCCAGGGGCCGCTTCCGCGGCCCCCGGACCCCACAATAGGGGCCCCTTTTAACTCCCTTACCACGCAACTCAATGCAATGTGCCTCGAGTTGCTACCAGCTTAACCACTCCGTCTAACCCAAAGATTAGACCCACAACAGTCACCTTTTTGCCATCCGGTCACATAGACCTCATCTGATATACAAGTCAGGACTCAACCAATGTCCGGGCTCACATTTGGCTTCTCCTCATAATGGGGGCCTTACAACTTTGAGCACCATGGATCATTGGTAGCACCTAATGAGGGTGGGGCATTGATCATATCTAACAAATGGGACTATGCCCTACGGGCAGAGAGGTTGAGTAGTGCATCCCTCTCATTTTCCGTTCTCTTTAAAGCAAGTGCGGTGCGGGTCTGTTTGGCTTGGGCACCTCTTCGTGAAGTGGGATCTCCAAGTCCCGACGCTAGAATGCTATCAAGAGACCTCTTCCTCTACGAACCCTAATTTTAGGTCGGTCTGGATGGGTTCGCAGCCATGAACGTTCTATTGCGAGGTGGACTCGAGAAACCCTATGTAGCAAACCCCGTAACATCCATCGGAGTCCGGGCGGCATCGCTTAGACTCGTTTCTCGATGTTCTGCTAAAAACATGCTTGGACCAACAACAAGTATGGGGCACATCATAGTTGGTATTAGAGCCAACCAATGAATAAAACAAATAGGATAGATCAAGAAGAGTAAAGTGATGTTTTCACTAGAAAATATTTTTTCTTTTACTCGTGGATTGTTGCCACTTCCAGACTTACGAGGCATGGAGCAGGCTCCTTGTATTTCATATCATGTTCAGAATGGCTATGAACTCTTCAAGTTATCACAAAAGATATGACCTGATGAGGATCCTGGATTGACTCTACAACCCTTCACCATTGTATGTGGAAAGACGTTGGACTTGGAGTGCGGGATACTACTACATAGATGCCAACTGATTCGCCTATCTTCAAAACAATCTTAAGAGGCTAAAATGGTTGGAAGACCTGAAGATCATCAAGTTATTCATCTTCCATGAGGCACATGTGAACTCGATCCTACACATCGGACACATCAAGTAGAACATAATCACTATATCTATGAGGAGGTGGTCAAAGTCTTGCCATAAGACAGAATTAAAGTAATGGGACAAAATGAAAGTCATATCTATCAAAAACGGGGATTTCCTAAACTTTCCATGACTTACCACTTCCTAAGAATCCATTCCCCCAATCCATATTACTGTTTTTTTCATTTAGTTGAATCCAAAAGGGAATTATTAACCTAGCGTTGATGTACCTCTTGAAAAGAAAAATATCCCATCCACTCTCTATTTCCTCCCAAATAATTGTATTTGAGGCTTATGCTTCTTTATGGATAAATAAGAATTTTATGTTCATTCGATTTGTTGCACTGTAGTGATGGAAAATAATGTGCGCATTGATTTAAGTTGTGTAGAGATGTGTAAATGCAATCCTAATACGGAAAGTTTAAATTGGTAACCAGATACAACTCCAAGCACAGAACCAGAATCATGTTTCCACACTAAGCCATGTAGAGGCACAAGAGAATAAGTTTCTTCTCAAAAAAATTAAATCACCGAAATTTGATGGAAAAGCGAAGACTCTTGAAGCCCATGTTGAAATATGGATTGAAACCATGGAGGACTATTTCATTACAGCATGAACAACACCTGTGAACCAAGCTATGATTGCCAAGCTCAAGCTCACTGGCGAAGCTAGGCTATGGTGGAAGCAACGGTGTAAAGACCAAGCAGTCACTAAAATCATAATAACTTGGGATAAACTAAAGGAAGCAATGCAAGGAAGGTACATGCCACCCACGTATATAACTCAGAAGATGAATGAGTTTTTTAAATTGAAATAGTTGAGCATGTCTCTAGAGGTGTAATACTCAAAATTTATCTCCTTGCTAAAATACGCCCTGACAATGAGTATTCCCCAACAGGTCTCAAAGTTCTATGATGGGGTGAACTCACCAATAAACACTTGGTTGGAATCAATGAGGAATCAATGCATCCTTTGGATTTGCCGGATGCATTGATAAGAACAGGACCCATTGCCCAAGAAGTCCACAACCAAAGTCCAGGAATAATAGGCTTTGATCCCACAAAGACCAAAATCTAAGCATGCTAAAAGCTCAAATTAAAAGGGTACAAGGACAAAGTCAAGGCCAACGGAAGAAGCCAACAGAAAATGCAATCAGTGACTTTGTCCCCACTCAAAGAAGTGATCAAAGCCTGTGTTTTTTTTCACTGCAATGAACCTGGGCACTTCAAAAAGGGAATGTCCCAAACTTAGCGGAGATCATCATCAAGGAAAATTCAGAGACCAGCTGGGCTACCTTTGGTCACGGTCATGTAGCAATGGGAAGGGAAAAAACTTCCAGTATCACTACAAAGGGAATCAACAAAGAAGAAGACCTGTCCATGGAAGCTCAGATTGAGAGGGCAACCGTTCATGCCACTCTCCATAAAAAGGGGCTGAACCGCCAATTTTCGGTGATCAATTGAACTACCAAGGTAAGAAATTTGAAACCCTGATTGAGTGTGGCAGTACTCATTCTTTCATCTCACCAACTTGTGCAAGAAGGTTAGGGATGACCACTATAGTTGCACCCACTTTGCTTGTCGAACTAGCAAATGGGTGATAAATTACTTGCACTAGACAAACTGCTAAGGTGGAATTCCTATTCCGAAAAGATCCCACATCTATTAAGTTCATAGTAATGAATCTGGGCGTCCATGAGTGCCTACTCGGGATGGATTGGCTAATTCTCAATGATACTCACATCCATTATGGAAAGGGTCAAGTCTCCTTTCAGAATCCTAAGGGTGAGATCGTTACAACACAAGGAGAAGTAGGTAAACCAAAGATCCATCTAGCTAAGGCAACACAAATAGTTCAAGGAATAAGGAAAGGATTACCCGTTGTAATGAAGGAGACCTCGCTAGCCTAAGGGAGAAAAGAGAGAGAAGGACTGCAAGAGAAGAAAGAAAGGAGAGAGAAAGATAGGGAGAAGAGAGAAAGAAAGAGAAAGAGAGAAGGAGAAGGAGAAGCCATGAGAGCTCAAGAGAGGTGGAAGAGAGGTTTCTTGATAATTCCATCATGCCTAAGGAAGCCCTCTTACACCTTTTATACTGTCAGTGTGTCTAGTATTTTCCCATATGCTCGGCTCATTAGAAACCATCCTCTCTCATGAAGTTTTTGTCCTCAAAAACAAGGGAGGAACAGGGGGAGGCAACAGAGTACTACTGTACACGTGATACAAGGAAAATAAGCAAGGGCATCCATGTCATGAAAACAAGGCCTTGGATCGAGTGGACAGTGTGTGCACCCCAAGATGGGTTTGTTATAGGAAGTCAGCCATAACTTTGGGTAGAAGACTCTGAACAGGATGGGTGAGGTGTCATTGCAAAGCCCACAAGATATAATTTCATCCCATGTGGGTAAGGTGGGGCTGAAAATAATTTAGTATTAAAACTTTTGCAAAATAGATGGTTGTCCAGAGGTAGCTATCTAGAGACAGCTATCTAGAGGCAGACATGTATGCTCTCCAAGACTGGAATGTTGTAGGAAAATAGCCATAACTTCCCATAGGAAGTTCTGATCGGGACAAGTGAGGTGTGGTTACAAAGCCCCTAAAGTATACTTTCAACCTATGTAGATAAGGTGGGGTTGAGATTAGCTCAAGACCAAAACTTGTGCAAAATAGATGGCTGTCCAAAAGCAAGCTATAGTCCAAATAGGGGACAAGTATGGTCAAGATCCAAGCAATGCAGCCTCCCTTGAGGTGGGGAAGCTCATTCAAAATAGAGTCCAGGCACCAAGAAGATTCCTCTAGAGGTAGGCCTTGCCATTTGATCAAGTAATCATGAATGGACTAGGTACAAAGTTGCTTTTCATGTTGTCCTATGACCATTTCAGGAAAATACTAAATAAGGCCCTCTTCATCCATGGGGGAAATTCCTCCACATAATCTTTGGGGGTGCCTATGAATGGCTTCAATTAGCTCACATGGAATACATTATGTATATTAGTGTTAGGGGGGAGTTGAAGGTGGTAGGCCAAGTCTCCAACTTTCCTAAGAATTGTGTAGGGCCCATAGTAATGATGTGCCAACTTGTTGCAAGAGCCATTTTTAAGCGTAGCATAACGGGACTTGGGGACCTTGAGGAGTACCAATTCGCCTTGTTGGAAGTCTAGAGGGTGTCTCTTTGCATCCACATGGAGCTTCATGTGCTCTTGAACCTTTTTGAGATTGGCCTTGCATGGCTAAAGCATGGCCTGCATGCTGTTCAACTCTTCTTTCCCAAGGGGGTTAAGCTTCTCATTGAAGTCCACGGTGTGGAGGGGCACCCAAAAACTATACAATGCCTCAAAGGGGGATACTCCAATACTCGAATGAGTGGAGTTGTTCTAAGAAAACTCAGCCACATATCCCAAGCATTCTACACATCATGACAAAAATGTCTCAAGTAGATCTCAATCCGCTTGTTAACCCGCTCGATTTGCCTGTGTGGTTGGGGATGATAGGCTATAGATGGAGCTAGTTTGGTCCCCATGGAGCTGAAAACTGTCTGCCAAATTTAACTCATAAATTTGGTATCCCGGTCATGCACTATTACATGTGGAAATCCATGCAACCTAAATACATGCTCCATAAATTGAGTAGCAACTTGAGATGCTGTAAGCTGAGATTTTGTAGAGATGAAATGGGCTGCTTTAGTGAGGTGGTCAACTACCACATAGATGTTGTTCCAGCCCTTCTTGGTTGTAGGCAACCCGATGATGAAGTCCATCATAACATGGGTTCATTTTCCCTCGGTTATAGGAAAAGATTGCAGTAATCCACCCGGTTTAAGAGTGTTGTCCTTATTTTTCTAACAATGCATATATCTAGACACGAAGTCTTTAACATCCTATCATAGGCCTTTCTAATGGAAGCTTTTTACAATGCAATCACATGTCTTAAACACCCCTAAGTGACCAGAAATCAGAGAAGAATGCATCTCTTCAAGTATCCGTTGAGTAAAAGGGAAGGCATGGGGAATCACAATACGACCGTGTCCAAAGAAGACCATTGTGGAGCTGATATTGGGAGTTGACATCCATAACACCTTATTGTAATTTCTGAAAAAGAGGGTTGAATTCAGCATCAAACAAGTAAGTTGCTTGGAGTTCTTCTATCCAATCATGATGGAGTTTAGTGATAGATGAGACCTTATATGCCCGTATGCAAGAGAGTGCATCAGCCACTACAAAATCCATTGCCACAGGTGTGAGTAATCTCAAAGTCATGCTTTTGTAAGGTGGCTACCCATCTGCATTGCTTGGGAGCTAAGTTGGGCTGAGTCAAGAAGTATTTGAGCACACGGTGGTCACTTTTCACTTTGAATTGGCTACCATACAAGTAGTGATGCCACTTTTTGATAACATGAATGACTGCCAACATCTCCTGATCATAGACATGTAACTGTCTCTCTTTATCATCCAATTTGCGGCTCTTAAAGGCTATCACACCATGTTCTTGCAGTAAGACATCACCAGTACCCCGTCCACTAGCATCACACTGAATGGTAAATTCTTTTGAGAAGTTAGGGCACACAAGAATGGGGGCTGAGGTAAGCAATTCCTTCAGCTGTGTTGAAAACTATGATCAGCTACTAAGGCATCCCAAAATAAGGCTTCTTTTTTTAGCCTATCAGTCAATGGTGTTGCAATTGTAGCATAATGGTGGATAAATCTCTGATAAAAGGAGGAGAGACCAAGAAAACCATGCAATGAGGTGGTGTTAGTGGGGATGGGCCAGTTCCAAACACATTGCACTTTCTTAGGGTCAGCTTGGATGCCTTTCTCACTAAGGATGTGTCCCAAGTACTCAACCTCAGTTTGCATAAAAACACACTTGCTTTCCTTGGCAAAAAATTGATGCTCTCTTAGTATATCAAAAACTTGCTTGACATGGTATAAATGCTCATGTAGTGAATTGTTGTAAATGAGTATATCATCAAAGAATACCAACACAAACTGTAAAAGCCATGGCTACAACATCTTATTCATGAGGCTCTGAAATGTGGTAGGGGAATTAGTGAACCCAAATGGCATGACAAGGAAGTGTACAAGCCACGATGAGTTCAGAAAGCTATCTTAACTTCATCACCCTCTCTCATTCGTAATTTTTGGTAGCTGGATCTCAAATCAATCTTTGTGAAGTAGCGTGCTCCCTTGAGCTCATCAAGAAAGTCATCAATTCTAGGGATAGGATACCCATTTTTGACTGTGATCTTATTGAGATCACGATAGTCAATGCATATTTGAAAGGACCCATCCTTTTTCTTGACCAAGAGAACCGGGGAGACATAAGGGGAAGAGCTAGGCTCGATGAATCCCATCTCAATGAGCTTCCTGACTTGCTTGGCGACTTCCTGTCACTCCCATTTAGAGAGTCGATAGAGGGGTTTATTGATTGGTTTGGCATGTGGCTCCAATTAAATCGGGTGGTCTACTTGCCTCTTAGGTGGGAGGGTGGTGGGGGGTTGAAAGAGATCCTGAAATTTAGCCAAGAGTGCCTTTAATGCTGCATCTTTCTTCCAAGAGTTGTGTTGGTTCTCAACATCCTTATTCAAATGCAAAACAAAGATCTGTGAGTGCTTCTTAAATTCCTTTTTCAGTTGTCTTGCTGTTATAAGCTAAAAATTTGCATTTTCTTTGATGCCTTCCAAATGTAAAAGCTGCCCATGCACCACAAACTCCATGTACAGCTGAGAAAAATCCATAGATATCTTTCCCAACTGTTTAGCCAATCAATGCCTAAGACAACATCAAGGGAGTCCATATTAAGTGTAAATAGGTCCACCACTGCTGCATAATTTCCAGCCAACCTGAGAGGCACTTGTGTGCAGACATGGATGCTTATTTCTTCACTCTCATTAGCCACTTGGAATTTTAGAGGTTGCTCTAATTCAATAGGAATACATGTGAGATGGGAAAGGGTGGATTTGTTCAAAAAATTGTGTGTGCTGCCACTATCTATGAGGATATATAGATTCTTTCCATTAATGTTTCCATGTACCCGGAGAGTGCTCGGGCTCCTCGAACCTGTCCATGCATCCATGGAGTTTGAATAAACTGATACAGGGGTAAGTGGGGGGGGGGGGGGGTAAAGTATCAGTCCCAACCAAGCCAAATGTGGGGTAGCCATCGAGGTAAAAAATGAATCCATCCGGAGAATCATAAAACTGATCAGGGTTAAGATCCTCTTCAAATTTTGCATTTTTAGCATGTGTCATCATCGGTGGTGTGTCATGTAGGTCCTCATCCACTCTATCACAATCTTCATGCATGCTATTAAACCTAACAATGGCATTCTTAAATGGGCATTGGGACGCATTATCAGGCTTGTATTTATCCCAACACTTGAAGCATAAACCCTTAGCCTTTCGATCCTTGACAACATTTGGGGAAATGAATCTTTGGCTAGTCAAACCTAAGGCATTCGAAGTCTTACTTTCAGCATACTTCATGTTACCTTTGGGCAGAGGTGCTATCCCAAAATTGCCATGTTCTCTCAGCATTAAAGGTGGGATAAGTTGGTAACTTGGGACTGTCGTTCAGTGTATTGTTGCTAGATAATTTCCAGCATATGGGGGGCTACCTAGTGGGGTATTTTTGATGTCCTAAAATGGGTTGCATGCCCTCATTGCGGCAATATTTCCTGTCATACCATTCAACTAACTTTATGGTGTCAAATAAGGTGGCTGGCTTTTGAGCCATTACATGAGCTGAAAGGTTCAAATCCATCCCATAAATGCATTTATGTAGTTTGGCCTCATCACTAACAACTTCCACATACATGGATAGGTTCATAAACTGGTTAGTATACTCCCTCCTGGTGAGATTATGCTGGTCCAAATGATATCATTGCCTTGCCAAACATTCCTTCTCTACCAGTGTCATGATGCTATGCGGACACAGTGTGAAAAAGCATGGAATGCATCATCATCCGACTTTCTTATTAATCAAGAGAGTCAATGTGATATGAGTCATTAGTGCTAGTGTCTGTGGCGGCATGGATTATCGAAAAATACTAGATCTTTGGATAATTTTAACCTATTTTTGATATTATTTATCGTAAAAATTCAAAAAAGTTAGAAAAGCTTCTAGATTAGGATAGCATGCAAAAAAAGTAAGTTGCTTTTTCAGTCAGTTATGGGATTTTTATAAAAAAGACAGATTGATGAAATCGCGCACGTCACGATCGCTATTGACAGGCTGAAAACTGCAGTTTGAATTGGAAGAGAAAGAAGAAGTGATCAGGGAGATCCGTGACCAGCAGTCCTAGGGTTTTACTCCCCTTCCGGAGCCAATGGAGCTATCAGATTTTTGGTTTTGTGCAGTAGAGAAGGAGCTGTTATTTCTAATCCATGTTTTTGTTCTACGAGGGAGCTCCAGTATAGAGGGTGCTTCTGAATAGTGCTAGACAAAGGAGTTCAGGTTGTGTCAATACATATTTATTTGATTCATTGTTATTTTTCATTATTGTGTTTACCTCGTGTATTCTTTATCCTCCCCTCCAACACCAGGGAGACAAAAACATGAACCATGTGCATCTTGAAATCTTCCCAATCATGAAACTGCTGGTTTTCCCTTTGAATGTACCTCCACCATGTGTGGATCCCTCAAGTTATACATTGACTTCAAAGGATTGAATCAAGTAATGGTCAAGAATAAGTATCCCATTCCCAAGATCATTGAACTCCTACACTGACTATATGGAGCCAAAGTCTTTGTGAAGATATACTTGAGGTCTAGATACTATAATAACCAAATCAAAGAATAGGACATCCCAAAGACCACATTCAACACTAGGTATGGACATTTTGAATTCTTGGTCATGTCCTTCAGGCTTACCCACACCCTAGCAACATTCAATTGATAGATATCTTTCGATCTTAGATGGATGACTTTGTATTGGATTCTTAACTAATGTACTAGTATTCTCCAAATCTCTTGAGAATCGTGATGTTCATCAAAGTATTGTACTACAAGCCATTCGATTCACCTTCTCCTCCATTGTAGCATCCATTCTTTTTTTTACCCCATTTCCAACCACCACATCTCCAGTCAGTCTATCATCGTCCTTCAGCGACCATAGCATTTTGTTGTCTAGATCCACTGTTGGTAGCCATTGTAAAATATGCCTCAGACACCAACCAACCTTCACCCATGCTACCTTCTGGCTGAGCTCATTGTCGTACAAAGCCTTTCAGGGTTTTCATGAAGCGCTCCAAGAAGAACATCCATCACGTATGGACAAGTCTAGAAATCTCCACTTCATCTATAAGATGCACAAGAAGGTGGATTTGTATCGTGAGCATGCTGGTAGGCAGGTATTTCTCAAAGAGACAGGCCATCTCCACTACTCCCCACCTCGTGGATTCAATAGAGGACATCTTAATCTCCTTCTATGAGATCCATTGCACTAAAGTCGACAACCTGTAAATGGCCCTACGTATTTCTGGAGTAAGGCATCTTGCGATTGCGATTGGTAGTACAAACTGCCACAAATGAGAAAGCATTATGAACAATGGCTACACTCCAAATAGCAAAATGCGCATGCCAATTACAATCCATTCGTAGTACAAACATGACATATCTTATGTCAGTCATGGGATTTTAGCCTTGATAATTGGTCGTCTTTAGAAAATATAGACCTGAGAGAACGCATCATACTCGTCAAAGTGTGGATAGATTTGACTATTTGCTTCACAATGTGCTCTTCTTTAGTGGAAAAAACCCAAGGAGCGCGAGGTAGTTTCACTTGACCATTAGCACTCAACTATGGCCAAAGCACCTCCATCTTGCTTGCCTCCTTCAAATCCATTTGTGCCCCTATAGTGTCTCTCTTTCTTGTGATGTGGTCCCATAGCTATCTGTGCATATTCTTGAAAATATGCATGGGATCCAACAAGTGGTTGATCTGTAAGTGGTTTCAATATGGCAACTCATAGAAAACTGAGAATCGTCACATTCCGTTTGGATGTGACTCCGCGTGGACCATTTTCAGCTAGTACTAGCTTGTGGCATTCATACGTATTGGAGGTCGTCCAAGAAAACCTTCCCTAAGTTCATGATCCTCTGGCAAGAAAGCGGCATATCCTTGATATACCATCTTCTTCATGGTTCATGACCTTCAGGAGTCTAACTGTGGCCCGCACAATGGACATGCATAATAACCTGAGGTAAGCAGACATGTTCCAACACCTCTATCCAGTGAATATAAACTTGAACGAGCTATGATAGATATTACCAACGAGAACGGAAGCCTATTTACATGAGCACTCTCCAAATCTTAGAAAGTCATGCATCATCCACATGAGAATGGCTCGAATATTGGCGGATCATTGACCATCGCGCTTGCTCATATCTTGCACGGTGACCCTTTCCTCCCGCAAAATCTAAAGCTTATCGACTAATGGACGAAGATACACGTCCATATTTTTGACTTTTAGCGGGGACGAGTAAGATAAGGATGAGATGTCCTTTCTTCGTAGAAAGCCATGGAGGGATATTGTAGTTGACAAGGACTATAAGCCATACACTATAAGAAGTTGAGCCCAGACCGAATGGGTTCACGCCATCCATTGCAAGATGCAGCGGAAGATTCCTTGGCTCTGCCTGGGAAGGTAGAGTCAATGTGGCTCCATGCACGTGAATCTGCTAATATTCGTTGAACTCCATCTGTGGACCTATTCTGTGCATGCCATGTTGTCAAGCTTGCCATGCTGGACATATGAAACATGTCGTTTATGCGAGGAATAAGCGAAAAGTGTCTAAGAACTTTTTGAGGGATGGTTTGCCCTTGCAAGTCCTGTCGATACCTGTGAGCACCACACTTTCGACATGTCTCCATAGTCTTGTATTCTCCTCGAAACAGTATGTAGTCATTGATACATGCATGGATGCTGTTGTATTCCATGCCAAGCTTTCGTAAAACATGTCATGCATTATCATGAGACTCAGGCATGGTATTTGTAGGTGATACTATATGATATTTTAGTAACCTGAAAAAAATCATAAAACACCTTGAAAAAGCACAAATGTTTTTAATGATAGTGTTGAAAAGAAATCAATGAAGCGTACATACAAGGAACCTGAACAACTTGGTCACACTCGCATCACTCCACTCGTATTTTGATTGCACACTTAGGAGTGCAAGCAGTGTCTTTATGTGAGATACTGGGCACCCATCATATAATGGTATGGATGCTTCCTCTCTAAGCGAATCAGAAGTCTCGACATCTGTGGAAATCAATGCATCGATCATTGCCTCCATCTTAGGCTCCAAGATTGTAGGTAGGTCTAGAAGGCTGCATGTCTCCTTTGGTATTGACAGTATAGATTGGGTAGTACCTTCCAAGTGGTGGATTGGCTCAGGCACTCCATCCATCGCACGCCCACGAACTCTTCTAATTGGCCGCAAAGGGTGCACTCCTCCTTGGGACAGGACGTCATCTCCCTAGATAGAAAATTTGACAGCCACATCCAATCTTTTTGTATATGGTATTCAATTAGCTTGCAAGTACAATGCATGATTGATATTAACTTTTCTTACCATTTGCTGAAAATCCAAGATCGCCTGATCAATGATCTCAGATTGAAACTCGCCGAAGCATCGTACATATTCTATACACAATCGACGTTTTCATCTAATTTCCAGCTTGCATTGAGAGTAAGGACATGGGACACGTTGATTAAGATACGTCTCACAATCTTAAACAAGAAGACCTTCATCATTTTCCATTTTTTCTACGTTATGATAAACAATTTGTTTTTGTTATCATTCTTTTTTTCTTTCTTAAATTGTTTGAGGAAGGGATTTCTTCTCTTGTAACTCAACAAAAATTAACGTATGTAAAGTCTCCACCCATCCACCCACAAATTAACATATATATGTCGGATTGTTTCCTGTCTCGTGGTGTTGCACCGGACCTCATTGGACCTTGCCATCACTCTCTCTTTGTCTTTGATCCATTCATTATCTCCTCTCCTTTCATCTCTCTCGCTTTTTCTCTTTCTTTATTATGTTGTATGTTTATTCCCTCTCTCTCGTTCCTTCTTCTTTTTTCTCTTCCTCCCCCTCTATCATTTTCTTTAACACTCATGACCATGACCATGACCATGACCACGACCACGACTAGGACTACAACCATGACCACGACTATGACTAGGACTACGACTATAACTATGACTACGACTACGACTATGACTACGACCACGACCACGATTATGACTACGACCACGACCACGATTACGACTATGATCACATCCACAACCACGACCACCACTATGACTACGACTACGACTATGACTATGACTACAACTATGACTACGACGACAACTATGACCACAACTACGACCACGACCACGACCACGACCACAACCACGACCATGACTACAACTACGACTATGATGATGACTACGACTATGATGACGATGATGACAACGATGACGACTATGACTACAACCACAACCACCACCACCACTACCACTACCACTACTACTACCACTACCAGTATAATAAACAAGAAAAGAAGGAAAAATAACGACCACGACCACAACCACCACTACCACTACCACTACCACTACCACTACCACTACCACTACCACTACCACTACCACTACCACTACCACTACCACTACCACTACCACTACCACGACCACGACCACGACCACAACCACTACCACTACCACTATAATAAAAAAGAAAAGAAGAAAAAACAACGACCATGACCATAACCACGACTACGACTATCACTATAACTACCACTACCACTATAATAAACAAGAAACGAAGAAGAAAAAAAAAACTACTACTACTACAAAAAACAAGAAAACTAAACAACAATAAACAAGAAAAGAAAAAAATAACTACTACTACTACTACTACAACAAACAATAACAATTAATTTCATTTTCTCTCTTCCTCTCCCTCTCTCATTTCCTCTCCCTCCCTCACCCTCTCCCCCTCTTTCTCTCTTTCCCTATCAGGTTTAATGTTTTTTCTCTGTTTTTTTCTCGCCTCTCCCTCTCTCATTTTTTTCTCTCTCCTCTCCCTCTCTCATTTCCTCTCCCTTCCTCACCCTCTCCCTCTCTTTCTCTCTTCACGATCTGACAGTAGAAATAGGGGTTCTTGATCGCCAAAAGTCTGCCTGTATCGACGGTTTGCGACGAGATTGACTGTAGAGCCCGTTCGTTCCTGGAGCTCCGCCTTCGCCCGAGATTGGTAGCGATTGGAAGCTCTTGATCTCTGCTCCACTCTGATACCACTGGTGCGCAGATCGGATGCAGAATGCTCATGTGGTGAATCCCGGAAGGTCCCCAAGAACAATGAACTCTACCTTTTTGCACAAAAAACAATGTAAAAGCATGCACGACAAGAGACAAGAGACAAATTGGGTTCAATCTCCCCCATGCCTTGTGTGAGCGCTTCACAAAGCATGTATTTTATGTATATTTCAATCTTCATGCTCAATAATAGCCCAATTTACAAAAATATGATAATCTTTTAGCTTTTGAGTTTGCTTTCTACAAAAATAGGAAAATAAAGCTAATGGACGGTGCCCATAGAGTCTGGCACGCCCAATCTCAATGTCCAAATAGAAATAACATATCCGTGCACATAGGCGTATACAAAATAATAATCAATAATCAATGTCTCTAAAAACATAACAAAATATAGGCGTGGCGCCTATCAAAATATAGTCCAAAGGTCGAATACTCGCTAAACTCCAATGCTTTCCTCCGCCACTGCTGCTATCTCTACACATCAACTGAAGCATTCACAATCGTTAGTAAAATAATACAATTAAACCGACAAAAGTGAATACCTAGCAGTCTTCAGCTACATAAATAAATCAAGTGGTTAGAAATAAATCCTAACCTTAATTTATTACGAGTGCGCACTCTAAACTCATAAACGTTTATTAATTTAATATGCATTTTGCGGAATCACCCGCTATGGAATCACCCATGTACACACTAAATTAATGAAACGCCCGAAAAGGACAGGCGTCCCCATCAACTTCTCGCACAAAGAATCCTCTTTGTGTATGAGCCCTGGTCATCTAAGTTTACGGAATCCACTGTAAAACCTCACGGAATCCACCGTGGCACGGAATCCACCGTGGCACGGAATCCACCGTGGAATATGCCTCCTGGCATCACCCTCCCCCTCTCCCTCCCTCTCCCTCTCCCTCTCCCTCTCCCTCTCCCTCTCTTTCTCTCTCATTTCCTCTCCCTCTCTCAATACACACGAATTATACCAAAAACAAGTAAAAGAGAGAGAAAACACAAAACCAAAGCAAGAATGGACAATGCACTCATTGTGAAGGATCGAAGAAGGGTTTGGCGGCTCCTCTTCACGACGGGAGCTCCTCTTTGCCCTGCGTACACCTCCTTCTCTTCTTCGCGAACGGCGACGGCGGTGGCGAGAAGCCTTCTTTCTCCCTCTTTCTCTCTTTCTCTTCCTCTCAAATGCAAGATGTTCACTCTTCCTTTCGCTCTCTCTTTCGTGAATGCACGCAAAATAACATGCTCGGGTTTCAGCCCGCGTTTTTTTTGTCTGAGTACCGTCGCTATTTGTGTCGCTATTAGCGTCACAATGGCCATTTGCGATGCTAAATAGGGGTGTCGCTATTTGCGTCACTATTAGCATCACAAATACGATGCTAATAGCGATGCAAATAGCGACGTCGTTATTTCTCATTGCAAATGGCCATCGCTATATCCTCATATCCTTGTAATGTCAAACATATCTTTTCCAAGAAAACAAACGCACAGTCCTTGACTAGTGGAAACTCTAAGCTAAGCCCCAAAAGAAGCAAAGTCCTTGTCAATGGGTGAATACCTACTACTTGAACTAGGAATGACTTTTGAAATTACCTTTGACAATGAGAGATAAGCACGGATGCATTGTTCTCCCTATTACATGGTAGGGCTAGAGACAAAAGTAGAAATGCATAATATAGAAGAAGAGCCAAAGGCTGAAGTCGAATCAGAAGATGCTATAAAGAGCCCATCTTTCTCCTACAAAGCCCTTGTAAAGGCAGAGCGAAAGTTTAAAGAGGACCACTAGAAATCACATTTGATTGTTAGACAAAACTAGTTGATTACTCTTTTTCACATGTATTTGTGCATAAAACACACCATTTTAAATAGAATAGAGTAGGCCCACTATTCACATTGCATGTGCTTTATGTGCTAAATACATTTTTAATGTGTAATAAAATAAACCAATCATCAAATACACGAAGGCAAAAAAAGGTGCTCTAGACCCAATAATTGGTAAAAATGAATATGCATCTAGAGACATTTAGAGTTGGGATCAAAGTTTAGACTTTTTTAATGCACTGTAAATACATAATAATTTTTCTTAATGGATGAAATGAATGGATATTTTCCATTTAAGGTTAGTCACCTAATCTACAAAAGGACCCATTGTTAATCATTGGTAAAATTCCCCTACAAAATAATATAAATCCATCTTCACTGCACATCTCTCATGTAATCAATGAATATGATACATGTAAATAAAGGTGACACAGTCTCTTAATATGTCCATGTTGTCAAGTGGTGCTGTCTAAACTTGGTTCAGTTATGTTAGTGTTCTATAGTTTGTGATATCTCTTCTATTTGATAGTCATGCTAATATAGTTTGAGCTATAGTGTGTATATTTCTTTTTATTTTTGCTTCATGTAGGGATCAGGGTGCTTTTATGTTTACATCTCATGAAGCTATTGTCACGTGGTGTGGATAGGTCATACCAAATTTTTTTTAGAATGTGATTTACTTGGGGTGGTCTTTTGTATTGTGGATGAATTGATACTCTGTCAAGATCTTATTTGTTTTCTTATTATGCTATTTTGCAATCCTTCTTTATCTCTATTTGTGTGGTGTGTATGTTTTTTTAAATCCAAATGACACTCAAACTCCTTCCGTAGTCTAATATGTTCCTTTGGTAAGTTGAGATTATTCTCCTTACTAGAGTTAGACCTTATTACTAAGGCTGGCCTATCCCATTTTGTGGCTCTCTCATTGCCACTCATTTGTGATGATCCTACCCTATGTGATGAATTTTTAATCTCTTATAGCAATCCGTTTGGCTCTATTCATGGTACCACTGTTGTTGTGGTGACACCTCAAGATTTGGGGAAGGTTTTGTCTCTTCCTAATCATGGGGAGGCATTTTTATCAGCCCACCAACTCTTTTTCAATGTGGAAATTATGAAGCTCCTGCAAAGATAGACCAAGGATTTATTATATATTAAGTGGGACATCACCACATCGGGAGTTTGTGTTTTCATGATCTCTTATCCCTTTTGGAAACAATTGTGCCAATTCCTTCGAGATAGGTTTATGCCAATACTCCATCTAATTACATGTCCAAGGAATTATTCACTACATCTAGAATGGTACTTAAGGGCATAACCATTGACTGGAGTTTCTATCCCCTTACCAAAATGGATCAATACTTTATTAGGGTGATTAGGGATAATATGACTAATGCCACATATGATTCTTACGTGTATGTTTTCCAGATGTTTTCTTGACATAATCTACTTGTATAAAGGAGAATCCACCATCTCTTGAAAATCCTCATGTGGTTTTTCCTCCTTCTATTGATAATTCAGAACCTATCCCTAAAGATAATGACTCCCCTCATCCTCTAATCATTTTGAGGAAGAACTTAAACATATAACTGAAACAGTTTCTGCTTCAGTTTCTCTAGTGTTAATCCATGCTACATCAAGCCATACTCTTCCTACATGCCTTATAGCTACCAATTTATTCACGGTACACAAAGATAGTAGTTTGGATATACCGATTCCTTCTCTGCATCACCTCATGGCAAGAGACACCATTCCTTTCTTGTGTAAGGACATTCAAAGTTTCATAGAAATATCAATTATAACTTGTGTTCAAGAGTTGTATTCTTCTTTCTATAAGGAGATGTGACACTCCAAAGAGGACTTACATAAGGCTACCACTAACCTCGTCTTTGCTAATGAAACTTTATCTTATCTTTTCAACCAAATGGAGTCACAGACTAGATTGCTAAAGCCCAAAAAGTGGAAATATCCTCCTCACTAGCCCAATTGATTGAAGTAAAATTCTCATGTAGCTAATGTCAATGAGGATAAGAATCATCTTTTTAAGGGAACCCAAGATCTTAAAGCTTTAATTCTACCTAAATAGTAGATTTACAATCACCAAATTGTATAATTGAGCATCAAAATACCAAGATTAAGAAGTTAAGAAGCTCTTGGCTTGGATACATTCCATTCCTCAAAGTGCTAATGTACCATCAATGCTATATTTATAAGCTACTACATACTTGACTGCTCTTCAACATAATGCAACCTTGTATCCTATATTCCAAGCTAAGGTGAAAAGGCTTCAATCTAGAATGGACCTTTTGTCGTCTTATTTTGAGTAGCTTATGGAATACATCCCACCAGATCATTCCTTCTTTCTACACTATCAACAACAAAAGCTTGACTTTTATATGAAGCTATGCATGATGGATGGACTGGTTATTGGTTCTCAAATCTCCTAGTAGTAGTTGTCCGAATGGTTTTTGTGGATTCAGTTATACTAGACAACATGTTGATGTCTTACATGTATCTCAGAGCTAATCTTCAGATTCTAGATAATCATGATATGTCTTGATATTTGGAGGATGTTATTTTGCAAGATTTTCTTTATGTTTAACGTTTGGAGTTGCAAATGGATGAGATTATTAAAGCCTATTTTTCCAAAGTGGATGCATATCCTCAGGTTTCTTGGCATTCCATGATAGAGTATGTGGTCTTGAATAAGAGATAATTGAAAGCCCTTACATGATTACAAAATACTAACCAACTGAGGGAGGATCTTTTAGCCCATGTTTCTAAACAATCCCCCTTTTTACAAGTCCTACTTTCAAACTTATAACCATCGATCTATTCTAGGTCCATCAGTTCCTTCGCTTGCTTATTACAAATAGATGGCCCACAGATTTGATTCTTATCTATTTATACTTCAATCAACTCCCCATGTTATTTCTTCTCTTCTTTTCCAACCAGAAAAAGCTCCCCCAATTTCTATCTTTACTCATTGACCATTCATTGTAGATGTTGTTTTCTCTCCTACTCCTCCTTGTCCTCCAACCTCTACCACACTCCTTTCCACTTTTCCAGTCTATTTTCTAACCCCTCTCTTATCGGATTTAGTTAAATTACATGAGTCTCCATCTTTAACTCTTTCTTCTTTTTATGATTTTGCCTATTCATCACTTCATCCCTTGATGCTTGTTCCTTTTCCTCCATCCACATCTTTTATTTCTAGCCCCTCTCAGTTGGTTAGTAGCAAGTATGATTTTAATTTGTAGATACATAGACGAAGAGGATGGAGCTAAATTGATTCATTCACAAGACCTCAAATTAATTGGAATATGATTCCCAGGGCTTGGTAGACTCCTATATAAGCATATCAAAATGATTTATAGTTTGCCCAAGTCTATTATCAATTTATTGATCCTTTAGTTAGTTTAACTACTTATTTTTCTTGGTACCTAGCATGCATGCATGGTCATTCTCATAATGATAAAAAATGAGTACCAAAGTCGTGCATTAATGTCAATGTGGATATTGATCCCCATCAATTTGATATCTTGTATTTCCATGATCTTTGTCTTTTAAGCCGATATCTTATCCTTGTGAAGAGGATATATTGTTTTTAATTCTTTCAAAATCCTTCCAAACCACTATATTAGAGATTTTGGAAATTTCTATGTACTTTGGGAATCCTACTTTCAAATATGAATCAAGATCTAGCCACGTGGTCAAATGTTTATCACTTATTTAAAATTGAGACTTTAAAAAATATCTAAATTCTCTAATATGGTGTTCCAAGATATTTGTGGATGAATCCCTTTCCATGGATACATTTCGAAATCATCAAGCCTTTAAAAGAGAACATCTTGATGAATGTTTTCTTTTTGGATGTAATTAGTGGTTGAGCTTTAATGGAATCTCTTGTCATTCTCCCTTTTTGGGGTGTCATTAAAATTTTTTTGTGTTATGTGTTAATGTGTTGTTGTGTTTGATTTGTGTTCATCTCAAGATATGGTTTGAGAAAGCTGAAGAGATTTAAAGATAATTTTTGGATTTGGCAAAAGTTTTGAAAACTTGCAAAGAAATGGAAGAAACTCTTATATCCTTTATCAATTTATTTGGCTATATTTTGTAAAGCTAAAAATGGTTTTATGTTTCAAGGTGTTTCTCTTTCATAAATCTTTTGATAGATCTTGGTTGTTTTGGAACTTAATGGGATTGAGGTTAGTTTGTGGATACTAATTGATCGATATTTGAGATAGAAGTGCTGAGATAGTTTTTAGGCTTAGGATTCTTTCTTTTTCTAAAGTCGCGAGGACGCCCTCTGATGAAGTGTGGGATATGTTGAGGGGTGTAATGAAGCATTCAACCAGGAAAAGAAATCTAACAAGAAATCTAACTAAACTGAATTAGACATAAAGTAACAAGTAACTATTGCACCAAGATGTCTTGCCATGTATTGATGATGAGAATTCAAAAGAATACATGATAGCCATGGCTGATGCTTCATCTAACAAGAAGGAAGCTAACTTCAAGAAAGTAAATAGTAAGATTTTTTGAATGAACCAAAAGATGTCTTCTCTTAGCCTCTTGCCTTCTTTATCTTAACTCCTCATCTCCAAAGTTAAGGGCACATTTACATAGGCAAGGGCTGAATTTATAAAGGCTGGAAATTACAAGGTATGGAACTAGCATGATTTCCAATTACAAAAGTATCAATGTATTTTATTTTATGACAAACCATCCCGTCCTAAGATGGTTTTGTCCTCAAAACCAAGGATAAATGGACCAAATCCAAGCCAAGGATGATATTAATCATATCCATGTAGCTCCAATATGATAGGAAAGCACTTTTCATATAAGAGAGACCTTTATGTATACCAAACTGTGAGTAAACTGGCTGCTGTCCAAACAGGGTTGATTTACAAAAATTGTCATAACGTCTGATAGAATGGTCCAAATGACACATATGAAGTATAGAAATTAAGTATACAATCCCTAGTATCACCCCATAACATCAAAATCAATTTTTGATAACGTCAAGACAATTGTATTGAAATTTTGTCGACATGAAATACAACTTGTATTGGAATAAACTTTACTCTTGTAACTACAGTTTAACCTCAGTAATATAAGTTGCATCCATTTTTAGCCTAAAACTTGCAAATGATTAGATATACTCTGGTAGGGAATGAAAGTAATAACTTGTAATGAATTTCATTTAAGTCATTTCTTCTCAACTAATATGGATTGGGTCTTACCAAAATGTCGAAGCTTGGAAGTATTCTTTAGTAATACAACCAAATCCAATCATCCATGGGGCTCAGTTCCGAACTAAGAAGAGGACAATCTAAGAACATAGTGCCCTAGATAAAGGACCACTTCAATTTTCTAAAAGGATCATAGGACAATTTGGTCTAAAGAAGAAACTTTTGCAAAGGACAACCAAGAACCTTTTGACCACAGGTGATAAAGCTCCGCGTTGTTTCTATTAGACGGAGTTAGGTCATTACAAAAAGAAATGTCCAAGGCACCCTAAACACCGATGCTCCAAGTGCCACAATATTGAGCATAACTACGTCAATTTTTCCAATAGAACTCGAAGAGAACTTGAGCTTACAAGAAATGAAGTTGTACAAGCTCAACTGATCTAGAACCTACCACGAAATTATCCAATACTTAGGAAAAACCTAGAAGATATTCATGAGATGTAACTACAATAAAATTTATCTTGTAATCAAGACTCGGATATATCAAATACAATAGGTTGTTGTTTCAAAATACCGCATGCCTATAAGTGATTAGAGTAGTGCAGCAAAAGCGTGGCGGGCCCATAACCCACAGGATCCAAATTGATTCCCCTAATTACTCTCGAGATGAGGACATCTCGATTTCTCTAAGGGGAGAAGGATGTATTATTTCCACACAATTAAAAGTTAGTTGGTTGGTTGATTGGAAAGCTAGTTAGTCAATTAATAAGTTAGTAGTGTCACTCACTAAAGACTAACTAAGGTTAAAACTAACTAACATTAATAACTTAAAACATTGATATAATTAAAAATATTTTATTTAAAAAAATCAAGAGTCGTAAGTCTGATATTTTCTTCAGATTAACAAGAACCATAGCCACCCTTCATAGAAGTTACAATGTGAATGAGAGTTATGAGCCATATTAATCACTATTGTTAATATGTATAGTATGGATGGTTCAAAATATTAGATTTTGAAAAAATTAGCATATTCTAGATATTTTATATATTATCCTAAAAAAGATGCAGTTTTCTATTATTAGATGTCTTTTTTAAAAAATGACAAGTGATGTTTTAGTTAATTTTGGAGATTTTATAAAAAGAAAAAAATAAAGAGAGTGATTGGCGAAATTGCGCACACCACAATCATAGTCTACAGGCAGTAGACAACACTTTGAAGATGGAAAGAAAGGAGTGATCTAAATTATTTGTAACCAAGTGTTCTGGGGTTTCACCCCCCCTTTTGGAGCCAATGGAATCATCAGATTTATGATCTCAGCATCAAATCATTGATTCTTCCAAGAGCCCCTCCACCAAGAACTCTTGTTCTGAGTCACATCCCCTCTTCTCTAATTTATTAGAAATATGAGACATTGGGGAGGCACAAGGGAGCATAAGGAGACTCGGAGAGGTTGCGAGTGAGAGGTAGAGAGAAGGATACCCCTCCGAGAGATTCAGAGAGAGAGCTTGAGAGACAAAAAGAGAGAGAGAGAGAGAGGGAGAGGGAGAGAGAAGAGTTACCCCGAGAGGCTGCACAATTCCCTCTATCTCTATCCTTGACTTAGACATCTTCTATTACACTCTCCCATCTCAATTCTATTCTGCTTTCTTAATCTCTTGAGTCTACTTGTGGACGATGGCCTCCAAGGGAAGAATGTCTCGTGTAGATGGCAATCCTACAACCAGCAATGAAGCTTCGAGCGAAGGCATCAGTGTCAATCCAACTACAGTTTCGATCGTAAGTAATGTATTTCTAAATTTATAGGTGCTTGCTTTGATTCTCGCATGAGATACATTAGGCTCCATACTATGATCTACGAGAATAGGTCATGGGAGGGGATAGGCCTCTTCTCACATATTCGAAAGATGGAGTTTGCAAAGTGCATCTATCAACTGAAGTTAATTGCACTTAGTTGTGTATGGCTTATTTGTTGATAGAGCAATCTGTTAGGGGTTATGAATAGCATAATCATAAAAACAATAACATTAGAAATTGTGCATACAAGTATTAAGTAAATTTTGTATAGAATCGCTATTTGATCCCAAGGGGGAGAGCGAATATGCGATGGAATTATTATCACGTTTATTCTTGTATTGTTTGCGAAGAATACAATTCGTTTTGTTGGTTGATTGAAAAACACCCTAAATGCTTTTTGCAATCAACTGATTTTTGCATTTGTGATTTGGATAAATATTCAAAGTGCTTGTGTTGGATTGTAAAAGCATGGAAAATGCGAGTAATGACAAGTAGCCATGGGAAATAAAGGAATGTTTCACTAGAAGATGATATTATGTTGATTGCCTTGATTATGCTTGATTCTTAATTGGATTAATTAAGGAAGGATATTTTTCACGGGTGGATTATCTTCAAGATCGCACTGTGGATTACCTCAAGAGGGCATTGCTCGATTCACGAGCTGAAGGTCGAGTGGTGAAAAGGCCAACCATAGAAGTTGTGTCTCACTCCTATGTCCCTTAGGGTCAACGGAGCTCTGGACACCCCTTGCCTAGACCAGAATGGAATTGTAGACTGTCGAGAGCCCAATGTCTAGGGTGTTGCAAGATCCTATTCTAGATAAAGGATGGAAATTATGGTGCCATGTGATTTGGACCAGATACTTCTGTTGGACAGAAGGGATACATAATTCTCCTGTATGGGCAGGAGACAAAGATTAAATTGATGATAAGTTCATGAACTTGTTTGTCAAAAGGACTACTTATTTTGTTTTCTTGTCTGTGCTGTAAATTATGCAAACAAACCATGTTCCCTAAAAGGCTTAATTAATAAAGCTAATTTTAAATGTCAAACATAAATACGATAGGATCTAATTAGAAAAATAAAGCTATCAAGGGAAGTGGGTTGGTGGAATCCTCGACTGGTCCATCCTACGGCAGGGTGATCCTAGAGAACTGAGAGGCTTTTTACAAGGTTTTACCATCGTTTGGCCTTTAGGTATGGTTAAGTTAGAACCCAGTTTATGCTATTTTAGGGGACCGAAATGGGACTATGCTCTATAGGCAGAGAGGTTGAGTGGCGCATCGCTCTCGTTTCCCATTCTCTTTGAACCAAGTGTGAAATGGATCTAATTTGGATTGGGTATCTTTGTGTAAAGTAGGATGTCAAAAACCTAATACTCGAATGTTGTTAGGAGAACTTGGCCCTAGGAACTGAGATTTTAGTCGATCCTAGTGGACCATGAATGCTCTGTTGCGAGGTGGACTCAGGAAATCCTAGGTGAAAAACCCCGAAAATTTCCCTAAGAGTGTTGAGTGGCGACGCTTAGATTCTTTTCTCAATGGACCACTAGAACATGCTTGGACAGCCAATAGGTGGGCACGTTATAGTTGGTATCCGAGCGAAACCTCATAATGATATGGGATTTATTAATGTATGGTTCATAGACATATCTTAAATAGAATAACCTAAATGGTATGGTTGATTGTTAGGCACCTTCTGCACCCACGAATGCTGACATGCAAGAGAAGAAATTCCTTCTCAAGCAAATTAAGGCACCGAAGCTTGATGGAGAAGGGTTAGATGTCGGAACAGAGGCACAAAAATGAACTAAGTTGATGGGGATGACTATTTCTATGCTTCGGGAACTGCCTCTACCAATCAAGCAATGATAGCCAACTTAAGTTAGTTGGCTAGGCTTGGTTATGGTGGAAGCAATGGTGCAAAGATCAAGGTATTTCAGAAACCCTTGTCACTTGGGCTTAGCTGAAAGATGATGTACGCGGACAATACCTTCCAGCAACCTACCCGACTTTGAAGATGAATGAATTCTTCAAGCTCAAGCAGCTCGAATTTGCCTTAGAAGCCTACTACTCAAAGTTTGTAACCCTACTAAAATATGTGCAACCTATGAATATTACACATCAAGTATCCAAATGTTGCCATGGTCTAAACACTCTTGTGACCACCACCTTGAAGCGGTGCATCCAAGGGACTTGCAAGATGCATTATTCGAGCAAATCCAATTGTCTAAGAACTTAAATGAGGCAATTGTAGCAAAGATGACTCCTAAGATCAGGGTAAGAGATGCCATATGTGCGGAGAGATAGGGCACATCGGTAGGAGATGTCCCTACCGTCAATGCTTCCATTGTAATGAGCTAGGACATATCCAAGTAGACTACCCTAATCTAAGTCCAGATCAGATTGAGCCTCCAAGAAAAGGAAGCTACGTAGGAGCAGTCTATGGATATATAGAGAAACTAGATGAAGACGAAGACCTTGAACCTACAACATCTCTTTAGGATGATTAGAAATCCTAGAAAATTTTTTGCAATGAAATACAACTTGTATTTGGAATAAACTTTACTCTTGTAACTACAATTAACCTGAGTAATATGAATTGCATCTATTTTGAGCCTAGAACTTGCAAATGATCACAGATACTCTCTCAAGGAATGACAATTATAACTTGCAATGAATTTCTCTTAAGTCATTTCTTCTCAATTAATATGGATTGCCAGAATGTTGAAGCTTGGAAGTATTCTTTAGTATTACAACCGAAGCCAATCGTGCATGGCACTTAGCCCCGAACTATGAAGAGGACAATCTAGGAACATAGTTTCCGAGATAAAGGACCACTTTGATATGCTAGAAGGATCCTAGGACAATTTGGTCTAAAGAAGAAACTTCTACTAAGGACAACCAAGAACCTTGTGACCCCGCAAGTGATAAAGCTCCGTGTTGTTTCTATTGCAGGGAGTTAGGTCATTTCAAAAGGGAATGTCCAAGGCATTCTAAACACCGATGCTCCTAGTGCCACAACATTGGGCATAACTACATCAATTATCCCAATAGAACTCAAAGAGAACTTGAGCTTACAAGAAATGAGGTTGTACAAGCTCAACTGATCTAGAACCTACCAGGAAATTATTCGACACTTAGGAAAAACTTAGAAGATATTCATGAGATGTAACTACAATCAAATTTCTCTTGTAATCAAGTCTCAGATATATCAAATACAATAGGTTGTTGTTTCAAAATACCACATGCCTATGAGTGATTAGAGTAGGACAACAAAAGTGTGGTGGGCCCATAACCCACAGGTTTCAAATTGATACCCCCAATTTCTCTCAAGATGAGGACATCTCGATTTCTCTAAGGGGAGGAGGATGTAATATTTCCACACAATTAAAAGTTAGTTGGTTAGTTCGAAAGTTAGTTAATTAATTAATAAGTTAGTAGGGTTACTAATTAAAGACTAACTAATGTAAAAACTAACTAACATTAATAACTAAAAAATTTTACTTATATAATTTTTTTAAAAAAATCTAGGAGTCCTAAATCTGATATTTTCTTCGGATTAACAAGGACCATAGCCACTCTTCACAAAAGTTACAACGTGAACAAGAGTAATGAGCCAGATTAATCACTAGTATTAATATGAAAGTATGGATGATCCAAAAATATTAAATTTTGGGCGAAACTAGCATATTCTAGATGTTTTAGATATTATCCTAAAAAGATATGGAGATTTCTAGAAATCAATGTCATTTAAAAGAAAAGATAAGTGATTTTTTAGTTAGTTTTGGAGATTTTATAAAAAGAAAAAAATAATGATAGTGATTGACAAAATTGCGAGTGCCGCAATCGCAGCCAAAAGTAGTAGACAACACTTTGAATAGGCAGAGAAAGAAGGAGTAATCTAAAAGATTTCTAACCAAGTATCTTCGAGTTATACCCCCCTTTTTGGAGTCAATGGAATCATCAGATTTATGATCTGAGCATCAAATCACTGATTCTTCCAAGAGCCCCTCTTCAAGAAGTCTTCTGCTTAGCCACATCCCCTCTTCTTTAATTTATTATAAATATGAGGCATGGGGAGGCACAAGGGAGCATAAGGAGACCCCGAGAGGCTGCGAGAGAGAGGTAGAGAGAAGGATACCCCTCCAAGAGATTGTGAGAGAGAGCTTGAGAGAGAGAAAGAGAGAGAGAGAGAGGGAGAGTGAGAGAGAAGAGTTACCCCCAGAGGTTTCACAATTCCCTCTATCTCAATCCTGAACCTAATCGTCTTCTCTTACGCTCTCCCATCTTGAATCTATTTTGACTTCTTAATCTCTTGAGTCTACTAGCGAATGATGGCATCCAAGGGAAGAATGTCGCTTGTAGAGGGCAATCCTACAACCACCAATGAAGCTTCGGGCAAAGGCATCAGTGTCAATCCAACTGCGGTTCTAGTCGTAAGTAATGTATTTCTAAATTGATAGGTGCTTGCTTTGATTCTTGCATGAGATATATTAGGCTCCATACTATGATGTACGAGAATAGGTCATGGGAAGGGATAGGCCTCTTCTCATGTAATATTTCTGCTCGAAGTAATAAGGAGTTTTGATCCCTACACACCACGTAAAAACTATGCATAATCATCTCCAGCCTCGACTAATGACGGGGGCTAAGTGGTGTAAAATATTACAGGCGCAGCGAACAGAATCTGAGAAAGAGATAGAGAGTACACAACAGATAAGAGGAGAATCAGTAAATTCTTTAACTCCAAACAACTGATACAAAGATGGCTCTATCCACCCGTGCGCTTCCACTATGTGAAGCTTAGATGGTGATCTAGACAGTAGATAGGTGAAGAGCTTAAGGCTAGCTGGAACAACAACTCTGACTGGGTGAAAGATGAGTGATCGATGGTGGCTGTGAAGGGGTTTAGCTTTTATAGCCTGTGAAGGTCGTGAGGTTGGCCTGACCGACCTACCATATAAGCCTCCACTAGTTGGCCAGGGAATATTCCCTTTACCATCGGGCCGAGGGCGCTGCCCCCGAACCCCCGCCAAGGGGGCCGCTGGTCCCCCCTAGGACCCCCTAGCCAAGGGCCACTTCCATGGCCCCCGGACCCCACAATAGGGGCCCCTTTTAACTCCCTTACCCCACAACTCGATGCAATGCACCTCGAGTTGCTACCAGCTTAACCACTCCGTCTAACCCACAGATTAGACCCACAATGGTCACCTTTTTGCCATCCGGTCACATAGACATCATCTGATATACAAGTCAGGACTCAACCAATATCCGCGCTCACATTTGGCTTCTCCTCATAATGGGGGCCTTACAACTTTGAGCACCATGGATCATTGGTAGCACCTAATGAGGGTGGGGCATTGATCATATCTAACACCCCCCTCAATGTCCACCCATAGGTGAACTATCTCCTCCGCCCAATGCCGAGTCTCTGAAGATGAACTTGAAGCAGATCCTTCGTAAGTGCTTTGGTGAAGATATCTGCTCCATTCTCCTCTATTTGGGACAGTAGACCAGTTCCACTATCCCATCCTACATCAAAACACGCACATAGTGATACTCGATCTCTATATGTTTGGTGCGTGCATGAAACACTAGATTTTTGGCAATGGCGATGCAACTCTGATTGTCACATCTCAGCACAGTTGGTTCTTCATCATGCACTCCCATATGCCATAGAATCCTTCTCAACCATACTGCTTCACATGCAGCAAAACAAGCTGCCTTGTACTCTGCTTTGGTAGAAGACAATGCCATTGTTGGCTACTTCTTATTAATCCAAGAGAAAATTCCTGAACCCAAAGAGAAACAATAACCAGAAACTGACTTCCTGGAATCACTGTCTCCTGCCCAATCTGTGTCACAGTTCCCCACAAGAGAAGTTCCGAAACTATATGTGATACCATAGTCAAGAGTTTTTTTCAAGTATCTGAGCACCCGCATCCCAGCCTTCCAATGACTCTCATGAGGTTTGTTTGAGAACCTGCTCAAAACACCAACAGCAAAACTAATATCTGATCTAGTGTTACACAAGTAGATCAGACTGCCGACCAACCTCCTATACCTCCCAATGTTTGCTAGTGCTGATGTATCCTCGACGGATAACTTTGGATTCACCTCCATAGGTGTAGCTATCTCCTTGCACTCGGTCATGCCAAATGCCTTCAAGATCTCCCATGCATACTTCTTTTGAGAGATGAAGATCTTTCCTGGCTCTTGCCAGACTTCAATCCCCAAACAATAGTGCAGCAAGCCCAAGTCTGTCATTTCAAACTCAGAACTCAAAGCCTTTCGAGTTTGGTTGATCATATCCTCATAGTCACCTATAATAAGAAGGTCGTCCACATATAGGACAATCACTACAAACTTTTTACCATCCCTGTAAACATACAAGTTAGCATCTGAGGCACATCTTTTGAAGTTTAGGTTTAAAAAGAACTTATCTATCCACTGGTACCATGCTCTGGGGGCTTGTTTCAGCCATATAATGCCTTCTTCAGCTTACACACTTTGTTCTCAGAATGGAGGGCCTCAAACCCTGGTGGTTGAGCCACGTACACCTCCTCCTTGAGGTCACCATTTAAGAACGTTGACTTAACATCCATTTGGTACACTGGCCACTTCTTGTGGGTAGCAAGTGCAAGTATCGTGCGAATAATGGTCATTCTGGTAGCTGGGGAAAATGACTCTTGAAAATCAAACCCTTCAACTTGTGAAAATCCTTGGGCAACCAGTCTAGCTTTGTACTTTTCTAAGGTACCATCAGCCTTGTACTTTACCTTCCAGATCCACTTGGTGCCAATAACCTTCCGCTTTTCTGGTCGATCCACTAGCTCCCAAGTGTCATTCTTCATTATGATGTCATACTTCGCCTGCATAGCAGCCTTCCATGATGGATCTACAAGTGCTTCTTCTAAGTCAGTTGGCTCCTTTACTTCTCTTATAATATCAACCATCAAGGCCATATTGACTATGTGAGCAGAAGCCCTCCTTTTCTCCTCTATTCTCTGAGACCTCCTTGGTCCGTCTGCCTTCTCCTCAACAGATGTAGGGATAGGATTATTGTGGTCATAGAGTTGCTTCACCCAGCGCGGCAATGGCTTTTCCGATGGGGTGATGTCAGGTTGGTGGACTTTTTCCTCATCATCTGAAGATGATGCTTCCTCCTCCTTAAAGATAGGGATAGCTCTCGGGACAGGTTCATAATGGACTACTTCTTCGCTTGTTGATAAAATGGAAGAACTTGCCTTCTCCTCCTCCACTGTATGCGGCTCCTCCTTGAACACCACATCATGGCTCGCGATGATCTTCTTTTCCTCTTGGTCATATAATTTGTAAGCCTTCTGCTCATCACTATAACCCAAGAAGATACATTTTCTGCTTTTTGGTTTTAACTTGTTTCTCTTCTCATCTGGAACATGTGCATAACATTCACATCCAAAAATTATGAAATGTGAGACAGATGGTTTCTTACCAGTGTAATCCTCATGAGGTGTTTTTCCCTTAAGAGCCTTTGTATAGCTCCGATTTAGAATGTAGACTGCAGTATTAACAACTTCAGCCCAAAAATGGTTAGGCAATCCCTTTCCCTTTAGCATGCATCTTGCCATCTCCACAATGGTGCGATTCCTGCGTTCCACAACACCGTTCTGCTGAGATGTGTGAGGCGTCATCAATTGATGCTTGATCAAATATACCTCAATAAACTCGTGCAGATGATTTTTGAATGCGACCATCATGACTCGTTGGAAAGTAGCAAGGGCATTGCAGAGCCCAAATGGCATCACTCGGTAAGCGTAGGTCCCCCATTCTGTGGTGAAGGTTGTTTTGGATTGGTCTTATTTTGCTATCTGCACTTGGTTATATCCGCTGAATCCATCCAAGAGGGAATAAAGCTCATGTCCTGCCACTGTGTCCAACAGTTGGTCTGTGAAAGGGATAGGAAAGTGATCCTTCTTTGTCTTGGAATTCAACTTGCGGAAATCCACACAGATTCGCAATTTGCCATTCTTCTTGGGTACAACCACGATGGGTGAGACCCATTCACTATTTGCCACTAGATAGATGAACTCGGCTTCCAGAAGCTTCAACAGCTCTGCTTTCACAAGGTGGAATAATTCGGGTTCATTCACCTCTGTCATTGCCGTACTGGTTTGGCATCAGGCTCCAAGTCAATATGATGCTGACATATTGTGGGATCAATCCCCTTTAGGTCTTTGTAGGACCATGCAGACACATCTAGATTCTCTTTCAACAAGTTATACAAGGTTGACAACTCCTCTTCTGGTAGGTTGCTACCCACCTTCAAGTGGCGTTCAATGCCATCTGCATCCACAAAGGTTAACTGCCTTTCACCTTCTACTTCACGGATGAAGGTCCCACGGACTGCTTCTGGATACAGATCCGACTCCTTCAAGGGAGTGGTGTCCTCTTCTGATGTCCCACTAGAACCAACTTCTTCTTTTGGTGGAGACTTAGGCTGCTCCTTGAGATGTTGAAATGGGATTAGAGCCATTTCGGGTTTGGTTTCACGATCAGTTACCTCTTGGCTTGAAGACTCATCTTCTGATGATGAGTCCAGGAACGTCACATAACAGGGACCCTCTAATTTCTGTTGGGTTTGTGAGACTGGTGCTTGTTGGCACGGTGCATCATCATCATCTTTCTTTGACAAGGATGGGTTAGGACGGCATGAGCCACTGTTGAAAGACGGCTTGTTCTTCTTTAACCATTTCTTATAAAGATTTTGCATATGAGAAGATCCATTTACCAGACCAAATGGTACCATCACCATTCTGTCCCATAGCATGAGCTCATCTGCTTCTGATGCTTCTGGAACTTCTTCTTCATATATATCCTCTTCAGGTGGGATAGACTCTTCCATCTCGCTTTCATAACCTTCTTCTTCCATATCATCCCCTTCCTCTTCTGTCTCTGTCTCTGTCTCTATCTTTGGCTCTGTCTCTGTAGGAGCTTTGTAAGAGAAGAACAGGTTCTCCGTTTCATCTTCTACCTCTGCCTCTGGCTCTGCTATGGCCATGTAACAGGGAGAGCAGTACATCCATGCTTCTATCTCACTGTCAGAAGTAATTTCGGAAATCATTCCTGGTTCAGGCAGGAAGTATTCACCCATTGACAATGGCTTTGCATCTTTTGGGAGTTGGCTTACAGTATCCACTGTTAAGGAACGTGCCACTATTTTCTTGGGAAGGATCTGTTTGATAGCATCTTCGTCTGCTGATGTTCCATCTGTAGCCTCATTAGGGGAGTCAGAAGATAATTCCAAGGAGGTGGATCCATGTCCTTTTTGAGAACCAAATAACTTCAGCACCACTTTATTGGGTCCTCTACCCAAGGTCAAGGTTCCTTTGAACCAATCCGTCCTTGCTCTGGCTTCAAAAAGCCATGGTCTGCCCAGTAACAGAGGGTAGGATGTACCATAAGAGTTTGGCTTCACCACCAGATAGGTTAACCAATAATCTCTTCCAGCCACTATAGTCTTCACATATGGGAGAATGCCCAAAAGCTTGATTCTGCTCTGATCCGCCAGTCTAATGAGCCATTGGGTTGGTTGCACACCTTGTAGGCCTAGATCCTTCATTGTCACATCCGTCATAATGTTCACTGATGAACCCCCATCAATCAGTGCATTTGCAATAAAGCAGCCTTCTATCCACACACCAGGGGTACCCAGATCTAGGAAGGCATTAGCCACATCCACTTCTTTTACAGACTCTGGAGCTTTGTTGGACTTTGTTGCTGTTGAGGGAGCAATCCTTAATCCACGTCTTCTTGTCAGTATACTTTTGAACCTTTTGCGGCAACTGGGAGACAGCATCAATAATTGTTAGAATGTGAGGGTTGGTTTAAAGGTATCTAGATCTCTGACCAGATCGTATTCCTTAATAGGATCCACTGGCTTCTCTAACCGGTTAGGAAATGAGGCAACACCCATTTTCATTTTCCTTGTTTCTTCCAATAGGGGCATCATAGGAACTTCTTCTGTCACTTGTGTCACTTCCTCCTCTTCTATCTCCTGGACCTCTGGTCCTGTCTCTAGAACTGTCTCTGTGACTCTCTGTGGCACTATGGTGCTCTGTACAACACTATCAGGCTCTGTTCTGTTCTGTTCTTCTGGTGGAAGATTGAACTTCACTATTCTGGCAGGAGGATTGTTTTCTTGCTAGATAGGTGGTTCCTTCTTCTTTGCACGTGTGATGGCAACAACTTCCAATTCCACTAAATTGGAGGTAGGCTCTTGGGCCTTGGCCGGACTATCAGTAGCACTGTTTTTCACTGGGGCTGGGCTTGGACAGTCTTTTGTAGTGTGGCCTTCTCCTTTGCATCGAGTGCATAAGGGCTTATAATCCACTGACCTTCTGGGATTTGGACAATTTGGTGAAATGTGTCCCTTTTCTCCGCATCTGTAACACTCCACTTCTGATCTCTGACCACCGCCAGACTGTCTTCCTCTGTAACTTTGGGATGGAAATCTTCTGGGTCCAAAATTAGGACCAAACTCTCTAGGCTTGGGTCCAATATCCTGTCAAGATTGTGGGAGAGAAGGAAGGAGTCTCACTTGTAGCTTTCTTGCTTGCACAATGGGGGAAGACACACAAGGGTGGAGGCTGAAAACAGTTTTCCTCTTCTTAGTTGTGTAAGCCAAAAGAACTCTAATACAAAGAAATAGAAGAACCCTATATATGGGTCTCAAACCAAAGACAACTAACTAAGGTGGCATACTAACTGAGCCACGAACTAGAGTAGATAAGGATAGCTGTCGTCTAGCTATTATTCATGGGCGGTGTACCAACCGCATCTACAACTGACAAGTCGGTGACATAAATACACAACGGTCACCCTGGCGTATCACGAGTGGAGCTCGATATCTCAACACTCCCCCTCAAGCTCAATCCCAATTCCTGCACACCAAGCAGGTCTCTGAACTTGCGCAGCTTCTCTGCGCCCAATGCCTTCGTAAATATGTCAGCTACCTGATCCTCTGTGCTGACATAAACTAGATCAATAAGACCTAGTAAAACCCTCTCTCACACATAGTGCTAATGCACCTCAATGTGCTTTGTTCTAGCATGATAGACTGGGTTATTTGCCAAGTGTATACTACTCATGTTGTCACAATAAATGACAACTGGCCCATCTGTAGACTGATGCATATCATAAAGTAGCTTATGCAACCAAGCTACCTCACATGCAGCCATTGCTGCACCCCTGTACTCGGCCTCTGTGCTCGACAAGGCAACTGTAGGCTGTTTCTTGCTGCTCCAAGTGACTGCAGCACTCCCAAAAGAGAACACATATCCACTGGTAGATCGTCTATCAGAAATACTACCAGCCCAATCAGCATCAGTGTATCCATGCAACTGTATCTGAACCCCAGTCTCATAAAATAGTCCATACTGCAATGTGGACTTTACATACCTGAGTATGCATCTAGCTGCATCCAAATGCGGTTTCCTTGGAGCTTGCATAAACTGACTTACCAATCCAACAGCATAGCTCAAATCTGGCCTGGTAATAGTCATATAAATCAAGCTTCCTACTATGCGTCTGTACATAGTAGGGTCTTCCAGAAGCTCATCTACATCTGCGCTTAGCTTCACATTCTGCTCCAAAGGAACTGAAATAGGCTTACAGCATGTCATCCCATATTTGGACAGCATGTCCAATCCATACTGCCTCTACAAGAGCTGTATCCCACTTGGTGATCTAATCACCTCAATGCCCAATAAATAACGCAACTCTCCCAAATCCTTCATCTCAAACTTTTGCTTCAATAGCATTTTCACATGAAGGATATCTTCATCACTGTCACCTGTCATAATCAAATCATCAACATAAATGACAAGTAGCATAATACCTTTCTCTGTTTTTCTCACATAAAGTGAGAAATCTGCCTTGGAAATCTGAAAGCCAATAGTGACAAGATACTGTCCTATCTTGTCAGACCATGCTCTAGGTGCTTGCTTCAAGCCATACAAGGCTTTCTTCAACCTGCAAACAAACTCAGGATGAACAGCATGCACATAACCTGGTGGCTGCTCCATATAGACCTCTTCTTGCAAATCACCATGCAAGAAGGCATTCTTTACATCCATCTGATGTAAAGACCATCCCTTTGATGCAGCCATAGCAATGACTGCTCTTACGGTTGCCATCCTTGCAACCGGACTGAATGTTTCTTCATAGTCAATGCCATATGTTTGTGCATACCCCTTGACTACTAATCTTGCCTTGTATCTGTTCACAGAACCATCAGCATTGTGCTTCACCTTATAAACCTACTTACAGCCAATTGCATTCTTACCTTTAGGCAAAGGTACCAATTCCCATGTAGCGTTTGCTTCCAAGGCATCCATTTCTTCATCCATGGCTTTCTCCCATTTTTCTTTTCCCATGGCTTGCTCAAAAGAAGTGGGTTCTGGTTCCTGTATCACCTTGACCATATATGCATAGTGAATGGCTGTAAATCTATCATATTTCAGCCTATCCACAGGATACCTAACTCTGGTAGACCTGCGCAAAGTGGGTTCACTCCCAGGTGCTCTCAAAACATCCCTGGTCTTCCTTACTCCAGGTGTAACAATAGAAGGAATACCCAACTCATCATCAATGCTCTGTTCTGAGCCACTGGATTCACCATCCACATAAGAGTGACTTGCATTCACATCAAACATGGGCTGATCAACCTTCTCTTTTTCTTTTCGTGATACCTGCATACCACTATCTGCATTACTTTGAGAAGATTCTCCTGATCTCAATCTGCCTGTCCATGGCGAAGAATGTGAACCACTGCTAGAGGACGCTCCAGGTCCACTAATATTTTGTGACTGCTACTGTGAATTCTGTGCAGCATTACCATTTTGTGCATCTACATCATCAATCACATTTACTGGTTTATACCAGCTACTCATCTCATCAAAAACAACATCTCTGCTCACTATAAACTTATGAGTAGAAGGGTTACAGCATCTATACCCTTTTTGCTGCAGAGAGTAACCAATAAAGATGCACTTCTCAGCTTTTGGATCCAACTTGGATCTCAGCTCATCTGGCACATGTACATAGGCAATGCAACTAAAAATTTTCAAATGAGAAATATCTGGTTTCCTACCAGTATACCTCTCCTCTGGAGTCATTCCATGTATTGCTGCAGTGGGAGTCCTGTTCATTATGTAGACTGCTGTAGCAACTGCTTCAGCCCAATAAAAATCTGGCAAGTCTTTTTCATTGAGCATGGCACGAGATACCTCTCCAATATGCCTGTTTTTCTTTTCTGCAATTCCATTTTGTTGTGGGGTATAACTGCATGAATATTGCTGCTTTATGCCATGCTCCTGCAAGAACTTTGCAAACTCATTTGAGAGGTACTCTCCACCTCCATCTGACCTCAGGCATTTTATTTGCAGACCTGTTTCTTTTTCAGCCATAGCTTTAAGGGTTTTGAAATGCCCAAAAACTTCACTTTTCTTTTTCATAAAATACACCTAAATTTTCTGCTATAGTCATCAATAAAAGTGACAAAATAATGACAGTCTCCAAGAGATGCAGCTTTAGTAGTCCACACATCAGAGTGGATTAATTCCAATGGCTTCTCACTCTCTTGAACATGTCTAGGAAATGGTTTCCTTGCCTGTTTTCCAAACTGACAGGCTTCACATACCTTATGCATTTCTGCAACCTTGAATTTTGGCAATCCTGCAACAATATTTTGGGCCTGCATTGATTTAAGTCGCTGTACATTAACATGACCAATGCATTTATGCCAGATATCAATATCTGCAACTACACCGGTCCCATGTCCAAACATTGCTGCACTCAATTCAGACATGTCTGCATCCAACGTAAACATTCTGCCCTTCTTCTTTCCTTTTGCTATCAAGCAACCTTTATTTTTCATATCCTCAACAAAGCATCCATGAGGATTAAATCTGACCTGCAAGCCCTGCTCAACCATTTGACCAACAGAAACCAGATTCTTGGTGATATTCGGGACATGAAATACATCGGACATGTATTTCTTTTTCCCATCCTGCATAGACAAGGGAATTTTTCCAATCTGCACAATAGGATGTGCAGTACCATCACCAGTCTCCACAAATCCTGGTTTTTCCATTTTCCTTGCATCCTCCATCCATTCTGCATGACCTGTCATGTGGTTTGATGCACCTGAGTCAACATACCATACATCATTGCTTTCTTCTGCACTTGTCACAGAATTGTTCATGTGCTACACCATGAACAAATGCTCATTTCTGTCATCACCCTGTCTGCTAGAAGATGCATAATTCCCTTGTTGCAGTTTTCCATTCATGATGTCATTCTGCTTTTTATAGCAGTCTTTAGCCATATGACCCATTTTACCACAGTAGTAGCATTCAACATTACTGTTTGCATTTTGACCTCTTTGCCATCCACCACGACCTCTTTGGCTCCCCCTGCCTCTAGAGTTACCACGTCCTCCTCCATAGGACTGGTTTTCTTGAGTTTGCTGCATATTCTGATTTCTACCACGGCCTCCAAATCGGCCTCCTCTACCTCTGCCTCTACCTCTTCCAGCATTTGAGTAGAAGACAGCTTCTTTTGAAGTTCCTCCTGAAGAAGATGCACCACCATTTCTCTGCTCCTCAGAAATTAGAAGAGCAATCAACTCCTCAAAATCAGGAAATCTTTCACGAACTGAAATGGATGTCCGAAACTGTGCATAATCCTTTCCTAGACCATTCAAGGTCACAGAAACTAAATCATCATCTTCCACTGGTGACCCAATGGAAGCAAGTGCATCTGCAATCTTCTTCACCTTCATATGGTAGTCGTTGATGCGCATATTTTCTCTTTGCACATTGTGCAACTCTTGCTTGAGCTACATTTTCCTAGCTTGCGTATTTGTGCTATACATTTTTGACAAAGTATCACATGCCTCCTTTGGCGTACTTGCATCCTGAATATGCACAATCATAGAGTCTGAAATGCTGATAGACAGCCAATACATAACTTTCCTGGCTCTCTCATGCCATGCTTTAAATGCCTGCATTTGCTGTTGATTGGGAACATCACGAAGAACTGGTTCTTCTTCATTTCCTGCAACAAATTCCCAATATCCTTTTCCCATAAGGAAATTCGTCATTCTAAACTTCCATGCTTGGAAGTTGTTCTTGTCAAGCTTTTCAGTGACAATCTGTGAAAGAGAATCAGATGCCATTACAGAAGACTGCAAAAAATTCTGTCACTGCAAAAACCACGGCTTCACCCTCACAAGGGAAAATCTGCAAAACTGGCGAAAGTGGTATTTGACCACACACTCACTTCCTAGTGACGATTTTGCATCAACAGGAAACAGGGATGATTCTGTAACTCCCAATGTCTCTGTGCACAAGCATACAATGCAATTTTTACAGTAACTTTTCACCGACCTGTAGAACAGTGGCTGCACAGCATAAAACTGGGCCTTTTCCTGAGTGCGTGCAGAAAACTTCCGCCTCCAAAACAGGCCCCGAAATGGCCTCAAATCAAAAAAACAGGCTCGCCAAGGGCTAAAGCCCTGACCGCAACATATACTTCCCTCTTGCTTCACCGCGAAGGGCGTCTCAACCTGAGACAATGCACTCCTGCACTTTCCGGCTGTACTACCTGCAGAGATCTGCTCCCAAAACAGAAAATGAAAGCAACACTGCTCCTCTTACCAGAACACCGCGAGCTTGGCTTGCTTTCTTGAGCTCCTTACCACGAACAAGGCTCTGATACCATGTCAAGATTGTGGGAGAGAAGGAAGGAGTCTCACTTGTAGCTTTCTTGCTTGCACAATGGGGGAAGACACACAAGGGTGGAGGCTGAAAACAGTTTTCCTCTTCTTAGTTGTGTAAGCCAAAAGAACTCTAATACAAAGAAATAGAAGAACCCTATATATGGGTCTCAAACCAAAGACAACTAACTAAGGTGGCATACTAACTGAGCCACGAACTAGAGTAGATAAGGATAGCTGTCGTCTAGCTATTATTCATGGGCGGTGTACCAACCGCATCTACAACTGACAAGTCGGTGACATAAATACACAACGGTCACCCTGGCGTATCACGAGTGGAGCTCGATATCTCAACATATTCTGTGTTGTCATTTTGGATTCCAGCAAGTTGAATCTTGCGTTTTCTTCCTTTCTTCGCCTATCATGCATCTCCTTCAGAGAGCAAATATCCTCTGTATGGTTCTTCCACAAACAGTAGGAACAGAAGGCTCCAGCAATGGTTGGTTTTTGTGTACATTCAGTGGCTAAATGGCCTGCTTGATGACACTTACCACACCAAGTATTTGACCGCATCACATCTCTTCCTACTCCTGCAATATTGGATATGCTGGCGGTATTCACTTTCAACGTCTATAGCTGCTCTGTAATCACATCCATCAACTCCTTTTTGATATTTGGAACTGAGTTGGATAAATAATCCTTCAAGCTTTCTCCTCCTGAGGTACTGGCAGTAGGGTTTTGAGGAGTCTCTGCATAAACAGACTGGGCTAGTGCAGAGGGGTCTCTGTTCTGATTCTGATTATGAGCTCCTGTTTGAACTGTTGGTTGTTGGCTCCAGTTTGTAGGGTTCCACTGTTGCTGCTGATTTGGCATTGGGAAAATTGGTTGGGACCATTGTTGTTGTGGTTGAACCATCATTTGAGGCATTGATTGTGGCCACTGTGGATTTGATGCACTGTACTGTGATACTGGGGGCATCTGTTGGTAGGGATAGGGGACTGTCCCTGGGACTGCATTTGGTGGATACATCATTCCTGGCATTAGAGGAGGTAGGTCTCCTCTTCCTGGATTCATCGCCAATCTAGCTTCCACTTCATCATATAGTCTTACACCTTCGGTTGCAGCTTGCAGGGTGGCTGGTCTTTGCAGCTCCACAAACTTACGGACTTCTGGTTGTAATCCTCTGAGAAACACCCCCTTCTGAATGCCATCATCTAGATTATGGTTAGTCCATCTCTTCAGGATGGATTCCATTCGTGAGACATAAGATTCTACTCTTTCTCCAGAGGACTGACTTAGGTTCATAAATTCCTCTTACATCTGCTCTTCAAAACCTTCACGCCTGAATTTAGTGAGGAAGGCCAACTTCAGGTCGTCCCATGTGCCAAAAGTTCCTACTGCTTGTCTCTCGTACCACTGAAACGCCGCGCCCTTGAAAGTGGCTGGGAATATTGCTAACCCATGCTCAAGGGTTCTGGCATTGTTAGCCACACATGCTACCATAAACTCTGCTACATGAAGATCGGGGTCTTCATTGTACTCTCCCTTAAAAACTGGCAACGGGACTACATTCGCTGGCCTGTAATCAATATTTCCAGGACGGATCTAGCTTGGAAGTGGACCTCCAGCAGGAGGAGGAAGGGGTTGATGTGCCATTGGGACTTCTGTAAAGAATTCCGCAAGGGCATCAAAGGCGGCTTCTGCTGCGAGCTCGTTCTCAACTTTGATTTTTGCTTTCTCTCTTCTCACGTACCTTTGGACTTATTCTAATGCTTGCCTCTTTATTGCATCATTCATTAGGGGGTTGGCTCCACTATGTTGTTAGTACTCCACAGAGGGGTAACAGAATTCCAACTCTTTTCCTTCTTGTCTTTGTGAACCTCCACAAACCAAGACTCCTGCTTCTTCACAATCTCCCACTTGATGATGTCTGGAAACTTCTCAATGAATGCCAAATCTTCCATTGATGGTCATTCTCTCTGTTTCTGCTCTTCAGTTTGTTCCCAAACAGTTTGCTACCAAGATGCAAGTTTCTGTTGCTTCATCACGAAGAGGAAACTGTCCACTACATAGAGCATGCATCATGATGGTGATGTGTTTTCACCATTGTGGGATGAACTTCTTGTGGAAAGTGGCCTTGATTATGAGAAATTCCTACTCTTCAGTGGAAGAAGGAACTTTACAAGCATCCACTGAATTCTTCTCTTCTTGGCAATGCCATTTCCTTGATTTTCAGCCTCTTCTGGTGTTTGTTGATGGCAAGTTTCCCCGGCTGCGCACCAAAAACATGGAGCCCCAAGAGGAACAGCAAGGAAAAGGGAATTCTCTTGCAAGAAAATCTATCTTGTAACATCAACAAGCTTGTTTATTAGGTTTTATACGATCATAATGAAGGAAAGAACACCAGGCACAACAAATCTTCATGCAGCATCATGTAGATCTCCCACGAATTTGATAAAATCAACCATATTCTTCAATATCTCCACAAAATCCATCAATATAACAAAGAAAGCAAAGGAATACACCATCTTTGAATGGAAATACATCACATAGTATTCATCTTCAATATCTTCATAGTTTTCTCTCTCAATCTCTCACATACAATCACTCTGTTTTAGTAGATTTGGCTATCTCTGACTCTCTCTCTCTCTCTCCATCAATAATACATCATATCCTCACTAAAATCTCTCATAATCACTCACAATAATCCTTCTTAGGTCGTTGATACCCCTCCCAAGAGGTATGTGTGATATGAAGAGTCACTAGAGCCACTACAGTGTCCTTTCATAGCTCACTACTGTCACTTCACTTCAGTCTTTACTTCAGTCTTCAGCAGCTACTTCTTTCACTTCTTTTAGCTCTTTTGCACTTGTATTTACCTCTTTCCAAGGTTAGAAAACTTTCCCAAGCTACATTCTCATCCAACAGAACACATACAGAAGCATACAGAACAGTCACAGTACAGTACCAGAACAACTATAGTACAGTTACAGAACAGAGACAGAAGCTCTACAGAAGATCTACAGAAGGTCATCAAAACCTCATAAATCATATCAAAACCATTCCAAACCATCAAAAATCACTCAATAAGCTTTCACAAGATCTCAATCTTCATCAAACATCAATCCATGCTTCATACAGAAGAAAATCAGAACAAAACAGAACAAAATAGAACAAAACAGAAGGTATACAGAACCAATCAGAACCTATCAGAACATCACATCTCTACTGAAAAACATCATGAACTTCCAAAACATAATCAATATCATCCAAAACACTCTCAAACCACTTCCAAACCAATCAATCATCTCATAAAATCAACCATTCAACTCTCAAAAACAACAAAAATTAGCCAAAAAACAAGTCATTTCAACACTCAACATCCATCATTGATGAATGGAAGTCAAGGGATTCCTATGACTAACCCTAATGGGAGAGGGGGCGTGGTTCAGAATGTACCTTTGCTGATAGCTCCTCCTAGTGTGATATGCCTATGGCAAGTCAGTTGGCTCCACCAAATGTTGGAGGCCAAGTTTCGAATTCTAATGTTGTTCATGTGGGTCAACAGCCAATGCCAAATCACATTGTTAGGCCAATGGAATGATGGGTCGACGATCGAGGCTATGAGTCGAGTGTATCTAATGTCCTTGGCGAAGTTAAGGATATGATGAAGCATTATACGGATATGATTTTCGAACAATATCGACAAATAGCTGTCGACGTTAATTTCTTGAAGAAGCAACAGAATCTGATAGGGAGTTGACATCCTGAAGAGGGTGGACCCTCTAGATTCAGTTGTAAGTGGTGTGGTGGACAACATTTCCATAGAAACTGTCCAAATGTTAAATGTGACATTTGTGGGAAGTCGGGCCATTTAGCTGCCACCTGTTGGAGTAAGATTAGTTCCCTCCAACAAGGGAGTAAACAGCCGAGCCCAATGAATCATAGAGTGCAAGGAAATAACTTGCAGTAGAATGATGCACCAAGACAAATATTGCAGAGGGGAAGGACCACTGTAGAAGAGTTGCCACAAGGCAACGAAGTCAGCCTTATTGAGGCTGTACGAGTCGATGATGCTGAAACCTCTAACTTAACAGCCGTGACAAGAGGCCAAAAGGCTAAAGAGGTTGACAAAGATAATGGAAAGCCGATTGAGGGAAACCCTAAACAAGGGGATAAGGGGATGCAAGTCCAGAGTCCTAGCATGGAAGGTGGACCTCTAAGGCCCGTTGACAAGAAAGTCGATCCTAAGAAGGATGAGGAAGTTCCAAGAAAGAAGGCAAGAGCCAAGAAAGAAGAACCAAAACCAGTCCAAAGACCAAAAGATAGGATGGTGTGGTGAGAAATGAGAGCTTTGGCTGCTTATCATGACTTTGATTTAGCAAGTTCTCTTTGCAAAGTTAAGCCAGATGCGAACCTCTTGCAATTGATCAAATTATCTCCAGGAGTATGCAAGGAATTTAAGAAGATCCTGCGTATAGGGTATATTGTAGAACCTTTGGGCATAGCACGAGTAGGGGAATATTGGTTTGACCATGCTGAAAAGAACTGCCCTAGGGTTCCAGCTTATGTGGATGGAATATTAGTGGAACATGCCATTGTAGACACTGGATCCTCTATCAATATCATGAGTTCAGAATTTATGGAGAGGTTGGGTCTAGGCATCCAAAAAGACAGCTCCACCCTTCTTAGAATGGCTGATGATAGTCTGAGACAGCCAGAAGGTTGCGTTACTTAGGTCCATGTTACAGTGGCAAGTGTAGAATGCTTCTTGGACTTTAGGGTGATAAGATTTGCAGGACGTCCTAGCTATCGAGTCTTGCTAGGTAGGCCTTGGATCTTACAAACATATTGTCAAGTCGATATACCCGCCGGTCGAGTGGTTCTAGGCAGAGGTGCTAAGCTAGTTGTTCATACTATTCCTGTAAAAGAAGGTAGTCGTCTTGTGCATCAGAAGGTAAGGTGTATGCCTTTTGAATTGAGGGACGGGTTGTTTGAGGAGTTACAGAAGTTAAGGAAAGCTGGGTTAATCTTTCCTATACAGCACATAGAATGGTGTTCACTAGTTGTTATCAGGAAGAAGAAAAACAACCAGATCCAATTATGTGTGGATTTTAGAGAGCTGAATAAGCATACAGTTAAGGATTACTACTCATTACCATTTATTGACCAGATTTTGGATCAATTAGCGGGTAGGGAAATATATTCATTTATGGATTGCTTTGTAGGATATAACCAGATGGAAATTGCAGAAGAGGACAAGTTAAAAACAACCTTTATTACTATATTTGGTACTTTTGCATACCATGTGATGGCCTTTGGTTTGTGCAATGCACCTGGATCATGGCAACGAACAGCAGACAAGACCTTTGGTGACATCTCCCCTGAGAGCTCAAAGTGTTTATCGATGACCTAGGGGCAACCACTGTAAGGGAACGGATGTTGGTTATTTTAAGAAAATGCTTTGAGCGCTGCAGACAATTTTGTATCGCTCTTAACCCACGGAAGTGTGTCTTTGGAGTACCTTATGGGCTATTGCTAGGCCATATGGTCAGTTCAGTAGGAATAGAAACTGACCCTGAAAAGATCAAGGTCATAGTTGCTATGAGTCCACCATGGACTCCAAAAGAGGTTCATAGCTTTCTGTCATCGATAGGGTACTATGGATGGTTTATAAATGCCTTGATAGAAAGGACGTTGCCATTAACGAACTTATTATCCTTTAACTGTCTATTTGAATGGAGTGACCCTTGTAAGGTAGCATTTGAGGATGTGAAACAGGAGCTAGTAAAAGCACCCGTTTTAAAAGCACCTAAAAGAGGTGAGATGTTCTACATATTTTCAGCAGAAAGCCACCATGCATAGTATCAGCTATTGTTTAGCCAAATTTGGGAGGACAAGTGGTATCATCCAATAGCTTTTGCTAGTTGGAAATTCGGCATTTCAGAGATCAATTATACCTACATGGAGAAGTTGTGTCTTGCGATGTTCTTTGGGACTAAGAAATTCACGCACTACATCCTCTATGAAAAGGTAGTTTTCTATACGAAGGCGGAAGGGCTTAGATTGCTTATGAACAAGCTGAAACCGCCTGATCGGTTGGCAAAGTGATTAATCACTTTGCAGGAGTTTGATAATGAGATTAAGCGTAAGCCACCGAGGTGGCAGGGTATTGTGGAGTGCCTTGTGGATTTCGGGGAGCCAAAAGAGACTTTGGCTAAAGGAAGTGATATTGAAGAAATGTTTAAAATTGATACAGCTTCTATCCCATCTTGGTATGTTGCTATTGCGCATTATCTATCAACAGGAGAGACGGGAGATGGTCTATCAAAAGCTAAAAAGAGGAAAATCAAACAACAGGCTTTGGGGGTTTCCTTGATCACAGGGATGCTATATCGGTAGGGTGTTGATGATATTTACCGCCAATGTGTGATGCCTGACGAGGTCCCTTTTATCTTAGAAGAGTGCCATGACTCTGCATATGGAGGGCACTTTGTGGGATGGTTGACAGCGCAAAAAGCTTTAAGAGATGGATATTGGTGGCCGTCCATCTTCCAAGATTCCTTTGAGTATGTTAAGAGATGTGATACCTGTCAGAGACATGACAACAGAGAGAATAGGAAACGTCCACTTACGCCTATCATGGCTATCCTTCCATTTGAGAAGTGGGGCATTGATTTTGTGGATCCTATCACCCCGTCGTCTACTACTCAGAAGAGATACATTATAGTAGCAACTGACTATTTTACAAAATGGTCAGAAGCACGGGCGATGAGGGAGGACAATGCAAAAGAGACTGCAAGTTTTCTTTTAGAGCAGATTATCTGCCGTTTTGGTCCACTGAAAGAATTAGTGTCAGACTGTGGAACCCATTTTTTGAATAAAGTGATCAAAAGCTTGACTGAAGCTTGGAAAATCAAGCATAATAAAATAATCCCTTATAATCCGCAAGCAAACGGACAAGTTGAAAGTACTAATAAGCAACTTGTGGGTATCTTGTCCAAGATAGTCTTTGAGAAGAAACCAGACTTGGGTTAGGAAGTTGTACGCGGCAGTATGGGTGTACAATACCACGTTCAAGTGAGCCACCGGCCATACTCCATTCTAATTGGTTTATGGGGAAGAGTGTGTGTTACCCCTTGAGATTGAATTGCCAACCATACCGCTTGCAATTAACCACTCTTTGGGAGATGAGGATTCCCTTTTTGAACGTTTCACGACCATAGCCCACCTGGATGAGCTGAAATTGCAGAGCTTATTACATCAGGAGGTAGCTAAACATCGGATGAAGTAGTTGCACGACCTTAGAGCGAAGAAGTATACCTTTAAAAAAGGGCAATTAGTTCTGTATTACGATGCGAATAGGGAGATATTTCTAGGGAAGCTGGAACCTAAATGGGATGGCCCCTACAAGATTGTCAGGTTAGGGAAAAATAGATCTACGGCTCTATTACTTGATCTACAGGGAGTAGAGTTTAAAAATAAGGTTAATCTTAATAAGATTAAACCTTATTATTTCTAAGTATGCTAATACAGGAAAATGCATTGCAGTCCATGTTGAGGATGATTTGAGACTGCAAAAGAGCTTAAAGCTGGTTGATGGGGCAGTTAATTCCTTATTTGGAGCACCCATATCTGGAGCAGAGATACCATCAGGGGAAACTTATTTGGTAGAGCAAAGGAGGACCATCACTGCTTACGACTGTTGACGAGTATCCCTGTTCTGTTCAATGAAGAAGGTGGGATGGAGCCGTCAGTTCATCCTCTACACATGCTAAATTTTGACTATCATAATTACGAATAGAGGAGTTCGTGATGGCAAGCTATGTAAACCCATTGTGGACGTATACACTATATTTTGATGGAGCGTTCAGGGGCCCTATTAAAAAAGAGAGTGTTGGAGTAGTAATCCAAGATCCCCGACGTAGTGTTACGATGAAGTTAGTTGCTTATCTCGGGGTAGGATTCACTAACAATATGGCGGAGTATAAAGCCTTGATTATGGGACTGCATACTGCCAAACAAGGTGGTATTCATCAATTGTTAGTAAAAGGGGATTCCCAGTTGATCCTGAATCAGCTAGATGGGACGTACACAGTGCAGAATCCCATTATTTGTATGTATCATCGAACTGGAATGACCCTACTTGAGGAGTTTGAGAGAGTGTCTTTTCAGCTGATTCCACGTTACTGGAATCAGTTTGTGGATTCACTGGCAAATCTTGCTTATGAAGAAGACATTTTCTTTAACTGTGGTCCTAGTTTGGATATTGTTATCAATGATGAAACAGGACCCGGTCGCTTGTGGGGAATGTTATCAGAGCATGCTATATATGGCAGACGATGGTTGATATGGGTGATGCAAAGAGTAGCCAAGACCAATCTACCGTTATTATCCTGGACCCATAGGCTGATTAGACAACATGTTATGCGTACGTCTCTTGCTATATATGCAGGAGGGATGGGTCATAACCTTATGCATTTAGTTTAGGGCTGCGAGCCTGTTTTTCCTCCTTGCAAAGGAGCTGATTATTGTATACCTGTGCTATTCTAGGGAAGGATGTGTAGGTGCTATTCTGTTTGATCTCATTAGGCCAAGAGGGCCCGTTTTGCGACGTTTTAATATTTTGTTTCATTAGGCCAAGAGGGACGATCAAGTTTTGTAGTTAAATGCTTTATTTCATTAGGCCAAGAGAGCCAGTCGTCTGTTTAGTGCAGGTGTGGTTAATGGTTTCTTGTTTTAGTTCTGTGCTAGACAGGTTCGGAAGAAGAGCTTGGAAGGATTCTTTTGTTACGCGGAAGCTTCTCGTGGACCTATCCAGGATGCTATATATGTATGTGTGCTTGTAGGGGTTTTTCTTTTCTTGTTGGGGACCGGTAACCAAGGCATGAATTCCCACGTTTAGGTTTAGTATGTTTGAGGGAGGTCTAAGTAGTCGTTGCCTCCTGTAAAGACATTGTCAGGCATCGAAAGACCTATTTTAGAAGGTAGTTCTAGTGACCCTATTCTACTAGCCTGCTAGGCAGATGTTCTAGGAGTTCTTGTTAGTTGTGAGGCAGTTAGAGGAGCCTACGAGAAGAAAAATAATGATGATGCTAAGAAACTATGAATATCTTAAAAGACAATAAATATATACAAAGGTGTGTAAAAAGGGATTCTACCCCCTATCAAAATAGAAAAGAAAAGAAAGGAAATTTTATAAGCAGTTGATCATCGCCTAGTGGAGGCCTCGTAGGTTCCTGGGGACGAGTCAGACCCGGGGCCGATGCCTTGTCTTCCTAGGGGTGGCTTCTTGCTGGAAAAAAGAAAGTAAGGAAGATTGGAGTGAAAATAAAAGTGAGCATCAGAAAATGATTAAGTGTCACCTTGCGAGGGCTTGGTAGGTTCTTGGGTACCGAGGCAGGACTTGAGGCCGATGCCCTGTTCTCCTTGGGTCACTACACTCAACTCCCTCCTTTTTACATGCCCGAGTGCGAAACCTAAAACCCTAAAAGAAGAAATGTGCTGAAAGAAAATACTTCTTGATCATGCTATAGGAGTCTTGCTTAGTAGGAGTTCCTGGTTGTGTTGTCCTTAGTTAGATAGGTAGTTCAGACCACCACTTAGGGCAACCTCTTTGATAATTCTTTTTAGCTTGGGAGTGTTGGAGCAGTCGGTTAGTGACTAGCTTCGGACCTTCTATCAGATTATGCTAGGCCTACTCCTTGTGGATTTCATGCCTTGGTTCTGTTAGGGGGTAGGGTGAGCATTGTGTTGTGTTTTAGTATATCTATTTTGTATCAGCTTGATGCTTCCTTTGGTTGTTTTGTGCAGATCTGTTGTGGGATTCGACAGGCTGAGTCACCCTATCCCGTGGTCGCCAATGAAAGCTGGATTTTAGGGCAGAAAATGGGCCTAAAAATTGCGGAAAAATGTGGAATTTAGCAAAAAAATATTCAATGTCGAAGGCGGCGGCTCCAACTAGGACGATTTTAAGCACCAAGTGAAATACGACTCTTAAAAGACGCCCGAGCGACACTTTTTGATTTTTGATATTTTTTTAGATTGCTGTGCGGGTTGTCAGGAGTTGCCAACCAATGAGGGATGTCAAGCCGGACGCCCAGGATTTTTCAGAGCTCAATTTGAAGCTCGGACGCGGAAATGGCCAAGGAATCGGTCAAGATGCGAAGAGGTGGACAAAACTTGGGCAAATGGTCATGACCTTTGGGGGGGGTTGGAGCATTTTATGTTACATGCAAATCATGGGCAAGAAGATGAGGAAAAAAAAAACGTGAAGAGGAGGCGCCATCAGGCGCCGAAATTTGCGCTCAATGGGGTGGATGATCCATCATGCTACCTGTGAGCAACCCCCCCAAGTGATCATGGGGCTTGACTACCTTCTCCCTGCTGATCATATCACCACCTCTCACTCGCGTAATGATGGCGTGGATGCAGATTTCTGATTTTAGTATTTCTCTCTCCTCCCTCTCTCTCTCCCTTAAGGGGCTGTTCTTGTGTGGAAGAAGACAATGAAGAATGATGGAGGAAAGCTTGTCCGGATGAGACCGGATTGCTTCCGGAGGGATGAAGACATGAAGAGTGATGTTCTTGAAGATGTTGAGCATTAAATGCATGCTGGAAATCAGTCCCGTAATCAAGACCAAGAAACCGAAACCTGAAAATAAGCGGTAATGCTATTTTTATAAAGAAAAATGATATTTTTATGCTATTTTTCTTTATGAAACCTTGTTCATATGGGATGAAAGTTCATTATGATATTGTTTTCCATGAGTTTCAACTATTTGAAACCTGAAAATCAGAAAATATAAGGCTACATGGCCGGAATTAGTGTCAAAATACATGAAAAACACGTGTTTTAACGATAAAATTGGGGGTTTTGCTATATAAATGAGAAATATGATATGTCACACCAACTAAATCTGAGTTTTTTCTATCAAAGAACCTAAGGGCGACAGCCCATAATCAATTTTCATTTTTAGTCATTATTTATTAAAGAAAAATAGGGAATAATGGCCAAAAATGAAAAAAATGGGTTAAAAATTAGGGAAAAATAGAAAATGGACTGAGGAAAATTAGGGAAAATTATATCTATATTTTTGCAATGTATAACAATGGCAAAGAACAAGGTTGGCCTTGGTTTATCCCCGTTTCTATGTTTTGTGTGTATTTATCGTTCTTTTAAAATGGAGAAATGCATGATCAATGATACAAAATGCTAAGAGTTGGATGAAGAGGGGCTGAAACGTTGAAAGATAAAGAAAAGATTGGATTTATTCATTGCACTTGGCATAAAGGAAACGGTTTAAATAAAGAGGATGGTAGCATGAGCATATAGCTCGGTGCCTCCTTTCAACGTAGCACGCGCTAGTAAAATTCATGGAAAGAATGCTTTATGCACCATTCACGGTGCTAATTTTTCTTTTATCTGAGCACATAGCCATACACGATTTGCATTAAGTATAATAATTAAAAGGTATCAGAAAAACCTCCTGGATACATGGCATCTATTTTCCTTAGGTTGTGACCAACGATGAGTGTGAGAGGATGTCCTAAGCTATAGGTTAGCCATTGGGTCCTAAGGGAAAAGTGTAGTGAGGAATGGTACATCCTGGAATGTAAAATATTGGTACCTTGAGAGGAGTTTGTGCTCGTTTGTGTTATATGTTTAGCAGCGCATCAAAGGGCCAATCCCTGCGATGTAGGAGAGCTGCAGTGGGGCTCCGACTATTGGTCGGTGGAGTGCCTCCATATGTATGTGATCGTGGCGTTGCCAATGTGTAAGGGTTCTCCCTTTGAGGATTTTTAGGGAAACGTTGGACTATAAACTATAAACGCATGAATTAAGTTTCAGGGCAGGTTGTCCTTTAGCATTAGATTGACGCTCTTGGTCCGCGAGGCCGTGACGGTGTTTGTGTGTCATGAGCATAAGGTCTGGCTAGTGCCATAGCCAGTGCCGGTCCATATTAGGTCACATCAGGATTACACGGGTCACTTCCGCATATACATATGAGTTGATCTCAACCCTTCAACCTCCAATATGTAAAGTTGAGTTTATGTGAGCTTCCACAAACATGAATAGCTTCACGACTTTCAGGTCTTCCAACCACTTGATCCTCTTTAGGTTGATTTGTAGAGAAGCAAACCGGTGGGCGGCTATATAGTAGATTCCTGAGGTACCCATCCATCTTCATTCCATGTACAAAGACGATGGATTATAGATTTGCTCTAGGATGTTCATCATCTCAACCCTTTGTCGATAATCAAGGGAATGCATCACAGTTATAAACATGACTCAGAACACTAAGAACTTGTTCCATGCTTCGTAATTCTGCAAGACAGCATTGAAAGTAAGGAAATGTTTGGACATCAACATTTGCTTTACTTTATCTTATTAAGATTTCATAAAAACAGTTCTGTTGTTGGTTCGCTCTGATACCAACTGTAACGTGTCCACCTGTTATCTTTACGACACGTCTTAGCAGTCCATCAGAAAGTATATCCAGAAGGCTCCACCCGGCACTCCCATGGAATGTTACGGGGTTTGCGATCTAGGACTCTCCGCGTCTGCCACATAGCAGGAGTATTCCGGCCGTTCCCACTTAGGACCGACCTGAATTAGGGTTTTACTTATTGGTCATTTCCTAGCGGCAACTAGCGTCGAACCCAAGTGAACTACTTTACACAGAAACGCCAAGTCCGAAGCAGATTCATGCTGCACTTGGTTCAAGGAGAAAGGGAAATGAGAGGGATGCAAAGCTCAACCTCTCTGCCATAAAGCATAGCCCCATTCCGTTCCCCTAAAACAGCGAAAATCAAGATCAATTATAACTCTAGGTCAATGCTTTTGTTGTTCGTGTTTGTTGACGATCTTCTAGCTGTCCATCGTGATTCGAGAAAAGTTCCCAGCCAATCGGGACCACCCATCCGTAGGACGGACCTATGGTTGCATCCACCGCACTTTCCTCATGTTGTTTTAGTTATTTAATTACCCAGCACATTTAGTTGGACATGTATCAATAAGCTTCCTTAATTAACCCGTTAGGCACTGGTTCCTTCACGTAATCATATCACTTGACATAGAAAAGCAATGTCAAACAAGTTCCTTTTTAACAGGTTATTATATTTATCTTTGAAATACATAAAGTCCAGCCCGTAGGCTTATCCACAATCCGCCCGAAGGCTATCAAGCAATCCACGGTGATTACCAATCCAAGATTTCACCTGTAGACTAGTATGCGGGCCTCGAAATCCAATCCGGAGTCACATTTGCCTCTTGTGCAGGGCCCGAAAGGCGAGGGATTTACAGCCAGAGCCCCTTGGCACCCAAGCGTCCTCCTGCTCCAAGTAGCGCTCAACGGAGAGACCTCTCGTGACGGGTTCAGTCCACCTTCCCGGCGCGGTTAACAACCCCCTTGGTTAGGGTCAGGCAGGTAGTCGGGGGTAACTGAAGCTGCCTCTCCCTTTAGGCCTTCAACCTGAAGCATTAGATATCCATTTATCCTTTAATTCATTGATCAAACAAAGCAAAACACTGCTCTTAAATCTGTAACAAGCACATTCATTTCCATTGGTCGTTATCGTTGGCAAATTGCTAAGGAGTGAATCCTTCTTTTCGAATGCATCCATCACTCGATCTGGGATGAATTGCGACTTGGCAAGATCCTATATCCTGGGTTAGGGCCATACCCTATTAACCCGACTTGGTTAATACCTGAAGTTCATATGTTATTCCAATTTATTGGTCTGTCCTTTGCTTTAAGCAATTATCTTTACCCCAGAAAGATATAATATTAGGACGATTATTCACCCTCTTGCAAGATAACTTGCATAAGAATCTGCCAACCTCATTCCGAGAGTTGGCCATTCCCTTGTGATCCAATCACAAGATCATATGACTCTGCACTTGTTGCACAAGTGTCGCATCGAACTCTTCATCGTCTATTGCTCCAAGGTAGCTGATATGGGCAGGTGGCTTCTTCGAATGGCAATTTGCTGCTAGATGTCCAGACTGGTGGCATTTATAGCATACTATTGGTTTGGCTTTGGTTACATTGTTTGCAATGGCAGGAAGTCTAGGGACATTAGGATTTGGCTGTGGAATAGGCTTAGGATTTTGATTGACATTAGATGGTAAAGCAGGTGGTTTTGCCCAATTTTTACAGAAAGATGATGAAGTGAAACGACCTTGATTAAATCTTCTGAAGTTTGAGTTGAATTGCTTAGATCCATAGTTATCATTGGCTTGGAATTGCTGTGGACGTCTGTCTCTACCTCGCAGCTTGTCTTCAGTGTCGTGAGCTAGTGAAATGACGTCTTCAAGAGTAGCAGGCTTGAACATGTTAACTTCAGCATAGTAATGCCCAAGGAGTCCAGACATATACTTGCGCTTGTGTGTCGCTTCAGGTACGTCTTCAAGCATGCGTAACTAGAGTAGTGCATTCCAAAAACGCTCTGTATACTGAGGATTAGGCTCACGTTCCCATTGCTGAAGAAGATCCCATTGCTTTATGGCTTTCTCATGAAATTGTGGGGGAAGGAAATTCTGCATGAACTTCGTCTTGAAATTCTCCCAGGTAGCGGGACAATCTATACTCTTGCGTACAATAGTCCACCAAAGAGATGCTCTATCCACTAAATGATTAGTGACACACTTGATTTTATCTTTTTCTGCATAGGTTTCCTCATGGAAATAGTTGTCAAACTGACTAATGAATGCAAGAACAGTTTTTCCCTCTCGTATGCCATTGAAAGTACGGAATTTGAAACTTCTTTTACTTATCTTTAATTCCTTGCGGATGGTCTGAGCTTCGAGAGTTGCATCGATGGTACGCCGGATAAGATCTTCAGATTGAGGTTCTTCTTTGTCGGTAGACGATCTTTGTAAATTTGCCAGTTGAACTTGCAATGCTTGCCTAGCCCTTCGTTCTTCATCCAATTGCATCATGATTAAATCCAGCTTTTGCTCCATCGTAGGTTCAGATAGGTCGCCTTCAGCCATAAGATCATCCATATGTGGTTCCGTCATCCTGCAAAACTCAAAAGACCTTTCTCACTCAAAATCAAGTTAGCAGGATGAGCGTAGCTCAAGTTCGGGAATACAAGGCTTATGTATTTTTGGGTGTGGCTTTCACAATCTTCGGAAAATCTGTGTTTTATCCTTCTTCATATGCTGAAAATGCTTCAGCAAACCTGCATATGCGTAGAGTATCTTCCAATGAACAACTTTGCAGTTCGGAGTTTCTGCGCAGGAACAACCCTTCTATGATTTTTGGACAGAAGTCAGTTTTGACTCCAGTTGACTTGTCTGACTTGCAGAGTACCAGACTAATGTGACTTGAAAAGTTTGTTGACTTGTAGTACTTAGTTGCTTTACGGAACTTGCAGAACTTTGACTTGTTAGAACTTGCTGAACTTGACTAGTTGTGTGTGACTTGAAGTTTGTTATGACTTGATTGATTAGAGCTTAAGTGATTAAGCTTGATAGCTTAATCTCAAGAAAACGGCGAAAATCGTGGGGGGAGGGGGCCGTTTTTTCAGCCGGCGAGATTTCCGTTGACATCCTCAGAGGCGCCACAAAAATTCAAAAATTTTAAGCTCTTTAAAGCTTAACTTAAGCTTCTCAAGCTTTTAAAGCTTGATTAACTTATAAACTTTTGGGATTAAGAGAGAGCTTATGTCTGTTCTTGACGACTTGATGTAGGAGAGTTGGGAGTGGTCCTCTGCCTCTGCAGACCGGTCCTTCGCGATCCGATGATGGAAACAAGGGTTCTTGATCGCCAGAAATCTGCCTGTATCGACTGTTCGTGACGAGATTGACCGTAGAGCCCGATCGTTCCAGGAGCTCTGCCTTCGCACGACATTGGTAGCGATTGGAAGCTCTTGATCTCAACTTCGCTCTGATACCACTGTTGCGCAGATCGGATGCTGTACGCTCGCGTAGTGAATGCCGGAAGGTCCCCAAGAACAATAGAACTCTACTTTTTGCACAAATTACAAGGTAAAAAGCATGAACGACAAGAGCAAGAGACCAATTGGATGCAATCTTCCCCCATGCCTTGTGTGAGCACTCCACAAAGCATGTATTTTATGTATATTTCATCTTCAAGCTCAAATAATAGCCCAAATTACAAAATAGCAAGCTTTTAGCTTTTGAGTTTGCTTTAACACAAAATAGGAATAAAGCTAATGGACGGTGCCCAAAGAGTCTGGCATGCCCAATACAATGTCCAAGTAGAAATAACATAATCGTGCGCCCATGCGCATACAAAATAATAATAAATAACCGACGCCTCAATAAATAGGCATGACAAAATATAGGCGCCATGCCTAAGGTATGCACCCATCAAAATATAATCCATAAATCGAATACTCGCTATCCTCCAATGCTTTCCTCTGCCACCACTGCTGCTATCTCTACACATCAACTGAAGCATTCACAATCGTTAGTAAAATAATACAATTAAACCGACAAAAGTGAATACCTAGCAGTCTTCAGCTACATAAATAAATCAACTGGTTAGAAATAAATCCTAACCTTAATTTATTACGAGTGCACACTCTATACTCATAAACGTTTATTGATTTAATATGCATTTTGCGGAATCACCCGCTATGGAATCACCCATGTACACACTAAATTAATGAAACGCCCGAAAAGGACAGGCGTCCCCATCAACTTGTCGCACAAAGAATCCACTTTGTGTATGAGCCCCGGTCATCAAAGTTTACGGAATCCACCGTAAAACCTCACGGAATCCACCGTGGCACGAAATCCACCGTGAAATATGCCTCCTGGCATCACTATGAGCATCCAAGGACTACGCTGCCATCTCCCAAGCCATTGTTAAGAGACTTTAGCTTATGAAGTGTTCTTCAAAGGCAATTGCATGCACAAGAGACAGGTGCTATCATCTTCATATTCGAGTGTGTTCCAGAAAGTTCTCCACAGTCAAAACTAGGATGCACCAAGTCTTGGAGTAGACGACAGGATTCTGCACATTCTTATTTCTAACTAGATCCTCAATTTGATCATAGTTCTTTTCGCAGATGTGGCTGTTGCCTGTCAACTTGCACTGGCTTTTTCTACTGCTCTTTCATGAGCCTCTATGTGCGGATCTTTCCCTGGCTTCTACTTCTCTTTTGCAAGCCTCTGATGTAGCTCTTTCAATAGTAGCTCTCTCTCATGCCTTTGCAGCTGCTCATTCTTGTGCTTCAGCTGTAATTCTCTCAACAATAACCCTTTCTACAACAGCCCTTTCCTGTGCTTGTGCAATAGCTCTTTCTCATGCTTTATCTGTGGCTCTTTCAACACATCTGTTTCCTACTTCCATTTCACTGTCAAATTGGCAAATTCTCTCAAGGACTAGAGGGTTTCCCCAAGAAGGCTTCACACAACTTATTTCCCACAGGACCTTCGTCCAAGACAGAGCTCTCCCAACCCTGGTCTATGAAAAGATTGCCAAAACAGTTCTTCCAAAGCTACAAATTGGGACTTCTGTAGAAGGATTGCAAACTTCTCGGCCTTTGATAGGAAAGAACCCCATTAGCTACAATGCATAGGATGGATCACCACCTCTACACATAATAGCAGTCGTCTCCTGTATTTTTCTTTCCCTCTTTTTAAGCATCGTCTTCAACACCCTCGACCTCTCCTACTTCACCAAACATGGTCCATTTGAACAATAGAGCTCATCTATGAACAAGGATATGGCAGATCTCAAAACAGGCGCATTTCATGCTACTATCCTGAACATGATGAAGAGAGTAATAGGAAGGCTAATAGAGCCAAATCTCTATTCTATAGGTTGCTCAAGAGGTCAAGAACCAAGTTATGGAGTCCATTGTGGTTGGAAGAGTTATGGTTGGAACATTTGAGCAAGATATTGGCTATGGAGTATGAAGGGGGCTTGAAACGGGAGAGAGAGAGACTGTGTCTAAAAAGCAAACCCTTCCCTCTCAAAAGTAACCCCCACCAAACTCAACCTCAACTCAAGTTACCTGCATTTTTTCCATCTCTTTTCATTTTTGGGCCGAACTTGAACCACAACATGCTAAAATTGGTTGAAGCCTACCTTTGACTATTGGATATTGCCAAGATTCACCATCTTTAACATGGTTTGAAGTAGTACAACCTGTCTAGTTACAATGTAAAGAAGAAACCAAACCATGTAACTATGTCTTCAACTCCAGTTACATAGAATTGATGCTTGTAATCAGATCTTCCATGAAAATGAACTCCCCAGTCAGATCATAATCATGAAAATGATGGAATGAAAACCTGCCTTGTATCAAAGCAAAGCTTTGACACCAATGTAATAAAGCTAACCTAACTAGCCTAAACTAGTCTAGCTCCATGTCCAACCATGGATAAAGAAACAGGAAATCAACAAGAAAAAATGAAAATGAAAAGAGACTAACCTTCATTAACATGGCAAGCTGCCATAGCTAAAAAAATGGAATACAAGAAAGAAAGTTACCTAGAACAAGATGTCTTCAAATGATCAAGAGATAATGCTACATTTGGCTGGCTACCATTTTATAGGTAAACCCTAGCTAACCCTAATTAAGGTTTCTTTACACATGTATGCCCTAATTCATAAAAGTATTTACAAAGGCAAAATAGGAAGGAAACATTTCCTACATGACACTTTTCCAAAGTCACACATACATTTTACAGAACACTTACAAAAGATCTATAGAACAGTACAGAATATGAACAGAGTAGATACAGAATAGATAGAGAACAGAGACAGAGGCTCTATAGAAGGTTTACAGAAGAGGGTTACAGAAGGTCATCAGAGAATATCAAATCCTCATAATTCATACTAAAACCACTCCAAACTATCAAAAACTATTCAATAAGCTTTCAAAAGATTTAAAACTCCATCAATCATCAATCCATACTTCATACAAAAGAAAATCAGAACAAAACAGAAGCTATACAGAAGGTATTACAACCAATCAGAACCTCAACAGAACATATTAGATCATCACAGAGCCTCATATTTCCACTAAGAATCATCATGAGCTTCCAAAACATAATCAATATCATCCAAAACACTCTCAAACACTTCCATTAACAACCATACATCACTCTAGATCCATTAAAAATCAATCATTCAAACCTCAAAAACAACAAAAATTCAGTTAAAAATTCAGTCTTTTTGCACTCTCAATAGGTATGGACATCTCCTATGGATGTTGCCTATCTCTCCGCACGTATGGCATCTCTTACCCTGATCTCTGGAGTAATCTTTGCTACAATTGCCTGATTTAAGTTCTTGGACAATTGGATTCACTCAGAATAATGCATCTTCCAAGTCCCTTGGACGCATTGCTTCAAGACAGTGGTTCAGAGGAGTGTTTAGGCCATGGAAAAATTTGTATACTTGCTATGCAATATCCATAGGTGGCACATATTTTAGTAGGTTTAAAAATTTTGAGTAGTAGGCTTCTAAGGTTAATTCTAGCTGCTTAATCTTGAAGAATTCATTCATCTTAAAATTTTGGTACGTTTCCGGAAGATATCGTCCAAGTACAGCATCTTTCAGCTGAGCCCAAGTGATAGGGGCTTCAGAAATACCTTGATATTTGCAGCATTCCTTCCACCATAACCGAGCTTGGCCAACTAATTTAAGTTGGCTATCATTGCTTGATTAGTAGAGACAGCTCCCAAAGCATAGAAATAGTCGTCCATTGACTCAATCCATGTCTGTGTCTCTGCTGCGACATCTAACCCTTCTCCATCAAACTCGAGTGCCTTAATTTACTTGAGAAGAAATTTCTTCTCTTGCATGTTAGCATTCGTGGGTGCAGAAGTTGCCTTACAATAAACCATACCACTTGGGTTTTTATGTTTTAGATATGTCTAAAAACCATATATTAATCAATCCCATATCATTACAAAGTTTTACTCTGATACTAAGTATTGTAAAATATTACACGGCGCAGCGAACAGAATCTGAGAAAGAGATAGAGAGTACACAACATATAAGAGGAGAATCAGTAAATTCTTTAACTTCAAACAACTGATACAAAGATGGCTCTGTCCACCCGTGCGCTTCCACTGTGTGAAGCTTAGATGGCGATCTAGACAGAAGATAGATGAAGAGCTTAAGGCTAGCCGGAACAACAACTCTGACTGGGTGAAAGATGGATAATAGATAACTATGAAGGGGTTTAGTTTTTTATAGCTTGTGAAGGGGGTCATGATGGATGACCTTCCATATGCACTTCTGTCTGTTGACCTTCCATGTGCCCATGTGTCTGTTGACCTTCCATATGCACATGTGTCTGTTGACCTTTCATATGCACATGTGTCTGTTGACTAGGGGAATATTCCCTTTACCATTGGCTAGGGCCCCTGATAACTCTTTTACCCCGCAACTCGACGCAATGTGCCTCGATTTGCTACCAGCTTAACTACTCTGTCTAACCCAAAGATTAGACCCACAACGATCACCTTTTTGCCATCCGGTCACATAGACCTCATCTGACATACAAGTCAGGACTCAACCAATGTCCAGGCTCACATATGGCTTCTCCTCATAATGGGGGCCTTACAACTTTGAGCACCATGGATCATTGGTAGCACCTAATGAGGGTGGGGCATTGATCATATCTAACACCCCCCCTCAATGTCCACCCATAGGTGAACTATCTCCTCGGCCCAATGCCGAGTCTCTGAAGATGAACTTGAAGCAGATCCTTCGTAAGTGCTTTGGTGAAGATATCTGCTCCATTCTCCTCTGTTGGACAGTAGACCAATTCCACTATCCCATCCTCCATCAAATCATGCACATAGTGATACTGTATCTCTATATGTTTGGTGTGTGCATGAAACACTGGATTTTTGGCAATTGCGATGCAACTCTGATTGTCACATCTCAGCACAATTGGTTCTTCATCTTGCACTCCCATATGCCATAGAATCCTTCTCAACCATATGGCCTCACATGTAGCAAAACAAGCTACCTTGTACTCTGCTTCGGTAGAAGACAATGCCACTGTTGGTTGCTTCTTACTAATCCAAGAGAAAATTCCTAAACCCAAAGAGAAACAATAACCAGAAACTAACTTCCTGGAATCAATGTCTCCTGCCCAATCTGAGTCACAGTTCCCCACAAGAGAAGTTCCGAAACTATATGTGATACCATAGTCAAGAGTTTTCTTCAAGTATCTGAGCACCCGCATCCCATCCTTCCAATGACTCTCATGAGGTTTGTTTGAGAACCTGCTCAAAACACCAACAGCAAAACTGATATCTGGTCTGGTGTTACACAAGTAGATCAGACTACCGACCAACCTCCTATACCTCCCAATGTCTGCTAGTGCTGATGTATCCTCGACGAATAACTTTGCATTCACCTCCATAGGTGTAGCTATCTCCTTGCACTCGATCATGCCAAATGCCTTCAAGATCTCCCATGCATACTTCTTCTAAGAGATGAAGATCTTTCCTGGCTCTTGCCAGACTTCAATCCCCAAACAATAGTGCAGCAAGCCCAAGTCTGTCATTTCAAACTCAGAACTCAAAGCCTTTCGAGTTTGGTTGATCATATCTTCGTAGTCACATGTAATAAGAAGGTTGTCCACATATAGGACAATCACTACAGACTTTTTACCATCACTGTAAACATACAAGTTAGCATCTGAGGCACATCTTTTGAAGTTTAGGTTTAAAAACATTCTATCTATCCGCTGGTACCATGCTCTGGGGGCTTGTTTCAGCCCATACAATGCCTTCTTCAGTTTACACACTTTGTTCTCAGAATGGGGGGCCTCAAACCCTGGTGGCTGAGCCACGTACACCTCCTCCTTGAGGTCACCATTTAAGAACGCTGACTTAACATCCATTTGGTACACTGGCCACTTCTTGTGGGCAGCCACTGCAAGTACCGTGCGAATAGTGGTCATTCTGGTAGTTGGGGCAAATGACTCTTGAAAATCAAACCCTTCAACTTGTGAAAATCCTTGGGCAACCAGTCTAGCTTTGTACTTTTCTAAGGTACCATCAGCCTTGTACTTTACCTTCCAGATCCACTTGGTGCCAATAACCTTCTGCTTTGCTGGTCGATCCACTAGCTCCCAAGTGTCATTCTTCATTATGCTATCATACACCACCTGCATAGCAGCCTTCCATGATGGATCTGCAAGTGCTTCTTCTAAATCAGTTGGCTCCTTTACTTCTCTCATAATCTCAACCATCAAGGCCATATTGACTATGTGAGCAGAAGCCCTCCGTTGCTCCTCTATTCTCTGAGACCTCCTTGGTCCATCTGCCTTCTCCTCAACAGCTGTGTTGTAGCAGTTGGTTAGTGACTGGCTTCGGGCCTTCTATCAGATTATGCTGAGCCTACTCCTCGTGGATTTCATGCCTTGGTTTTATCAGGGGGTAGGATATAAGCTGTGGTGTGTTTTTTTGTATTTTGTATCAGCTTGATGCTCCTTTTTGTTGTTTATGTGCAGATCTATTCGTGGGATTCGACGGGTTGAGTCACCCTATCCCATTGGTCGCTAATGACAGATGATTTTTTATGCCAAGAAGTGCTTAAAAATAGCCAAAAATTACGAATATCAGAGGAAAAATAGACTTTATCGAAGGCGACGGTGGCAATCATGACGATTTTAAGTGGTAAGTCCCTAAGGCACCAGTGCTTATTTTCATGGAAATCAAATGGTGGCGGATGGTCGAGCTAGAGTTTTCCTAGATGTAAAATGACATTAGGAATCCAACGCAAGCGTCAGATCTCCATTCCGAGATCATTTGATCCCCCATTTAATCCCCGCAAGGTTTGGGGTTGTGAAGCAGTACTGGATCCGAAAGCCGAGAAGAGCATGATGGGGCCCAGCTTTGTAGATTTTGACGCCACGGAGCCACCCTCCAGACGGATCTTGAATCTGATGTCATTTGTCCCCTCAAATCTGAAAAAACCATTTGACCAAGAGTGTGAATGAAAAATCATGAACTGGATATTTTGGGCATTTAGTTTAAAGCTCTAATTAAAAGAGATTATGGGCAAGAAATGCCCACGACTTGAAATGATGGGGGGGCGTCAGTTTTTTGTGCCCCCTCTTTTCTCCCCAAATGATGATTTTTTGACCAGGTGAATCAGGAGGAATGCTCCTGGTCTTGGAATGCTTCTATCCTTCGCCCTCCATCGCCACAAACCGATCAAGAGATGATACATTGAGTGAAGAGAACAAAAACCAGTCTTTCTCTCTCCTCCCTCTCTCTCCTAGATAGAGGCTATTCATGTGCAAGAATTCAAGAAGAAGAGGGGCTGAAGAATGCTTGTTCGGCTGTGATCGGATTGCTTCAAGATAAAGAGGATGCTGAGGAAAGAGGTTCAACACTGAAGAATGGTTTCTGGTCAGTCTGTGGGGTGCTCGGTGTTAGCTATATATAGTGTTCGCTATATATAGTCTGTCTATATATAGCGCCCCAGGTCCCCTCTATATATTCCTATCATGTATGCTCAGTCTACACACTTTTGGGGTTCCACTTTTGGTGTCTTGTGTCTCTCTTCTCCTCTCTCTTCCTCCGTTCCTCATCTCCCTCGCGCATTGTTCAACATGGTATGAGAGCATCGTGCTTCAAGCGCGAAGATCACAGGTTCTGGAGATAGAGGAGAAAACAGGGGAAGGTCTGGATCCATGTCTGGCAGCAAGGGTCAGGTCGCTTGGGGAGAGGCCATGGGAGATCAACTTTTGGATGGCATTCAGGGCATGTTCGACCACCTTGATAGATGCTGTTTCGCATGCCATGACCAAGGGCTGCAGGATGAAGATGGCATCCTCATCCTCCACGTTGAAGCATCGGGAGTCATCAAAACAGATGTTGCTTCGCATGCCATGACCAAGGGCTGTAGGATGAAGACGGCATCCTCCACGCTAAAGCATCGGGAGTCATCAAAACAGATGTTGTTTCGCATGCCATGGCCAAGGGCTGTAGGATGAAGATGGCATCCTCCACGCTAAAGCAAAAGGAGTCGCAAAGAGTGGGTTCTCGAGGTTTTTAGGGACGGGCTTCTGATCCACGGCGCCATCTGCGTTAGGGGAAGCTGAGGCATCTGCTAGAGCTTAGAGCTTATCGATCACGGCCTAGGGATGAAAAAACCCTTGGGGACTCAAGGGAAAAACCCACAGCTCTATATAGGCCTACCGTTATATTAATATTCAAAATATAAAATTAGAAAGTTGAACTTACAAGAGCCTATTCATAGGCATCAAAGGAGCTACATCACTCCTAAATTACAACAGCCTATTCAGAGGCATCAAAAGAGCTTTATCACTCCTAAATATACAACGTGTAAAATAAGGATAAGTGACATCACTGCAAAAGATAAAATCTCCAAGAAATTCCTTCAACTGAACTTGGGATGTAAGCAGTATATCTGTCACATCAAAACTTAAAGAAAAAAAACATTACAGTGACATTAGAACAACACAAGGTCTATAGAGATGGTTCGCGACGCCGCTCTATAGACAACATAACACATGTGGGGCCCCATGAACAGAATATAAATAAAACAATTTGTCATTAGCTGGAATATAGACTCTCATCAGCTGGAAAGAATATAAACGCTCATCAGCTGGAAAGAATATAAACGAAATAATGTGTCATCAACTGGAATATAGACACTCATCAGCTAGAAAGAATATAAATGAAATAATTTGTCATCAATTGGAATATAGACGCTCATTAGCTGGAAAGAATATAAACGAAATAATGTGTCATCAATTGGAATATAGACGCTCATGAGCTGGAAAGAATATAAACGAGATAATGTGTCATTAGCTGGAATATAGACACTCATCAGCTGGAAAGAATATATTGTATCATAGCTAGAATATAGACACTCATCAATGGAATAACGAACGAGGACAATCATCATGAAGCATGGCAATATCAACATTCAAAAGTAATATTGATATTGAAATGTAGAGAGAGAAGCTTCTTGCAGAGCATGACGGTGCTTTTATTAGTTGCTTTATTTCTAAAGCTTAGCTTTATATGGAGCGTTAATTATATCTATCATGCTTTTGTAGCGGTAAGGTAGGAAAGAAGCAACTTACTCTTTCAGGCAGCCTTTGCGTCTCATTTTATTAGTTGCTTTATTTCTAAAGCTTTGCTTTATATGGAGCGTTAATTATATCTGTCATGCTTTTGTAGCAGTAACGTAGGGAAGAAGCAACTTACTCTTTCAGGCAGCCTTTGTGTCTCAAGACATGAGCATCTATGACACTCCCTGCTCTCGATATCTGTGCGTCCTCTAGGGATTCGGTGCTGATCTTTAGGAGTGCCAGACTTCATGAGTACCATATCTCCCTGTCTCGATGACACACGTCCTTCACCAAAATACTCCGTAAAGGAGCTTCCCTCGCAAAAGATTAATGCGACTCTGCGTCTCACCTCAAGGGGAGCCATGGTCGCCTTCGTATGCATAGAAAGGAATCACAACGGACTGGCAAAGTTCTGTGTTACCGATACGGCCAATTATCACACCAACAAGCTGCAGCACGTCGACGGCCTTTGCTTCGTGGTGATGCCCGATCACGGCCTACTGCCCCCCGATCGACAGGACGTGGAGGCGTCCCTGCAAGGCCCCGTCATCGACCCCAAGCTAGCTATCTTTGATCGAGGCCCCCTCGACGCACTGTAGGCTGCCCAATTCATATGGTCAAACAGAGGCACTTTGCTTGCAAGACAGTGCCCCTGCGTAGGCTGGGGTTCTCTACAGACAAAATAATGGGCACGAGATGCAAGACAATTACTTTTATGGTCAATACAGTGCGTCAGGGATGCATTCTGTGGCTTCCCGGGACAATGTCCATGGGCAGAAAGATGCATCTGTATCTGCGTTCATGTCGTCATCGGTCTTGCAGGCAAGGTTAAGTTCAAAAGGGACATGAAGGAAGGCGATGACACGCTCGATGACGTGGAGAGGCAAGAGGAAGCTCTCTAGTAATCTCCGAAAAGCAAGTTTCGCAGTATGTCTCCAGGCATGCCTGCATCAACAAAAAAGAGTGCGATTAGAATCTGAGAGAGCTCTCCATCTGCTACTTCTCTGGGAGCTTCATTGGCCATGGCAGCAGCTTCTCCTCTTGCTTCCGCTGCTCCATCATCACCGACATCAAGCAGTCCCTCTTGCCTCGCTCGCGTCCTCAACCTTGCTCTCAAGAAGATCATCAAGAATGCTGCTTGGCGCAAGCACTCAAAGCTCGTCCAGTCATGCAAGGCTGTGATCGATAAGCTCCAAGCACTAGCAGATGCCTCAGCTTCCCCTAATGTGGATGGTGTTGGGGATCAGAAGCTCGTCACTAAGAACCTCGAGAGCCCGCTCTTTGCGGCTCTCGATGCTTCAGCGGTGGAGGATGTCGTCTTCATCCTACAACCCTTGGTCATGGCATGCGAAACATCATCTGTTTTTACAGATCCCGATGCTTTGGCATGGAGGATGCCATCTTCATCCTGCAGCCCTTGGTCATGGCATGCGAAACAGCATCTGTCAAGGTGGTCGAACACGCCCTGGATGCCATCCAAAAGGTGATCTCGCATGGCCTCTCTTTGAGGGACCTGACCGTTGCTGCCACACATGGATCTAGACCTTCCCCTGTTTTCTCCTCTATCTCCAGAACCTGTGACCTTCATGCTTGAAGCAGGATGCTCTGATACCATGTTCAACATTGCGTGAGGGAGACGAGGAACAGAGGAAGAGAGAGGGGAAGAGAGAGGAGAAGAGAGACACAAGACACCAAAAGTGGAACCCCAAAAGTGTGTAGACTGAGCACACATTATAGGAATATATAGAGGGGACCTGGAGCGCTATATATAGACATACTATATATAGCGAACACTATATATATCTAACACCCCTACTCAAATAAAGGTCCCATACTGTGGATGAAAAAACCCTTGGGGGCTCAAGGGAAAAACCCACAGCTCTATATAGGCCTACCGTTATATTAATATTCAAAATATAAAATTACAAAGTTGAACTTACAAGAGCCTATTCATAGGCATCAAAGCAGCTACATCACTCCTGAATTACAACACTTGGAATAATGATTAAAAAACCCGCAACACAGAAGACACGCAGTATGCTTCAATTTCACAAAGAAATTTGATTGTTTTTGTGGTTTCATGGTCCAAATGTTGTTCATATGCAATGAAATTTTGTTTAAACCTTTTTTACATCATGATTGAGGGCTAGAATTATAGAAATACAGAACCCGTGATGATTTAGAGTAGTTATTAATTCTTTAAAACCCGTAAAATGTCATTTTTAGTGGAAATTAGTGGTTTTTTTCGATTTTGAGTTGGAGAAAAGGGATGAAAGTGGGATAAAATCGGAGAAAATGTTAAGTTTCAGTCAAGATGATAAGGAAATACAAAAAAATCAGAAAATATCTATTTTTCATGAATAATAAATAGAGAAAAATAACAAAAATGGAGAAATTTGGGTTTTTCGTGCTAAAAAAATATGAAAAAATAAGATTTATGTGTGGAAATGTTTGGCAAGGTTAAAGCATGAGGTCAAGACTCAGTTTGGCCTTGTCCTATATGTTATAGTCCGTGTTTATTGCTTTTTACATACAAAAATGATACAAAACAACTATTTACATCTATGCACCGCAGCAACATCTAAATGATAAGGGGGGAATGAAGTTTGTGCAACAATCTAATTGTTGAAAAGATACAAATTCTAATTTTCCTCTTTGTGCATAGAATTTAGGGATCGTTCCATAATTAAATATAGGTGACTAGTAGCACGAAAGTTTCGGTGCTAGTCCCTAAAGCAACGCAGCACGTAACACTTAGTTAAAATTCATGAAAGGGTTGTTTCCCGCACCCCACATGGTTGTTTTTAATCATAAAATGGTTGTGCACAATTGTCATACACCTTGCATTAAGCATGCCATGTGGTATCTCCTGAAATGCATTGCACGTGTTTGATAAACTTTGACCAACGCTGAGAGGACATGGAACCTAAGCTGTAGGTTTAGACGGGTGTTTCCATTGGGGATAGTTTTGTGAGGCAAATCAAAATCTCATGGAATGCTGAATTGTGAAAGAGTGGAGTTTTTGAGAATGTTATATGTGTTAGCGACGCATCTTGGGGCTAATCTCCATGAGGTGTAGGAGAGTCGTAGTGGAGCCGCGGCAATCCACCGAGAGGTGCTTCCCTATGTATGTATTACGAGGCATTATGTCTATATCTTATGGGATCTCGCTTTGAGGAGATGGGAAGATGAACGTTGGACTACATATTGGATACAAACGCATAATCGTCAGAAGCATTTAGTGCAAAGTGAGTTTCAGACGCTCCTGGCCCGCAAGGCCATGTGGTGGGATTGTCCGTCGTATGCATGAGGTCCGGCTAGTGCCATAGCGAGTGCTGGCCCATTTTAGGTCCCATCACCAATCTTACTCCTAAGCAATGTCGTTGGGTAGCTACATTAAAGAATTATTATTTTGACATCACTCATACAAGGGGCAAAGATAATATAGTGGCTAATTCTCTTTCTTGTATGTGGGGTTGCAAAGTTTCAGCTATGATAGAATTGCATAATGATTGGATTGAAGAATTATAGGAGGCTTATCTTCTAGATGAAGAATTCAGCTATATTTTTTAGAAGTTACAACAAGGTTTTATGGAAGAAAACTCACATTATCAGTTCAAAAATGGCCTTATTTGGTTGAAAGGCAAGACTGTTATTCCTTCTACCTCATCTTTTACACTGAAAATTATGGAGGAACTACATTCTTTGCCTCTAGCTGAACATTTAGGAGTTTTCAAGACCTATGATAGGATCAGCAAAAGTTTCTATTGGAAAGGATTATGGAAAGATGTCAAGGACTTTGTAACGTTCCAAAAAAATCTTTTTTGCGTAGACTACCTCTTGTTAGGAAATAAGGATAATGAAAATTTTTTTATTCCCCTTATCCCCCCAGCCGACTGACGAGCTAGAGGGGGAGGGGAATAGAAGGAGTAATTAAGCTCCTTGGTGGAGCTTGGAGAGAAGGGGAAGGCATGCGTGATGCCATGTAGGGGAGGGAGGATTCCCCTCCCCTCCCCTATTTAAATCAGGGGCCACAGGCTGAAGGGGGGCCGCCAGGACATGCCGTTTGAATGTGTGAGGGAGATCGTGTTGGAGAAGCCGCCGCCATAGAAGCCAAACGCTGATGGACAGAGAGGGAAGGAGAGGCTACCACACTGAGAGGCAAGAGCTGCTTGCTGTCGTGCAAGCCGCCATTGGCCATCGCCATTCCGCCTTCAGCCGCCAACTGCCAGGTTGCTACCATCGACGCTGCGTGCTGACGCTGAGCCCACGTGCCACCATCAAGCCACTCCCATTTGTCGTCATCCATTCCCTTCATTATTACCCCCTCCCTCTTCCAAGTCATTTCATTATTACTCCTCCCTCTTCCACATGGCTGCTGCCCGTAGCTAGAAGCTTACTAGAAGCTTCTAAGGGGCCTCTTAAGCCCCCTTTCCCCCTTAAACCCCTTCCTTGGCTTTGGGAACCAACCCCCCTGTGTTTTATTCCCCTAAGCCCCCTTTCACCCCCCCATGTCAAAAACCCCCTTTTCCATGGGTATTAGAACCCCCCCTGCCGGGTTTTAAAAACCCCTTAAGTCCCCTTTCACCCTTGTGCAAAAACCCCTTCCCTTCATTTTGGAGTCACTCCCCCCAAGAGCACAAAGGCCTTAAGGGTCTTAATTCTTTTTCCCCCGTGTATAATCCCTAAAAGCCCTTTTTCCCTAGCTTCGAAACCATCCCCCCCTGTGATTTAACCTTTAAGCCCTTTCTTACGGGCTTCAAAAACCCTTTCACCCCGTGTCATAAAACCCTCCAATGCCCGCAAAGAAGATCATCGCGAGCCGTGATGTGATTTTCAAGGAGGAGCCGCATACAGTGGAGGAGGAGAAGGCAAGTTCTTCCACTTTATCATCAAGCGAAGAAGTAGTCCACTATGAACCTGTCCCGAGAGCTATCCCTATCCTTAAGGAGGAGGAAGCATCATCTTCAGATGATGAGGAAAAAGTTCACCAACCTGACATCACCCCACCGAAAAAGCCATTGCCGCGCTGGGTGAAGCAGCTCTATGACCACAATAATCCTATAAAAAGAACTATCAAAGAGGTCGCCCTAAGTGGTGGTCTGAACTACCTACCTAACTAAGGACAACTCAACTAGGAGCTTCTACTAGGTGAGGACCCCTATAGCCTGATCAAGAAATAGATTCTTTTAGCACTTTACTTCTTCTCTTTTAGATTTTTACTTTCCATACTCGGGCGTGTAAAAAGGAGGGAGTTGAGTATAGTAACCCAAGCTGGAGAGTAGGGGATCGGTCTCATGTCCTGTATTAGTATCCAAGAACCTACCAAGCCCTCGCAAGGCGACACTTAATCCTTTTCTAACGCTCACTTTTATTTTCGCTCCAACCATCTTCCATTTCTTCTTTTATGGTAAGATGTCACCCCAAGGAAGACAAGGCATCGGCCTTGGGTCTGACTCATCCCCACGAACCTACCAGGCCTTCGGAAGGTGATAACCAATAGCTCAAGTATTTTTCTTTCTTTCCTTTTCTATTTTTATAGGGGTTAGAACCCCTTTTTACACACCTTTGTATATATATATATACTTTCTTTCAGATCTTTAGGGTTTTGTTTCTTTCCATCATTATTTTAGTAGGCTTCTCTAACTGCCTCACAACTAACAGGAACTCCTAGAATGGCCGCCTAGCAGGTCAGCAGAACAGGGTTACTAGAACTCCCATCTAAAATAGGTCTTTCAATGCCAGACAATGCCTTACAGGAGGCAATGACAACTCAGACCTCCCCCAGATATACCTAACCTAAACCTGGGAATTCATGCCTTGATTGCTGGTCCCCAACAAACAAAAGAAAGTAATCCTCACTCGCACATATATCATTAATTGCTTAAGGGAATAAAACTAGAAAAGGGGACGAAACCACCTGGAATGGCCACAAGAAGATTCTTAGTAGCAAAGGCTCCCGCCAGCGACTTCGTCAACCTATATGGCGCAATCACTAAAACAACAAAGCATTAAACGTACCTGCACCAAATAGAGATAGGGCCCTCTTGGCCTTTAAAAAAATAGCACATTTTATTGCAAACTAACAGGACCTCTTGGCCTAAAGAGATAGATTATTAATTTGGAAAACAAAGGGCCCTCTTGGCCTAAAGAAATCAAACATTAACGACTTAAAGCAACTGGCCCTCTTGGCCTAATGGAATCAAACAAAACAACTCATAGAGATCCCTCCTCGAAAAAAGGTAAATATACGCAAATACACTCCATTCCAAGGGGAAAAAAAGGGCTCTCAGCCCTAAATTAAATGCATTAAATTATGGACCATACCTCTTGCATATGTAGCAAGAGGTGTACGCATAATATGTCATCGGATCAACCTATGGGTCCAAGATAATAATGGTAGATGGGTCCCATATCAACTATCGCTTGCCATATAACGTGTGGTCTGATAGCATCCCCCACAAGAAACCAGGTCCTGTCTCATTATCAATAGTAACATTCGGACTAGGACCACAGTTGAAAAAGAGGTCCTCTTCATAAGCAAAATTAGCTAAGGAATCTGCAAACTAATTCCAATCACGTGGAATCAGCTGAAGATATATGCTCTCAAACTCATCAAGTAGGGTTATAGCAGTGCCATGATACATACCAAGGAGAGGATTCCGGACTCTATATGTCCCATTGAGTTGAGTTAATATCAACTGGGAATCCCCTTTTATTAACAACTGCTAATGCCACCTTTCTTAGTAATATTTAGTCCCATAATCAGGGCTTTATACTTGGCCGTGTTGTTAGTGAATCCTACCCCGAGGTAAGCAACTAATTTCATTGTAACTCTACATCGGGGATCATGGATAACTACCCCAACACTTCCTTTTCTATTAGGGCCCCTGGATGCTCCATCAAAGTATAATGTATACGTCCATAATGGGTTTACACAGCCAGCCATCAAGAACTCCCCTATTCGTAATTATGATAGTCAAAGTTCAACACATTTAGAGGATGAACTGATGGCTCCATATCGCACCTTTGTCATTAAACTCAACAGGGATGCTTGTCAAGATTTGTAAGCCGTGATGGCAGAAAACTTTAATTTCCCACACAAAGGTACCGTCTTCTTGCTCAATCACTTTATATCCCTTGCTCCACCAGATAAGCCTCCCTTGATAATATCTTTGCTTGAGATATGGGTGCTCCAAATAAGGAATTAACTGCCCCATCAACAATTTAAGCTCTCCTGCAGGTCTCAAATCAGCCCCAGCATGGACCTGCAATGCATTTAGCGCATTAGCATATTTAGAAATAATAAGGTTTAATCTTATTAAGATTAACCTTATTCTTAAATTCCACTCCTTCTAGATAAGCTAATAGAACTGTAGAATTAATTTTACCTATCTGAACTATCTTGTAAGGGTCATCCCATCGAGGTTCCAACTTTCTTGGAAATAGCTCCCTACGCGCATCATAATATAAAACTAACTGCTCTTTTTTAAAAGTATATTTCTTTGCTTTCAGATCATGCAACCATTATTAAGATTAACCTTATTCTTAAATTCGACTCCTTGTAGATAAGCTAATAGAACTCTGAAATTATTTTTACCTATCCGAACTATCTTGTAAGGGTCATCCCATCGAGGTTCCAACTTTTCTGGAAATAGCTCCTTACACGCATCGTAATATAAAACTAACTGCTCTTTTTTAAAAGTATATTTCTTCGCTTTCAGATCATGCAACCGTTACATCCGACGTTTAGCTACCTCGTGGTGCAACAAACTCTGCTATTTGAGCTCGTGGGCTATAGTCGTAAACCGCTCAAATAGGGCATCTTCATCACCTAGAGAATGATTGATTGCGAATGTAATGGTTGACAACTCAATTTCAAAGGGTAAAACACACTCCTCCTCATAAACTAATTTGAATGGGGTGTGGCCAGTGGCTCGTTTAGACATCGTATTATACGCCCAAAATGCCACATATAATTTTGTATCCCAATCTCACTTCTTCTCGGAGACTATCTTGGATAGGATACCCACAAGATGCTTATTGGTACTTTCGACTTGTCCATTAGCTTGTGAACTATAGGGGGTCATCTTGTTATGCTTGATTTTCCAAGCTTTAGTTAGACTTTTAATCACTTTATTTTAAAAGTGAGTTCCACGGTTTGATACTATTTCTTTTGACGGACCAAAATGGCAGATGATTCACTCAAGCAAGAAACTGGAAGTCTCTTTTGCATTGTCTTGCCTCATCACCCATGCTTCCGACCACTTTGTAAAGTAATCAGTTGTTGCTACTATAATATACCTCTTCTGAGAAGTAGACGACGGGGTGATAGGACCCACAAAGTCAATGCCCCACTTCTCAAATGGAAGGATAACCATGATAGGCGTAAGTGGATGCTTCCTATTCTCTTGACTATCATGTATTTGACATGTATCACATCTCTTAACATAGTCAAATGAGTCTTGGAAGATGAATGGCCACTAATATCGAGCTCTTAAAGCTTTCTGTGCCGTCAGCCGCCTAGCAAAGTGCCCTCCACAAGCAAAGTCATGGTACTCTTCCAAAATAAAGGGAACCTCGTCAAGCATCACACATTGGTGATAGATATCATCAACACCCTACCGATATAATGTGCCTGCGATCAAGGAAAATTTCAATGCCTACTGCTTAATTTTCCTCTTCTTCGATTTTGATAAAGTAGCTCCAGTCTCTCCCATAGAAAGATATTGCGTTATAGTAGCATATTAGGAGGGAATAGATGCCATATCAATCTTGAACAAAGTCTCCATGTCACTTCCTTGAGCCAAGACCTCTTTTGGTTCTCTGAAATCCACAGGACACTCTACAATGCCCTGAAGCTTCGGCGGCTTGCTCTTAATCTCATACTCAAATTCTTGCAAAGTGATTTACCACTTTGCTAAATGGTCAGGTGGCTGTAACTTATTCAACAATAATCGAAGCTCTTCCACCTTCGTATAAAAAACCACCCTCTCATAAAGAATGTAGTGCCTGAATTTTTTGGTCGCAAATACCATTGCAAGGCACAATTTCTCGATATAGGTGTAGTTAATTTCCGATATGCCCAACTTCCAACTAGCAAAAGCTATCAGATGATACCACTTTTCCTCCCAAATTTGGGACAAACAGCAACTAATACTATACATAGTTGTTGCTGAAAATATATAGAATATTTCACCCCTTTTTGGTGCTTTTAAAACAAGTGCTTTGGCAAGCTCTTGCTTCACATCGTCAAAAGACACTTTGCAAGCATCACTCCATGAAAACTGACAATTAAAGGACAATAGGTTTATCAATGGCAACGTTCTTTCTGCCAAGGCATTGATAAACCTTTGATAATACCCTACTGAGGATAGAAAGCTATGCACTTTCTTTGGAGTACGCGGCAGACTCATGGCAACTATGACCTTGATCTTTTCAAGATCAGTCACAATCCCTACGAAACTTACCACATGGCCTAACAAGAGCCCATAGGGACTCCAAATATGCACTTCCGTGGGTTAAGAGCTATCGAAAATTGTCTGCAACGCTCAAAACACTTTCGCAAAATGATCAACTATCTATCCCTTATGGTGGCTGCCCCTAGATTGTCAATGAATACTTTCAGCTCCTCTCGCGAGATGTAACCAAAGGTCTTGTCGACTGTTCTCTGCCACGAGCATGGTGCATTACACAACCCAAATGACGTCACATGGTATGCAAAGGTACCAAAGATTGTAATAAACGTCGTTTTTAGCTTGTTTTGCTCAGCAATCGCCATTTGGTTATACCCTACAAACCAGTCCATAAACAAATAGATTTCCCTATCCACTAGTTGATCCAAAATTTGTTCAATAAACGGCAATGGGTAGTAATCTTTAACAGCCTGCTCATTCAACTCTCTAAAATCTACACAGAGACAGAATTGATTATTATTCTTCTTCCTGATCACAACTGGTGAGCACCATTCCGTATGCTAAACAGGGAAGATCAATCCTGCTTTCTACAACTTCTGTAGTTCCTCGTACATGTTAGAAGTCAAGCTCCCCGTGTAGTGTGTGACTGTCTTTATGTACTACCGACATGAGAGCTAGTGTACAGCTGTCTCCTGCTTGTGACTACATTAAATAAGTCGGTTAGCTAGTCGGTGACCTGACTATGGTTAGTCTGTCTAGTCAGCGGGTCACTTACTCTATGTTACTCTTGTATGTGTGTCTTACAAAATGATGGAATAATGAGAAGATGTGTGTGGAACCTGAATGGTTCAGTTCGTGCTCAACCCTGTCTCTCTCTCCTCTTCTAACATGGTATCAGAGCAGGACTTGGTGGATCTCTGAGAGCTGGAGAGAGTGAAGATCTACTTCCAGGAAGTGAAGACTCATTTTTCCTTTGTGCAGACAGGCTGCCATTGTGGACTGCAGGTAGGCATTTGTTCACTACACACTCCAGGTCAAGATCAGAGCTTGTGACTTCTTGAGAGCCTTGAGGAGGCTGTTTAGAGTGCATTTGGGTGTGGCATCAACATCACCATCATCATCTCCATCAGCTGGAACAGAAAACAGGAGTCTGCAATCAGCGTGATTGCACCTGGTTGGGCTGAAGGCCTGCACTGCCTATTGCAATCAATGGTCACCATAAATGGGTCATGAGAAGCATGTATATCTATTGTAAAAGGTCTTTGTGAAGTACATGGAGTAACTACTTGTGGTTGAGCTCTGATATGAGCTGAAATAGAGTGGGTAGAACTGTATAAATTGTCTGGACTGCTGTATACACAGCATACATGGAGTCTACAACACTTTGAAGAGCATTGGAAGCTCTAGAGTATGCCCAGAAGCACCTGTGAAGTATAGGTACATGCTGGAGACTACATGTACTTGTCTTGATCAATTGCAAGCTGAGTTTGGTGGCTGAAATACACAGATTTGAAGCTTCTTTTGTGGCTGAAAACTGTCTTGGATTGTGGGCAGCAAGCATTTTGCTTTCTACTGAAGCACAGAGTGACAGATGCAGACATCTGAAAGACATATATGCTATCATATGCATGTTAGAATTGTTTTGGGTTGAGAGGAGCATCAAATGCCACTGAATACTGGAAGTTTGCAGCTGAAGTAAAAGAAGTTTTGTCTTCTTGGGGTGAATATAAATTGCAGACATTTTGTTTGACTTACTTGTCAGATGTAGACAGGGTATTGTCACTATATAGTCATGTACTGACGGTGACATACTGAAGCAAATGTATGGTCTGATTTAAGGACTTTGTTGAGCTAGTTGAAGCGGGTTATGCTTGTTTATTGACTGCAATCTTTACATAAACTGTTGGCATTGGCACATGTTAAGAATACACTGGCTGATGTCTCTATGCTTATGTCTGAAGTGGCATATGTACGAGCAGTCAACTAAGCAGTTTTGGAACATGCATTACGTGTATCCAGGTGGAGTTTGACTTTGGAAAGGCTGCTGTAATTGCAGTTTACAGGTTTGGACTGCATGCTTTTGGACCCTGGCAGTGGATCTGCAGGAGTTAAATCTGAACCGAACATCAGGCATATGTAGTGGCAGTTGTCTTTATGAGTTGGATCAACCGATTGTGACTTTGGTTGGGCTGATATTTGACTGAAATTTACTGGTTTTTTTTTGCAATTAATTGCAGAAAACTGTCATAAACAGTTCCGGGCTGAAGTTGAACTGTTAAGAAGATCTTGGTTTGCAGGTAGCCAGGCAAGGTCTGCAACATGGCAAATGCTGATAGAACTGATAATGTCACCCAGATTGTGGGAGAAAAGCTTGATAGCAACAATTATGCAATATGGAAGTTCCGCATGGAGAACTTTCTGATAGGCAAAGGATACTGGGACTTAGTGACAGGTGTTGAGGCTGAACCTGAAGTTCCAGATAGGAATCCTACAGCTGATCAAAGACGAGCGCATCGAGCTTGGACGAAAAGAGCTCGCAGAGTTTTACATTGGCTATCATTATGTATCTCGGATGCTATGGTGATGCAGATCATGAACTGTAAATCCCCAGCAGATGCATGGAACATATTGGTCAGGTACTATGGCACAACTACGAGTGCCAGGAAGATACAACTGAAGCAAAAATTCAACAACATAGAGAGGAAGAACAGATCCATACAGGACTATGTCACGGAGATTGAAACCTTAGCAGATCAGCTCGCATCTGTTGGCTCATAGGTAGAAGATGAGGATATGGTTGCAGTGACCTTAAATGGCTTGGGTCTGGAGTACAAGTCTTTTGACACTTCAGTATCTGTGCGGGCTGAGATGCCTAATTTTAATGAGCTAGTTGCGTTATTGATTCATGAAGAGGTGAAGCTTGGCTTAGCTACAGGGTCCAGTAGCTCAAAGAATAAGGATGCAGTTTTTTATTCGAATCAGCGTGGTCGTGGTAGCCGTGGTAGAGGCTATGGATCTGGCAGAGGAGGCCAGCAGAATGCATCCTATAGTAATAGCAATCAGCAGTCATCAAATGCAAGAGGTAGTGGCAACTTTCGAGGCAGGGGGAGATCTAACTCCCATGGCAGAAGCTCATGGCAGCAGCAGCGTCAGTCAGACAATCCAAATAAAGATAAGGATTGTCACTACTGCGGAAAGTATGGGCATATTGCAAAGGATTGCTGGAAGAAGCAGGGAAATCAGAAGGGCAAGCAGCATGGACATTATGCTATGTCCAATCAGGCAGATGACTCTGGTGATAGACTGTTTTCCATGCAATATGTCAAAGATAAGGCTGCTGAAAATTCATCTGATGATGCAGTGTGGTACATTGACTCGGGGGCGTCGAATCACATGACCCCTCATGGTGATTGGTTCACGGATATGGTGGCTGAAAAGCATGGCTATGTATGCACAGGTGATGACACGCAGCATAGCATTGAGCATAAAGGCAAAGTGCCTCTGGTTGTACATGATGGCAGGAAGAAGAATCTTCATGATGTTTTTGCATGTCCCTTCGATTACGAAGAACCTATTGTCTGTGGGCCAAATGACAGAGCAGAACTTGCAGGTTTGCTTCAATAAGCATGGATGCTTTATTGAAGAGTTTGGAAATGGATGCAAGTTGATCGCGAAAGGCCACAGAAATGGAAGAATGTTCACTCTTGATGCTACACTGCCAGAGCTGAACTCCGCTATGTTTGCCCAGGGTTCTGGCACTATCAGGGACTTAGAGATTTGGCACAAGAGAGTGGGGCATGTCAATTTGCAGAGGCTACAGACCATACAGAAGAAGCAGATGGTAACAGGGTTACCTAGATTCCAATATTCAGATATTGGTCATGTATGCGAGGCTTGCCAGTTTGGTAAGCAGTCACGATTGCCGTTTGTCAGGCATGTAAGACAAAGTACATGACCACTGCAGTTAGTGCACTCTGATGTTTGGGGACCAGCTCATAATGCATCTATGGGGGGTTCCAGATACTATGTATCTTTCATTGATGACTACACTCGATATACCTGGCTTTACATATTGAAAACAAAAGATGAGGTCTTTGCTGTTTTTCAGAAATTTAAAGCACAGGTTGAGAAGGAATTTGAGTGTTACATCTCTTGCTTGAGATTTGATAGCGGTGGGGAGTATGTCTCCAATGAATTTGCTGATTTTTTGGCTGAAAATGGCATTCATAGGCAGCTAACATGCAGCTACACTCCGCAGCAAAATGGAGTAGCTGAAAGGAAGAACAGGGTTTTGATGGAAGCTGCTAGGGCCATGATGAATGAGAAGCATATGCCGCTTTACTATTGGGCAGAGGCTGTTGTGACAGTCGCATATATTTTGAACATGACTCCCACTGCAGGCATTCATGACATGACACCGTTTGAGAGGCTCTATGGCTATAAGTCGGATGTAAGACACATGAAGGTCTTTGGCTGTCTTGCTTATGTGCACATTCCAGATGAGAAAAGGAAAAAGCTGGATCCCAAAGCGCATAAGAGTGTGTTCATTGGATACTCGCAGGAGAAGAATGCATACAAATGTTATGATCCCTCTACCAAGGAGACTTTGGTAAGCAGGGATGTCATCTTTGATGAGTTGGGCTCTTGGTATGTATCACCAGTTGCAGTGCCATCCGATATGCCTTTCACTCATGTCTCTACAGTTGATATGCAGCAGAGCACTGCTATGACAGGACCTATCAGTCAGACAGTATCCCCATGGACAGGGAGATTGAGAGGCTCACCGTCCACTGACACGGGTATGTCAGTGAGGGGGAGACATGATGTCTTGGACAGCAAAGGAAAAGAGAAAGTTATTGAGGATGGTATGATGACACCTGGCAGAATGACTTCGGGCTATGAGTCGAGTGATACTTTAGACAGCAAACTTGGTATTCTGACTGTCTATACGCTTGGCACGAGGCAGAACAGGTACATTCCGCCTCATGAGAGAGGTGAATCGAGTAGTGCACCACAGCTTAGACGCTCGCAGAGGGTCAGATATCCTGTTGACAGGTTGACATACAGTGGCTACTCTGCAAAGCATTATGCGTACATGACAAAAGTGATGGAGATCAAAGAACCAGGTACTTATGCTGAAGCAGCAAAGGATGAAAATTGGTGCATGGCTATGGACGAAGAGATGAAAGCCTTGGCTGAAAATCAGACTTGGGATTTGGTACCACTACCTGAAGGGAAAAAGCCTGTTGGCTGCAAATGGGTTTATAAAATCAAATGTAAGTCTGATGGCAGTGTGGAAAGGTACAAAGCAAGGCTGGTCGCTAAAGGATATGCTCAGCAGTATGGCTTGGATTATGATGAAACATTCAGCCCAGTTACAAAAATGGCAACCATACGAACTGTTATTGCCTTGGTTGCTGCTAAAGGCTAGAAATTACAGCAGATGGATGTTAAGAATGCATTTCTTAACGGTGACCTAGCAGAGGATGTCTATATGGTTCAGCCGGAAGGGTATGTGCACCCTGATTTTCAGCATTATGTATGCAGGCTGAAAAAGGCATTATACGGGCTGAAACAGGCTCCGAGAGCCTGGCATGCTAGGATCAGCAGTTACTTGCAGAGTCTTGGATTTGTTGTTGGCAGGGCTGGTCATAGCCTGTTTACAAAGAAGACTGACAGTGGCTTGGTAGTACTGGTCATATATGTTCATGACCTGATAATCACTGGAGATGATGACATGGGAATTCAGCATGCTATGAAGATGCTGAAATCTGAATTTGACATGAAAGATCTGGGAGATCTAAAGTATTTCTTGGGTATTGAGGTTGTACCAGCTGAAAATGGCTTATGGCTGATGCAGAAGCACTATGCCATGGAAATGCTTAAGAAGTATGGCATGGCTGAATGCAAACCACTGGATACACCTCTGGACCAGAATGTAAAGCTAGACATGAACACTGGGGCTGAAGTAGAAGATGTGACTATGTACAGGCAGATGGTCGGCAGTCTGATTTACTTGACCATCACTAGGCTTGACTTGAGCTATGTAGTAGGGCTGATAAGCCAGTTTATGCAGAAGCCGAGAAAGACGCACTTGGATGCAGTTAGACGCATCATGAGGTATATTAAGTCCACTGTAGACTATGGGATGTTCTATGTCAGAGATAAGCCCTTGACACTGATTGGATACACAGATGCAGATTGGGCAGGATGCTCAACTGACAGACGATCTACGAGTGGCTATGCATTTGGCTTTGGTAGCGGCATGATCAGTTGGAGCAGCAAGAAGCAGCCTACGGTTGCTTTATCTAGTACTGAGGCAGAGTACAGAGGGGCTGCATTGGCAGCATGTGAGATTGCTTGGTTGCTCAAGCTTATGGCTGACTTGGATATTCAGGTTGATGCTCCAGTGAAAGTGTTATGTGATAATCTGAGTAGTGTACTCCTGGCCATGAATCCAGTTTACCATGCCAGGACAAAACACATAGAGGTACACTACCACTTTATTCGTGAGATGGTCCTTGCAGGAAAGGTTGATCTTATGCATGTGAGGACTGATGAGCAGGTAGCAGATATCTTTACCAAGTCTCTGGGTAAAGATAAGTTTTGTGGTTTTAGACAGCTACTTGGTGTGCAGATGCTATCTTGAGCTTGAGGGGGAGTGTTAAGAGTCAAGCCCCCTGTGTAGTGTGTGACTGTCTTTATGTACTACCGACATGACAGCTAGTGTACAGCTGTCTCCTGCTTGTGACTACATTAAATAAGTCGGTTAGCTAGTCGGTGACTTGACTATGGTTAGTCTGTCTAGTCAGCGGGTCACTTACTCTATGTTACTCTTGTATGTGTGTCTTACAAAATGATGGAATAATGAGAAGATGTGTGTGGAGCCTGAATGGTTCAGTTCGTGCTCAACCCTGTCTCTCTCTCCTCTTCTAACAGTACAACCAATCCCTTAATTCAAAAGGCATATGCCTTACTTTCTGATGTACAGTGCGGGTACCTTTCTTTACAGGAATAGTATGCACGGCTAGACTGGGAGGAATACCCCGAAGTTCGTCATAGCTCCAAGCAAAAATTGTCACAAAACTCTCGAATTAAGGACACTTAATCCTCTCTTTCTTCTGCACTGAGCATGGACCCTAATTTAATTGGCCATGAATCATTAAGTGTACCAAGATCCAGCTCAATAATGTTCGCGTCTCTTATTCGATCATGAGGATCTATCGGCTCATTCAAGGTTATCTGATAAGTATCCTCTATAGTGGACCCTTCCTTAGATCCATCACTCGATGATGTCTCACTACTAGATGGATCATCTAGTGTTTCTAGTTCAGTGCAGGATAGGGGAGCTCTCTCACTTTGGGGAGACTCAAGGTAAGCATCCACTATTACAGGATGGGCACCTTGACCTAAAATCACTCGACCAGCAGGTATATCGAATTGACAGTCTGTCCATAGAATCCATGGCCTACCTAGCAAAACTCGATAGCTAGGACGTCCTGCAAACCTTATCACCCTAAAAACCAGATAGCATTCCATGCTCACAACTGTAACCTGGACCTTAATAATGCAGCCTTCTGGTTGTCTTAGATTATCATCAACCATCCTAAGAAGTGTGGAGCCGTCTTTTTGGATCTGTAGACCTAACCTCTCTATCAAGTCTGAACTTATGATATTGACAGAGGATCCAGTTTCCACGATAGCGTGCTCCACTAATATTCCATCCACATATGCTAAAACCCTAGGGCAATACTTTTCAGCATGATAGAACCAATCTTCCCCCACTCTAGCTATGCCCAAAGGTTCTACTATATACCCTTTACGAAGGATTTTCTTGAATTCCTTGCATACTCATGGAGAAAGTTTAATCAATTGCAAGAGATTCACGTCTGGTTTGATTTCACAAAGGGAACTTGCTAGGTCAAAGTCGTGGTAATTAACCAAAATTCTCTTCTCGTGCCAAACCATTCTCTCCTTTGGTCTTTCCATCGGTTTTAGTGCCTCTTTTTTAGCCTTTACCTTCTTTCTTGGCAATCCTTTATCCTCCTTGGGATCGACTTTACTACAAACAGGTCTTGACGGTCCACCTTCCTTATCAAGATTTAGGACTCGCTTTTCCCTAGGATCTTGCTTGGGGCTTCTCTCAACAGATTCTGCATTATCTTTTTCACCCTCTTTAGCCTTTTGGCCTCTTGTTACGGCTCATAGATTAGAAGTTTCAACATCATTAACACGTACAGCCTCAATAAGGCTGACTCCACTACCATGAGGTAACTCCTCTACAACAGCCTTTCCTCTTTGCAGTATTTGCCTTGATCCATTGTCTTGCTGGAGATTGTTTCCTTGTGCGCGATGGTTAACTAGACCCCATTGTTTACTCCCTTGTTGGAGAGAACTGATCTTACTCCAACAGGTAGTAGCTAAGTGGCCAGACTTCCCGCAGATATCACATTTGACATTCAGGTAATTCCTAGGGAAATATTGGCCACCACACCACTTACAGCTGAATCTTGAGGGGCCACCCTCTTCAGGGCATCAGCTCCCTATCAAATTCTGTTGCTTCTTAAGGAAATTGACATCCACAGCTATTTGTCGATACTGTTCAGAGATCATTATCAGTGTAGTGCTTCATCATATCCTTAACTTAGCTTTGATAGCCCCAAATCGGTTAAACCAATTGATAAATCTTTGTAAACCTAATAGTTTTCAGCATCAGAAAGAATTGTCCATTGTATCATGTGTCAAAGGATTTAACATACAGGCTGATCCATCTTTTCTTAAAGAAACTAGGTTAACTTCACCAAGGACATTAGAAGCACTCGACTCATAGCCGCAATCGTCACTCTCTCGCCCCATGGACCTAACCACTTGATTAGGAATTATCCGCTGACCAACTGGGACAACATTAGGATTCATTGTTTGGTTTCCACCACTTTTTAGCGAGGCCGCCTGACTAGCCATAGGCATAGTCATGCTAGGAGGAGCTGGCAACATAGGCAAATTTGACATAATATTCCCTCCACCACCGGTATTTAACATGGGGTCCCCTTGACTCCCATTTGTCAAGGCCAAATTATTACCATTCCAATTTATCCTTGCTGCATAAGCCCCTTGCAAGCGCGACTCTACTTCTTCTGGTTGGGTAATGGCAGTGTCAATAAAATCCAATCCATGCAGGAAATATTGCAACTGTGTAGCCGTTGGAATGGGAATATAAGCATTAAGTTTGCGAAGAACTTGCTTTAGTTTCTTGGCATATGCCTGGACATTCTCATTTGGCTCTTGGCGTGTTACATTCAGAACATGCAACCAATATTGTCCACCCTTCTCAGGGGAAAACTCCCTATGGAAAGCCATAAAGAATTGGGCACTACTAGTTATGGTTTTGGCTTCTAGACCTTGATACCACACTGCTGCTCTTCCTTTTAATGTCATGTTGAAGAACATCATTAGGTGTCCTTCATCTTTGATTTGATAGTTGAACATGAGTGTTTGAAACTCCTTAATGTGGAGTTCTCCATCTTATTTTGCTAACCCATGGAAAATGGGCAGCAGTGCTCGTAATGGCAATAAATCCGGTGTACCTGCTGGAATTGCGATAGGTTGTGCCATGGCTACAACCGGATTGACAACAAGAGTTTGTGTAGGCAACACTACACCCCTACTTGTTGTGGGTTGATTAACTGGAAATAGGGAAGTACCAAGACTTCCACTTGCACTCAAAGAGCTACTCGTAACACCCAGGTTACTCGAGCCACTGCCACTTATGTGTAACGGGCTGCTCCTTTGAGAAGAATAGCATCTTACAATCTCAAACCGCCGTCTCTCCCTCTCAGCACGTTCTGCTTTTTGTATTTAGGCTTGATGGTCCTTGTCAGAGGACATGAAGCAACTTTTTTTCCCTAAAAACCCTAGATTCGAGAGCCACCACTTATTGGTGGCTCCTAGCAGACGCACCACTGATGGGACCTAAAATGGGCTGGCACTGACTAAGGCACTAGCCGAGCCTCATAAATATGACAAACAACCCCACCACATGGCCTCGTGGGCCAAGAGTGCCTAAAACCCACTTTGCACTAAATACTTATGACGATTTTTCGTTTGTATCCAATATGTAGTCCAACGTTCATCTTCCCATCTCCTTAGAGGGAGATCCCATAACATATAGACATAATGCCTCGTAATACACACATAGGGAAGCACCTCTCGGCGGATTGCCGTGGCTCCACTACGACTCTCCTACATCTCAAGGATTAGCCCCAAGATGCGTCGCTAACACATATAACATTTGCACAAACTCCACTCTTTCATAATTCAGTGTTCCAAGAGAGTTGGATTTGCCTCACAAAACTTTCCCCAATGGAAACACTCGTCTAAACCTACAGCTTAGGTTTCATGTCCTCTCAGCGTTGGTCAAAGTTTATCAAACAAGTGCAATGCATTCCAGGAGATACCACATGGTATGCTTAATGCAAGGTATATGACAATTGTGCGCAACCATTTTATGATTAAAAACAACCATGTGGGGCACGAAAAACAGCCCTTTCACGAATTTTAACTAAGCGTTATGTGATGCGCTGCTTTAGGGACTAGCATCGGAACTTCCGTGCTACTATCACCTATTTTTAATTATGGAACGATCCTAAATGCTATACACAAAGAGGAAATTTAGAATTTGTATATTTTTAGCAATTAGATCGTCACACAAACTTCATTCCCCCCTTACCGTTTAGGTGTTGCTGCGGTGCATAGGTGTAAATAGTTGTTTTGTATCATTTTTGTATGTAAAAAGTAATAAACATGGACTATAATATAAAGGACAAGGCCAAACTGAGGCTTGAACTCATGCTTTAACCTTGCCAAGCATTTATACACATAAATCTTATTTTTCCATTTTTTTTTAGCACGGAAAACTCAAATTTTTTCACTTTTTGCTATTTTTCTCTATTTATTATTCATAAAAAATAGATATTTTTTTATTTATTTATATTGGCTTATCATCTTGACTAAGACTTAACATTTTCTCTGATTTGATCCCACTTTCATCCCTTTTCTCCAACTCAAAAATCGAAAAAAAACCACTATTTTTCACTAAAAATGACATTTTACGGGTTTTAAAGAATTAATAACGACTCTAAATCATCACGGATTCTGTATTTCTGTAATTTCAGCCCTCAATCATGATGTAAACAAGGTTCTAACAAAATTTCATTGCATATGAACAACATTTGGACCATGAAACAACAAAAATAATCAAATTTCTTTGTAAAATTGAAGCATACCACGTGTCTTCTATGTTGTGGGTTTTTAATCATTATTCTGAGTAGCCCACAGACCAACCAGCAACCATTCTTTAGTATTGAACCTCTTTCCTCAGCCTCCTCTTCATCTTGAAGCAATCCGATCACAGCCGAACAGGAATTCTTCAGCCCCTCTTCTTCTTGAATTCTTGCACATGAATAGACTCTATGCAGGAGAGAGAGGGAGGAGAGAGAAATACTGGTTTTTGTTCTCTTCACTCAGTGCATCATCTCTTGATTGGTTTGTGGCGATGGAGAGAGAAGGATAGAAGCATTCCAAGACCAGGAGCATTCCTCATGATTCACCCGGTCAGAAAATCATCATTTTGAGAGAAAATAGGGGGTGCAAAACACTGACGCCCCCACGTCCCCGCCATCGTTTCAAATCGTGGGCATTTCTTGCCCATAAGCTCTTTTAATTAGAGCTTTAAACTAAATGCCCAAAATATCTAGTTCATGCTTTTGCATTCACACTCTTGGTCAAATGGTTTTTTCAGATTTGAGGGGGCAAACGACATCAGATTCGAGATCTGTCTATACCGGTAACTCCGTGGCATCGAAATGTACAAAGTTGGGCGTTGTCACGCTCTTCTCGGCTTCGAGATCCAGTAGCTGCTTCACAACCTCAAACCTTACGGGGATTAAATGGGGGATCAAACGATCTTGGAATGAAGATCTGACGCTTGCGTTGGATTCCTGACGTCATTTTATATCTAGGAAAACTCCAGCTCAACCATCCGCCATCGTTTGATTTCCATGAAAATAAGCACTAGCACCTTAGGAACTTGCTGCTTAAAATTGTCGTGATTGCCACCGCCGCCTTCGAGGAAGTCTATTTTCCCCCTTATATTCGTAAATTTTGGCTATTTTTAAGCACTTCTTGGCATAAAAAATCATCTGTCAATTGGACTGAGTAAGGAAATACTTAAGTACCCTCTGATCACTGTGTACTCTGAATCGGTTTCCATACAAATAATGGTGCCACTTCTTAATTGCATGAAAGATAGCCAAAATCTGTTGGTCATAAGCATTCATGGCCATTTCTTTATCAATAAGCCTACGGATCTCAAAGGCAATCCCTCCATGCTCATGTAGCAAAACAATCCCAATGCCACGGCCACTAGCATCGCACTGTATAGTAAATTCTTTGGAAAAGTCCAGACGTACTAAGATAGGAGCAGAGGTAAGGAGTCCCTTTAACTAGTTGAAGTTGCTATCTGCAAGAGCATCCCAAAAGAAAGCCTCCTTCTTCAACCTATTAGTCAAAGGAGCTACAATGGCTGCATAATGCTTAATGAATCGGTGATAGAATAAAGATAAAGCAATGAATCCTCTAAGAGAAGTAGTAGTAGTAGGTGTTGGCCAATCTTTTATACATTGCACCTTCTTGGGATCAGCCTGTATTCCTTTTTCACTAACAATATCTCCCAAGTATTCCACTTCAGTCTGCATGAAAGAACACTTCTTCTCCTTAGCAAAAAGCTTGTGATGTCTCAATATATCAAAAACCCTCCTCATATGTGCAAAGTGATCCTACTATAGATCAAAATGTCATCAAAGAACACCAAGACAAACTGAAAGAGGACAGGCTATAAAATTTTATTCATCAGGCTTTGGAAGCTAGCTGGAGCAGTTGTAAGCCCAAATGGCATTAGTAAGAAATGATAGAGCCCTTGATCAGTCCTGAAAGCAGTCTTGACTTCATCACCCTCTCGCATGCGAATCTCATGATACCCTGACCTCAAATCAATCTTTGTAAAGAATCGAGCCCCCTTGAGCTCATCAAGCAAATCATCAATCCTGGGTATCGGATACCTGTTCTTCATTGTGATCTTATTAAGATCCCTATAGTCAATGCACATTCTGAAAGATCCATCTTTCTTATAGACTAACAGAACTGGAGATGCATAAGGTGAAGAACTTGGTTCAATGAATCCCATCTAAAGAAGTTCCTTGATTTGCTTGGCTACTTCCTCTCATTCACACTTTGATAATCTGTAAGGTGGCTTATTGATTGTCTTTGAGTTAGGCTCCAAATCAATGGGGTGATCTACTGCTCTCTTGGGAGGCAATGAAGTAGGTACCTCAAACAAATCCCTATACTCCTCAAGAAGAGCTATCAAGGTTGGATGGTTTGCTGAATTATTGGGCTGATCTTGCATCTCTTTATTCAAATGCAAAATAAATATTTGTGAGTGCCTCTTGTACTACCTTTTGAGTTGTTGAATGGTAATAAGCTGAAAATCTGATCTACTAGGAATTCCCTATAAATGGATAAGCTATCCATTGAAGATAAACTCCATATACAACTGTGAGAAATCCATAGTGATCCTGCCTAATGTCATCAACCAATCACAACCGAGTACAATGTATATAGACCCCATTTCCAAAGTGATCAAGTTTACTTTTGCTTCAAAATTTTCAGTCAGCTGTAAAGAAACCTGTGGGCATATCTATGTGCTGATTTCCTCTTCACCATTGGCCACTTGAACTCTAATGGGCTACTGTAAATTTGTGGGAATACAATTCAGCTTGTCCATGATGGACTTATTCACAAAACTATGAGTACTGCCGCTGTCTATTAGAATGAACACTGGCTTTTCACAAATATTTCCCTTCATACGAAGTGTATTAGGGCTCTTAGATCCTGTCCAAGCATCCATGGAAATAGAACAATTAGTGGCACTAAGCGGCTCATAACAAGTCCCACCTGGATCAAAAGGAAAAGAGTTGGCTCGATCATAGAAATACTCTTGCCCAACTTCTTCCTCAAGATCTTCATTTTCAGCATTAATTTCAATTGCATTAGCTTCATCCACCTCATCTTCAAAATTCTCAAAGACTAATATACTCTGAAGCTTGGGTTTGACATTTTTGTATACACACTTTGAGGCATGATCAAGTGTATACTTCTTCCGACACTTGAAACATAAGCCTTTCTCCTTTCTTTCTTTTTAAAGATCCATAGGAATAGACTTAGGATTCATGTTGGCTGAAATGGATTTAGGCTTGTTGTTCCCTTGTTTGAAGTCAACTGTAGGACTATTTGCTATCCTGAAATTACTTTGAGGTCTAGAAGCATTTAATGGAGGATAATTTGGTACCCGTAAGCTCCCATTTGGCACAAGATTGCTGCCATAACTATTACCAACTTGCCCCTATTTAAAAACAGTCCTTGGCTGTCCAAAACCAGGCTGAAATGAAGATTCTCTTCTATATTTTCTCCCATAGCGCTCCGCAAGCTGAATAGCCTTAAAGAGGGAAGTAGGGTTTTGTGCCATGACATCAACTGATAAAGATGGCTCTGAACCATACATATACTTGTGGAGTTTAGCCTCATCACTGATGCTTTCTACATACATGGTTAGGTTGAGAAATTGGTTAGTATACTCTCTTACACTTAGGCCTCTTTGTTCCAAACCATACCATCTCCGTGTCAATTTCTCTTTTTCAAGAGGGGAGACATACTTCAGCCATAAGTGCCTTGAAAGCTTCCCAATTCTCTACAAATATGTTTTCTTTTTTAATATACCTCCACCAAGTATGGGCAAATCCCTCCAAATGCAAGAAAGAAAAATGAATCTTCATGTCATCAGTTTTAGGGAGTATGTCAAAGTAGGATTCCATCTTAGAGGTCCACTCCTCTAAATCAGATGGTGAAGATGACTGAACATTAAATTTAGCTAGAAAAATCTTGTCCTTTAGCTCTCTTTCATGGAATGGTTGCTGTACCAAAATAGGTTGATCATGAGTACCATGTATGGAACCTCCAAATTGAGACGAAAATCTCCCAATAGGTGGTTGAGAACCACTATGCAACCTTCGTGTTGGTAGAGGACCCTTAGAGATTTGAGTATTCAGCCCAAAAGCTTGAGAGTTAGCTCCATTCAAGTTGCCCAAATAGTCATCATGCCTTTGTGAAGCCTCACCTACTTCATATTGGCTATTTGGAATGCCTCTTCTTCCAATAATCCCATGACCATGACCATTTTGGTTAGGTGTCTGAAAAGGGACTGAAGGCTCACTGTTTGAATAAGATTTCTCCTTAGCTTCTTTAGATCCCATTTGTATTTGCATCCATTGGGAGAGTTATACCATAATTTGAGCATTAGATTCCATGAACTTATCAATAGAAGCCTCTATTTGAGTTGTTGAATCCACTAACTTCTCAATGGAAGACTTCGTTTGATCAATAGATAAAACCATTTGCTCCATTCTTGATAATAAGGCCTCATGATGTTCCCTATGTCTTTGTTCATCGATGCACAATGTATTATTGAGTATACTAACTTCCCTTTGTTATTGAGGATCTTCAAGGCTCTCTTGAGATGCATTATCCAACATGGAATCCCTAATTTGTTGAGCATAATCTTTCTGGACCTTATTTTTACCCTTATGTCTTGCCATAATAGTGCAGTCCTGTAGTACCCCCTATCAAAAAAATGGCTATAACTTTTGCTAGGAAACTTTGATCTCAAATTTTTTTTAGCTCAAATCGAAGCGAGCCCTCTTTGAGATGAGCTATAGCACTCTATAACATATTTAGGATGAAAAATTCTGCAACTCGATTTCTGAGTCTGAAATGTCCAAGCCTGCACCCTCTTTTAACCTGTAACTGCCCTATTTTGACCCTGTAAGGCAAGATAATAACCCCAGATGTTTACCAAACCCTGTAAAAGGATGAGCAGGACCTGCGGGTACCCTATAGTACCTGCACTTGTACTTCAGTAATGAAGGGTGTACCTGTAACAACCTGTAAATACCTCCTAATACCCTGTAAAATCCCTGTTTTACCATTTTTGAGCCTGAAGATACTTGAGCTTTAGAAATTCTTCAATCTTCAATTCTCCACTTGCTATACTTGTGTGAGGGATAAAACCACATGATAGGCTCCCTACATGGGCTTCAAATCACTGAGAGGTGGGCAAAGTCCCCCCCGGATCGGTTGGTTGCACCCCTTCAGGATCTTTGATAATGAGGGAGGGTCACCTCTCTTTTGTCCCACTATCTCCCTCGGCATCAACCTTTTTCCTCGGTGGGTATATCAACATGGAAATAGCTTACTAATCTAATCAATCAGCATGAAATGCATTTTTGAAATATTCATTTAGCCCCTTTCATGAGATGCAATTGAATGAAATCTTGAAATTTTGGATAGGGAAAGGGTCTTACCAATGCAATTCAGTGACTCATTGATTGTCAGTACTTACCTTTTACAATATTTCAGCTTGGGTAAAAGAATTCAGCCAATCAATGGATTAGAGTGAACGAATTCATCAATCAATAGATTCAATCAATTGGATTCAAGTGTTATGCTGGAAATTTTAGATTGAAGCCTCTAATTCACTAATTAGAACTAATATGCATAGAGCAAGAATTGCATTACATAAATGGATTGATTCAAGCAAGGGTTGACTGAAATTTTATGGATATTATTAAATTCTTTAATCTCTCAATCAAATGGATAAAGCTTAGCAAATGGATTAATGAGAGAGATTAAGAATTGAAGAAGAGTACCTTTGACATGGTTGATGATGACTAGATCAATCTTCATATGCTTAATAAAGCCTTCGATGGTCCAATGTTGCTAAAATAATCTTCAAGACTTGTGTATTCAATGCTTAAGAACAATTTGAAGCTTCAAATGCTTGAGATTGAAGCATTAAACCCGTTTCCCCCAAATTTTGGCTCCATGGAAGCTCTTGAGCTTCAATCTTTGACCATTCTTGCTTAATCCTTGCAATTTGTTGAAGAATCCTTACTGAAATGATCCCACGGGCTGAAAAGATGAAGAATATTCAAGAAATTATTGAGAAATGAAAGCTTGGGCTGAAGCTTTCATGGCTGCCCATGGACTGTTCATGTAGGGTTTCAAGAGAGTGAAAGGATGAAGAATATAGCCGCATTTTGGAGTCTACACATCAAGGAGTTGAAGAAGTCACTGCCAAAGACCATTAAGAAGCACCATAGCTGAAGATTGGCTGAAGATTGATGAAGAGCAGGGCTAGAAAAATCAACGCAAATTTTGGGCTGTTGTCGTGCTCACGTGGCTGATCTTCCAGTCCATAAAATGGTATGCAACCTGTTGCATTTGTTGCCTAGAATGCCATTATACAAGCCATTGATGAAGGAGAGCAATGATCAGTGAATAAGGAGAAGATCTCAGCTGGAAAACTCCATGGAAGCTTGGCCAAAGCTTGGAGAAAGAGGAAAGGAAGACCTCTTTTGAAAAGTAACCACAGTTTTATCCCAAACTAAGCCTAGTGAACTCTTGTTTATCCTAGTTACCTCCAATTTTGCATGAAATTTGATGATGACCTGGCACTTTAGCAATCCTCCGCCATATCTGACCTTGGAGATCTCTAGATGTAGTGTCTTACTAACTATAGATGGTCTGCAACACTCCACTAGTCATTTGTCTTGTACAATTCTTGTCTGAAATTGATTTTGATGGAAGAAAATAGGACTAAAAATAGAAGGGAAAAATGGATCAAAGACCAATGCTCTGATACCACTTGTCAAAGAGTGAACTAGGGAGAGAGAAAGAGGAGAGAGAAGACTGCAAAAGAGAGAGAAAGAGTGCAGGATGAGTGAGAAGAAGAGTGACGAGAGGGGAGAGAAAGACTAGATTTAGAGAGAGAAAGATAGAAAAGAGGGAGAAGCCATGGAAGCTGAGAGCAAAGTGGGAGAGAAGGATAGTAATTGTATTAATGTGTCGGAAAGATATGAAAAATTACATGTCCTCTCCTTTTATACCAATGTCAGTGTGACATGGCATAATATCAATATTATTTACACTAAGTCCTTATTCCCAGCTTCTTACAAAAAGTCAGTCTTTAAAGTTGAAGAGGTTTTGATTGTTAGGCATATGTGTGGGCCCTATGGTTGAAGACCATCACTAGCAAAAATAGATGGCATTGATAGAATGCAAGATGTATGCACAAATGTATCTGAGGTGGATAGATTTATGGATGCATGTGTGTTTTATTTGATATGGATCCCTCACTTTGCACATGTAGTTGATGCTCTATATCAGCTCTTAAGGAAAGGTAAGAGGTTTCGCTCGAAAAGGAAGCATCAAGAAGCAATGAAGAAATTTAAGCGGCTCTTAAAATTTTCTCCTACATTGAGAAAGGTTAATTATTCACATGGAAAGCCTATCATTATCACTAATACGATCCCAATCAGCATTGGATGGGAAGTTGGGCAAGATGACGAGAAAGGCAATGATATACAATTTGGTTTGGTGCTAAAGTATTGACCAAAAGAAAGAGAAAATATCCACAAGTAAAAAGAGAATTATGGGGAATTGTGACAGCCCTTGAATGTGATAATGAGTATTTTATCGGTGCTTGTGACTGAGACTGATTGTTTGCTAGTATTGGGTATGATTACTAGTTGTGCTACTCCAAACATTGATATGGTCTGGTGGATTGCATACATCAAATCTTTGAACCCTGAATTTTAGCATATTGCAAGAAGAGATAATCCAGTGGTGGCACACATGTTATCTCATGCATGCTATGAGAATGAAGATGGGATGATGGATGAGAAGGAAGAATATGACTTTCTTGCAATTGAAAATGATGTTTTGATTGGTGAAACTAAATTTGTAGTCATTGTAACTACAAGTACAACTCTCATGAATGCAAGGATAACATTAAATGTAGTAAATACATCAGTTGGTTTATCAAGTATAAGTGTTCTAAGAGTAAATTTAGCAATGCAAGGAGTTGCTAAAATACTAACAAAAGCCTGGATAGCAAATAAAAGACACTTTAGATGTTATGTATATTGTGGAGAAGTATTTTTGGAAGACAAATATACAGGAGAGTTATTGAGAATTAGTCAATACCTTAACACATTAACAAAGAGAGATAAGTAATCAAATGTAGAGAAGATCAAGTTGAAAGCCTATGGGTTTTTGTTAAAAGATGAATAGTTGTGGAAACATGTTAAGAAGAAAGAAGGTATGCCATTGCAAGTTTTGGGTATGCTAATCTATGCTAAGATCTTGACATGGAGCCATAGGACAGATCACATTTGCATTTGCATGTCCAACTCATTGATAATTTTCTTTTATTGGTACTTATGTATATGCTTTTTTAACTAACATATTTTTTGCAAAATTAGGTTATTGTGCTTTGCCTAAAGCCATATATTGATTATACTAACATCATTTTTTGACTCTGCAGGTTATTAAATTGAAAATTGTGAGAGTAGGATGAGCCAAGGGATAATACTTGAGGAGCTACAAGAGATCTTTGTGAGTTTTGCGAGTGCTTCAAGATGTGGACATAATAATATACCACCAACAAGGTTATTGAGGGTCATGCACCTATTCACAATGACCTAGCAAGATAAATGTGTTGTCCATATCGTTCTATCTTTTCTCAAAATCTACCTCTAGAAATCTAGATGGACCTCATTAGACAATTGGCCCTATGTTTTCCAATACGACTTTAATCCATTGTACATCGATTATGATTATTGAGAATCTACAATAATCTACTCAAATACCACTTTGTAGATTGCCAAAATACTCCATGTCATCTACTATAATATTTGAATCTGTGGCCCGCCATTGACTCTCTTGCTCAAAATTGACCATGATATCATAGTCTGTCATGGAGCACATTTTGTCAATACTCTCAACTCAAAAATATCACCCATGTGACCATGCTATGTTTTATTGTGCATCAAAATGGCTAAGTTAATTGCCTTGTATAAAATCTAGATACAACAACAAAGAAAGTATGTGGTTACCTTTTTAGTACATCCCCTCAAGAATTTTCACTCCTCCCTAGAGAGTTCTACCCCTTTGTATGAATCTATAGTAAAGACATCATGAAACCAACTTGTAGGTATGAACCATGGTATCTCCTCCATTCCCTCTAGATATTGAACCGATCATCACTGGCATGTGCTATGCCTAAATTCTAAATGTGCTTCCTCCCATTCCTTTTTTACCTACTCGTACCTATCAAGCCACTTCTCCATGGATATATGGTGTAATATTAAAAAATGATTCACTTTCTTCTCCATGGCACCATCCATCCTCCTTTCTATCCCATTTTCAACCACCACATCTCCTATCAATGTGTCATCATCCTTTAGTATCCATACTATACTGTTATTTGAATTCACCGTTGTTGGCAGTCCCCCTGCAAAATATACACCAATGTCTCAGATACAAGCCAAGATTTAGCCATGTTGTCCACTGGAACAAAGCCATTTATGGTTTTCATGAAGCTCTCCAAGAACATCCATTGGGTATGGACAATTCCTGTAGTCTCCACTTCATCAATGAGATGTACTAGGAGGTGAGTTTGTATCATAAGCATGCTTATAGGCAAGTACTTATCAAAGAGATAGATTCTCTTTATGAATCCTTGCCTTTCAAATTCAGTAGAGGATGACTTGATCTTCTTCTATGAGATCCATTGCACTAAATTTGACAACTTATAAATTGACAAACATATCTCTAGATTGAGATACCCCACAATTGCAATCAATAGTATAAATTGCCAAAAATTTAAAGAATTATAAATATCAAATCAATACAAAATAGTGAGATGCTAACTGTACTTACTATCAAGGCTAGGAAAAATGTAGTATATCTTGCATCAATCATGGGATTTTAGTCGTATTAGTTGGTCATCTTTAGAAAAAGTTAACTTGAGAGAATGCATCATACCCATCAAACCTAATAGTTTTCTTTAGCATGAATTCCTCTTTAGTTGATTGGACCAAGGAGCATGAGGTAGTTACATATGACCATCAAAGCTCAAAGTGCCTCCATCTTGCTTATCTCCTTGAAATCTATCCGTGCCCCTATAGTGTCTCTCTTTCTTATGATATGGCCCCACAATAAGTTGCAATTGCTTAAAAATGTACATGGGATCAAACAAATGGTTGATCTATAAGTGGATCCAATATGGAAATTCATAGAAAATTGAGAATTGTTGCATTTCACTTGAAACTGACTCCTCATGGATCATTTTTCACTCATATCAACTTTGGGCATTTATTCGTGTATTAGAGGTCCTTCAAGAAAATGTGCTCTCAATTCATGGGCCTTTGGCAAGAATGCAGGGTGCCCCTAATATACAATATTTTTCATGGTCCGTGATCTTTCCAAGTCTAACTATGGTCCACACAATGGACATTCATGATAACTTGAGGTAACCACACATATCACAATATCCCTATCTAGTCAACACAAATATAGATGAGCCATGTTAGATATCTACAATGAGAAGGGAGGCTTGTTTACATGAGCACTATAATGAAGCATTCAACCAAGAAAAGAAATCTAACTGAAAATGAAATAGAAATAAAATAACAAAGAACTATTGCACCAAAACATCTTGCCATGTATTAATGATGAGAGTTTCAAAAATACATGACTGCCATGGCTGATGCTTCATCTAGCAAGAAGAAAGCTAACATTAAGAAAGTGAACATTAATTTTTTTGTGAATGAGCTAAAAGATGTCTTCTCTTAGCCTCTTGCCTTCTTTATTCTAACTCCTCATCTCCAAAGTTAAGGGTACATTTACATAGGCAAGGGCTGAATTTACAAAGGCTGGAAATTACAAGGGATGAAATTAGCATGATTCCAAAGTACAAAAATATCAAGATATTTTCTTTTATGACAAACCATCCCGTGCTAAGATGGTTTTGTCCTCAAAACCAAGGATAAATGGACCAAATCCAATCCAAGGATGATAGTAATCATGTCCATGTAGCTTCGATATGATAGGAAAGCACTTTCCATATAAAAGAGACCTTCATGTATACAAAACTGTGAGTAAATTGGCTGCTATCCAAACAGGGCTGATTTACAAAAACTGTCATAAATTTTGATAGATGGTACAAATGACACATATGAAGTATAGAAATGAATTATACAATCCCTAGTATCACCCCATAACATGAAAATCAATTTTTGATAAATTCAAGACAATTTTATTACCAACAGTAATATCTCACAGCAAGTTGTCCCTGCACAGTCTATCATGCATCATCCTGCAATAACCTAGGAAAATCATTCACATAAGTGGATGGTTGCCAAGAAGATTCCTCTTTAGGTAGGCTCTTCCACTGAATGAGTTACTGAGTAAGAGTACGATTTCTGAGCACTTTTTCTCTCTTTCCAATAATACTTTCAGGTTCATATATGACCATTGGTGGTAACTCTTCCAATACCTGCACATCAGGTCCAACATACTTCTTAAGCTGTGAAACATGAAATACATCATGTATTATGGTGGAAGAAGGTAGTTGGAGCTTATAAGAAAGCTCTCCAACTTTGTCCACTACCAAATATGGTCCATAAAATCTGTGAGCAAGCTTATTGTTCCCACCCTTCAATGAAGCATAGTGTGTCTTGCGGACTTCACCCAATCTCCAACTTTGAAGTCCAAACGTCTTCTCTTCTCATTGGTATAGTCTTTCATTACTTCTTGTGCTTTCCTTATGTTGTCCTTGCATTGTCTCATGAGAGTCTCCATCCTTTCCAACTCTTCCTTCGCTTGGGGGTTGATATCTTCATGAAACAAAACTGATGGGATTTGGACTTTGTACCCATAAAGTGCTTCAAATGGGAACATACCTATGCTCATGTGATTTGTGTTGTTATAGCAAAATTTAGCAAGGTGGATCCAACGATCCCATAAAGCTTGTGTGTCATGACAATAATGCCTAAGGTACACTTCCACCCAGTGATTGACTCTCTCCGTTTGCCCATCGATTTGGGGGTGATAGGCTGTACTAGGAGCGAGAAAAGTACGCATAGAAGAGAATAGACTTCTCCAAAAGTTGCCCATGAATTTTGTATCTCTATCTGATACTATTCTCATTGGCATACCATGCAGTTTGAGCACACCTTCCATAAATTGCTCAGCCACTTGCCTTGCTAAATATTGTACTTTGGTTGGAATAAAGTGGGTTGATTTAGGCAATCTATCAACAACCACATAGATACTATTCCATCCATGACTAGTAGTAGGTAATCCCATTGTAAAGTCCATGGAAATGTCGATCCATTTTCCCATAGTAATAGGTAAAGGATGAAGGAGTGCGACTGGTAATAAAGTGGAGTCCTTATTTTGTTGGCACTCTAAACACTTGGATACATGCTCCTTGACGTCCTTCCATAAACCCTTCCAATAAAAACTTTTATGGACCTTGTCAAAGGTTTTGAAAAGACCCAAATGACCAGCCATTGGTGATGAGTGCATCTCATGGAGCACTTTTAGCTTGAATTTACTGTTAGGAACCAAGTACACTTTACCCTTGGTGCACAGATCGGTCGCCATATGCGCGCGTAGTGAGTGTTAGAAGGTCCCCAAGAACAAAAGAACTCTACATTTTTGCACACAAATCAATGTAGAAAGCTTGCACGACATAAACAAGAGACCAATTGGGTGCAATCTCTCCCCATGCCTTGTGTGAGCACTCCACAAAGCATGTATTTCATATATTAATTATCTTCAAGCTCAAATAATAGCCCAAATAATTGCTTTTGTGCCAATAAAGAATTAAAGCTAATGGGCGCCCAAGAAGTCATGCGTGCCCAAATACAATGTCCAATACAAATATCTAAGTTGTGCGCCCATGTGCATATAAAAATAATAAATAAATATCAAGCACTTTAATAAATAAGCACGACAAAATATAGGCGCCATGCCTAAGACAAGCGCCCATCAAAATATTGATGATAACTTGAATACACGCTATCCTCCAATGCTTCCCACTGCCATCGCTGCTAGCTTTACACATCAACTGAAGCATTCACAATTGTTAGAAAAATAATACAATTAAATCGACAAAAGTGAATACCTAGCAGTATTTAGCTACATAAATAAATTGGTTAGAAATGAATCCTAACCTTAATTTATCATGAGTGCACTTTCTAAACTCATAAACGTTTATTAATTTAAATATGTATTTTGCGAAATCACCCACTATGGAATCACCCATGTACACACTAAATTAACAAAACGCCCAAAAAGGATATGCGTCCCCATCGACTTCTCGCACAAAGAATCCACTTTGTGTATGAGCCTCGGTAATAAAATTTTACGAAATCCACCACAAAACCTCACAGAATCCACCGTGGAATATGTCTCCTGGTATCATACCCTTAGGGTGGGATAGCAATTGTCCTCAATTGCTATTAGCTCAATGTGGAGCTAACAGAGTGGGGAAAGCATTTAAGTCTCTAGCATGCCCGCATTGGGCCTCTTCAACAGGATGGTTTTTAAAATTGACCAAATATCTAGAATATCTACAGCCAGTTCTAGTGGTCATAAAGTCAGTATCTATAATAGTTTCAGGCTCAAGGATTTCAGTCTCATCATCTAACAAAGGAGGGTTTTCATAGACAGGGTGTACAGGTAATTGGCCTCTAAAGGGTCGTAATAAATTGATATGGAAGGTGTTGTGGATTTTCCAGTGTTGTGGTAGTTCTAGTTTAAATGCATTGTCATTGATTTTGTGTATGATCTTGAATGGTCCATAGAATCTAGGTGCTAATTTCACAACTGGGTGTTTATCTACACTTTGTAATCTACGTTTTTCTATGCGTAACCAAACATAATCATCAACTTTAAAATTCATAGCCTATCTTTTCTTATTTGCTTGTTTTGTATATGATTGCTGGGCTTTGGCAATCATATCTTTAACTTCATTAAAAATAGTAGCATGCATGTTAGCAATATCATCAGCAGTCTGAATTTTGTTTGATAATGATGCAACAGGTGTAGGAAATCTATATCCATAAATAACTTCAAATGGTGCTTTCTTTGTAGCTATATGTGGTGTATTGTTATATCAAATTGAAGTAAATGTAGATGTGTATCCCATGTGTTTGACTGTTAGTTTCAGGATGAAATGCAGATGAAAAATCAATATTTGTTCCTAAGTTAGCAAAAAAAATAATCCAAAAATTATTACAGAATCTAGAATCACGATAAGAAATAATGACTTTTGGTAAACCATGATTAGTAAAAACAATTTTCAAAAACAATTGAGGAGCTTGAGATGCAGTTAAAGTTTTCTTGCATGGAATAAAATATGCTTGTTTGCTAAACCTGTCTACAACAGTTCAAATCATATCATGGTTAGCTTTAGTGTTAGATAAACCAGTAATAAAGTCCATTCAAATCTGTTCCCATGGTCGTGATGGAATAGATAGTGGCATTAGTAAACCATATTGTTTACCGTGGTGTCTTTTAACTCGTTGACAAACTAAACATTCAGATACAAAGTTAGATACATTAGTGTCCATATGTGGCCAATAAAAATCTTCAATCAATGTATGCAAAGTAGATATAATACCTCTATGACCTTGATATGGAGGACAATGAATCTCATTCAAAACAAATGATCTAAATGGAACTGCCACACATAATCTCTTTTCATAAAATATGAATCCATTATTGTAAGACAGTGAATCAATAGGAATCCAATTATTTGCAACTAATTTATTCCAATCAGCTTGAAAAGTAAGATCCTGATGATAATTATCTTTCATAGGGATAAGGGAATCAAATGATATTATAGAAATATTATGAATTGTCGGTCTTCTACTTAAAGCGTCAGCTACAACATTTTCTTTTCCTGGTTGATATTGTATAAGGGGATGAAAACTTTGAATAAAAGCTGCCCATTTAATGTGTTGGTTAGATATTTGTGGTTGACTAAGGAGATGTCTAATGCTTTGTTGGTCAGTTTTGATCATAAATTCAGATCCCATTAAATAATGTTTCCATTGATGTAAGGCTTGTACTACAGCTAGTAATTCCTTATCATATGTAGAATATTTAAGTTCAAATGGTTTAAGTTTACAGCTAGAGTAGGCTATGGGATGGTTATCTTGCATAAGGACGGCTCCTATTTTAGATCCACTAGCGTCAATAACTACTAAAAAGAATGGTCTATTGAAGTCAGGTATTTGTAATACAGGAGCATGGATTAATGCATGTTTCAATAAATCAAAGGATTTTTGTTGATCGTCAAACCAGTTATAAACAATACCCTTCTTTAAAAGTTTAGTCAAAGGTAATGCAAGTAATGAGAAATTTCGCACAAACTTTCTATAAAAGCTAGCAAGACCTAGAAAAGAACGTAACTCATGCACATTTTTGGGTATGGGCCAATTTAAAATTGCTTCTATCTTTTTAAGGTTGACTTTAATACCTTCTGATGAAACAATGTGTCCTAGATATTCAATTTCTGTTTGGAAGAATTCACTCTTTTCTGGATTAGCATACAATTGATTGTCTTTTAACAACTTAAAAACTAAAGACAAATGTTCATAATGCTCATTCTCATTTTTACTGAATACCAATATATCATCAAAGAATACTATGACACAATGCTGATGTTTCAAGAATATGTGATTCATCATACGACTAAACATAGCTGGTGCATTAGTTAGACCAAAAGGCATAACTAGAAATTCATAGTGTCCAAATTGTGTTCTAAATGTAGTTTTGAATATATCAGATTTATCCAATCTTACTTGATGATAATCAGATTTAAGATCTATCTTACTGAATATGGAAAGTCCTTGTAGCTTATCCATAAGATCATCTACCCTAGGAATTGGATATCTATTCTTAACAGTAATTTTATTTAGGGCACGATAATCAATGCACATGCGATAAGTATTATTTTTCTTCTTTACTAATAAAACAGGTGCACCAAATGGAGAACTACTAGGTCTAATTAATCCTCTATTATGCAATTTTTCTATTTGATTTTGAATTTCTTTCTATTCAATTTGGTTATGTTTATATGGTGCTTTACATGGTGGTTGTGTTCCAGGAATTAAATCTATTTTGTGATCTTCAGGACGTGAAGGTGGTAGTCCAGGTGGTAAATCATCAGCAAAACAATCTTGAAATTGAGTAAGAAATTGTGTTTGCCTAGGATGCATTTGTTTTTCTTTAGCTTGAAGTTCATTCACCAATATTAAATAAGATTTGCCACTTTTAGGTAATGCATTTTTAGCCTGAGTATGAGTAAGCACTGGAAATTTATTAAAAGCATGCATACCATGCAATGTGATTTGTTTTCCTTGAAAATAAATTTTAATTGAATGCGTAGAATAATCTATGTCAGGATTATACTGATGACGCCAAGGCATTCCTAAGATAATGTCACTAGACTGCAAAGGTACAACTAGGAAATTTCTTCATTCAGTATATTCACCAATTTTAATTTCTAAATTATGCACTTCTTGTGTTTCATTATATCTCGTGCCTAGGAATGCAGCTTTGATGCGGTAATGTGTAGAAACAGTTTGTAAATTCAATTCTTTCACTAACTTTGCAGAAATAGTCATGTGTGCTCCCATTATCATGTAAAATAGTCTTTTCTTTACCATACACAAAACATTTCATTGTCAACAAAGAATAAGGAGTTGGTATACCTGGCAATGTATCCAAAGTAGTACCAATGTCGTCATCATCTTTCGTAAAGTCAGGCATTTCCTCACGTTTTTCTTCTTCGATTGCTCCAAGATAATTTATATGGACAGGTGGCTTTTTCGATTGACAATTGGCTGCTAGATGTCTAGGTTGATGGCATTTGTAACAAACTATGGGTTTGGCTTTAGATACATTATTGGAAATGATAGGAAGTTTAGGAATGTTGGGATTTGGCTTTGAGGATGGCTTAGGGTTTGGATTGGTGTTTGATGGGAAAGCAGGTGGTCTTGTCCAAGACTTATGAAATAAAGATGGAAGAAAACGACTTTGATTGGGGCGGAAGAGACAAGCGACCACAACAATTTCAAACTAATGGTAACTATGGTTCCAAACAATTCAATTCAAATTTTTTTGTCTTCAGTGTCATGAGCCAAGGAAATTGCATCTTCAAGGGTTGTTGGCTTGAACATATTGACTTCAGTATAGTAATGTCCAAGTAGGCCAGACATAAACTTACATTTGTGAGTCGCTTCAGGTACATCTTCGAGCATGCGTAGTTGCAGTAGGGCATTCCAGAAACGTTTAGTGTATTGGGAAATAGGTTCGCGATCTCCTTGCTGTAGAAGATCCCATTGCTTAATGGCTTTTTCATAGAACTTAGGAGGAAGGAAATTCTGTAAAAATTTCTTTTGGAAAGTCTCCTAGATAGTAGGGCAATCAATGCTCTTGCGGACCACAGTCCACCATAAGGATGCTCGGTCAACTAAATGGTTAGTGACACATTTAATTTTGTCTTTCTCAGCATATGTTTCTTCATGGAAGTAATCATCAAATTGACTGATAAATGCAAGTATAGTCTTTCTATCTCGTGATCCATTGAAAGTACGAAATTTGAAGTTTCTTTTACTTATCTTTGTTTCTTTGCAGATGGATTGGGCTTCAAGTGCCGCATCGATGGTCCGTCGTATAAGATCTTCGGGTTGCGGTCCATCTTGGTCAGTGGTAGATTGTTGCAAATTGGCCAATTGAGCTTGCAAAGCTTGTCGGGCTCTTCGTTCTTCTTCGAGCTACATCATAATCAAATCCAACTTTTGCTCCATCGTTGGTTCGGGTAAATAACCTTCAACCATAAAATCGTTCATGTTTGGATTGGTCATCCTATAAAATTCAAAAGACCTCACACTCTTGAAATCTAATTATCGGGATGAGAGTAGCTCAAAGGCAGGTATACAAGGCTTGTAAATTTTGTTTGGCTTTTGTAGTCTTTGTCCTTTGCGATTGCGGTATTCGTTGTCACAACCGTCTTCGTAGAAACGGCATATAATCTTCGTATGACCTGCGTATGAACTTCTGCGTTTGCTGAAATTGGTTGAGCAAGTCTGCAAGTGTGAACAAACTCTATCAGAGAGCAATAAACGGATTCTATGCTTCTGCATGTGAATTGCCTTTATGAGAGTTGTTGAATAAGTCTTTTATGGACCTCTGTGACTTAGGTGACTTGCAGAAATTTAAAAGACTTGGAAGACTTAGAGGATTTAGGAGCTTAAGGCTTTATGAAGCCTACGTGATTTTCGGGTATCTCAGGATATCGGCAACAAAATCGACGCCGTTCAGAACATATTCTTGCCGCCGATCATCAGATTCATTGATTGAAGCTTTTTTAAAGCTTACTATTAAGCTTAATAAGCTTTAAGCTAAAGCTTTAAAACTTATAGCTATGGAGTTTACTGTTAACTCACGACTTGATAAAGGAGATATCCACGTGGTCCTCCTCCTCCACAGGCTAGTCCTTCACAATCAGAGAGTGCAGAAGGGGGTTCTTGACCACCAGGAACACGCTGGTATTGACTGTTCACGACGAAACTGACTATAGAGCTTGTTCATTCTAGGAGCTCCGCCTTCGTGCAAGATGGTAAGCAAATGGAAGCTCTCGATCTCAGCTTCGCTCTGATACTACTAGTGCACAGATCAATCGCCATATGTGCGTGTAGTGAGCGTCAGAATGTCCCCAAGAACAAAAGAACTCTACTTTTTGCACACAAATCAATGTAGAAAGCTTGCACGACATGAACAAGAGACCAATTGGGTGCAATCTCCCCCCATGTCTTGTGTGAGCGCTCCACGAAGCATGTATTTCATATATTAATCATCTTCAAGCTCAAATAATAGCTCAAATTACAAAATAGCATGCTTTAGACTTTGAGTTTGCTTTTGTGCCAGTAAAGAATTAAAGCTAACGGGCGCCCAAGAAGTCAGGCGTACCCAAATACAATGTCCAATACAAATATCCAAGTCGTGCGCCCATGCACATACAAAAATAATAAATAAATATCAAGCACTTTAATAAATAAGTGCGACAAAATATAGGCGCCATGCCTAAGACAAGCGCCCATCAAAATATTGATGATAACTTGAATACACGCTATCCTCCAATGCTTCCCACTGCCACTGCTGCTAGCTCTATACATCAACTGAAGCATTCACAATTGTTAGAAAAATAATACAATTAAACCGACAAAAGTGAATACCTAGCAGTCTTCAGCTACATAAATAAATTGGTTAGAAATCAATCCTAACCTTAATTTATCACGAGTGCGCACTCTAAACTCATAAATGTTTATTAATTTAAATATGTATTTTGCAGAATCACCCGCTATGGAAACACCCATGTACACACTAAATTAACAAAACGCTCGAAAAGGATAGGCATCCCCATCGACTTCTCGCACAAAGAATCCACTTTGTGTATGAGCCCCAGTAATAAAATTTTACGGAATCCATCGCAAAACCTCACGAAATCCACCATGGCATAGAATCCACCATGGAATATGCCTCCTGGCATCAACCCTTAAACCATAAGAGTCCATTATGCACTTTGAAATTTGGAAATTCTTCATCATGTCCTTGTTGTAATTTCTGTAAAATCTGGACAACATGCTCATCCAGCACATATTATTCTTGGATGTCGTTTATCCAATCCTTATAAATTGTAGACACTGTAGATAAACTGCATGTCCACATTCTAGATAATGCATCAGCCACAACATTATCCTTTCCAGCCATGTATGCTATTTCAAAATCATATGACTGCAAGGTAGCCAGCTATCTCTTTTCTATGATCTCTTTTTACTTTAAAATGTGTTCCATAAAGATAATTATGCCATTTCTTGATCGTATGTAAAATAGCAAGCATCTCTTACTCATACACATGCATCTCCCTCTCTTTATCATTGAATTTTCTGCTCTCAAATGCAATGACACCATGCTCTTGAACCAAAACAGCCCCTAAACCTTTACCACTAGTATCCATGTAGATGGTAAAAGTCTTGAAAAATTTAGGGCAAACTAGTATTGGTGCTAAAACAAGCAATTACTTCAGCTCATTAAAGCTCTTGTCAGTGATTTTATCCCAAAAGAATTCCTCTTTTTTTAGCCGATCGGTAAGAGGAGCTGCAACATGAGCATAATTCTTCATAAACCTATGGTAAAAAGATGATAACCCAAGAAAACCTCTTAAAGAAGTAGCATTAGTTGGGGTATGCCATTCTTTGATGCATTGCACCTTCTTAGGATCCACTTTGATTCCATCTTCTCCCACTATATGACCCAAGCATTCAACTTCCTTTGTCATGAATGAACACTTAGTTGCCTTGGCAAATAGTTTGTGCTTTCTCAGTATATCAAAGACTTCTTTTACATGCTATAAATGGTCCTCTTTCCTCTTGCTATAGATTAAAATGTCATCAAAGAATACCAAAACTGTCTGAAATAGCAAGGGCTGAAGTGTCTTATTCATAAGAGATTGGAATGTGGCTGGATCATTGGATAAACTAAAAGGCATAACCATGAATTGATAGAGGCCTCTTTCCATCCTAAAGGTTGTTTTAAACTCATCCCCTTCCTTCATGCATATTTGATGATACCTGGATCTCAAGTCAATCTTGGAGAACACCTTAGCATCCTTCAATTCATCTAGAAGGTCATCTATTCTAGGTATTGGATACCTATTCTTGATAGTGACCTTGTGAAGATCGCGGTAGTCGATATACATGCCAAAAGAGCCATCTTTCTTATTCACAAGAAGGACCGGAGAGGCAAAAGGCAATTGGCTTTCCTTGATTAGACCCATTTCTAATAGCTCTTTCACTTGGTGCTCTGCCTCTTCCCTTTCCACTTTGGAGAGGCGATATGGTGGTTTGTTAATAGGCTTGGTGTTGGGCAGCAAGTCTATAGGATGATCCACTTCTCTTTTTGGAGGAAGAGAAGTCGGTGACTGAAAATTATCATCATAATCCTTCAGCAACTTGCAAAGACATGGGTCTATGTCATTGGTAGGAGGAGAGGGTTGATCCTTATCAATCTTTGAAAGAATAATAGTGAACATGCATGCCTTTGCATGTATCTCCTTTTTTATATTCTTGGGGCTGATCACCTCCATTTTCTTCTTCTCAACACCATGTAGAATTTCTTGGTGTCCACACCATTGAAATTCCACTTCTAGCTTGTTAAGATCCATAGTAAATTTGCCCAAAGATTTCAGCCAATTGCAGCCAAGTATAATGTCAATGGGACCCATTTCTAATGTGATCAAACTCACTGATGTAGTGCACAATGGAGTTAGAGTAATAGGAACATTTCGGCATTATTAATTACTATTTTCAAAGTCTCCATTTGCCACTTGGATCTTTAGGGAAGAAGGCATATCTAATGTACTCAATTTCAACCCATTGAGTGATTTCGAATTAATAAAGCTATGTGTGATGCCCGTATCAATGAGTATGTGAGCGGTCCTTCCATTGATTTGGCCTTTGAGGCGTAGGGTATTGTCCCCTCTTGAACCACTCCATGCGTCATTTGATATGGAACATAGTGAGGGATATAAATCAGTCCAAGAATCATCCATATAATGACCGCTCCGATCAAAAGGAAAGCCATCCATTGGGTCATAAAACTCGTCATGGATACTCTCTTCATTTTCATGCATCTCTTCTTGAGTAGTAGAGCCTTCAAGCTATGTTAGACTTCCCTCAATAGGTTCAGCATCAGAATCATCTTCAAAAATCATACTAACCTTCAAATTCTTAGCCTTACACTTGGACTTATGGTCGGGTGACCATTTCTCCCCGCACTTGAAGCATAGCCCTTTGGCATACATTTCTTTGAGCTTTTCATTAGACACATGCTTGCCTTGGATAGGGGCTAAAATTTTGGCACTAATATCAGTCCTTTTTCCATGAAACTTATTTTCAGCATTAGATCTAAAATTTCTGCCCTGCTTTGGTCCATAAACAGTGGGGAAAGTTGGTTATATCTTGCTGTAGGTATTGCTGTGAACATTTATTGGCTTCCCACCATGCTGAAAATCGGTCCTTACATGCCCATAATGGCTTGATTTATTTGGGAACTATGTTGGCTGAAATAAATGCCCTGTTTTTGGCTAGAAACTCTTGTATTTCTGTCCATAATGCTCAGCCAATTGAATGGCAACTTGCAAAGATGGAGGCTTTATGGCTCCAACTTTGGATGATAAGGTAGACTCCAAACCAAATATATACTTGTTCAATTTGGCACTATCGGAGACTCCATGAACATACATTGAGAGGTTTAAAAACTGATTTGAATACTCTCTAATTAAGAGACCACGTTGCTCAAGGGCGTACCATTTCTTTTCCAAGTGCTCTTTTTCAATGGGAGAGATGAAGACTTCAATCATAGCATTCTTTAGCACTTCCCAAGATAAGAAGTCATGCCCAATTCTTGTCATATATCTCCACCAAGTATGTGCATAGCCTTCTAAATGAAGGGCTACAAACTTCACATTGGCATTTTCGAGCCTTGGATAAGGGAAAATTACATCTCCAATTTGTCAAACCACTCCTCCAACTCCGTGGGTGAAGGATTCTCTCCTTTGAAATTTGAGATGACAATTTTCTCTTTATACTCTCTCTCATATTGAGGTGGCTGCCCATTGTGGTGCTACTATCCATTATGGTGTTGTCCAAAAGAGTTACTAAATGAACCTTGCCAGCTAGGGAATTCATTATTCCAAGTTCCTTGTGCATATGGGGTTTTCTATCCATATTGCATACCATAACCTTGTGGCTGGAAATAATGTCCTTGAGGCTAAAAATGAGTGTTACCTATATAGGAAGGTTGTGCATGGTACCCTTGATGTTGTCCATGCATAAGAGTATTAAATGGTGGTTGATGCCCACTATTTTATTGAGGCCAACCATGATTGGATAAAGGGCTTGGCCTATTAGGCTGAACTTGAGAATGAGGATTGTGTTATTGCTGTTAGGAGTTTGGGGCTGAATTCATATGCCCTTGTTCATGCCCACCAAAATTTAGTTGAGGATAGAATTGTTTATAAAATGGATTGCAACTGTGGATGTCCTCTTCATGCCTAGAGCTTGCTTCAACTCTATTGTGTGGATCTTGCCCATGTGGCTAAGAATAGGCCTTTGATTGATGGGGCTGAGGCTGAAATGAAGTGGGTTGTATAAAATCTTTAGCCTTTGATGATTCCCCAATCTCAAATTGTCCTACCACCTTTGGAGTAGAGGGTTTTGGTTGCCTCTTCAACCAAAGGAGGGTTTGGAACATTGGGACCAGTTGTAGGAAACATCTTTTCACTAAAGATAGCCACTAACTTTTCAATACCCATCCTCATACCATCAAAGCCTGATTTCATCTCTTTAATATCATTTGAGAGTTGTTGTAGGCTCTTAGAGTTCATGGAAGCATGGGACATCTCAACGTCTCCATTCATTGGTTGATTAATAGAAGAATGAGTGGATCTTACATCAACCTCTTCATTCTCATAATGCCTGTGGCATATAGCTTCTTGAGGGGTTTCATGTTCATGCTCATGTTGGTATTCTCTCAGCTCTTCATTGATGGTCTCCAAAATAGGATCCTTTTTCTTATTCCTTGCCATGAGTAACTTCCTCTCCTGTATATATAGCAGAAGAAAAACTCAAATATCTTGAGTTCTAGTGCTCCAAATAACAAACTCTTTGGCTCTGCTTAAAGCTTGAGAAGTCCCCTTTCTAATGAGCTATCAAGTGTTGAAAGTAGTTGAGCATAGAAAATTCTGTAAACAGTTTACTATAGCTATCTAGAAATTTGTGCAACCTGTGAACGCTCTATTTTGATCATTTAATGACTTGTACCTTCAATTTTCATGCATGTACCAACTGTGTAGACCTATAAGGGAACTCCATACATCTGCCAAAGCTAAAAATACCCTCTGCAATAACCAAAATGATTGAATAATCCACTGTAGAGTGCAAGATTAATGGGACCCTATTTGTATACACTGTCCCAAAACCTCAATGCTATTCCAATGTCAAAAATACCATGCTAAAAATGGAATTCTTATTCCCTTGAGTGGTACCTACAACTGAACTTTAAATTTGTGGGATCTGAGACTTGAGGGGTGTGCCAATTTCCCTCTTAAGCCAGTTTGTGCTCCCCTTCAGGGTCCTTGTGAGTAGGGGAGGGTCACCTCTCTTTTGTCCTACCGACTCGCCCAACATCCACTTTTCCTCGTGGGTATATACATGGCAATTGAATGCTAGGCTCTAAAAATCAGCATGAAATGCATGGAATGAAAAGAATTTGATTTCCCCTTTTATGTTATGCAAGAACTTGAATGGAATAGGCTGAAATTGAAATGGGGATAGGTAAGGGATAACCTCAGCAGTGACTCACTGCTTAAGAATGATTATTCAACTTACCATTGGGTAAAATTTTACTCATGTCAATGAAACAAAAAGAGCAAACAATTCAATATCAAGGTAAGGTAAATGAAATGAGAATTTGAGGCACTTAGAAGTGATTATTTCAATGAATGAGAGTGATTATGCAATGATTAATCACTAAAATAGCTCTATGGATTTCCCATGAAATGCATTTGATAGAGTGGATGGGATTCTTTATCATTTTAATCCCTCTTTCATCAATTGGACTTAGCTCAGCAAGATGATTTAAAGAGAGATTAAAAATTATTAGAGTACCTCTTAAGTTGGTAGGAGAAGAGTGTTGTTGTTGATGAAGGAATCTCCCACGAATAGAACTTGGCTTCAGCACAAATAGAGCTTCACTTCAGCTTCTATTAATCCAAGAAATCCCCATCTTAGCTTTCCAATGCTAATATCCAGCTTCTTGATCAAAAATCTTCATGAAGAGTTCTCCCATGAACCATTGGACCCAAAATTTGATGAAGAAGGCTTCAATAGAGATGCCACTTGAGTTGAAGATGCTAATTACTCTTCATTGTATGAAGTAGGCTTCAAAGAAACTTCAAAATTTGAAAGAGAATCCAATAATTCCCTTCCTTCAAATGACATTTTCTGCCCCTTCCATCAATCCTTCAAGAATCCACTCCATTCTTCCACAATGGTGGGAAATCCATACAATATTGGTACTATCCTTTGTGTAGAGGCTTCAAGAAGTGAAATCGACCAAAAGCCCCATGATCTTGATAAGAAATTTGTGAAAATAAGCATGTTGTCCAAAACTGTCAATAACAGGGTTCCATGGGAGAGAGAAGAGTCCCCAATAGAGAGAAATGTTGCCAAAGCTTTAAGGAGATCACTTGTCAAGTGCTACAGAGCATGAATCATAAGCAACTTGAGCTCCATAGCTCATTTTTAGCAAGAAATAGTCAAGAATATGCACAAGCACAATTCATGCTACTACCTACTACTGTGCTCCTGGACAGAAATGAAGCATATGGTGTCACTCCACCATTCCACCATTGAAAGCTTGAGGGATGGAGGACAAGGCTATGAAGTCCTTTGGCATGATAGAAGTCACGCACAAGAGATCTTGCTCAGCCTTTGCCCATGGATTCTTGAGATAATCTTGAAGGAAAAAAGGAAGAAACCCGTGTTCTTGAAAAGTAACTCAAGTTTGAACCAAACTAAGTCTTGTAACCTTCATTTTGTCCACCTTACCCCAATTTTTTGTCCAAAACTTGGTCACAAGTTGCCAAATTGGTTGGAATCTGCCATTGTCCACTGGTTTATGCCAAGAACCTCCATCTTAGTCACGGTTTGTAAGAGTTCTCCATGTCAGGCCACGGTTACGGAAGAACTAACTCTTGTGACAGAATTTAACTACAGTTTTCACTCCCCAGTCACTGCAATTAAATCTATTGCATGAAAATGACTTCTAAATGGATATAAACTAATGCTCTGATACCAATGTAATGAAGCATTCAACCAGGAAAAGAAATCTAACTAAAACTAAAATAGACATAAAATAACAAAGAATTATTGCACCAAAACATCTTGCCATGTATTAATGACGAGAGTTCCAAAAATACATGACAGCCATGTGGCTGATGCTTCATCTAGCAAGAAGAAAGCTAACATCAAGAAAGTGAATAGTAAATTTTTTGTGAATGAGCCAAAATATGTCTTCTCTTAGCCTCTTGTCTTCTTTATCCTAACTCCTCATCTCCAAAGTTAAGGGTACATTTACATAGGCAAGGGCTGAATTTACAAGGGCTAGAAACTACAAGGTATGGAATTAGCATGATTCCAAAGTACAAAAATTTCAAGGTATTTTCTTTTATGACAAGCACTCCTTGAATCCTGGAAATTTATGCATGATCCATATAAGAATGGCTTGTATATTAAGGGAATGCCTACAAACATGCTTGTTCATGTCTTTCATGGCAACCCCTTCCTTCTACAAAATCTTGAGCTCATCAACTAAAGAACGGAGATAGGCATCCATGTTCTTAAATTTATAGTGCCCAAGAACAAGCAAGCTAAGGATTAGACGTCCTTTCTCCATCAAAATCCATGGTGGAATATTTTAGCTTACAAGGACTAAATGCCATACACTATGAGAGGTTGGAACATATTTAGTCATTTATGGTAAGACCAAGCCAAAGATTATAAACTCTTATAAAAAGTCTAGAAAGGTGGAGTCAATGTGAATCCATGCTTACCACTCTATTGATATTCATTAGATTTCATCTCTGCAGATCCATTTTACACATGCTATGTTGTCAAGCATGCCATGTTTGATGTGCGAAACATGTGATGTATACGTGGTATGAGTGAAAAGTATTTGAGAACCTTTCGAGGAATGATTTGTTCTTGCAAGTCCTGTTGATACTTGTGAGCACTACACTTTGGGCATGTCTCCATGTTCTCATAATCTCCTTAAAATAGCACACAATTATTAACACATGCAAGAATGTTGTTGTAGTCCATGCCAAGCTTCTGGAGTACTAGCCGCACATGATCATGAGACTCCAATATCGTGTTTTTAGATCATAGTATGTGATATTTCAACAAAACTAAAAAAAAAAATCAAACACCTCTAAAGAATATAAAAAATTTTCTTATAATAGAGTTAAAGAGAAAGGAGCATAGTCTATATTCGAACAACTTCCTCATAGTTTCATTATTCCATTTATACTTTGCATGTATACTTAAGAGTGCAAGTAGCATCTTTAAGTGAGATAATAGATACCCATCATATAATTGTGTGGACATCTCCTCTCTCAATGGATCAAATTAATCGGCATCCATGGCAGTAATGCATCGATTGCTGCCTCCATCTTAGGCTCCATGGTTGGAGGAAGGTCAAATCCCCAATGTCTTCTAGTGTTGAGGGCATAGTTAGTGGCATACCCTTCAATGCGTTTATCCACTCAAGCACTCCATCCATTGCACACCCATGAACTCTTTTTATAGGCCATAAATGATGCATTGCTTGGAATGGAACAACACCTCTATATAGATATTTCCAAGGCACATTTAATATTATTGTATATAATATTTAATTACAATTTGAATGTAAACCATGATTGTATGCACTTTTCTTACTCTTAACTATAAGTCTAAGATTCCTTGGTTAATGATTTTCGATTAAAACTTGCTGAAGCATCACACATTGTCTATAGACAAGTGATGCTTTTCTCGAAATGCTAGCCTACATTGAGTGCAAGGACATGGGACATGGTCATTGAGATACAAATCTCAATCTTGAATGTCATAACCATAATCATTATCCATTTCATCTATATTACAATAGATAATATACTCCCTTGTTCTTTCCTCTCTTCATATATACATATATGCATATATGTATATTTCTCTCTCTTCTCTACCACCCTCTCTCTATTGTTTTCTCTTCTCTCTCTTGCTTTGTTTCTCTATCTCTCTCTCCCTCTCTCTATTCTTCTCTCTCATTCCTCTATTTCTACCCCCTCTCATTTCTCTCTCACTATTTTTTTCTCTCCCTCTTCCCCTCTCTCCCTCCCCCTCTCCCTCCATCTATTTTTCTCTCTCCCCCTCTCTCTTCATTTCTCTATTTTTTCCCCCTCCTTTGTAGTGACTTCTCTCTATTTCTCTCTCCTTCCCTTTCCTCTCTCTATCCCTGTCTATTTTTATCTCTCTTTCCTCTCTATTTCTCTCCCAATCTCTCTCTTCTTTTCTCTCTCCTCCCTCCTTCTCTCCCTTCCTTCTCTCTAGCTCTCCATTTTCCTCTCCTCTCTCTTTTTTTCTCTCCCCCTCCCTCCCTACCTCCCTTTATCTCTCTCTCTCTCTCTCTCTCTCTCCCTCTATATATATATATATATATATATTTGTTTCTCCCCCTCTTTATTTGTCTCTTCCTCTTAGTTTCTTTCCCCCTCTTTATGTATCTCTCCCTCTTAGTTTGTTTCCCCCTCTCTCACCCTCCTTGTTTTTCTCTTCTCTTTGTCTTTTTGTCCTTCCCTCTCTCTATATTTCATTTTGTCCCCTATCTCTCGCTCTTTTTATCTTACTATCCTTCCCCTCTTCTCTTTATTTATATATATATATCTCTCTCTCAATGCATCTCTCTACATACAAAAATAAAGAGAGAAAATAAGAGAATAGAAAAATTAAAAAATGAGAGGTAGTGTCCCCCCTCTCTCTCAATGCATCTCTTCTACCCTCCTCTATCTCCCTCTCCCTCTCCCTCTCTAGTTTTCTCTCTCCTCCCTTTTTGTTTGTCTCTCCCTCTCCCTCTCTCTCTCTTTTTCTCTCCTTCCGTCTCCATGTTCCTCTGTCCCTCTCTCTATATTTTTCACTCCTCTTCCTCTCTATATCTATCTCTTCTCTCTCCTCTCCCTCCCTCTCTTTATCTATCTTTTCTCCCCTCTCTCATTCTCTCTTTGCTTCTCTATTTCCATGTCTCCCTCCCTATTTTTCTCTTTCCCTCCATCTCTCCCTCTCTCTATATTTTTCACTCCTCTTCCTCTCTATATCTCTCTTTTCTATTTTTCTCTCCTATCTCCATGTTCCTCTCCCTCTCTCTATATTTTTCACTCCTCTTCCTCTCTATATCTCTCTCTTCTCTCTCTCTCCCTCCCTCTCTTTATCTCTCTTTTCTCCCCTCTATCATTCTCTCTTTGCTTCTCTATTTCTATGTCTCCCTCTCTCCCTTCCTATTTTTCTCTTTCCCTCCATCTCTCTATTTGTCTCTCCCGCCCTCTCTCCTTTTTTTACTCTCCTACCACTCTTTCCTCTCTCTTCTCATTCTCCCTCCCTTCCTTCTCTTCCTCTTCTCTATTTTTATCTCTTCTTCCTCTATATTTCCCTCCCTACCCCTTTCTCTTCTTTTCTCTGTCCTCCCTCTCTCTCTCTCTCATTCTCTCTTTGTTTCTCTCCTTTCCTATCTTTCTCTCTCTTTGTCTCTTCCCTCTCTCTCTCTCTCTCTCTCTCTCTCTCTCTCTCTCTCTCTGAGCTCTCTCTCTCTCTCTCTCTTTGTTTTTGGAGCCCAAGAGAAACACCAAGAGACACAAAAAAACTATTGCAAGGAAATCTATCTTGTCACATCAACAAGCATGTTATTCATACTATAATTAACCACAAGAAAAAAATGAACATCAAGCACCACAAATTTTCACACAATATCATATAGCAAATCTTCCACAAATTTATCACAATAAATTTTCAACATATCCTTCATACTCTTCATAGAAACCACGAAAGAACCAAAATGCCACAAAGAAAAGATCAACTTTAAATGGAATTCATCACAACTATTAAATTTTCATCACCTTCATAGTCTTTATAATATTTTTCTCATGTAGATACAATGTTCCTCATAGAAAATTGGCTAGCTCTCATACTCTATCTTTCTCACATATGCGCTCTTCCAACAGTACATTGCAATAACTAAGAATTACTCTCAAAAATATTATCATTGTTGTGGATACCCCTTCTAAGATGACTACCTAATATGAAGAGTCACCAGAGTCACTACAGTGTCCCTTGGAAGCTCATCAGTGTAATTGTCACTTCACATTAGCAGAGTTTTGAGGTCTCAAAAATGCCCTGTAAGTGATCTTAGAGAGAGAATTTTTTTAAAAAAATAAAATTATTTTTTATTTTCAAAAACTTTTATATTTTAGTAAATAAATATATAAAAATTTATTAATAAGTCATTGTCATGATATTCTCATGGTCAGATCAAACTTAGAAATCTAGGCCGCCATAAAGGTGACAAAGATTGTCATAATGAAGATCTTACACATCCTCATTAAAGTGAAAAATAATATTCAATTTGAATATTTTTTTATGTGTGATTACCTCCCTCCATTCTCATTCTCTTCTTTCTTTCCCATCCTTACTAGTTTCTTCTTCATTTTCCTTCTTATTTCTAACTCGCATACTTTTTCAATCCAATCTTCTAATGACACCCTTATCTATGCATCAGTCATTCAATGTTCTTTGTCGTAGCTCTAGTAAAAGGCATCTCTATCATCTTCATATTGAGTCGGATAGTGAGTATAAACCAATAAGCAAGATAATAAAACCCATTACTATTACAGAGTCTACGAAACATAAACTCAAGTTTGAAGGAAAGAAGAATCTTGATCTTTGGTTAGATGGTAGGCTATATCCCAAAGATCCTAGCAAAAATAGCACTCCGTCTTTTTATAATAGCTTTTCATTGTTGAGATTCATTGGTGATGGTTATAATAATGGGTTTCTAGGCTACACACTTAACTTGGTTGCAAAAAAGGATATCCTCAAATTGGAGAACCATCTTATATCAAAACATAACAAGGAGTTCCTGCAGAAGCTAGGAGCCTATTAATAGAGGATTCATTTGTTGGAGAAACACATCAAATCTTATCAACGAAAGAAAACTATTTTAGGACTTAGAAATCAACAAAATGTTCTTAGAAATATTGAGAGTCTCAAATGAGGAGGAGTTGCTTGTAGTAAAAGAATCTAAGCAGCAAGGTACATTCTTTTCCACTTTAAAAATATGAGATATGACTTTTTTTTAAATTAATTGTATGGATTTGTGATGTTGATTTTGTTTAGATCTCTTCTTCAACCGAATGCAAGTGAAAGAGTTTCTTTGAAAGCTTCTCATTTTCATTATCATCTTCTTCCTTTAGTAGTTTCAAAATATGTTTTGAAGAAGAAGAAATTTAAAAAGGCAAAGAAACAATGCTTGGAGTCATTTATAAAGGATCTATGTTTCGATACTGAGTTAGTGCAGAAGACACTAGATTATATTGGTATTATTCGAGATGCTTATATAAAAATTTTCTAGCTTTTACAATCAAATATGAAGCAAGGACAAGTACGTAATTGCATATTTCCAAGGCCATATGTGATTAGAACTATTAGACAGAGAGTGAATAACAAGATAATAGAGATTCTAGGCTAGCCTTTCCATATCAAGGCTAGCTTCAAGGGCAAGAGAAAGGAAGTTGCATTCAATGAATTTAAAAATATTTTTGTTGACTTTCCAACCCTACAATGCTTAAATGATTAGATTCTATGACTTCTCACTAGAAGAGGCACAAGGAGTGGCTAGATTTGTGGTAATCTTCTCTAAGATCAAAAAGGTGTTGAATATCATTTACCAATACATATCTCTTTTCACTAAAAGGGAATGGGGCAATAGCAATGTCCATTTGTGACGCAAAAAAGTGATGTTGCTAAAAGCATTGCTAATTGTATTAGCGATGCTAATAGCGACACATATAGTGACATAAATAGCGATGCTAATAGCGACATGGGTCTGAGGAAAAAGTTTTGAAAACCCAAGCATGACATTTGCTGAGAAAACATTTGTGAGAAAGAATGAAAGAGAGAGCGAGAGAGCTTAAAGCTTTGAGAGAGAGAGAGAGAGAGAGAGAGAGAGAGAGAGAGAGAGAGAGAGAGAGAGCTTATCACCATCGTCACCGCTATCGCCACTACACACGAAGAAGAAAGAGGAGTGTGCAAGGGAGAAGGGAGTGAAGGTGCGAAGAGAAGGTAGAAAGGGTTTCATCTTTATGCCTTTGAGGTAGGTACATTGCCTCTTCTTGCTTTATTTTTTTGTTATCTTCTTTTCTTTTTCATTTTTTTCTTTGTAAAGACATGCATGGAAAGAGAGGGAGGGAGGAAGGGAAGGAGAAGAATGAAGGGAGAGGAAGAGAGAAATGAGAGATGAAAGGAGGGAGAGAGGAGGATGAGTGAGAGAAATAAAGAGAGAGGAAACAAAGAAAGGGAAATAGAGAGAGAAAGAGAGGGGGAGGAATAGAGAGAGAGAAAGAGGGAAGGAAGAGAGGAGGAGGAGGTAGAAAAGAAGGGTGAGGTAAGGAGAGGAAGGAGAGTGAGAAGAAGAGAGAGAGAGAGGGAGAAAGAGAGATAGAGAGAAAAAAATAGAGAGAGAGAGAGAGAGAAATAGGAAAACAATGAGAGAATGAGAGAGGAGGTTAAGAAAGAAAAGTAAAGGAAGAGGGGGGAGGAGGGAGAGAGAGATAAAGAGAGGTGGGGTGATATTTCTTTCAATATCTTTGTTTTTTAGGCTTTTTATTTTCTATCTTTGATTGTTTTGGCAATGAGATGAGTTGAGTGAGAGTGGGGAGGGAAGGAGGGAGAGAAATAAAGAGAAGAAGGGAGGGAAAGGAAGAGAGAGATGGAGAGAAATAAAAAAGGGGAGAGAGAGGGGCTTCATAAAAAGGTGTCGAAACCCAAGAATGGCATTTTTGAGGTTTTTAAATGAGAGAGAGAGAGAGAGAGAGAGAAACCACCATCACCACCACCATCCATGAAGAGGGAGGAGACAAGTGTAAAGGAGACAGAAGGAACTCTCGCGAAGCAGAAGAAAAAGGAGAGAAGTACGAAGGGATTCTTCTTCAAGCTTTGAGGTAAGTGCATTATCTCTTGTCTCTTTGTTTTTCTCTTTTCTTTACTTCTCTCTTTCTTTTTGTTGATGAAGAGATGTATAGAGCAAAGTGAGAGAGATCAACATGCACAAGGGAGATTTATTGAGAGAGAGAGAGAGAGAGAGAGAGGCCAATGCCACCGCCAATCCACCACAAAAAGAGAGGGGACAACTACAAAGAAGAAGGAGGGAACCCGTGAAGGAGAAGAAGAAGAAGGAAAGAAGTGCAAAAGGATTCTTCTTCAAGCTTTAAGGTAAGTGCATTCCCTCTTCTCTCTTTATTTTTCTCTTTTCTTTGCTTCTCTCTTTCTTTTTGTTGATGAAGAGATGTATAGAGAGAAGAAGGGAGATAGATCAACACAAGAGAGAGAGAGAGAGAGAGAGAGAGAGAGGCTACCACTGCCATTGCAACCGCATCCACTAAAAGAGAGGGGACAACTACAAAGGAGGAGGAGGGAACCTGTGAAGGAGAAGGAGGAGAGAAGCGCGAAAGGATTCTTCAGATGCCAAACTTCAAACCAAGGGTCTACACGCATTTTTTTCCTTTAAAAAAGGGGCTCTTGGCCACCTAACTATGTATAGACAGATGGTGGGCAGCCTGATTTACCTTACTATTACCCGTCATGACTTGAGTTATGCAGTGGGTTTCATTATCCAATTTATGCAAAAACCTTGTAAGCCACACTTAGATGTAGTCAAGAGGATTATGCAGTACATGAAGGGTATTGCTGATTATTATGGGATGTTTTATGAGCATGGAAAATCATTTGACTTGACAGGTTAAATGGATGCTAATTGGGCTAGTTGTGCCTATGATAGGAGGTCAACCAGTGGTTATGCTTTCAATTTATGCAGCAGTATGATTAGCTAGAGTAGTAAGAAGTAGCCCACCATTGCTTTATCTAGTATACAAAGGCACAATATAGGGGTGCAGCTATAGCGGCATGCGAAGTAGTTTGGCTTGTGAAATTGCTACAAGATTTGGGTATCCAGTTGGATAGCAAAGTCACATTGCATTGTGAGAATCTCAATAATGTGATGCTAACACATAGAGGTTCATTACAATTTCATTAAAAAAATGGCACTTGCAAGACAAATTGATCTACTTCATGTGAAGACAGAAGACCAGGTAGCAAATATCTTTAGTAAATCACTTGGCAAAGAGAAATTCATTCGTTTCAGAGAGCTACTTGGAGTACAGCAACTAGTCTGAGCTCAAGAAATGGAGTTTGAGAAGGGGGAGGATGAGCTTGATTCTTTTGATCTTGAAACACCTCCATCCATTGAGATTGAGGGTGAAGACAAGAAAGAAGAGATAGAAGATGACTTAGACATAGGTAAAAACAAGAATGAAGAAGTCGAGTTTAGAGACACTACCACTCCCTATATAAGTGTTTCTGGCTCCAACGCTATGGAATAACTATTACAAATGTCCAAGTACTCTCCCAAAAAGACTTGAACAAGTTTGGAGTGAGCAGAAGATCAATGGAACTTATTCATACCTCAGTGTCCTAACTATAATGAAAGCTTAAAGTGAAGCTCTTCTTCTTGGGCCTAACAAGTGATAAAAAAGCTCCTTGAGTAATATTTTTTTGAATTGATTATATGTAGCTTTTACAATCACAAGATCTTTTTCTTCTCGGGCAAGTGATGAAAAATCTCCTTGCATAATATCTTTTCGAATTGATTATATCTAGCTTTTGCAATCAGAGGATTTCTTTTTTTTTGAAAATCTGATACACAATTTTTAGACATTAAGTGTAGGTGACATTGGCTATAGTAAATATAGCTAGAAGGGTGGCAATGCTACATGCCATTCCACCTAAAAAATTTCCACTTTGTAACCATCTCTATTTGCGTCAAAAATTTACTATGCAACCGTCGCTATTAGCATCGCTAATCGAATTAGCGACGCTAATAGAGACACTATTAGAGATGCTAATAGCAATGAAAATAGCGATGAATCAATCACATCGCTAATAGTGATACGAATAGCAATTATGGGGGTGATTTTTTCCATGAATATTTCTATCACTTTAAACATTGCTATTGGGTCTATATGTTGTAGTGTTTTGTTGATGAGATAACTGGGAAATGTTGATACACATTCAAGAGGACCTGTTTCAATCTCTCTACTCAACTCTATCTCCTTTTCTTCCACTTTTGTAATATTCTCACTTTTAAACAAAGCAACATCAAATCCCTACACTAATTGGTTCTTAATATCCTCCTAAAGCATTTCACCCTTCTCTTCAACTTTTTTGTCTTTGTATGTAATATTCTCCATCTTATTCTCTTGTATTGTATCTAAAGAACAACTATTTGTATATTGAAGATATACAAGAAATCCAACATCCTTTTGTACATGAAGACATTGTTCCTGATTCTAATGAAAAGGGTAATCTGCTTTCCACTTCTTGAATTCTTCATCAATAAGACTAAACCTTGTTTGCAAAGTTGTTCTAGTAACATTAGAAGCTTCAATTACATTGCTATAATGGACAAATCTCTCAATCTCTACGCCTTCCACATGTCTATCATAAAACACCCTAAAATCCTTTAGTTTATCTTCAAGATCCTTCAAAAGCTCTTGCAAATCAAAGAGAACATTGAGCATATCTCTGATGTAAATAAATCTAGATGAATTTCCAATTTCATGAAGAAAATCAAACATCTTTTTATCACATCAACACCATATTGGGGAATATGGAAATTTTCCATAAGTTTGGGACACGTGGTCAAATCTTTGTATTCATCATAACTTGAATAGTATGACTCCAAATCAAGCGCTCTATAGCTCAATAGGTTCCTTTTTTCAAGCACTTTCCAATGATAGGTCACATATGGTTTTGTGAAACTTATGGATATGTTATCTGGGTGCCATCTTTTAAGTATTCAAAAAATGGGAATTGGGAGATTCCTAAACTCACTAATATTGTGTTCTCCTCCATTCCCTCTAAACATAACTTCCTTTTAGTCATCCTGATTACTCACAAAAGAAAATTTGGAAAATAAAAATAAAAATAAGGGATATAATATACAAATCCACATCTCCTTATATCCAATAGACTAAAGAAATATTGCTAAAAAAATTTAGGAAATATAAGATGAATGAAATGAATTAAAACTTTACGCAGCAGAGAAAGCATGAAATTCCAAGTCTCATCTATCAAACTTTGTTTAACATTTACGACTCATGTGTAACGTGTCCACCTGCTATCTTCAGGACACATCTTAGCAGTCCATCGGAAAATATATCTAGAAGGCTCTGCCCGGCACTCCCATGGAATGTTACGGGTTTTGCGATCTAGGACTCTCCGCGTCTGCAACGTAGCGGAAGTATTTTGGCCGTTCCCACTTAGGACCGACCTGAATTAGGGTTTTACTTATTGGTCATTTCCTAGCGGCAACTAGCGTCGAACCCAAGAGAACTACTTTACGCAGAAACGTCAAGTCCGAAGCAGATTCACGCTGCACTTGGTTCAAGGAGAATGGGAAACGAGAGGGATGCGAAGCTCAACCTCTTTGCCATAAAGCATAGTCCCATTCCATTCCCTAAAACAGCGAAAATCAGGATCAATTATAACTCTAGGTCAACGCTTTTGTTGTTCGTGTTTGTTGAAGATCTTCCGGCTATCCATCATGATTTGAGAAAAGTTCTCGGCCAACCGGGACCACCCATTCGTAGGACGGACCTATGGCCGCATCCACCGCACTTTCCTCATGTTGTTTTAGTTATTTAATTACCCAGCACATTTAGTTGAACATGTATCAATCAGCTTCCTTAATTAATCCGTTAGGCACTGGTTCCTTCACGTAATCATATCACTTGACATAGAAAAGCAATGTCAAACAAGTTTCTTTTTAACAGGTTATTATATTTATCTTTGAAATATATAAAGTCCATCCCGTAGGCTTATCCACAATCCGCCCGAAGGCTATCCAGCAATCCATAAGGATTACCAATCCAAGATTCCGCTCGTAGACTAGTATGCGGGCCTCGAGATCCAATCTTGAGTCATGTTAGCCTCTTGTGCAGGGCCCGGAAGGTGAGGGATTTATGGCCAGAGCCCTTCCTGGCACCCAAGCGTCCTCCTGCTCCAAGTAGCGCTCAATGGCGAGAACTCTCAGAGCGGGTTCAGTCCACCTTCGCGGTGCAGTTAACAACCCCCTTGGTTAGGGTTAGGCAGGTAGTCGAGGGTAACTGAAGCTGCCTCTCCCTTCAGGCCTTCAACCTGCAGCATTAGATATCCATTTATCCTTTAATTCATTGATCCAACAAAGCAAAATATTGCTCTTAAATCTGTAACAAGCACAATCATTTCCATTGGTTGTTATTGTTGGCAAACTGCTAAGGAGTGAATCCTTCTTTTCGAATGCATCCAGCACTCGATCCGGGATGACTTGTGACTTGGCAAGATCCCCTATATCCTGGGTTAGGGCCGTACCCTATTAACCCGACTTGGTTAATACCTGAAGTTCATATGTTATTCCAATTTATTGGTCTGTCCTTTGCTTTAAGCAATTATCTTTACCCCAGAAAGATACAATATTAGGATGATTATTCACCCTCTTGCAAGATAACTTGCGTAAGAATCTGCCAACCTCATTCCAAGAGTTGGCCATTCCCTTGTGATCCGGTCACAAGATCATATGACTCTGCACTTGTTGCACAAGTGTCGCATCGAACTATGGAACTATTCTACCCATCAAGTGGAGTCACGAAACAATCTGTTCCTGATTACATTAGGCTGACATTGTCATTCCTAGGGTTCCAAGTTCCATCTTTTTAGCGTAAGATTCTTAGGGACAAACCCTAGATCACTTCTCAAGTATGTTCCACTATCCCTACATTCGGTGAATGTGGTCAAGTGTTTAGGGTATAGGAGTTTCAATTTTAGCAATACGTGCGATTAGGTCATGTATTAATTCATAGGGAATTCTTTGGAATTTAACTCTTTCTGAATGAGTACTCCGTGGTTTAGGTGTTTAGGTTTATGCCAATTTGTTTAATTCTTGAAGATAATTACATTGTCATTTCCATAAACACATGACTCGTTGTCTACGCGTAAATTGATTTTCAACCCTAACTTATCAATTTAAGGTCAAGCATAGGTTAGGTTAATTCCAACTAATCATCCTATAACTTGTGAACAAAATTCATGCTTAAAAAAGCAACCTTTTAATAATTTATGCAGTTGACAAACGATAATTGCCTAGAGTTATGCATCGTAAGCATCATTTCATGCCTTGCACTTTCCTATGGATTCTTAGCACTTCTCATGATGACTCATTGCGAAGAAGATATGGCTTAATAATGCGATATGCAGTTTATACTTCCATGCTTAAACGAAGTATGCTATTTTAATTCCGTTTTATAACAATGGACATTAATCTAATTTTATAATGCATTTAAGACGAAAAATGCATCCTATTTCCAACAATTATCCTCGCATGATTATATCAATATCAAATAAAAATTAGGAAGGAAAACCTGGACTTGGGATGAGATGTCCACGTGGATGGTAGGAGACGATCCTTTTGCGGTTGCACCTTGGGCTTTCTTAGGAGGCATCACAAATGCAGCCTTCCCGTCGTGGATGCAGCTTTGCAAATTCTCTTTTTGAAATACCACCGTCCTTTATGAGTCTTCTGTTCTTTCCTTTCGTAGCAGCTCTTTGAAGGGATACTTGTGGAGGAGGGGAGAAACCACGAAAAGGGTTCCAAACCGGAAAGGCGGTGTTTCAAAATCTTTCGCGAATAAGGCCCATTAAAGCCATGCAAAAGTCTTAATGGCCTTTTAAAGATTCACAAGAAAGGGGGAAAAAAAAGGTGTAGAAACCCTTACGAGGGCTTTTGTATGGGGAAAGAAGGGGCCACAAAAACAACCCTTAACACCCTCTTTTCTTTTACGTGTGTGGGGGAAAACAAGGTATGAAAGGGCCTAAAAGGGGTATTTTTGCATGGGAAAAAAAAAGGGGGGGCTAAGGGGGCCCTTAGGGGGATTTGAGATACGGGGGAGAAAAAGGGCTTTTAGGGTAAAAGCTTTTGGGGGGAAAGGGCCTAAGGGCTTCCTTAGGGAGGAATTTTGAGGGGGTGGGAAAGGGCCTAAAGGAGCCCTTAGAGAAAAATTTCAGGGGGGAGGGGGTAATCTTAAAGGCTATAGGAAAAAGGGGGCCTAAGGGGGCCCCTTAGGGGATTTAAAAACACGCTTGGAGGAAAAGGACCTTAAAGACCACTTAAGGCCTTTCAAGGAAACTTTGGGGGGGAAAAGGGGCTTATAGAGCCCCCCCTTAGAAACTTTGGAAGCTTCTAGAGAGCACGTAGGGGGGGTACAGAAAGCGAGAGCCGACATGATGAACGACAGTTGAATCGTGGTAGATGAATGACAGCGGCCCCCCCCAGGCAACAATCCGTAGCGCCTCCTCTTCTTTTCCAGGCTGCGACCCCATTGGCAATCGAATGGTGGCAGGGCGGCGTCTTCAATCCCTCTCTCCTTCACGACTACTATCAGCAGCATGGCATAATAATCCTCTCTCTCTCTCTCTTATGACAGGCCGCAGCACTCCCTTAAGGTCTTCACGGCAGCGCCCCCAGCCTCTCCCAGCGGCCACAGTTTAAATAGGGGGAGGGGATAAGATCCTCCCTCCCCCGCGCGTCAATGGGCATGCCTTATAGCCTAAGCAAGCTCCAGCAAGGAGCTTGCTTCCACATGCTATTCCCCTCTTCCTCCAGCTCAACAGTCGGCTGGAGGAGAGGGGAAATAATTTTTTAAAAAATTCCTTAAAGAAATTATCCTTATGGCTATAAAGAGGGTTCACACATGCTAACTCAGAATGTTACATTCTCTTCCCCTTGGAGGAATCAAGATGTCCTCATCTTGAGATAAACTGGGGATATTGATGGTTGAGAGTGCCTTCATCTATCCAAGTGGCATCCTCTTCAGGATAATCTTTCCACTGAACGAGGCATTCTCTCAAGGTTCTGGATCTCAATTGTCTCTCCCTAACATCTAAGATCCTCTCAGGCCTTAGTTCAAGGACTCCTTGACTAGGCATTACAACTTGTTGGTCATGAAGTACATGGTTTGGATTAGGTACATACTTCTTCAATAGGCTGATATGGAATACATTATGAACCTTTAGGTTCTCAAGGAGTTGCAGTTTATAAGTACTAGATCCTAGGCATTTGAGGATCTTGTATGGTCCACAATACCTTGGACTTAGCTTCTTGCAATCTCCTAAGGATAGGGAACTCTTTTTAGGGCATACGTGAATGAAGACCATGTCTCCTTCTTCGAAGATTCTATCTTGACGCTTCAAATCCGCGTATGCCTTTTGTCTATCCTTAGCAGCTTGGATGTCCTGTCTTATTGACTTTATTTGGTCATCCATCTCTTCCAACATCTGCCTTGAAGCTTCAACCCTCAAGGTTGGATTTGAGAAGTCTAGGGGACTACGACAGTCATGACCATACAAGCTTGGAAAGGGGTCATCTGAATGCTTTGTTGATAAGAAGCATTGTAGGCAAATTCAACCAAAGGTAAGTATTGAATCCACCTTTTCGGCTCACGACAGCAATATACCCTAAGCATATCCTCGATGACTTGATTGACTCGCTCTGTTTGGCCATCCGTTTGGGGATGGTAAGCTGTGCTAAAGCAGAGTTGAGTCCCAATGACTTCAATGATAGCTCTCCAGAAGTGTGATGTGAAGAGAGAATCACGATCACTAATGATTCTTTTGGGTAACCCATGTAGCTTGAATATCTCCTTGATAAACAATCTTGCAATGTCCGAGGCTTTATAGTTTGTCTTTACTGGAATAAGGTGTGCAACCTTAGTAAGCATGTCAACCACAACCATGATGGAGTTGTATCCTCCCTGAACTTGGGGTAGGCCAACAACAAAATCCATACTGATGAATTCCCATTTCATTTGGGGAATGTCAAGCAGTTGTAGCTTCCCTGGCATCTTGACATGTTCGGCTTTGATACGTTGACAAGACAAACACTCGGTGACATATTTGAGAGCGTCACCTTTAAGCCTCTCCCAATGGTAGCTCTTCCTAACTGCATTGAGAGTCTTGGCATAGCCAGGATGTCCTGAGAAAGGGGAATCATGAGCTTTCCACAATATCTTCTGCTTAAGTGATTAACTTGCCAGTATACACAGCCTCATTCTATAGTAGACAAGTCCACTATTGATAGAGAATTCATGATACTTAGCCTACAGCTTTTGGTTCTGATCCTTGATAGAGGTCTCCCTTAGCATGGTTTGGTAGGCTGGATCATGGCATGCATCCTCTCTAGCTAACTCAAGTATTCGATTGTTTGGTATAGATACTTTTCTAGCTAGAGATCTAGCTGTTGATGGATTCTCCAAGATTAGGGAATTAAGGAATGCCTTGCGACTAAGTGCATCGGCAACTACATTCTGTTTTCTTGGTCGGTACTTGATTTCAAAGTCGTACTCTTCCAGCACTTCAATCCACCGATGTTGCCTCATGTTGAGCTCATTCTGGGTAAAGATCCACTTGAGACTCTTATGATCAGTCACTAGGGTAAACTTGTTACCCAACAGGTAGTGTCTCCAAAGCTTTAGAGCATGGATGACAGCTAACAATTCCAGATCATGCGTAGCATGATTCTTCTCATGACTCTTCAGCTTCCTTGAAGAGTATGCTACAGGATGGCTTTCCTGCATGAGCACACATCCCAAGGCAAGTGTGCTAGCATCAGTTACTACCTCAAACTCCTTATTGAGGTCTAGAAGTTTTAGGATAGGTGCTAATACCAAAATTTTCTTTAATCTGTCGAAGCTATTTTGTTCGGGAGTTGACCATGCAATGGATGTTTGCTTCTTCAGTAAGTCCGTCAAAGGTGCTGCAATCAAAGCATAGTTTTTGATGAAGACCCTATACCATCCTGTCAATCCAAGAAAGCTGCGTATTTCTTTGACAGATGTTGGTATTGGCCATTCTAGCACGTCTCTGACCTTGGTTGGGCTCACTGAGATTCCTTCTGCTGATACTATGAATCCCAGATATTCAATCTGGCATTTGAAGAATGCACACTTCTTCATCTTAGCATATAGCTTATGTGACCTCATTGTCTCAAGGACAATCCGAAGTTGCGGTTCATGATCTTCTTTCTGTTTGGAATAGACTAAAGTGGCGTCGAAGAAGACGAACACGAAGTCATCAAGATATGGCCTAAAAATGTCCTGCATTAAGCTATTGAAAGTGGCAGGTGCATTCGTAAGCCCGAATGGCATAACTAGGAATTCAAAGTGTCCATATCTTGTATTGAAGGCCGTCTTTGGGATATCCTCTTCCTTGATCCTTATGTGATAGTAACCTGATCTGAGATCAATCTTGGAGAAGATCTTTGCACCCTGAAGACGATTAAGAAGCTCATCTATTCTAGGAATAGGGTACTTGTTTTTGACAGTCGATTGATTGAACCCCTTGTAATCAATACATAGTCGAAGTGTTCCATCTTTATTTTTTTGGAACAATACTGGAGCTCCCCATGGTGAACTGCTAGGACAGATGTAGCCCTGATCTAGCAGTTGCTTGAGTTGCTCCTTCAGCTCAATTGCTTCCGGTATAGACATTCTATAAGGTCTCTTTGCAATTGGCATAGCTCCTGGTACTAGCTTAATCTCATGATCCACTTCTCTTTGAGGCGGGAGTTCTGTCAACTCTTCAGGAAATACATCCGCGAATTCCTTTAGCCAAGAAGGTCCTTCACTAGACTCTTGCTTCTGATCTAACTTGTTGAGCTTAATCAAGTAGACAGGTAATCCTTTTTTGACTCCTTTTATAATTCGAGATGCTTTGGCCAATTGGATTTTTGGCACTCCAGCCTCACCTTGAGTTGTGACCAAATCCCCTTCAGAGTTTTGAAAGGAAATTTGGCCCTTTCCACAATGAATGTGGGCATCATTAGGCTTAAGCCAATCCATTCCGAGTAGACACTCATGGATACCTAAATTCATGACTCTGAATTTGACCGAAGTCATCTTTCCTCCGAGGAAGAATTTCACCTTAGCAGTTTGCCTGGTACAAGTAACCTCACGACCATTTGCCAATTCCACAAGCAAAATAGGTGCTTCTACTGTGGCTATTCCTAGTCTTTTTGCACAAGCTGGTGAGATAAAGGAATGTGTACTGCCACAATCAATCAAGGTCTTGAAACCTTTACCTTGATAGTCCAACAGTGTCTGAATCACCGAGAACTGGCGATTCAGGCCTTTCTTGTGTAGAGCGGCATGGACTGTTGCCCTTTCAAACTCTGCTTCCATGGTCGGATCTTCTTCTTCTTCGCACATTTGCCTATTGGCAATGCAAGCGGTTCTTCCTCTGCCTCGAGTAGTGGCTCTTTGACCACAGCCCGCGTTCTTTGGAAAGGTGCTTGGTGATGTCCTCCACCAAGTTTGGGATATTGCCTCTTAAAATGACCGGGCTCGTTGTAGTGGAAACAACGGAGATTTCGGCCTTTGCTTTGAGTAGGAACAAAGTTGTTGATGTTAATAGTCCTTGCTTTCTTTCTTTGTCTCTGATTATGACATTGAGCTCTCTTCATTTGAGGCTTGAATGTTCCTCTATTCGGGTCATTATAGGAACAAGTTTGTTACCCCTTGGTCTAGCTTGCACCTCCTGAATTATAGGCGCAGCTCGAATGAGAGCGTCCTAAAGATCTGATGGACGCATAGATTCAAGACGGGTCTTCACTGGTGGGTTTAAACGAGCACAAAATTTGGACACCTACTGTGTCATGTCCATCTGCGATGCATACTTTAAAAGTGAGATGAATTTGGAGCAGTATGCGTCAAGAGTGAGCCCCAGCTGTTTTAGCTCGTAGAACTCATTCATTTTCTGCGTGCGATATGTAGGTGGTAAGTATCTTCCCTACACGGCTTTCTTTAGCTTCTCCTAGGTAATGGATCCTTTCATGATCTCTTGATCCCTGCACCATTGCTTCCACCAAAGCCTGGCTTCGTCGGTGAGCTTTAGCTTGGCGAGCATAGCTTGATTTGCGGGTGCAGTATCGGCTGCTTCGAAGTAATCCTCCATGGATTCAATCCAAATTTCAGCATTTGCTTGAATGGATCTGCCTCTCCTGTCAAATTCGGGTGGCTTAATCTGCTTGAGAAGAAACTTCTTCTCCTGGATTACAGTAGTACTTGTTGTAGGAGGCGAACTGGGAACCTGTACCTGGGGTTGTGCCTGGATAAAGGTTTCTTAACGTTATTACACGATAATCCTTATTGATTTATATTACATCTCCATTTCTGCTATCACCCAAGCAATGTAACTACTTAACTTTTTATCAATTCTCGTGCACAATCAGACATTGATAAAAAGAAGTCTTATTTATATTTATATAGGCATAGCCCTTTCGGAATACAACATTTCTTGCGATGATAAGTCAACTGTTACATTTAGTTTCGGGAGAACAATGTTGTATTACATTTATCTACAGGAATTGTATAATAGTATAGTTTCGGGTCATGGATCTTCAGGAATTGGTAAGTCATTGGAAGTTCAGGGTATCCTTTCCTTTGGAACCCATTCTTCTCATGGCGCCCCAACACTTTAATCCTATCGACGGGGATCTGAAAGTTAGATTTTAGGGTGGAAAATGGGCCTAAAAATTAAGGAAAAATGTGAAATTTAGTAGAAAAATATTCAACGTCGAAGGCGGCACCTCCAGCTAGGACGATTTTAAGCACCAAGTGAAATACGACTCTTAAAAGGCACCCGAGCGAGACTTGTTGATTTTTGATAATTTTTCAGACTACCGTGCAGGTTGTCAGGAGTTGCCAGCCAATGCGGGATGTCAAGCCGGACGCCCAGGATTTTTCAGAGCTCGATTTGGAGCTCGGACAAGGAAATGGCCAAGGAATCGGTCAAGATGCGAAGAGGGGGACAAAACTTGGGCAAATGGTCATGACCTTTGGGGGGGTTGGAGCATTTTATGTTACATGCAAATCGTGGGCAAGAAGATGACGAAAAAAAAAAGTGAAGAGGAGGCGCCATCAGGCACCAAAATTTGCGCTCAATGGGTGGATGATCCATCATGCTGCCTATGATGAGCAACCCCCCCCCAAGTGATCATGGGGCTTGACTACCTTCTCCCTGCTGATCATATCGCCGCCTCTCGCTTGCACAATGATGGCTTGGATGAAGATTTCTGATTTTAGTCTTTCTCTCTCCTCCCTCTCTCTCCCTTAAGGGGCTGTTCTTGTGTGGAAGAAGACAATGAAGAATGATGGAGGAAAGCTTGTCCGGATGAGACCGGATTGCTTCCGGATGGATGAAGACATGAAGAGTGCTGTTCTTGAAGATGCTGAGCATTAAATGCATGCTGGAAATCAGTCCCGTAATCAAGACCAAGAAACCGAAACCTGAAAATAAGCGGTAATGCTATTTTTATAAAGAAAAATGATCTTTTTATGCTATTTTGCTTTATGAAACCTTATTCATATGGGATGAAAGTTCATTATGATATTGCTTGCCATGAGTTTCAACTATTTGCAACCTGAAAATCAGAAAATATAAGGCTACATGGCCGGAATTAGTGTCAAAATACATGGAAAACATGCATTTTAAGGGTAAAATTGGGGGTTTTGCTATATAAATGAGAAATATGATATGTCACACCAACTAAATCTGAGTTTTTTCTGTCAATGAACCTAAGGGCCACAGCCCACAATCAATTTTTATTTTCAGTCATTATTTATTAAAGAAATATAGGGGATAATGCCAAAAAATGGAAAAAATGGGTTAAAAATTAGGGAAAAATAGAAAATGGATTGAGGAAAATTAGGAAAAATTATATCTATATTTGTGCAATGTATAACGATGGCAAAGCACGAGGTTGGCCTCAGTTTGTCCCCGTTTCTATGTTTTGTGTGTATTTATCGTTCTTTTAAAATGGAGAAATGCATAGAAACCCTATCTAACCGATCAATGATACAAAATGCTAAGAGTTGGATGAAGAGGGGCTGAAACGCTGAAAGATAAAGAAAAGATTTGATTTATGCATTGCACTTGGCATAAAGAAAATGGTTTAAATAAAGAGGATGGTAGCATGAGCATATGACTTAGTGCCTCCTTTCAATGTAGCACGCGCTAGTAAAATTCATGGAAAGAATGCTTTATGCACCATTCACGATGTTGATTTTTCTTTTGTTTGAGCACATAGCCATACACGCTTTGCATTAAGCATAATAATTAAAAGATATCAGAAAAACCTCCTGGATGCATGGCACATGTTTTCCTTAGGTTGTGACCAACGATGAGCGTGAGAGGATGTCGATATGCTTGAACTCCTCATCAGTCCAAGTCTCCTTCTTCTTCATTGTGCTCAAATATTGGCTGATCTTCAGCCAATCTTCTTTATAATCTTGTTCAAGGAAATGAACTAAAGCTTGAGCAATGCAATGAGCATGCTGCCTTCTAGTTGACCAACCTGTTGTTTTCAGCTTTGGAGTAGTATATGCTATAACTGAAAAGGTATTTTCAGCAGCATGGAATGAAATTCAACAAGTATAGATTCTTCAGCTTCATCTTCTTCCATTAGCTCTTCTTCTTGTCATATCTTGCATGTGATAGCATGTCAACTGGATTTGACTTTCTTGCAATATGCTTTAATTCGGGGATGAGAGACTTAATATATGCAATCCATCTTAGCATAGCAATGTCGGGTGTAGAGCAATTGGCAATCATGCCCAAGAGTGGAAGACAATCAATTTCTACCACTACGAAAGCACCTATAAAGTATTCATGATCACACTTTAATGCTGTTACAACTCCCCACAATTCCCTTTTTACTTGTGCATACCTTCTTTTACATTCATTGAGAACTTTTGCTCCAAAACAAAATGCATACCTGTTACCTTTAAGATCCTCTTGGCCAACAGTCCATCCTATCCCAATGGGACTTGTGTCCATAATAAGGATGATGGGTTGACCATTTAAATAATCAGCCCTTTTGAGAGTGGAGCTGAAATTAACAACTTCTTTAATTTACGCATAGTGAGAGTATGCTCATTACCCCAAGAGAATCTTTGGCCTTTTCTTAATAATTGATAAATATTTTCGGCTGCATGAGAAAAATGTGGTATCCATATGAGATAGAATATGCATGTGCCAAGAAATCTTCTTACTTCTGAAGCATTTGTGCATTTTTCTTGCATTTTGTCGATGGCATCTATCTTGATTGGCAAAGGTTTGGGTCCATAGGGGCCACATAGATGACAGACCACTAGGACTTCTTCTACTCCAAAAATTGACTTAGCTCCAGAAAGGGTAAGATGTACCTCTTCTAGCCTTATCAAAATCCTCTCACAATCATGAATATGGTTAACTACAAATGTCTTGCAACCATCTTCATCAAGCTCCTCATTCTTTTCATTGACTTCACATCTCTTGATAGGCACATCACCAAGAAATGGAAGAGTAAGTTGTGGAATAAAGTCCCTTAAGACTTTGTACATGGCACTCATCATATGGGCTACAGAGTTTATTGGACCTTGTGGTAGAGTGTACATGTGGACCAATCCAAGAGGTATCTCCATTGTGGTAATGTCTCGGCTTTCTAATGAAAGCTGATATTGGTCATATCCTGAATATAGGTTGCCCATAGAATAAATTTCTCTACCTGCAAAAGCTTTAGCAAACTCATCAACAATTGGACCCAAACCAACATTTCGGATTGTGACATGATTGATAGGCTGTAGATCTATTGTAGATCTTGAATGAATCGTAAAGATACATTTTTCTTAGGCACAATAAACCATCGGTTTGAGTAAGCTACTGAAGCAAGTTCCAAAATCTTCATTCTGATCTTTTGATTTAGAAGTTCCTATAATTTGGGCAAATGCGCCCTTGGAACAAGAATAGGTTTGAGGTTCCAAGGTAAATGTGGAACTGTAAAAATGACCATAGGAGCCACAATATTTGGATCCACACAGCCTATTTCACTTGGATGAAATGCAAAATCTTTTCCATGTTTTATTAGCATTTGCATAAAAGAGTGTTTTTCAACCGGCGAAAGGAAAGAATTTTCACCTATTTTGAGCTCCTTTATACTTTCAGATGTGAACTTGTCACCAATGTTGGAAGGATCACAAAGACTTGACTGATTTGCTGCCCTATCAGTGAGCCCTTCACTTTCAAAAGGTAGTGGGACTGCCACACAGGTTTGACTTTCTTATCCACTGTCTTGTATTTTGTCTCCACTTGCGCTTCAGCCTTGTTGAGTAAAACAATGTCTTCCTGCTCAACAAATTCTTGAATTGTTTGATAAAAATAAAATGTACATACTTCTATGGACTGATTTTCAGCCTGATTTTATATATGAGCAGCTGCATATATTTCAGCCAATGTGTCAGTAGTAATTAATCCAAAAAAGTGCCCGAAATATCTTCAACCATCATGTGTAATATTTCTACAATAAATATTAATGAATTTTAACCTTTACATGCCCGCGTAAAAGCAGCTTAAAATATTCTCCCCATGACTAGAAGTACCCTGGGCTAAATACCCCACCTTCACGCGTTAATAAACTCCGTCCGCATGGTGCATAAGGGGCTGTGACTTGAAGACCGCAAAGCCGCGTGAGAACACCCTTCTAGAAAAAAGGGAAAATTGGATCATGGGTAAGATTAAAGCAAATTTTTTTAATTACCCCTCCCCTCAGCCGATGCATGGTAGGGGGAGAGGGAGTGGTAGAAGAAGGCGTAGTGGTGGAGTGCATGGGGAGAAGGGAGAAGGCATGAAAGCTCCACGTGTGTGGAGTTTCTCCCCCCCCCCCCCCCCCCCCCACCCCAATGGCTATATAACCTCCCCCTTAGGCATTAAGGGGAGGCACAAATGAAGGGAGAGAAAGAGGTTGTTTGCAGCCGTGTCGTACTGCTGTTGACCGTCGCCACTCTGCCACGCAGTCCGCCTACAATGCCAGGCTGCAGCCCATATCCCCCACCAACATCGTCATCAATCCTCTCTTATCCCCCAATCATTACCCCTCCCTCCTCCCACGTAATTCTGTTGAAGCAGAAGCTTCTAAGGTTGGGCTCCCATAAGCCTCATTTCCACGAGCCTTCCCGTTTCTTAAAACCGCATTTTGTGAAGGAATTTCTTGCTCAAGAGGGAGTAGCTAGATCTTGAGGCTGAGTTTCCAAGCTTGAGGGAGTTCCGAGATCACATAAAAGTGAGAAAAAATCGCGGTGTTCAAGTCATCAACGATGGCTTCAAAGCCAAAGTCGCAAGGCGCACACGCAGAAGTCTCAAACCCAAGTTTACGCATGGACATACCCACGAGCCCTCAAGCCTAGGTTCTATGAGTTTAATTCCACGTAAAAGAAATACATTGAGCACGATAAATTTCATGGGAAGAAAGCATTTATGCATGTTTCTAATTCACGTAGCCTAGTTAAAATGCATTTGGGAAATTGTCTACTCGAACGAATTACTAGAGTTAGTGCATGATCTGAAATTGGGTTGCTTGCATTTCCAAGTTGAAATTCCTAAATGCATATTGCTTAGGGTTAAAAGATGAAATCATTTAAATGCATCTTTGATTGGCCGCAGAAAATAACAAGCGTATATTGCATTTAGGCAATAACTTCCTTGTTGTGATTCGCATGAGAAACTCGTTAACGTCCATTAGATGTTGTCCAAAGAACTGCATGGCATTAAAATGAAACCATGGACTTGCATGTTGCATGCAAAGACACTTGTAGAATGGATTAAGTCAAAATTAGTCTTATAATATTTGTCATGCATGACCTTCATTTATCAAAGTTACATCTAGAAAAGTTTGCATGTCACATATTCGTGATGCATGAACTTCATTTATCAAAGTTGCATCTAGGAAGGGTTGCATGTCATATCAAAGCCTGAAATTCAATTGCATTAAACGAAAGGTTGTAGGCAAACCTCTTGATGTAAATCTATGTAGGTTTTGTGCAAGTTATTCCCCAAATTGTCAATCATCATGATTTTAGCAAGGAAAAGAAATAGTTATTGCAAATCTTATAGTTGCCTAAAAGTAATGAATCACATATTTACATGTAATGTGATATCTTGCAACTATTTGCACCTTTAGAACAAGCTTAGCATCTCTAAGAAAGGATCGTTCCTTGTCGCAAGACAAGTAGACCAATTTAGCTAGATCACTTGTAATGTTATAACCCTCTAGGAATTCATAAAAGCATGACTAGATTGTACGATGAACACCTCAAAGTGCTAGGTAGGGTTTAGCACGTTAGAAATTCTGCCTAGTATGGCACTTGGGATGCCAAGTCGAGACCTTCAAACCCAAAGGTCCTACCCACATTCACGGAATGTTTGGGTTAATTGGACGCCCATGCAACAACGATCTAGGATTTTACCCTAAGGATCGAACGACATCCGATTGAGTTTAGAAACCCTAGGCCCAAACGTTATTGGCCTAGTAAGGTTAGGGATTGGGTTGGGTAAGAAGACACCCCAAACCCTACATCTTGACTAAACATAATTCTTGACCAAGAACGTCGTTGATGGTAGATTAATTCCCACAAGTTAGATGCGGCTTCTATGCAACAAGTTGCAACGATGCATGGTTGTGTTAAATCACAAAGTAGAGTTGCCACTCCTTAGAACAAGGTTGGCAGGTTCTAGTGCAAGTCTAAATTGCAAGAGGATGAGTAGACATCCTGCTACATCACCCTTCTTGGGAGGATTTTCCAAGTTAAGGGAAGTTATGTATTGCCTAGTAAGCAAAGGATCAATCAAGTTAAAGCGACATGGTCGCCAGGATTTACTGTCTTAACTTAAGAAACCTAAGGTGTTGGTTAATTTGGGTTGACAGGGTATGACCCTAACCCAAGGACAAAAGGGTACACAAAGAAACCCTTGAGGATTTTGCCAAGTTGCAATTGATCCCAGATAGGATGCTGGACGCATTCGGAGAAAAGGATTCACACCTTAGCAGTTGGCCAAATAAACGACCACTGGATTGATTGTGTTTGTACAGTTTAGGAGCACTGTTTGTATTGCTTTTCTCAAAGAACTAAAGATGGAAAAATAATTAATGCTTCAGGTTGAAGGCCTCGAGGGAGAGGCAGTATTAGTTACCCTCAACTGTCTGCCTGACCCTAACCAAGGGGGTTATTAGCCGCGCCGAGAATGTGGATCGAACCCACTGTGAGAGGTCTCTCTGTTGGGCGCTACTTGGAACAGGAGGACGCTTGGGTGCCAGCGGGCTCTAGCCTTAAATCTGTTGCCTTCCGGGCCCTGCACAAGAGGCCGACGTGACTCAAGATTGGATCTCAAGGCCCGCATACTAGTCTCCAGGCGTAAACTTGGATTAGTAACCCCTTTCCTTTAAAGCCCTGCACAAGAGGCCGACGTGACTCGGAATTGGATCTCGAGACCGGTATACTAGTCTACAGATGGAAACTTGGATTAGTAATCCCTATGGATTGTTGGATTGCCTTTGAGCAGATTATGGATTGCCTTCGGGCAGATTATGGATTAGTCTACAGGCTGGATTATAAGATGTATTCGAAAGATAAATGAGATCAATTGTTGTAAAGGAACTTGTTTGACATTGCTTTTCTATGTCAGTGCTAAGATTATGTGAAGGAACTAGTGACTAAAAGGATAATTAAGGAAGCTGTTGATGCGTCTCCAACTAAATGTTGTAGGTAATTAGGCAACTAAAGAAAACCTGAGGAAAGTGTGGTGGATGTGGCCATGGGTCCGTCCTACAGATGCGTCTCCAACTAAATGTGGTAGGTAATTAGACAACTAAAGATACCCTGAGAAAAGTGTGGTGGATGTGACCATGGGTCGGTCCTACGGATGGGTGGTCCTGGTTGGCTCAAACGAAATGGACAGCAGGGAACTTTTCTCGAAGGAAATGAACATCAAGGAACGTTGACCTAGAATCAAGGATACTAGAATCCCGATTTATGCTGTTTTAGGGGAACGGAATGGGACTATGCCTTATGGGTAGAGAGGTTGAGCTTTTCATCCCTCTCGTTTTCCATTCTCCTTGAACCAAGTGCAGCATGAATCCGCTTTGACCCTGACGTTTCTGCGTAAAGTAGTTCGCCTGGGTTTGACGCTAGCTATCGTTCTAGGAATTTGACCACTAGGAAAAACCCTGATTCAGGTCGGTCCTAAGTGGGAACGGCCGGAATGCTTCCGCTTCATGGTAGACTCGAGAAGACCTCGATCACAAACCCCGTGACATTCCGTGGGAGTGCGAGGCGGCACTTTCTGGATTTCCTTCTCGATGGGCTACTAAGAGGTGTCCTACGAGTGAACAGGTGGACACGTTATAGTTGGTATCAAAGTGAACCAATGAAGGATTTATCTTATAAGAAAACTTAATAAGGTGAAGTAAAGAAAATGTTGCTGTTGAGAACATTTCCTTACTTACTTATTAATAAGTCATGAATCATGGAACAGATTCTTGGTATTCCAAGTCATGAAGCATGGAACAAATTCTTGGTATTCCAAGTCATGAAGCATGGAACAGATTCTTGGTATTCCAAGTCATGTTTATGACCGCGATGCGTGCTTCAGATTATCGATGGAGGATCAATATGATGAATATCCTAGACCGCATCTACAATCCTTCACCTCTGTACATGGAACGGAGATGGACAGGTGATTCAGGAATCTATTACATAGCTTCCTACCGATTTGCATACCTTCGAACCAGCCTAAAGAGAATCAAGTGGTTGGAGGACCTAAAGATCATGAAGCTATTCATCTTTGTTGAGGCTCACGCAAACACAACCCTACATGTCGGAGATCGGAAGGTCAAGCAAAACACGTATGTGTACGAGGAAGTGACCCGAATAATCCTTGCCGACAGAATCAAGGTGTTGGGACATTACGAGAAGAACGGGTACCAAAGGAAAGGATACCCTAATCTTCCAATGACCTATCGATTCTTGAAAATCCATGACCCCCATCCATACTATTACTTAGTTTACGTAGCTGAATGTAACACAACCTTATTCTCCCCGAATTAATGTATCCACTTATTCCATTTTTCCAAGAATAATTGTATTTCGAAAGGGCTATGCCCATATGAATGAAATAAGACTTCTTTTTATCAATGATTGTCTTGACTGTGAGTATTGATAAAGAAGTTAAGTGATTAGGTCACTTGGCTAAAAGCTGAATTGGGCATGAAATGTAATGTGAGGAACGCTTAGCAAGTTTTAACGTAAAGAAACTTATTGCCCAAGCGCATCCTAAGGTGGAATTCCTACTAGGAGGAAAGTCGACTTCGGTTAGATTCAGCGTTATGAACCTAGGTATCCATGAGTGTTTGCTCGGAATGGATTGGCTTAAACCTAATGATGCCCACATTCATTGTGGAAAGGGCCAAGTTTCCTTTCGAAATTCTGAAGGGGAATTGGTCACAACTCAAGGAGAGGCTGGAAAGCCGAAAATTCAATTGGCCAAAGCATCTCGGATAATAAAGGGAGTTAGAAAGGGACTACCTATCTATTTGATTAAGCTTAATAAGCTAGATCAGAATCAGGGGTCTAGTGAAGAACCTTCATAGCTAAAGGAGTACGCAGACGTATTTCTTGAAGAGCTGACAGAACTCCCGCCTCAAAGGGAAGTTGATCATGAAATCAAGCTACTGCCAGGAGCTGCACCAATCGCAAAGAGACCATATAGAATGTCCATCCCCAAAGCAAATGAGTTGAAGGAGCAACTCAAGCAACTGTTAGATCAGGGCTACATCCATCCTAGCAGTTTGCCATGGGGAGCTCCAATGCTATTCTAGAAGAAGAAGGATGGAACACTTTGGCTATGTATTGATTACAGAGGGTTGAATCAATCAACCATTAAGAACAAATATCCCATTCCAAGAATAGATGAACTTCTTGACTGTCTTCAAGGTGCGAAGATCTTCTCCAAGATTGATCTCAGGTTTGGATACTATTAGATAACGATCAAGGAAGAAGATATCCTAAAGACAGCTTTTTAGCACAAGATATGGACATTTTGAGTTCCTGGTCATGTCATTCGGGCTGACAAATGCACCTGCCACCTTCAATAGGCTGATGCAGGATATCTTTAGGCCATATCTTGATGACTTTGTACTCGTCTTCTTCCACGATACCTTAGTCTACTCCAAACAGGAAGAAGATCATGAACCCCAGCTTCGCATTGTCCTTGAGACAATGAGGGCACACAAGCTTTATGCCAAGAAGAAGAAGTGTGCATTCTTCAAACGGCAGATTGAATATCTGGGATTCATTGTTTCAGCTAAAGGAATTTCAGTAGACCCGGCCAAAGTCAGAGATGTTCTGGAATGGCCAACAACAACAACTGTCAAAGAAATACGAAGTTTTCTTGGATTGACAGGATGGTACAGGGACTTTGTCAAAGACTATGCTTTGATTGCAGCGTCTCTGATGGATCTACTGAAGAAGCAAACATCAATTGTATGGTCACCTATTGAACAATCTAGCTTTGATAAACTAAAGAAAAGCTTGGTATCAGCACCTATCCTGAAACTTCCGGACCTTAGTAAGGAGTTCAAAGTAATAACTGATGCTAGCACACTTGCCTTAGGATGTGTGCTTATGCAGAAAGTTCATCCTGTAGCATACTCTTCAAGGAAACTAAAGAGCCATGAGAAGAATTATGCTACCCACGATCTAGAGTAGTTAGCTATCATCCATGCTCTCAAGCTCTGGAGACACTACTTGTTGGGTAACAAGTTTACCCTAGTAATGGATCATAAAAGTCTTAAGCGGATCTTTACCCAGAATGAGCTTAACATGAGGCAATGTCGATGGATTGAAGTGCTGGAGGAATATGATTTTGAAATCAAATACCAGCCTGGAAAGGAGAATATAGTTTCCGATGCACTCAGTTGCAAGGCATTTCTAAATTCTCTAATCTTGCAAGATCCATCAACAGCTAGATCTCTAGCCACAGAGGTATCCATGCCAAACAACCCAATACTTGAGCTAGCTAGAGAAGAGGCATGCCATGATCCAACTTACCAGAAAATGCTAAGGGGGATCCCTATCAAGGATCAAAACCCAAAGCTACAGGCTAAGTATCAAGAATTCTCTATCAATAGTGGACTTGTCTACTATAGAACGAGATTATGTATACTAACAAGCCAGTCACTCAAAAAAAAAAACTTTGGGAAGCTCATGATTCCCCTTTTTCAGGACATACTGGCTTTGCCAAGACCCTCAATGCAGTCAGAAAGAGCTACTATTGGGAGAGGCTTAAAGGTGACATTCTCAAATATGTCACTGAATGTTTGTCTTGTCAACGTATTAAGGCCGAACATGTCAAAATGCCAAGAAAGTTGCAACCATTTGACATTCCCCAAATGAAATGGGAATTCATCAGTATGGATTTTTTTGTTGGCCTACCTCAAGTTCAAGGAGGATACAACTCCATTATGGTTGTGGTGGATATGCTAACCAAGGTTGCACATCTTATTCCTGTTAAGACAAATTATAAAGCCTCAGACATCACAAGATTATTTATTAAGGAGATATTCAAACTGCATGGGTTGTCCAGAAGAATCATTAGTGATCGTGACTCTATCTTCACGTCACACTTCTGGAGAGCTATCTTCAAAGTCATTGGGACTCAACTCTGTTTCAGTGCAGCTTACCATCCCCAAACTGATGGCCAAATGGAGCGAGTCAACCAAGTCATTGAGGATATACTAAGGGCACACTTCTGTCGCAAACCCAAAAAGTGGATTCAATATTTTCCACTGGTTGAGTTTGCCTACAATCCTTTCTACCAACAAAGCATTCAGATAACCCCTTTTCAAGCATTGTATGGGCACGACTGTCGAAGTCCTTTAAACTTCTCAGATCTAACCTTAAGGGTTGAAGCCTCAAATCAAATGCTCAAAGATATGGATGATCAAATGAAGTCAATAAGACAAGACATCCAAGCCGCCAAGGATAGACAAAAGGCATATGCAAATTTGAAATGACAAGATAGATCCTTCGCTGAAGGAGATATGGTCTTCATTCGCGTACGCCCAAAGAAGAGTTCCCTGTCCTTAGGTGAATGCAAGAAGCTAAGTCCAAGGTATTGTGGACCCTACAAGATTCTCAAGTGCCTAGGACCTAATGCTTATAGACTTCAACTCCCTAAGAACCTAAAGGTTCATAATGTATTCCATATCATCCTACTGAAGAAGTATGTGCCTAATCCTAGTCATGTACTTGATGATGAACAAGTTGTAATGCCTTGCCAAGGAGTTCTTGAGCTACGGCCTGACAGGATCTTAGATGTTAGGGAGAGACAATTGAGATCTAGAACCTTGAGAGAATACCTCGTCTAGTGGAAATATTATCCCGAGGAGGATGCCACTTGGATGGATGAAAGTAGTCTCAACCAACAATACCCCCAGTTCTTCTCAAGATGAGGACATCTCGATTCCTCTAAGGGGGAGAGAATGTAATATTTCTACAAGAAATATTAATGAATTTTAACCTTTACACGCCCATGCAAAAGAAGCTCAAAATATTCTCCCTACGACTAGAAGTACCCTTGGCTAAATACCCCACCTTCACGCGTTAATAAACTCTGCCCGCAGGGTGCATAAGGGGCCGCGGCTTGAAGACCGTAAAGCTGCATGAGAACACCCTTCTAGAAAAAATGGGAAAATGCATAATGGGTAAAATTAAGGCGATTTTTTTTAATTACCCCTCCCCTCAGCCGATGCATGGCAGCCGGAGAGGGAGTGGGAGAAGAAGGCGTAGTGGTGGAGTGCATGGGGGGAAGGGAGAAGGCATAAAAGCTCCACGTATGTGGAGTTTCTCCTCCCCCCTCAATGGCTATATAACCTCCCCCTTAGGCATTGGAGGGAGGCACGAACCAAGAGAGAGAAAGAGGCTACTGCTACCGTGCCTTGCCGCCGCTGCCCGTCGCCACTCCACCACACAGTCTGCCTACAGCGCCAAGTTGCCGCCCATATCCCTCGCCAACATCGCCATCAATCCTCTCTTCTCCCCCAATCATTACCCCTCCCTCCTCCCACATAATTATGTTGAAGCAGAAGCTTCTTGAGAAGCTCCTAAGGTTGGGCTCCCATAAGCCTCATTTCCACAAGCCTTCCCGGTTTCTTAAAACCGCGTTTTGTGAAGGAATTTCCTGTGCAAGACGGAGTAGGCAGATCTTGAGGCTGAGTTGCCAAGCTTGGAGGGAGTGCGGAGATCGCGTAAAAGTGAGAACAAATCGTGGATTTCAAGTCATCAATGATGGCTCCAAAGACAAAGTCGCAAGGCGCACGCGCGGAAGTCTCGAACCCAAGTTTACGCGTGAACATCCCCATGAGCCGTCAAGCCCAAGATCTACGAGTTTAATTCCACGTAAAAGAAATGCATTAAGCACGATAAATTTCATGGGAAGAAAGCATTTACGCATGTTTCTAATTCACGTAGCCTAGTTAAAATGCATTTGGAAAATTGTCTACTCGAACAATTTACTAGAGTTAGTGCATGATGTGAAATTGGGTTGCTTGCATTTCCAAGTTGAAATTCCTAAACGCATATTGCTTCGGGTTAAAAGATGAAATCGTTTAAATGCATCTTTGATTGGCCGCGGAAAAGAACAAGCATATATTGCATTTAGGCAATAACTTCCTTGTGATTCGCATGAGAGAGTCGTTAACGTCCGTTAGATGTTGTCCAAAAAACTGCATGGCATGAAAATGAAACCATGGACTTGCATATTGCATGCGAAGATGCTTGTAGAATGGATTAAGTCAACATTAGTCTTATAATATTCGTCATGCATGAACTTCATTTATCAAAGTTGCATCTAGAGAAGGTTGCATGTCACATATTTGTGATGTATGATCTTCATTTATCAAAGTTGCATCTAGGAAGGTTGCATGTCATATCAAAGCCTAAAATTCAATTGCATTAAACGAAAGGTTGTAGGCAAAACTCTTGATGTAAATCTATGTAGGTTTTGTGCAAGTTATTCCCCAAATTGTCAATCATCATGATTTTAGCAAGGAAAAGAAATAGTTATTGCAAACCTTATAGTTGCATAAAAGTAATGAATCACATATTTACACGTAATGTGATGTCTTGCAACTATTTACACCTTTAGAACAAGCTTAGCATCTCTAAGAAAGGATCGTTCCTTGTCGCAAGACAAGTAGACCAATTTAGCTAGACCACTTATAATGTTATAACCCTCTAGGGATTCGTAAAAGCATGACTAGATGGTACAATGAACACCTCAAAGTGCTAAGCAGGGTTTAGCACGTTAGAAATTTTGCCTAGTATCGCACTTGGGACGCCAAGTCGAGACCTTCAAACCCCAAGGTCCTACCCACATTCACGGAATGTTTGGGTTAATTGGACACCCATGCAACAATGATCCAGGGTTTTACCCTAAGGATCAAATGACATCCGATTGAGTTTAGAAACCCTAGGCCCAAACATTATTGGCCTAGTAAGGTTAGGGATTCGGTTGGGTAAGAAGACACCCCAAACCCTACATCTTGACTAAATATAATTCTTGACCAAGAACGTCATTGATGGGAGAAATATTCCCACAAGTTAGATGCGACTTCTATGCAACAAGTTGCAACGACGCATGGTTGTGTTAAATCACAAAGTAGAGTTGTCACTCCTTAGAACAAGGTTGGCAGGTTCTAGTGCAAGTCTAACTTGCAAGAGGATGAGTAAACATCCTGCTACATCACCCTTCTTGGGCTGATTTGCCAAGTTAAGGGAAGTTATGTATTACCTAGTAAGCAAAAGATCAATCAAGTTAGAGCGACATGGTCGCTAGGATTTACTGTCTTAACTTAAGAAACCTAAGGTGTTGGTTAATTTGGGTTGACAGAGTATGACCCTAACCCAAGGACAAAAGGGTAAACAAAAAAACCCTTGAGGATCTTGCTAAGTCGCAATTGATCCCAGATCGGATGCTGGATGCATTCAGAGAAAAGGATTCACACCTTAGCAGTTGGCCAAATAAACGACCAATGGATTGATTGTGTTTGTACAGTTTAAGAGCATTATTTGTATTGCTTTGCTCAAAGAACTAAAGATGGAAAAATAATTAATGCTTTAGGTTGAAGGCCTAGAGGGAGAGGTAGCATCAACTACCCCCGACTATCTCCCTGACCCTAACCAAGGGAGTTGTTAGCCACGTCGAGAACGTGGACCGAACCCGCCGCAAGAGATCTCTTCGTTGGGCACTACTTGGAGCAGGAGGAGGCTTGGGTGCCGGGGGGCTGTGGCCGTAAATCCCTTGCCTTCTGGGCCCTGCACAAGAGGCTGACATGACTCGAGATTGGATCTCGAGGCCCGCATACTAGTTTACGGGCGGAAACTTGGATCAATAATCCCTGTGGATTGCTGGATTGCCTTCGGGAGGATTATGGATTGCCTTCGGACGGAGCCTACATGCTGGATTATAAGATGTATTCCAAAGATAAATAAGATTGCCTTCGGGCGGATTATGGATTAGCCTACAGGCTGGATTATAAGATGTATTCCAAAGATAAATGAGATCAATTGTTGTAAAGGAACTTGTTTGACATTGCTTTTCTATGTCAGTGCTAAGATTACATGAAGGAACTAGTGACTAAAAGGCTAATTAAGGAAGCTATTTATGCGTCTCCAACTAAATGTGGTAGGTAATTAGACAACTAAAGCAACCCTAAGGAAAGTGCGGTGGATGTGGCCATGGGTCCATCCTACGAATGGGTGGTCCCAATTGGCCGGGAACTTTTCTCAAACAAAATGGACAGCAGGGAACTTTTCTCAAAGGAAATGAATAGCAAGGAACGTTGACCTAGAATCTAGGATACTAGAATCCCGATTTATACTGTTTTAGGGGAACAGAATGGGACTATGCCTTATGGGTAGAGAGGTTGAGCTTTGCATCCCTCTCGTTTCCCATTCTCCTTGAACCAAGTGCAGCATGAATCCGCTTCGACCTTGACGTTTCTCCGTAAAGTAGTTCGCATGGGGTTCGATGGTAGCTACCGTTCTAGGAATTTGACCACTAGGGAAAACCCTGATTTAGGTCGGTCCTAAGTGGGAATGGTCGGAATGCTTCCGGTTCATGGAAGACTCGGAAAGACCTAGATCGCAAACCCCGTCACATTCCATGGGAGTGCGGGCGGCGCTTTCTGGATTCCCTTCTTGATGGGCTGCTAAGACGTGTCCTACGAGCGAACAGGTGGACACGTTACATCATGTCATAAGTTATCAACTCCCCTTTTACATGACATAAATATTTTCTTCTAGCTTTAGTCATGGTCGGAAGAGACTTATCATAGCCCATAACACCATATTGGGGAATATGGGAATTTCCCATAAGTTTGGGACACGTGGTCAAATCTTTGGATTTGTCATAACTTGAACACTATAACTCCAAATAGAGCGCTCTATAGCTCAATAGATTCCATTTTTAAAGCTCTTTCCAATGATAGGTCACATCATATTGTTTTGAGAAACTTATGGGCGTGTTATCCGAGTGCCACCTTTTTAGTATTCAAAAAATGGAAATTGGGAGATTCCCAAACTCACTAATAATGTGTTCCATACTATTGGCTGTACATACATACAAATTTGGTAGAGACACAGTTTCACATGATAATCACGTAGTCAATCTCTATTTCGATGATGCTTAACACACACAGTAAGAAATTGGACAACTCGTTCATTATCCTTGCTTCAGATTCGAGCATAGGAAGAACCATCATCGAGAGCTTTTATTTCCAAGGAGACTTCAGAAATGTAAAGTTTCCCAAGAATGATAGGGTAACTACAAGAGTCTTGAACAAAAAAGCGAAATTTGTCTTTTATGCCTCGAATAGTTACCTACAAATCAGAACATGCAGCATATAACTCACCAAAAGATTTGTTTGCAGCTCTCATTCGCCATCCTGGATAAATATCTATGTGCCATCCACCACTTTCATAGAGACTCCTTGCCATGACATTTACCTTCGAGCCATGGTCTAAGAGTGCAATACGTGGTGTTTCTTTTTCTCCAATTTTGACGACTCTTTCCGTTGTTGCTCTTGCCCAATGCGTACAGGAGTAGTGACTACTTGTAATGAACTAAGTCTCTTCCTCCTCATGCATGTGCTCCAAATGGCCTTCTTTTTGAGAGGTGGGCTGCCCAACTGGTTTGGACCAGCCGACCATTACATTTTTAGCTTTCACTTCTTTAATTTTTGCATTCATGCTTTCTTTATCTTTAGCTTCAATTGCTGCAATTAATTCTTTAACTGCTTCAAGATGAATTTCTTGTGAAGTCAGTTTCTCTTTGTCCTGCACAAAAACTCAAAGAACTTGCAAAAAAGCATACACTATTTCTTTATCTTCATCCCCAACATATTGTCTTTTCGTTTTAGTTACATTTATAATTACATCATGGCATTCACATTTGGCAATTTCAAGAATTTCACCTAAGGTGAATTCAATTTTGCTTCCTAGAATTTGTTCTTCTAGGACTCGTTTGAGATTGGTTGCAGATTCTATGTCAGACTGCAATTTGTAGCTTGGTTGCTTGCCTTTGTTCTTTTCTTCGGTCCGCATCTTCCATCTTTTGATCTAGGGTTATATTTCAGTAAGCTTTGGTTGTTTAGGTGTTCTTTTAGTTACCCATTTTGGAGCGCCAAAAGAGGAAGGCTCTGGTTCATCTTCTCTTTTCTTCAATCAAGACTTCGTTATGATTCACGTCATCCAAATGTGCAAAGGCAAAAAAAGAATCCACCAGTTCTCAACCAGTTATTCCTCAAATGCACTGACTGGCATTAGTCAAATCTTCTTTGTTGCTTTATCATGTTCCATTTGATCTAGTGCCTATATGCATACTTTAGATTGCACATTATCTTTACATGCTTTCAAGATTGATTTAGTTGGCTCAATTTGCAGCCCATAGGTAACTGCATCAATTGCTGCGTAGGCATTCATTAGAGCTAAATCTTCTAAACTTTTCTTCATTCCACCATTGCCAAAATTTGGATCTAGTGGAAGAACAGTTTCAGCTACACGAATTTTTCCGTCTTTCCAAAAGACAAGCTTCTGTGCTTTAGTCTCATGGAAGGCAGAACACTCCCTCTTGTCATGTTGTTGGCTGTCACACCAAATACAACACCTCTTGAAGCCTTCTCTCATGGGTCTTTGAGTTGATGATCATCCTCGTTCTTCAACTTTAACATCTAGCTTCTCCACCTTGGAACTAATTTCTGTAATATTCAGATGAAGGTCACGCATGTTTTTAATGAGTTCATCCATTACATCATCTTTAGAAGGAATAGAAGAAGAAAGAGTTCGTTGATTAGTCAAAGGAATAGGGGATTTTGAAGGTGGAACAAGCTCCATCAATGGAGTTGTTGAAGTTGAAGTAGAGCCCAATCTTAGTCACATTTTCTCTCTTCGAGCAATCATGTTGACTGCATCAGTAACATCTATCCATGCTGTCTTGACTCCTGATTCAGAGGTAGCATCTTCTAGCTAATCAGCAAGCTTTTCTTGCAGAATGGGATCTGCAGCCTTAAGGAATAACTCAATCTTCCGACCTTCCATACTTTGTTGGTCTTAAGCATCAAGTTGTTCAAATTTACTTTCAAACTCATGGTATAGAGCTATTGCAACTAAACCTTTATTGGGTTTTTCAACCCATTCAGTAAAAATTTTCTTCATCATCAGGCCAGAGTCATCTGAGAAGAATTCTTCACATAGGGCTTTTTTGAATGCAGCCCAATCCACATCTTGCTGAAAAAGACCATGGATTCTCTCTTAAAGACCATGCTTGGCTAGTCTAGCAAAATAGCAACTCCATGCATGTTGTGGTACACCAAAGAAGAGCATTTTTTAGCATATAAGCGAATAAAAACAGAGACATTTTGACCATTAAATTGTTTTAATTCCCGCCCAACTTCCTCTATGGCCTTGATAGCTATGGAATCAATCTTCTCTTTGTCTTGCCTTTGTTGTTGTTATTGTAACATTTAGATTTGTTGTTGTTATAGTATGTGCACCAATTGTTGTAGAGTATCTCCTGCAGAATCCCCCATCTTGGAGTTCTTTTACACTGACCTTCACGTCAGGCTCACCAATATTGCAGTGCATAGGGTTGAAGGTCACCACAGGGGTTTGGCAAGAGAAGAATGTATGGGGGTTCAAGAGCTTTTACTCCATAGATGGTAGAGATAAGAGAAGGGTTGAAGGTTTCAAGCCAAGTTCTTGAAGATAAGAGACAACAAGGTGAAGGTAGATTTAGGGAGAGGAGCAGACATAAGAGAAGGGGTTCAAAGATATTGAAGATGTAACAGAGATGAAGCCGGTCAGTTTCTTTCAGCATTATGGGAAAATATAACTGTAATAGAAAAAAATCTGTAACAAATAATACCTTCCTCTATGCTGCTTAGATTGTCAATATGATGCCTCCATTAGCTCCAAAAGGGGGGTCAAATAGCAGGACACCTGCCAAAATTTAGCCAGATCACTCCTTCTTTATCTTCCACTTCGGAGTGTTGTTCACTGCCTGAAAACAACGATCATGCATCGCGCAATCTCATCAATCTCTCTTTTTACATAAAATCCTCTCAAATCGGATGAAAGCTACATGCTTTCTTTTACATGTCATCCTAATCTAGAATTTGTCTATATTTTTATGGATTTTTACAAGAGATAATATCTAGAATATCAAAAATTGACTAAAAACTTGTCCAAAAAATCTAATATTTTGAGCCATGGACACTAACACTAATGCCTAAAGTGGTGTTGTCTCTCTAAATCTAAAAGGAAGCCACACTCTAGATTTTTTTACATGGTGTGCGCGTAGCGGCACAACACCGTACCCCGCAAGAACTTGCAACATTTCAAATATCAAGGCCAAAGAATTTGTGCTATACCCTTGCATCTCAAGATGTAGAAGAACTTTCAAGCATCCAAGTTTCACTTTTAGGAAACCCTCAAATCATTTTCACATTCCATCTTGAATATGTGAACAAGTTGTTACAATTATATATATAATCTCTCACTTGACTTGGGTCTCACCTATATATACTAACTCTACATCAATATGAATCATTCTTTGGGAGCATGTCTTATGTATCTCTCTCGTACTCTCTCTCTCTCTCAACATGGTATCAGAGCACATGAATGTGATGAAGTAGAAGTGTGAAAAGGCGAACGATGGTGTTTTCCAAGTGCACAGTACTCACATATTCCCATACGTGGATGGGATTTAAGATCCATACCTTGCACAAGACCATGACGATGAAGATCAAGAATTTTGGCAAAATCGGAGTGTGCAAATCGTTGATGCCATAATTTGCAATCTGCATCTCCAGGGGTAGTAACAACATTTGCAACTGTATCGTTAAATGATAGCTCTATTACAATTATATATATCATCTCTCACTTGACTTGGGTCTCACCTATATATACTAACTCTACATCAATATGAATCATTCTTTGGGAGCATGTCTTGTGTATCTCTCTCGTACTCTCTCTCTCTCTCAACACAAGTGCCATAGCTTCCTTTAACCTATTTTCTAGAGGATAATAAGGCTCCTTATAACCCATGTGTAACATGTCTTTTTCTTGGACCCTCAAGCTACTTTGATCCATCATGTATCCTTCATTGATGCATTGAATATTACGCAAGGTTGTATGCAATTGCCCAAGATAAGTACTTTGCCACACATTAGAAAACAACCATCAATATAGCATACCTTGTCCTTCCTTAAAGACATCCTCAAGTGCCTTCTCCAACATGGAAGTGTAATCATTGATATGCTCTCATGCATGCTCCATATAAGCTATGTTGCCATCAAGTGCTTCATCTTCATACAAACTCATATATAGGCCTTCAAGCTCCTTTCCCTACTTGTGAGAGCTTGCACAAATGCAAGAGATAAAACCAAATAACTCCTAATGTAACTTTACATCATAAGAAGCACACATAGATCTATAAGTACCACTACTTTCTCAAACCTCGTCTCTTTAGCCATAAAGTGATAGGGTTGCATATACCCTTCCACAAAAGACTCATGCATACAGGTTTGAGAAACAAAGTAATCATCAGAATAGAGGAAAGTTATTAATCATTTCTTATCCATATTGCTTTCTCCTAGGCATAAGTATACAACAACATTTTTCTTCTAATCCTTCTCATCCAAACATTGTCTTCCAATGGAAGAAACATGAAACAAATCCAATGAGTGCTTCTTAGAAGATACCATAGCTTCTAGTATACAAGGCTTCTGCTCAACTATGCTTCCTTTAACCATATACATCTCATCAACAAAGTCATCATTACCAATTTCAATACTATCATTAACAGCATCAGAATAATCAATACAAGTACTAGCAATTCTTAACTCATCATCCAAGTCACAAGAAGCATCATAGCCAGATTCATCATCAATATTATCAACATCAAAACTATCATTACTCAAAAAAACATCTCACAAGACATATCAAACCCAAAATTAACATTAGGATGGGCAAACAAAGCATATGAGCATCTTGTAGTACCATGAGATAGAGGGGATTGAAGGATGCACTCACCCTTATCTTCTTCTTTTCCAAACATGATAGTACCTTAAAAAACATCCTCTCATTCTTCATCAAAGAAGTATCATCTCGAACATAGCTTTTCTCCACATATGTATGTCTACATGCCTTCTTTTTTTACATGATTGCAACTTTTATGTGACCCATAGGCTATATGTTGCACCTTTTGCCATATAGCTCCCAAAATATCTTGATAGTCTTCATAAAGACAACTCGTCTCTGTGATGTCATTTGGATGCCTTTGGTGTATGTGTTGAAAGTGTCTATAAGATTGATTACTCAAAATAGAACTCAAGGAGCGAAGAAAAAAGAAAGTTTTTAGAAATGCTACCATGTTGGACCAAGTGCCAGCAATATAATTGGGCATATAACTCATAACCTCAAATGCTTTTTCTGTTTGTGCTTTAAATTCTCTTATTGCTTACTAAATGCATGATCTTATGAGGTTGTAAACACACTCTCTCTTTCCAACTAGGGGAGATAGTGGAATAGATCCCTCGAAATCAAACAAAGCATGAATGAAGCCCTTTCAAATGAATCCGATGTTGATCCATTGTGAAAACTCCTCCATGAAGGGTATCATATCACCATGAAGGATACAAAGCTTGAAAAACTTAGCACAAACTGGGTGTTTGGGCAAGGATTGATTCATTACTTGAATTGTCTACTTAGCTTAATGATTTGGCATTCAAGGAGTATATATTTGTTGATAATGAAAATCCTAAACTAGCGCAACATATTTCTCAAAATGGAATAAAATGTAAGGAGAACCTATAGGATTACAATAAACTAATTGGGTTTCTTTACTTATTGGTAACCAATGTTCAAGAAAATGGGTAGGTTAACCCAAATCATGTTAGACTTCTGTTGAGGATTGAATTGACTTTTTTTAAGTTGATTTTTTTTGTTTTTATGAGATCAATGGTTGATTTTGAGAGTTTATTGATTGATTTTAGATGTATTTTAGAATTGTTTTGAAGTGTTTTAGGATGTTTTGGTTATGATTCAAAAGTGCATGATGGTTTTTGATTGAGATGTGATGTGCTTTGCTGATTGGATTTGTGATATGTGTATTTGGTTCTATTAGTTTTGATTTGCTTTTGTTTTGGTCTATTTTCTTTTTTATCAAGAGGTTATGATTCTAGAAGAATGGGTTGAGGAATGATTGAGAGAGAGCTAGATAGTTTTTTATGGTTTGAACAACTAGTTTGGTTTGAGCGATATGACTTTTATACCTTCCCTTGACCTTCTATGAAGTGCTCAGTAGAGGTTTTGTGAATCTTCTATTTTGTTCAACATGATTCAGTGAGTGTTCTATTGGATGGATGTTTATCTTCAGAATGTTTTGTAATCTTGAAAAGAGATGAATGAAAGCTTTTTGAAGCTTAAACAAGTAGCTAATTAAAGAATTGAAGTGAATATTGCAATGATAGTGAGATAGTATTGAGCTCCCAAAGGTAACTATAGTATATCTAGTGATTTTTCATGTAAAATATACCATTTGGGAGGAATACCCACAACGTTGTCGTCGTGTTGGGGGTTGAAGGTCTACCACCAAGGTTTAGAGCAGAGGAGGAGTGTGGGATTCAAGGTTTGGAGAAGGAGAAAAGATTGGGGTTTGATAAGATTTGGGTTTTAGAAATGAAGAAGATATCAAGCTTTTTCTATTTATTTAGCGTACATGAATGGAATGAAAGACTTTGTCTTGATCACATCAAATGCATATGGGAATAATAAGCCATTACATTAGGGATAATCTCAAATTTAATCCAAATGCATATTCTAAATGCAAGCTCAAATGGTTTTCATTTCATGAACATGGATGGATAACAACTCCAAGAAACAAGTATTTTGATGGTAGACTCAAGTACATTCAAGACATAGATCAAAAGCTCATGAAATGCATTGATAAAGCATAACTTTAACTTCAGTCCTGTTTTAAAATAATAATTTCCAACCCATAATCAAGCTCCAAAAGTGTACATAATCCCAAGAATAAACTCCTCTAATCATTCACAAGTAAAGCCCTGATGTTAAGAGGTCAATTTCCTCTATTACAACCACATAGATCACTTATTTACTCATCAAAATGGACAAGAACAGTGGGCTGCCCTATTTATGACTGGTTTTTTTCAGTCCATAATAGCCCATACACCTTCAAAATCCTCCCGTTTGCTTGCCCCAAAGTCACTCAAGTACTTGGGTAAAAGACGGGCTTCATTGCACCATGAATAAGGTAAAAGAATGAGAGAAGACGTACATAAGAGCAAGCTGAATACTTTTTCTCAGGTTTTCCCCCTTTTATGGACTGTCATACCATTCATTTTCGTCATACCAAATGGACAGGTAAGAAGAGCTCTCACCTTCGTTGTTTGTATCTCCTTCTTCAGCTCCAGTTAGCCTTGAGATTGCATGCTTTGGAGCATGCACCATAGCCCACAGCTCATTATCCATCTGCCACAGGTATGCAGGCCTGTTTTTTGCGCCAAAAAATGCGGGCTGTATCTTGCTCAGCTCCCACTTATCATTTTGACCACTTAGGTCACTTACAAGTCATTTTAGTCCATTTTTTCAGGTCCCACATAAACCTAGTGAACTTTTGGCACTTTTCTTGATTTCTAACCAAATTTTCCTCTTGAACCAATGTGACTTAGCCTGCAAACTGTCAATTACTTCTAGCTAATCAAGTTGTGGGTTCCCATAGACTTAATTTTTTATCAATATACATGGTACAACTGAAAATTGTATGACAGATACAAAAGAACTTATGAAACTAAGTGATATCTAAGTTGGTTGTTGGGTAACAATGACTGAGTTATGTATGAAAATTCCTCATATAAATCCTAGTAAAGTTCATCTGTGTTCATAAGAATTCCATGTTTTATATTATGAACAATAAACTTTCTGACAACGTAGAGATCATTATTAAGTGTTATTCTTAGTTATTCCAATGTACTATTGAGAGAAAGTATATGTGAGAGAGATAGTGTATGAGAGATAGAAAAATTTTAATGAATAACATTGTATTTACAAGGGAAGCAAGGCGTCGATGGAGAAAATGACGAGGTAGGAATTGGCGAGATCTGTGTCATAGCCACAAGGGACTCACTAGTAGTAATAAAGAGACGTCACCTACGTGCAAGAAATATATGAAAATACCCCTTATATATCCCCTATTTATGGGACCTTACCTTATAAAATGTACATTCCTTCCCTTAAATAACCCCCCTCCCTTACACTCACGTGGTACCATACAGTAAACCCTAGTGGAAACCTGAGAGAGGTGACATCTCATCGGTTTGGAAAAAGTTAATATTTTATAAGCTTATCGCTTTATTTGGCTTTAAACAATTATAAATGCATTCTATTTATTGTTATTTAGTTAAAGACGCATGTGATCATAATAACAGAAAAACGGTAGATCTTGTTAGAAAATGAAATATTTTATAAATTTTCCCAAAAAGTGACTATATTTATTTCATTTTGTTAATGACAAACAAACACATATGAATTTTATAAAAATTTATGGAAAATCATTTTAGATAATATCATGAAATAATCAATGCATTAAATCAATGAAAAATTGCATAGGAAAATATATACTAAATGGGCATAAATTAGGTGCGTGAAAATATAATTCAATGTATGAAAGATGAAAGAAAATTTACATTTATGATTTTTTCATTGCCTAGAATAAAATATTTAAAAAAAGTTTTGCACTTATGACTGACATAGCTAAATTAAATTGATCTTTCTAGATAATGTTGAAAGTTTGGCAAATGGTCAGACATCGAGGATTAGGCCATAGAATATGAGTAGAATAAAATTAAAAAATTTCTTGTTGAAAACACACACAATGTTAATATTAATGATTATATTAGTGAGAGTGTCAATATCATGAGTTGACCCATGTGTGAATTAGCAAGAAAACCTAACCTAAAATATTCAGAATGTTGAAGTGAAAATAACTATGAAATACTCGACAACCCTGAAACTATCAGTATTAGGAAATTAAACAAATATCAGAAGTATGTAGGACTTGTTGGACATTGATAAGAATTTGTTGATACAAATTCTAAAGTCTAAATGGACTTGAAAAAGAATTAGAAATCCTGCTATTCGTGGATTAGGGCAGCACAGCGCATGAATTGCCTACCATAGGCATAAATGCCCATGTTATCTTTCAGGATGGAAATACCAATTTTTTCATTAGGATAAAAATACACTTCTCATAATTAATCAGATTCATGAAATAACTTGCGGATCTCGAAAAATAAATGCAAGGAGGAAGTGAAACCCTAAGAATAAGGTGGGACCTTAAAAGAGAAACCCTAGATTTGGGTGGGGCTACCTCCTATGCTAAAAACACTTGCTACTGTTTGTTTTTTATTTGTGCACACATTGATGGTTACACAAGAAAGATTGATTGTGCTTGTATTAATTAGATCTTACTGTAAATAAATAATCAATATAATAAGAGGAAAGATGGCCCTATGCCTCTCCCACGGCTAGACATGGAACCCTGCTCCAATGGGGATTGATTTGTACCACCACGAGGAGCTTTGGACCGGCCTCGACGGTGCGAGGTTGCTCGGTGAGGAATCCATTAGGCAGGAGGAGACGGGAGTGCCAGGGAGGCTCTGGCTGTAAACCTCTTGATTGCTCCTAGGAACTGCGTGACCCTCACACGAATCACAATAGGATCTTGAAGTCCTCGATACTAGTGAAGGGACGATATCTTGGAGGGTTTCTTTTATTCTATACAAACAAAAGAGATTTTTCAGTGGAACAAAGGTTTATCTTCTACATAGGAAGAAGGGGAAAATCATTGTAAATAACTTTGTGAAATATGTTTTGCCAAAAGAATGTTTTCTTTGTCTTTGTATTGTGCCCTAAAATTACATGAAGGAACCTGTGATAATGAGTTACTTAACGAAGATGCTTTTATATGCCATAACTTAATGTGATAGGTAATTAGAAAACTAAAGAAAACCATTTGTGGGAAGCGGGTGGGCGAGATCCCTGACAGGGATCTGTCCTATGGGTGGGTGGTCCCGATAAGCTGGGAGCTTCTCTCAAGAGATTGAATGAATCGTTAATTAGGAAAAATTAGTCAAAGCCGAGTATTGGCTTACCTAGGGCCACGTCTTAAAACCCTGATAAAAATTTATGATCTTAGGGGAAAGATGTGGCAATTGTGCCAGAACTCCATTAGGGTTTCTTGAATCCTAACCAATTTTACTGAAAAAAAGCATTTCACTCCATGAACCAAGGAAACTACAATCGCTTTAATCGAATGAGAAGCCCTTGTGGGACACCTCTAATGGAGCTGCTTGATGTATAGAGACCTTAGTTATCAAATTAGGACCCTAAGCTTGTAGGTTGATCCTCGTGGGGATGGCCGATGCCTTCCCTTTTATGGGGTGGACTCTAAGAAACCTAAACGATAGACCCCGTACATTCTCGCAAGTGCCAGGCAAAGCTGTCTAGGATAGTTCCCCGATGAACCACTAAAATGTGCTGCCAAGGAATTATTAGGCAGGCACATGACAAGGTGCCAAGACAATAAGATGAGAAGAATCATTCCTTATCATAAACATCCATATTTAGAGGAGTGTTACCACCAAAGTCAAGTGATCTGGTGGAGTAAGGATTATCGTGTTATTGACCAGCAAGATTGGATCTTTCACGTGGGATATTGAGGTCTATTTCCATCATTATCAAATAGATTTTATTAGCATCCTTATGGTGTTTAGTGAGGAAGGAGGGATTATGCATATTATATGTCATCTCTATTGACTCGACTTTGACTACCATCAGCACAAGTAGACTAATCAATATGGTATGGCTTGTGAATGAAGAATAGGTTTATACTTTGTATTTCGAGAGAGCTTCATGAGGGTCCTCTAAGCACATGAGTGTCTATATTGTTAGTAAATTCCCTCGACGTAGAGTCATTATAAAAATACGAGTCTATTTAAGCATCATTTTTACTAATAACATGGCAGAATACAAGGCCTTAATCAGTGGGCTAAATATAGCCCAAGGTGGTGGTTATCCACCGTTTATTGGTGAATGACAAATCAAAGTTAGTGATCAACCAATTGAATGGGACTTATAATGTAAGGGATCCCATTTTGCGAATCTATCATCGAGCAACCTTTGATATAGTTGAGATTTTTTAGATAAACTAGTCAACTAGTTCCTCGTCACTAGAACCGCTTTGCATATTCATTAGCAAAATATGCCTTTGTTAAGGATGTATTTCTCAACTACTGTCTTAATGGGTTATTAGAATTAGCTAATCTTATTAGCCTAGGACTGCTGTGGGGACTACTTGCTAACATGTCTTGTTATGGTCGCCAATGATTAGTATTGGTGATGAGTAACATAGCGATTTATCATCTCCTTATTCTTTCATGGATGCATAGAATCATTCAACGGCATATACGTAGGACACCCCTTGTCATTTATACAGGGGGTTAGCTAATAAATTGATACATATAGTGTAGGCCCTAAGCACCCCACCCTCTTAGTCTAGTTTTGTACTTGAGTATGATTTATGTGGGGCTAAGGGTTTGTTTTCAGCCATAGGTTGTTGAATGGTGTGCTTTATTCATAATGTTGTTAGGCCAATAGCGCCATTTCTGTTGGATTTAATGTTGGATTTCATTAGGCTAGAAGGGCCATGTGTCTATTTAGTGTGCGTGCATTTGATGGTTTTTTATTTTAGTGTTGCACTAAATAGGATTGAAGAAGTGTCTGGAGGGAGCCTCTTCCGACTACTGCAAAGAAGCTTCCTGTGCCTAATTCCAGATGATGTCCTTCCTTTATAGGTTCATTCTCTTTGTGCTATACGTGTATATGTATGGGAAATTTTTATTTTCCTTTTATTGGGGATGGGCATTGAAGGCATAAAGTCCTAGGGCTATGTAACGTGTGTCTAGGAAGGTTTGAGCACTTGTCTATCTCCTGTGAAGACATTATTGGGCACTTTAAGAGCTATTTTTGAGAGTAATTCTTAGTGACCCTGTCTTGCTAGCTTGCTAGGCAGCTGTTTCTAGGAATTATAATTAGTTGTAAGGCACATAGAGAAGCCTATCAATATATATATATATATAATGGAGGTGTGTAAAAAGGGATTCTAACCCCTAAAATAAGAACATAAAGGAAGAAAATTTCCAAGAGTAGATGATCATTGCCTTGCGAAGGCCTAGTAGATTCCTGGGGATGATTTAAACCTAGGGCCACTGCCTTGCCCTTCCTAAGGGTGACATTTAGCCAAAAAAAAAGGGAGGTTCGAGTGAAAATGAAAGTGAGCATGGGGAAAAGGATTCAGTGTCGCATTATGAGAGCTTGGTAGGCTCTTGGGTACCGAGATAGAACGTGAGACCCATGCCCTGTTCTCCTTAGGTAACAATATGCTTAGGATTCTCCTTTGTATGTGCCCAAGTATCAAGTCTTGAAGTATAAATAAGTGATAAATAAAAAATATCTTAAAACAAAATGCTAGACTATAGAAGTCATCCTTGCCTAGTAGAAGTCCCTTGTCTAGTTTTCCTAAGTCTAGTTGGCAAGTTAGACCACCACTTAGGATGACTTCTTTTATAGTATTGTTTAGACATTTTGTGTTGGAGTTGGTTTTAGCAGCTAGCTATGAATCTCTATCAGACTATACTTCGTCTATTCCTTACGGACTTCATGCTTTGATTTTGTTAGGCGATGGGTTAAGAGCTCTGGTTGTGCTTTATTGTATATGTTTTTTGGTAATAGCTTGATTCTCTTTTTTGTTTCTATTTGTGCAAATCAGTTCATGGATTTGACGTGCTAAATTTCCCTATCTCGTGGTCACCAATGGGAGCACATTTTAAAGCCGAAATTTAAGTGCAAAAAGACGTTGAGAGGCGTAAAAGAGTAAATTTTTTAATTAAAAAAGAAACAATTTGGGATCAAGGAGTTGGAGTTTTTCTAGATGCATTTTGAAGCCAATAATCCAATGCAAGCGTCCGTTTGTCAACAATCGAAGTCTATTTAACCCCCCATTTAATGGCTGCAAGGTTTGGCCTTATCAAGTAGTGTTAACCCCAACACGACGAGAGCGAAAGAAAGCAGAGAAGACGCAGGGCAAAGGCGAAAAGAAGGTAGCCCAACGGAAGGAAAAGAAGGAGAAAAGCCCAAAAGCGCAAGGACAACCGTTAAGACCAAGGCAACCACAAAAAGGGAAAGGCGCATAAAAAGCGCACCCTAAAATCTTGTAAAAGAGTGCCGGGCTCTCACCCATGCTATTTGTAAAGATAGAAGGGTAGTGAAAAGAAAGCAAGGAAGAGAAAAGAACAATGGAAAACAGGGCCTGGGCTATGACCGGCCATGTAAAAAAGGGAAAAAGGGAAGTAGGGTTTTGTATATAAAGTTGAAAAGTGAATGAAGAGCTCATTCTTTAGTGTGGCAAAACTAGTCTTCTTCTTCCTCTCTTCTTCTCTCCTTCTTCTTGCTTGTGTGTGCTCTTGAGAGAGGGAGTGTGAGAGTGTGAGGGAGTGAGCACGTGAGAGAGTGAGGAATCAAGAGGGTGAAGCTCTCCACCATCTCCTCTCCCCTTCTCCTCTTCTCCTTTCTTCTCTTCTCTTGCGCACGAGGCTATGGAGGATGAGGCTTGGAGATGGAGGAGGCTTGAGGATGCTTGAGCTAGCATCAAGAATCGTGGAGCCACTGAAGTGTGAGAGAGAGGAGGGCACTCAATCAAGCATCAAGGTAAGTTCACTGCATTCGTAGGATCGACGGCGCGTCGGCTAGGTGAGAGATAGCCATGAGAGCTCGCTTGGAACGCTTGAATAATAAGCTGTCCGTGGGTCTTGGCGATTGAGCGAAAGCTCCCACATTTTGGTTCCGTTGCCGGGACAACAGATTCAAGCTCGAGCACTCGCGCGCCCCATATCGAGCATCGAAGTAGGGCATTCACCCTGAAACGGAGCTTGAGATAGGTAGGAAGTCTGGTGTTTTTGATCTTCAGAACAGGTAAGTATTTTGGAACAATCTGGCTATTAATGACTGGAAAACATGGAGAAATTGGTTCAGTGTTTTGTTTTCGATTCAGGATGTGTTTAGGATAGATTAGCAGTAGGAAATCACACACGAAAAGGCAAAGGGCTGCTACTGTGAAACAAGGGAGAAATCACAGGAACAAAGGGAAAAAATGGAGTAGATGCAAGGTAACGGCATAAGAAACACCAGGGAAGGAACCTGGAGGGTGTAGGGCAGAACTAGCAGAGTATAAAACTCTGGGGGGCAGGAGGACCCCATTTCCAACCAACAGAGAGCGAAAGAGACAGAGAGTGAGAGAGTGAGTGAGCTGGGCAGCTGTCCGATCGACTGGAGCTAGGAGGACATCGCATTCAACGACTTCAGGTAATCGATCTCGTCCGCCCCACTCCAACTCTGTCGCGGGGTAATCGCACGACCAATAGGATAATACACCTAGTGAAAATCGAGCAAATCGGTTTGCGCAACCCATCGGACCGGCGGAATCGGACGGCCGGCCTAGTGTCCGATTCCCAGAATCGGACACTCGAACAATCGTCCGATCGGAACAACCTGTTCAATCACTAAACTCGGACTAACTGGTCCAATCGGACGTGCCACGTGGCACTCGGACCGACCAGTCCCTTTTGTTAAAATCGGACGCTCGGACTAACTCGTCCGACTCAACTACTCGGACCACTCGGACGCCCTGACTCGGACCCACCCGGTCCGATCGGACGGAGTAATACACGTCACCAGTCGGACCATGTCCGATCGGACCTCCTAGAATTGGACCGATTCTTCACACACTCGCCCGTCCGATTCTTGAGAATCGGACACGCAGACCCTAAGACCCCCACTTCCCCCTAACATACCTGGTCCGATCCCCACAATCGGACCATTGGTAAATCGGACCACTGGTAAATCGGACGTCTGATTCCCAGAGTCAAACCAAAACAAAACCTGACCCATCTAGGAGCACACTGGGGCACTCCCCCAGTGGCCCACCCCCACGTGCGCAACAGGAAGCAGCATAGGGCCCTGTGACCCATAAGGTGGCCAGGAATAGAGTAGCAAAGCCTGTCAGGCCCAAAACGAACAAGAGTGAGCAAGACGCAGGGAAAGCACTCACAGCACTTTGATTGAATTTCCGCACTTGAAGAACACTTAGGAAAGTCGAAAGCCTGTTTGAGCACGAGTGCACGAGGATAACACAATTACGAGTGGCCCTAAGTTGAGCACTGCATTCAAAAATTAAAAAGAACCCACTCAGATAAATTGCCAAAAAAACCCACCACTAGGAGAAAACCCAAGCGTGACAGACGCACAGAGTGCAGGGCAGGATCAAGCAAGGAGCAACAACGACAAGGATTTGACTGACAACCAGGCGTGAGGATTTCACCATGACAGAGGGAGTTTCAGATCATCGGTTTGAGGGGGAGCTAGATGTTAGCACGTTTTCAGAAGCCATACGGAAAATGGTGAGCAGTTACGATGCGCACGCCCGGTACGAACACCATGGCAAGACAGCGGAGGCAATTATTGCAGACCTAGAGGAGGAGAGGAGGCTAGCCCGCAAGGCATTGCAAGGCATAGCAGACTATAATAGGGACCAACAAGCCAGGAGCCTAAGGCAAAGCATGGAGCTGCATGAGGTGCAGCGAGTGTTGAACTTGGCTGGCCGAAACCGAACAGACCAGGAAAGAGCACTCGAGGGAGACCTGACGCTGGGCGAGCTCCTCATGAAACGGCTGCTCGATAACACCGCGGCGGAACAAAATGCCGCTGCACTAGCAACCTCGCTACTTGCAGGACTAGGGGGAACCCAGGGTTCAAAGAGCCAAGCCAAAATACCTATTATCACTAAGCAACTCGACAAGTACCAACCACCGGATGACCCGCACAGCTTTGTCGAGCAGTTCGAGCAGGTCTATGAAGCCAATGGCCTCAACGACCAGACCCAGCGTTCGCAAGCATTCGGACTTTGCTTAAGCGATAAGGGTAGGACGTGGTATACAATTCTAGATGATGTAGAACGAGCCAACTTCAATAACCTCAAGGACCTCTTCATCAAGAGGTTTGCCGAACCCGGATACTCTGACAACCTGCTAGTGCGTCTGATGAACGTCAAGCAGAAGGACGAGCTACGAGGGGTAGATCCGAGTGTTGTGACTCACAACATACCCATGATGACGGATGCAATGCCGGTCAAGCAGCGACCATACCCCATGAATCCCAAGCACGCCCATGCTGTCAAGGAGGAAATTGACAAGTTGATGCGAGCCGGGTTCATTTACGAAATTGAGCACACGGACTGGGTATCACCCATAGTCATTGTGATGAAGAAAAACGGCAAGATTCGAGTGTGCGTCAATTACAAGAAAGTGAACGTAGTGACAAAGAGAGACAACTACCCCTTACCGTACACCGAGCACATGCTTGAGAGGGTGGCATGTGAGGAAGCCTACAGTTTCCTGGATGGCTTCTCGGGATACAATCAAGTGCAAGTGCACCCTGCAGATAGGCAAAAGACTGCCTTCGCCACTGAGTGGGGCGTCTTTGCCTATGTAGTCATGCCATTCGGGCTAACCAATGCCCCCGCCACTTTTCAACGCCTCATGTGCACCATATTCAATGACATGCTTCGCAAGGAGTTGGAGGTCTTCGTCGATGACCTATGTGTCCATTTGGCTTGGAACCAACATCTCGAAAAACTCCGCGCAGTCTTTGAAAAGTGCCGTTTATATCATCTCTCTCTCAACCCCCTGAAATGTCAGTTTTGGGTAAAGCACGGTTGCATCCTGGGACACGTGGTGTCCAAGAACGGCATTGCCACGGACTTCTCAAAGGTCAAGGTTATCGTGGACCTCCCATCCCCAAGTAATTATAGGGGGGTTCAATGCTTCTTAGGTCACACAGGATACTACCGGCGGTTTGTACTAAACTACGCGATGATCGCTAGGCCATTGTACAAGCTGCTAATTGCCTTTGAGTGGACCGAAGCCTGCCAGCGAGCCTACAAGGAACTGAAAAAAGCCCTAACAACAGCACCTATCCTACGACCCCCAAATTGGACCATGTCGTTCCACATACACATCGACGCTTCTAAGTTCGCCATGGGGGCAGTGCTGTGCCAACCTGGTGAGCATAACTTAGATTACCCAGTGAGTTTTGCAAGTAGGCAGCTCACTGAAACAGAGATGAACTATTCAACAACAGAAAGGGAGGGATTAGCTATGGTATTCGCCGTGAAGAAGTTCCGGCATTACCTGCTTGCCACCCCCTTCACCTTCTTTGTCGACCATCAAGCTCTGCTCTACCTAGTCAACAAACCTTGCGCTACAGGACGTATAGCACGATGGCTTCTCCTACTCCTAGAATTCGACTTCTCAATGGTAGTACAGAAGGGAAAACAACACTACATGGCTGACCATCTGTCCCGAGTACCCACAGGAGAAGCTGCTGGACAAGGCATAGTGGACGAATTACCCGACAGCCACTTATTCGGCATATCCAGCGAAAAAGACCTATTCAGGGCCGGCCTGACACCATATTGGGCAGACGACATAGTCCAAGTACTCGAGCATGGGCTGCCCGAACGACCAATGGAACGGGCACGGCTTAGGCGATTAATCCTAAAAATCCAGCCTTATCAGTTGATTGCAGGCCAGCTCTATAGGCTGGGGCAAGACGGTCTGCTACGTAGATGCGTATGTGAGCATGAGATGCACGATGTGCTCTCAGAGGTGCACAGCGGCATTGCAGGAGGACACTTTAGCGGGAATACGACAGCACGGAAGGTGTTGCAGTCCCAGCTATGGTGGCCCACGCTCTTTGGGGATGCCTCACAATTTGTCAAACACTGCGATGAGTGCCAATGGACAAGGGTCCCGGTCCGTAAAGATGAGATGGAGTTAACCCCGGTCATCGCTTGCCAACCTTTCGAAAAGTGGGGTATTGACTTCATAGGACCCATCAGCCCTGCGGCACAATATTCACAAGCTAGATATATAGTGGTAGCCACGGACTACCTCACCAAATGGGCGGAGGCGAGGGCCACACGGAAAAACGACGCTAGGACAACTGCCAAGTTTTTATGGGAACAAGTGATCTCGCGTTTTGGGTGCCCCATCAAATTGGTCAGCGACCAGGGAACGCATTTCATCAACGAAGTGATAGCCCATCTCCTATCCACATTCCTCATCATCCATCGCAAATCCTCACCATACTACCCTCAGGCTAACGGCCAGGCTGAGTCAACCAACAAAATTCTCATCATTGTCCTAACCAAAGTTGTCTCAACCTCACGAAGTGACTGGGATAACAAGTTGATGGCAGCCTGTGGGCCTACCAAACAGCTTATAAGACGGCCGTCGGACAAACGCCTTTCAGGCTAACCTATGGGACCGAAGCTATTCTTCCACTAGAATTCTTTGTCCCTAGCCTGTGGATAGCACTACAAGAACTATGGGAGGGGAGGGAGGCATGGATGCAACGCTTAGTCGAGCTAGAATGCCTATCAGAGGTACGTCTGCTGGCCACCCACGCGCTTATTTGTGAGAAAGCTAGACGCAAAACCTAGTTTTACAAGCACGTCAAGCAACGAGAGTTTGAGCCGGGCGACCTAGTGCTCCTCTATTCAGTTAAAGGACACAAACAGAAGATGAAATTCAGAGGTCTTGGGCCCTTTAAGGTCTGCGCAATCAGCCGTACTGGTAATGTTGAGCTGGAAACACTGGATGGAGAGGGAATCGGCTTCTTTAACGACAGTCGAATCAAAAAGTACTATCCGCCCACGCACCCACTGCATGAACAACCAATGGTGGAAACGCATGTTAAAGTACGAGTAGCCACACTTACGGAAATCGGAGAAAATGAGGACGAGCTTGTAGAACCCGCCTACTTCCACATCACGGTCACGGCCAAGCAAACGTGCTCCTTCAACGCCCTGATCGACGAGGGGGCGGATTTTAACATCTTGACGCATGAGCATTGGACCCAACTTGGCGCACCAACACTTCATCCCACAACAGCCAGATTGAACCCATATGGGGCCCAATCCTACCTGCTCCTCGGCACATGCAGGGTTGCCATTTCTATCGAGACTGAAACTATTCCCATGCTGTTCTATGTCCTACCCGATGCCAGGGAGGCAGGCACAGAGTCACTGCTCGGGCGAACTTTTAAAAAGCAGACCCGCTGCAATGTTGATTATGAGTTACAACACATCCACCTAACAATCGGGAATGTGGCTATTGTCACGACTTTCAACCAGCGCCTCGTAACCCCAGCATTGCTCAACGGACCACCATTAGAAATAGTTGCACACAGGACTAAGAAAGAGGGCTGTGCATATTTACTACACCCAAAACCCCATGCACCGCAACCCGCCAAACCTAAGGCAAAACCCCAACAGACTCGCTTGCACTGGGTGCCGAAGAAGCCTCGGGATCAGTCTAGAACTAGACGCGTGGATCCGCGAAACACATACAAACCTAAACCTAGAAAACCAAAACGCCATCATCACAAGCACCGCGTGGTTAAGAAAATATGGGTCACCAAAACCCTACTGCGTGCACAAGCCTACTATGAAGGGAATGCCTTGCCGTGGGTCCCTAAGGTCCCAACTGACACGGGCCCTGCTCCTACGTCAATCGCAAAGCCCGGTCCTCTGACACTTCAAGACCACGAACCGCAGAATCCACCCCAGTCATCCGACTCCTTTGAGAGTCATCCCACAGGCGTCATACACGCCCAACGGCCCAAACACCGGCCACTACTGCCGGCGGTATCACCCAACCACCCTGGCCCGCAACCCAGCAGCCCTGCGGACCGCCCTAGCACGGTACCTAAGATCAACCCCGACCCATCCATTCAACCGTTGGCCGAGCTACTGACTTAAACAAGCCCCCAGCAGCAGCTTTGTGCCGACAGAACCTCTAGCCCCAGCAAACCTCAACCACCCGACGGCCTTAAGCCTTCCTATGAACGGAAGTCATTCCTAACGCTGGCCGCAGACCTCGCCGAGGACACGGGGGATGAGTTGTGGACTGCATCAAACAACTCGATGCCACTTTTGTGGCACTGGCCCTTAGCTATGACCGCCTAGACTTGGGACTGTTAGCGGAATCCCTTGCAACGGACGTGCGCACCATGCCTTGCTCTTGGGAGACTTTTGAATTCGCCTTCGCACAAGCTTCACGCTCTGCCGCTAAGCTACTCACTCGCGAGGTCTCCGAAGAGCAAGCCATTAAGCAATGCCTCATCCCATCGTTTGACCCGCGCACGACGTCCAGCCTCACTAACCAAGAAACAGCAAGGTTGTCCCACCTCGCGGACACCGAATCTCCCTTCTTGAAGCGATGGTACACTCTTCTATTAAAGTGGGCAACAGAAGGATGCCGCACAATGACCAACGCCGAACAACGCCGAGCCATCAAGACGGCCGAGTATGATCCCACATACGTCGCGCCCACCTCGTATCGAGTGTTAACCACTCTTCGAGGTCGAACCATGGACGACCATATCTTAGGACACCCCTATCTGGATCGCATCCTAACAGAAGAAGAGCTCCACATCGCAAGTCGGATCAACTCCGGAGATTTCCTTACCGATGTCCTCACATACATCACCCACGTAGGCATCCGACCCTGTGACCTGGACCACGCTACACACCTCGAATATAACCCCAACTTCTACGATTGGCTCCTCCACAAAACAACTTGAACGCCTTGGACCCACACCCCAATCCTAGGACGGATTTTTCTTTTCCACAAGGGGGATGGGTGGGCAGTAAATCAGTGGGGCAGTAAATCAGTAAATCTAAAAAGCAAACCAAGCATGAAAGTTAAAACTAAAAAGTGAACCACGCATGAAAAAGCTCCAAATTAAAATGCCATGCAGGAACAGGTGATAGAAGTTGAAAAGGAAAAAATCATGATTATAAATAATGAAATCTGTTATGGTTGTCCTACAAATTGGTTGCCAAAAATACTGAGCGAATTGACTGGATGTACAGGTAGTGACCATGGCAGGCCAAGACAAAGCGGGCAAACTCCCTTTCTCGGAGGAGGAACAGGCGCGGTACGGCCTCACGGTGGAAACCAGAGCATTCAATCAACTGAAGTTCCGCCATATATTCAACTTGGAAGATGTGGTTATTGAGGAACCAGCAGTGCGACGGATCATGGAGCAATGCCACTTACAACGGTACCTGGAAGTAGTGGGCCGGAGAATAGACTATGCCCTGTGCGCAGAGTTCCTACGCACCTTCAACAAAAACAGAGGCACCATCACAGTACGGGACGCGGGAGCCACCAAACAGGTGCAGGTTGAACTGACCCCTGAACTGGTAGAACAAGCTCTGGAACTTCCAAACAAGGTGGAGAAGAAGCCGAAAAGGGACGTCTACGCCATGTTGGGAATGGACAAAGTGAAAGTCCACACCAACGACGGAGTCAACTTGGCAGACATCCCTGATCCAGAGATCCAGTTGCAGGAAAAAATGATGCATACCCTATTTTCGAGTCAACGGTACAATAGCATCATGTCCAGGATAAATGTGCCTTTACTCGAAAGCATCGCGGCTCAGGCACTGGATGAGGTAAACCTCAACAGCTTCGTGAGAAGGACGATTGAGGCCTCAGCAAAGGCCCTGGCAATAGGAGGAAGGGCCATGGCAGGAGAATCCCCCTCGCCTCGATCGACCCGCAAGGCCTCATCCTCCAAGGCCTCCACCGTAGGTTTTGGAGGTGTCCTCACTGCGATCCTCCACGAGGCAATAGGGCAGGGACGTGCTGAAGAGGACAAAGAGGGAGGCGGCGGAAAAGGAGGCGAATCGCCGTCGCAGTCCCAGCCCCGACCGGAGGAACAGTCAGATGAAACAGAGACGAACACCGACAAGGAGGAAGAACGCCAGGCTGCACCAGAAAGGGAAGCGGAGCAACGGACCAAAGCCCTGCATGGAAAGAGAGAGGAGGAGCGAAGGAGAAAAGAGCAGGAGGAGCTCGAATGGGCCCGAAGAGAATCGGTAAGAGAAAAAGAGGAAAGAAGAAAAAGAGCTGAGGAAGAGCTGAGGAGGAGAGAAGAAGAAGAATTGGAGCTGGCAACGCGTCGCTCCATCGAGGAACAGCGTAGGAAAGACATAGAGGGAGCGAGCAGGGCATACCAATCCGAATCTGAAGCACCCGGCCCCAGCATTGGTGCGCCGAAACCTGTGCCGCCGCCTCCTACAGAAGGGAAGGGAAAAGACCCGATCAGACCCGTCTCCCCTCTCCTCGCACCAACCACGCAAGCCACTCCCCTCAAGGTGACGCCCCCTGACACAGCCGGCCTGATGCACACCGCAAAGGTAGATGAAAGCAATGTAGTTACTCGGCTACAATTCTTAGTGGAACGAGAGTTGGCAAGGGAAGCAGCCAAGGCCACCCCAGTCTCAAGGGCCAAAAGGGCAGCGACGACCGAGCTAGAGCCAGGGCCAGAGGAGAAAAGACAAAAAGTGGAGGAGACTGCCAGTACTACGATCATGCCCCACTCCCCACCCCCAACAGGCCACTATGATGACTATGTAAAGGAGCTGCTCACGCAGTTGCAAACAGCCAGGCAGGAAAGGAGGGTGGCGGTGGAAGAGCTGGCAGAGGAGCGCGAATCGCAGGCTACCCTCCAACTGGACAGAGTAAGACAAATAACAGAATATCAAAAAGAAATTGTTGTGCTTAAGGAGGAGGCCAGCACCAAGGAGGTGGAGGAGCTGAAAACCCTGAAGGAGCACGATGCTACTTGGGAAGGACGAAGGAAAATCCTGATGGAGTGTCTCACCAGGGAGAGGGAGATAAATGCCCACCTTCAGTGCAGAAATGACCAGCTATCTGCAACCAACTTGGAGGCACAGAGCCAACTCAAAAAAATTAGAGAAGACGTTGCAGAGCTGGATCAATTGAGGGCAGAACAGGTGCGCAGGTTACAGGTGACGCGGGACCAACTCAACGAGCAGATTGCAGAGCAGCACCGAGAGCAGTCCTGCTTGCACTAGGAGCTCGAAGCCCAACAACAACAGCTCATGGCAATGACCCTCCGACAAGGGGAGAGCCTGGAAGACATGGAGAAGCGGGCAAAGGAGTGGGAAAATCATAACGAGCAGAGAGTGCGGGACCTAGCACGCCGGCTGGCCAAGGCTGAGGGCGACAAAGTGATGGATGAAAACCAAGCAGAGGCAGCCCAACTTGCTATGATGGCTCAGCAGCGCACTTTCATCAACACGCTACTCCACACCACCCACTCAGAAACAGGAGAGGCCAATGATCAGTTGCAGAGAAAGCTAACCTCTGCGCGCAAGGCCCTTACGGCAGGCCTGCACGTACCACTGCAACTAGGAGGCCCTCCGCAGAGCCTGGAGGAACAAAGGAAATGTCTGGCACAAGCAGGACTGACAACACAAGAAATGGATGACCTGGGGTTCAATGAAGAAAAAACACAGGAGGAGGAGCAAGTGGAAGGGGGTGAGCCCGAGCTTGAACTAGGGCCTCAAGACGAGGAATATGCCCTGCCACCCCCTCAACCCCAACGAACCGAGGTGCCACCCCAAGATGCACTGGCCGAAGGAAGAGCAGCCCACACCACCCGAAGGAAGGAACTGGTGGAGAAGGCAAGAAGAAAACTCAAGGCCAGACCCGCCCTGAAACAGCCTGCCCCTTTCCCGCTGTGCACCCAAGACTCCCCCGCTGAGTACCGCGCTGAGATGATTATCTGGGAGCAGCAGGAGTATAGCCGAGACCCCTTCGACCTACGCTTCGAGTTTCCCACCGCCCTGAATAGGGTGCTGCCCATTCAGTTGGTGGAGGATGTCATCGCCATGGGGGCCCGGCTCAAGGCTAGATGGTTAGAAGAGCGTGAGGCCCACCCAACTGCTTGGGGGACCGAGGACCGTGAATTTTGGCAGGATAAAGTCCTCCACGTACCCCGCATCGTGGAATGATATAGTTCCCAACCTACCTGGAGGCAGCACATTTTTGACGTCAACCTGGAGGCATGGATGGTGTTTTGCAACACCCTCCCTTCGGAAAGGAACGACCCCACCTTTATGCCGTTTCCTCGAAGGGTAGGAGTGGATTTTAACCCGTCCATCCATGGCAAGTTTGACTTTCCCGTTATTTACAATGCCAACTCCACTTCCCATAGGAGCGCTCTTCTCTTCACCCTGCCCGACTTGTACAGCTCCATAAATAAATTCCTTACTGAATTCTCTTCTTGTCCTGACCCAGCCTTCATCACCACCTGTAACTACCTTAGGTTAATTAGAATCCTAGTACACCAGGAACCTGCACCCCAAGAGCGCCACCTTCCGCACCTTTATTTTGATCCCAATGCCATAGACAGCACCACCATGACTCGTTTCATGATGCGTGCTGCCCTTTTGCCATCCTTCTATGTTGCACTGCTGGAAGACATGAATGATAGCAAGTTCACACAGTGCAATCACCCCTTTCTCTCCACCACCACCCTTAAAACCCGCCTCCATACTAAAGGCTACTTGCTAAGCCGGAAGTTCCTCAACAAGGCCCCCCGGCCTCCGCCCACCCTTCCCCATAATTCGGATGATGAGGGGTAGAACTCCCGTTATCCCTTGTACTGCTGCCCCCATGTAACCATGGCAAAAAAAGAAAAAAAAAAACCTGAACACAGTCAAAGGTGTACTTTATCCCCCCATTACCACCCTTCTGCTCCACGTGGCCCCCGTCGCCTAGTCTTCTAACTACGTAATATTTAAATATGCACACGCACGGCACTCATATAATACCTACACAGAACTAATTCACAGTTTGGGTCCTCAAGTGCAGGACAACACTCTCAGCTTGCTCAGAGTTCGACCTGTCTCCCAAACTAAGTCTTGTGCACAATACAGAGACTAGCACCACCCCTAGGGAGAGACCACCTGACAGGTTTTCAATTGCAGGTATCGACAACCACAACCCAAGTGGCATTCATTCTTCATCAACCTCCCATGCTAATTGCCCACCCAGCATCCAGCGAGCCGGCAAAATCACCCAACGCGGCATCCCCAACCAACCCCCCCATACCCAGTCACCAGTGCAAACCCCAAGCCCCGGTCCCCCTGAAGTCTTCAGCGCCTACCACCACTGGCTCCCTCCGCCAGTAAATGCCATGGGACTGGCACTCGTCTAGAAGGGGGGCAATGTTAACCCCAACACGACGAGAGCGAAAGAAAGCAGAGAAGATGCAGGGCAAAGGCGAAAAGAAGGTAGCCCAACGGAAGGAAAAGAAGGAGAAAAGCCCAAAAGCGCAAGGACAACCGTTAAGACCAAGGCAACCACAAAAAGGGAAAGGCGCATAAAAGGCACACCCTAAAATCTTGTAAAAGAGTGCCGGGCTCTCACCCGTGCTATTTGTAAAGATAGAAGGGCAGTGAAAAGAAAGCAAGGAAGAGAAAAGAACAATGGAAAACAGGGCCTGGGCTATGACCGGCCATGTAAAAAAGGGAAAAAGGGAATGACCGCCCAAAAGGGAAGTAGGGTTTTGTATATAAAGTTGAAAAGTGAATGAAGAGCTCATTCTTTGGTGTGGCAAAACTAGTCTTCTTCTTCCTCTCTTCTTCTCTCCTTCTTCTTGCTTGTGTGTGCTCTTGAGAGAGGGAGTGTGAGAGTGTGAGGGAGTGAGCACGTGAGAGAGTGAGGAATCAAGAGAGTGAAGCTCTCCACCATCTCCTCTCCCCTTCTCATCTTCTCCTTTCTTCTCTTCTCTTGCGCGCGAGGCTATGGAGGATGAGGCTTGGAGATGGAGGAGGCTTGAGGATGCTTGAGCTAGCATCAAGAATCGTGGAGCTACCGAAGTGTGAGAGAGAGGAGGGCACTCGATCAAGCATCAAGGTAAGTTCACTGCATTCGTAGGATCGACGGCGCGTCGGCTAGGTGAGAGATAGCCATGAGAGCTCGCTTGGAACGCTTGAACAATAAGCGGTCCGTGGGTCTTGGTGGTTGAGCGAAAGCTCCCACAAGTAGCTATCGAATCTTGAAGCCAAAAAGAATGTGATAGAGGCCAAGATGATAGACTTTGATGCCAGAAAGCTCTGGATTCAGTCGAATTGCAATTTTGAGATTGTTTGCTACCTCAACCAGGCTAGAACTACTTGCAACCAAGTGTGAACACTTTGAATTAAACTAGTTATTTTAAAGCTTAAGCTCAAAAGAAGCTTAAGAGAGCTAAAAGCTCTCAAAGTGAACGAGATGAGGGGGGCATCATTTTTTTGGTGCCTCCTCAAATCCTCCAAAAATGGAAAATTGTGATTGATAATGATTCGCTTCCCCTCCTAAGCATTGCTCTTGTACGAATTTTTTGCTCTTCGTCACTCCAATTCTCGCAAGAAATGATGTAGTATTTAGTAAGATAAAAAATCATTCTTTCTCTCTCCTCTTTTTCTCTGACCATAAACATGGTTCATATGGTGTAACATGTCCATCTGCTATCTTCAGGACACATCTTAGCAGTCCATCGAAAAGGATGTCTAGAAAGCTCTGCCCGGTATTCCCATGGAATGTTACGGAATTTGCGATTTAGGATTTTCCGCGTCTGCCATGTAGCAGAAGTATTTTGGTCGTTCCCACTTAGGACCGACCTGAATCAAGGTTTTCCCTAATGGTCATTTCCTAAACGGCAACTAGTGTCGAACCCGAGCGAACTACTTTACGCAGAAACGCCAGGTCCGAAGTGGATTTACGTTGCACTTGGTTCAAGGAGAATTGGAAACGAGAGGGATGCAAAGCTCAACCTCTCTGCCATAAGGCATAGTCCCATTCCGTTTCCCTAAAACAACGTAAATCGGGATCATTATAACTTAGACTCTAGGTCAATGCCCTTGATGTTTGTGTCTCTTGAAATGATCTTCTTACTGTCCATCATGATTGAGAAAAGTTCCTGGCCAACCGGGACCACCCATTCATAGGACGGACCTATGGCCACATCCTCCTCACTTTCCTTAGGTTGTTTTAGTTATTTAACTACCTAACACATTTAGTTGGACATGTATCAATCAACTTCCTTAATTAGCCCATTAGGCACTGGTTCCTTCACGTAGTAATGGAACTTGACATAGAAAAGCAATGTCAAACAAGTTCCTTTCCAAAAGGTTATCATATTTATCTTTGAAATACATAAAGTCCAGCCCGTAGGCTTATCCATAATCCACCCAAAGGCTATCCAGCAATCCACTGGGATTACTAATCCAAGATTCCGCTCATCGACTAGTATGTGGCCCTCGAGATCCAATCCCGAGTCACGTTGGCCTCTTGTATAGGGCCCGGAAGGCGAGGGATTTACAGTCAAAGCCCCCTCTGGCACCCAAGCATCCTCCTGCTCCAAGTAGCGCTCAATGGAGAGACCTCTCGCGGGTCAGGCAGGCAATCGGGGGTAACTGAAGTTGCCTCTCCCTTCAGGCCTTCAATCTGAAGCATTAGATATCTTTTCATCCTTTAATTCTTTGAGTAAACAAAGCAAAATAGTGCTGTTAAAACTGTTACAAGCACAATCATTTCCATTGGTCGTTATTTTTGGCCAACTGCTAAGGAGCGAATCCTTCTTTCTGAATGCATCCAGCACTCGATCCGGGATCAATTGCGACTTGGCAAGATCCCCAAGGGTTTGTTTGTTAACCCTATACCCTAACCCAACTTAAGGTATTGATTAAGTTGGGTTAGGGTCGTACCCTATTAACCCGACTTAATCAATACCTTAAGTTCAAATAGCAGTACATATGTTATTCCAATTTACTAATTGGTCTTTTGCTTCCAAGCAAATATCTAACCCCCGTATCTTGGTTACTTTACGGTACTATATCAGGACAATTATTGATCCTCTTGCAAGATAAACTTGCGTAAGAATCTGCCAATCTCATTCCGAGGAATTGGCCATTCCCTTGTGATCAAATCACAAGATCGTGCGACTCTACAACTTGTTGCACAAGTGTCGCATCAAACTATGAGACTATTTACCCATCGAATGGAGTCACGAAATCATGATTAGATATAACAATCCATTCTTGATTGCATTAGGCCGAGATTGTCGGTCCTAGAGTTCCAAGTTCAAACCGAGTTTCATCTTTTTTCTTAGCGAGAGATTCTTAGGGTAAAAAAACCCTAGATCATTTCTCGCAAGTATGTCCTATTGTTCCTACATTCCGTGAATGTGGGCAAGTCTTTAGGGTATAGGAGTTTCAGCTTTGGCAATACGAGCGACTAGTTCACGTCCACAACGTGTTAAATCCTAGTTAGCTCTTTGGGATATGTTGCATTGAATTAACCCTTCCTAACGAGTACCTCGCGGTTTTAGGTGTTTAGGTTTAAACAAATTTAACTTGTCTATTCTTGAAGATAATTACGCTACCATTTCCGTAACCATATGATTCATTGTTTACGTATAAGTTGATTTACAAACCCTAACTTTTCGGATTAAGATCAAAGCATAGGTTAAGTTATAGCATAATTCCAATTGATCATCTATAACATGTAAACAAGATTCATGCTACTAAGCTTTAGGATTTTATGTTTAAATATGCAGCCTTTTTCTACTCTCATTTGCGAATGAATTTGTCGTATGCTGAACTTACACAACCTTTCGTTGATTTGAGATTCTTGGCCACTTGTCTAGAGTTAAATCTTCTTCATGTAGCCCTAGCAATTTCCTACGGTTGCTAGCAACTTTCTTTAAGAATCATTTCGAAAAAGATGTTCAATAATGTGATATGCGATTTATTTCTTCCATGCTTAATCGAAGTGTACTATCATAATTCCGTTTTGTAAAATTGATTAATCTAATTTCATTTCTTTGTAATGCATAAAAAACCACTTGCTAGAAATGCATAGGAATCTTATGCTCACTTTATTTTGTTCGTTTTATTTTAAAAAAATACTAATGACCAAATCCCTCAATTGTGATCTATTAGCCAAAGTATTTTCAATCGAAAAAACATGCATCCTTATTCCTCAAATGATCCATGCATAATTGAAATATTACGACGTTAATCAAATTTAGGAAGATGAACTTGGACTTGTGGTGAAATGTCCATATGGATGTTAGGAGATGATCCTCCTGTGGTTGCGCCTTGTGCCTTCTTAGAGGCCATCGTGAATTCGGCCTTTCCGCCTTGGATGCAGGTTTATGATGTTGGCCGTCTCCTTTGCATGCGAAACTCCTCTTGTGATTCCACCGTCCTTCAGAATCGAACCTTAGAAATGGAACTTATGAATTTTCCATTCCTTTCGTAGAAGCTCCGAGGGTGCAAATTGTCTTCACGAAAAGGGGGAAAAGAAAATAGCTTTGTGGTATGAGAAAAAAAAAAGTGGGGGGAAAGAGGGTGTTTTGGGACGACCAATAGAAAGGGGATCCGAGGTAAAGATGAACCTTATGTAAGAACACAGGGGGGGAAAATAAAAGCTTAATGGCCTTTTTCAAGCTCGGATGGGACCCCACGGGGAAAAAAAAAGGGGGAATACTAAATGATCTTTAATGGATTGGACAAAAGGGGGAAGCAAGGGGTGTAAAAGACCTTCCAAAGGAAGGCTTTAAGGAAGCCACATGAAGGGGGGCTTCCTAGGAGGCTTTACAAGCTTCCTAAGAAGCTTTTAAAGCTTCTAAAGAACGTGGAAGCCCACGTGGATAAGGGATGGAGGCACAGAAGGGGTTTGTCCTCCTCGGCAACAGATGGTGATTTTTCAGTGGCTTCTTCCCTCCACTCTCAACGATGGCGTTTATAGCCCTTTCGTCTTTCTCTACAGCAACGTTCCGTTTTCCTCCCCCAGCTCTACGGCAGCGACACCAAATATCCCCCTGGCTCTCTCCCACACAAGCTTATATAGGTGAGGGGAGGAGATCCTCCCTCCCCCACGGGGCATCATGCATGGGGTTCACCCCCCCTCTGGCATCCAACAAGGATGCTTAGTCATCCTGCCTTCCCTCCCTCTCCCCCAACACGATAGTCGGCTGGGGGGAAGGAGGGAATAATTTTTTTTAAAAAAAAAATCCATAATTCTATCAATGACTTCTTCCCAAGAAGGGATTTTTATGAAGAATGCGGAAATTGAAGGCGGGATGAATTGGAAATATTACATATGGACTAAGAGAAAGAGGAAGAATGGGTGCCCATTCATGATGGGATGCAAGGGATAGATCAAGAAAGTTCCAAGTAGATGTCAGTGGCTATAAACGAGTGTGTCAGTGGCTTCCCATTTTCAAATTACAAGGCATGTGTGTGTTTATGAGTAATTGGACTTGCTCTCAATTTTATGATGCATATTGGTTTCTTATGGTTGAAATTGGTTTCTAGTGTTTGAAAATGGCTTATTATATTAGAAATTTCAATATGAACAACAAGTCTGAAGCCTTTATACACTTTATTCAAAACATGCAAAATATGCAAAAGTATAGTTTTATGCTAGATTGTCAATTTTATGAGTTTCATCATGGCATATTGTGTTTCCATGGAGGAAAAAGGAGAGTAATGATGAATCTAAGTATTTTTAAGCATTTTATATAAAAAAAAGAAAAAAAGGAGAAATACTTGTGAAAAATGAGTTTTAATTGAGAAAATTGTAGATATCACGCGTGGAACATTAGGGCTATGGTTGTACAAGTACAATGGAGGTAGCACATGAGGATTTTCCTCAAATTATCCCCATTTGTATGTTTTAGTGCATATTTATTTTTACATTATGATGAAACATACATAAAATACTTACCTAGGTATGCATTATAGGCCACTAGACCACACTCCTCACAAAACCAAGCAAGGTAAGTGACACGCGACTCATGGAAGCTCTTTGCCTATTCTCTGTCACTATCAAAGTTTGTCATATTGACAAAAACTTGATCCAAAACTAAACAATAATCCATTGTTGTACATCTTTCCCTCTCTTTTGTATACATACAAGCCTTCTCTTTAACATATTGATCATCGCTTTCCGGATATGCCCCATATGCTAAATCCTATACATTTTTCCAAAGTGGATATAACACATCCATGTAATCCTCATAATAGCATCACATCTCTCTAATATCATTGAGTCAAAGCGGGTACAATCCGTAAAAATTTCTATATGAGCGATCACTCATGCCAGAACCTACAAGACAAATAAACACGAAACCATGTATAAATCAAGAGAGACATTGTCAACTAATGATAATATCATCTAGGACATAGCTTATAACTTCTAAGGCATAATCTTTGAATCCCTGCAAAGAAAAACCTATCTTCTCTTCATCATGCACAATATTCTAAAGAAAACAAAGATTACTTATCAATACAAGTGTCCATCCAAGTAATGAATGAGTCAGCTACTATTGGGTGAGTCTTGGCAAGTCAAAAGAACACATTTTGATGAGATGATTGAATGTAGGGTCAACCAATCTGATTTCACATTTAGGTAAATCTTTTTTACTACTTTGAATGCCTTGATTTAATTGATATAGGTCTTGCTTAGCTGAATTGTTGTGTTATTGGCATTTACTTATCATTATTTTTATTTTTATTACATGTATTTCATCGCTAGACAAACTTTGTGCATTTCCTTTTGATATAGAAGATGGCAACTTTTGCGAGGTGAGTGGATCAGCTTGGATTAAGATACCTGAGATGAGACACATACAGCTCTCATAGATGTGGTTATCTTGCAGAATGGTCATATTCATTTTGTGGTCAATGCAGAGAGCCATTGGCCCATTTCTTTTTTGAGACAAGAAATCCAATTAATGTCCAATGAGCCCCTCTGCAACTTCTATTTCAAGTTAGATAAAAGAAAACTCAGGATTGGTAGTGAGTAATCCATGACATGTAAACAATGTGCTTCTCCACATATCCTTGAGATAGTGAAATCCTTGTAAATTTTTTTAATAAAGAATGAATATAAAAAAAAATTAAGCTTTTGAGTAATTTCAATTTAGATCATCTTAGTTTACTATGATCCAAGCGTACGATAATACATATTGTAATTAGTCATTTGTGCTGGTTAAAATCATAATTAAATTGTAGGCTAGAGTTCTATGATCTATGCAATATTGTCTTTGCATAATGATATATTATAGCTAATCTCTTCTACTTATTTCTCAAAATTAAATATTAAATTGAATCCATGGGATTTTGAAGGTCTTTCAAAATTTTTTTCTTAAAAATTTGCTATATTTTCTATAGTTGGACTTGAATATACTCAGCGATCCAAGTGTATTCAAGGATATAATAATGTATAAAGAAGCATTTGTCTATATGAGTAATTTTAACGGTTACTTTAAAGTATTGAAATAAAGAAACCAAGGTAAGAGTTTTAATTTGAAACTTTAGGATTAAAAAAGAACCTTTATTTAAAACCCTAGATACATAAAAGCTATAACTTCAAACTCATTTTCACTTTCATTCTCTACTTTCCTACACTTATACTCTTCTCCCTTCTCTCTTTGTGTGCCATGGCTACCACTCCCGCCTTCACCACATGGATTAGCTCCACATGCTACGTACACATAGGAGACCAAATATACCTTAGGTTTTGTGTAACCTTAAGTCTCGAGAGCTTGCTTTCTGCCGTAGACCCAGAGCTCTAGTATACTGGAATCATTTCGTGATGCGACAAAACCTCTCACTTGCTCTATTTTGGACTCTACTCTCAGATGGGTCCCCATAGATTTCCTATATAGTTTACGTCCTGGATTGAGCCATGCAAAGGTAATAAATCGAGCCCTCTTGCATATGGGACAGTATCTTTGTGCCAGAGCAGTGCCCACCTCATCCCAGGACCATGCCACGATGCAGCACTCAGTGCAAGAGGACACTGAGGAAGACATCCACACATCCTCTTGGCCATAGCTAGAGTATTTTGAGAGGAAGCGTAAAGAGATCACACTCGATCCAAGAGTAGAGGCAGCACAAGCTTAGCCATTGTGCACCCACCTCCTTGCCCTATTGAGATGCCGACAAGCAATGAGCGACCCCTCGCTTCTCTCCATGCTATCATCATCGAGGGGGTGGAATATTTACTTATGCAGGATGTACTAAAAATTTTGAAGCTAAGGGAAGAAGAGCTATATTGTATGATGGTGCATTATGCACCTGATGATTTTATAGATTTTGATATACAAGATACACCAACACATATTGATGAAGCGGCTTAATATGATGGCACGAGTGTCGATGATATCTCTGCCATTGTGAGCATCCAAGAGCTGATTGAGAACGCAGTGCCACAATATGAGATCTCAGATGAGGAGTTCGAGCAGTTGCAAGAAATAAATTTTGAACCGCGACCCGACTATGCAGTACCTTTCCAAGAGAGAGACAATGATGGCCCAATTGCAAGAGCAGACCTGGATGCTCCATTACAATAACAAATAGATGATGTAGAGAAGGTGATTTTATCGAATTAATGTTATCGGATTTGCATCAAAATTTTCCAGTAGGGCCTGTAGGGCATCGAAAGTGTGCACATCAAATTTTACTAAGATCGAGCCCCCAAAGGTGCCCTGGCCGAAGGCTCGCATTTGGGGACCTAAATCTGCAGGTTCAGGTCCTCCAGATGCAGATTCAGGTCCCCAGACGTGAGTGCAGATTCAGACCCCTAGACACAAGCCTTCGGCTAGGGCAACTCTAGGGGCCCGATCTTAGCAAATTTTGATGTGCATGTGCACACTCCTTATGCCCTAGAGGTCCTACTAGTAAATTTTGACGCAAATCGAATGTATATATCTTTACCACACTCCTAGCATAGTGAGTTTGACATAGTGAGTCTGACATGAACTTGTGTGATGCAGGACATTTTTTATATAGATGAATTTTCATCTAGACAAGGTGGCCAATCTGGTAGCCAAGGAAGTGTGTAGGACTCCGCATTAAAGGAGTATATCCGCCATCTTGTGAGTGACATTTTTGTATTCCATAAGACATGCTCTCCAACTTTTTTTGAAAACTTCTTGAAGTTGAGGGCACTAACGAAGGTTGGGCCCTTCAAGACCATCCCAACGAACTCTAGCTTGGAGAAAGTAGTGTTGCTTCGACGTTCAAAGTTCCTCTACTTATTCTCTAGTATTAGGTCTGTGCCACTTTTTTCCATGGTGGCCCGTGGCATGGTTGCTGGTGTTGAAGAACCTAATGTCATTAGGCAGGAACTACTAGGGAAAAATGTGTTGCTACCTATGATTAAGAATAGCTCTGACCATGGGGAGTCTTGCTCAAAGAAGCCTAGGAGAGAGTAGATATACTTAGTGCCAAATGATATCTCATCACCAATGTAATGTAATTTGTTATCTTCTCTTGAAGTAATGAAAACCGATATTTGTTGGATTTGCGTGCAATGTAGTTTGTCATATGCGTTGTTTATTATTATTATTTACTTAAATATTACGTTTATTTATCAGATTTATACGCAACACAATTTGTACCCTAAATTTAATATGTAGTGCTTTATCGAGCTGGTGTGCAATATGTATTCGTTCGAAAGCATGTATCAATAACTCAAAGACATAAATAAAACAAATAACAAGAAAAAAAAAAGACGTGCCAAAAAATTAGTATTCATATTCATAACATTTTACATGGGATCCATTACAACTAGGGTTTTACAAAATCTCTTTGGAAGCTGCATTTCGTATATGTTTTGGTAGTACACCCCTATTGTCGTTGATATCCACAAGGACTATCCTTCCATTGCCAGAAGAACCTCACTATCTGCAAATCTGTATCAGTGACGGTGACTCTCCTTGCATGTACTACTACATAGACCAAGTCTTCGAACAAGTCAATGATGTAAGATTTGGCAACTTCTTGTAGCACAAGGAGGGCTTGGGCAGTCCAGCGATCGAGTTGTTGCAAGCATGTTCAATTTGGGAAGTACCTCTTGATGTTCTTAATGAGTATGCCATCCATAATATCATGCACTAGCTTTTGGAATGGAGCCTTTAGTATCAGCAGGTGTGTGGTATTCTAGTAATGGTAGATCTCACAAAGAGCCACTATGCTTGGCTTCCATCGACGCTTGCAATCTTGGCATGGTGGTGGTGGTGGTGGAGCTAGGGGAGATGGCATGTGCATAGGATTTCTAGGGAGTGTCTTTGGGCTGCTTTCTTGGTGCGTGCCATGTCTTCTAGGAGAGAAAACCTAAAACTCAAAAGTGAAATGTGTAAAATGAGGTGAAATGTGTAAATGAACTTTAAAATTAAAAAACATTGTTCAAAATCGACTTTGAAAAACATAGTGACAAACCTTCAAAAATTTAAACAAAATTTGCAAGACATCTCATGTTAAAGATAGAAGTGTTGATGTGTCATACCCTGGGTATCTATGCTCTCTCGTGGACTCTAAATGCATCAAAAGTATTATCTTTATCTAGGTCAAAATTTCTTGCCATCTCTCTCTTGGGTTTCCAACCATTCTGTGTGGTGTTGTCTAGCTGTGATGTTTTCATATCTTGCTTTTCTCACTCCATATATTGCCCTACTTATAAATTCTTCTTGAGAGGTTTCAGACTTCTTTTCTTTTTCCTTCTATCATATCTCTAGTCTCCTATACCACCATTATAATAATTTCCTCATAGAATTGGAATCATTGATGCCACCTCCATGATTAGTTGCCTTTTGAAAAGCATAGTGATCTTGCCAATGAGATCATTCCATGCCTTGAGTTGACCATACTATCTGCAAAGTATGGACCATGTGCTTCAAGTATATGCTACAAAGAGAGATTAGAAACACAAAATAATTCAAAATGATGATATTTTTTGTAATGGTGACAATACTGACCATGTAGTGTGTTATACTATTTGTAGTCCATGCCTCCACTATGGACTTATGAAATTTAGCAACTCTCTCTTTAAATGTATTGGCATTACCATCCCTAAACCTCAACTTTCGCAAGAGATCTGCTAATCTATCTAGGTGTATCCATACTTTTGCTTTTGCAATCATCGTTCGTCCCCCATTGCTCCAATCTGGAATAGCAAGGTGCAACTTTTTCCATGCTTCATACTTCTCCGGTTGTTTTACAAGTATATTGCCTTTCTCATCTAAACTTCCTAGCCTTGGGTCCACCAAAGCATGGTTTACAAGGGATATTTTCACTCTTTCCCAATTTTTTCTCATCCTTTTTTATTTATACTTGGCCCTCGTGTAATCCAAATTTAGAGATGACTCATTCTACCTTCTTGCATGTAGCATCAGCTTCTAACACTGGCTGCATCTTGTATGCAAAGCATATATATTCATATAGTAGCTTCTCAATTATTCTAACCAAACAATGCAATGTGCAAAAGTGAATCCTTGTTAGTGGTATTTCCAAAATAGGGTGCAAGTTTGGATCCACTGGAACTAGCATTCCAATTCTCATGACTTTTTGAACAAGTGTTGGAGCACCTTGTTGTCCTGCCTTGGCAAGCCATTCTTTCTTTCCATCTTTCCCTTTCTTCCTAGTTTACATGTAGTATATGCACGAAAATTTTACATTCGCTGCATTTGATAAACCAAACATACACTTTAATATTTTGAAATCACGTGCAAGATGCCATTTAACTTGATAGTCCCCAGACCCCTCGATGTGTAAAATTGCTCCATTATTTTACTATTGGATAACACTAGGTATATTAGTGAGGTTTAAAAAAACTTTAAGCACTTCATGGTCCTCCTTTGGTACTTCAAATGCTGCAAACCACCATATTTCATTCTATGACTGTACACTAAAGTATAAATGTAAAGTTCTAAATTTCTTTCTTCGCGTGAACTAACCCTTATAGGAAAGGGGATAATGATATGGAAATTTTGGTAATTTCTTTGGGATAATGCAAATTTTTTTTCCTTATTCCCCCCCCCAGTCGACAGTCATGCTGGAGGGGGAGGGGAATAGAAAGGAGGCGGAAGCTCCTCGGTGGAGCTCACAGGTGATAGTGCCATGCCTCTCGACACGTAGAGAGGGAGGATCCCCCTCCCCTCCCCTATTTAAACAGGAGGAGGCACTGCCATAGGGGTAGCTGAATACGTGAGGAGAGATCGAGAAGAGAGGGAGATCAGGAGGGAGTGAGGGCCGCCCCCATACCTTACTGTGCAGTCAACGCTGTGAGAGGGAGAGGCTGAGGCACTGATTGTCACTGAGCCAGGACGGCATCACCTCTGCCGTCAGTCTGCGTGCCCCAGCTGTCTATTGGTCGCTGCCAGTCGCCGTTTGCCCACGTGGGAAGCTCTAGAAGCTTCCTAGGGGGGGAGCTTCTAAAGGCTAGACAAGCCCCCTTTCACCCCCTCATGTCATAAAACCTCCCAAGGCCCCCTTCTTGTGCCTTTCAAAACCACTCACCCCCGCCCCCCCCCCCCCACTCCGTGTTTTATAAACCCTTAAGCACCCTTTTTCGTGGATATTGGAATCGCCCCTTTTCCCCCGTGTCTAAACCCATAAGCCCCCTTTTCTCGTGGATATTGGAATCACACCCCTTCCCCCCGGGTTTTAAAATCCCCTTAGCCCCCTTTCCCCTGGTTTCAAAACCTTTCACCCCCCCCTCGTGTTTTAACCTTTAAGCCCCTTTCTTATGGGCTTTGAAACCCTCTTTTCCCCCCCGTGTGTTAAAATTCCTTTAGGCCCTTCCCCTTGGCTTTGGAACCACCCCTTTTTCCAATACCCTTTAAGGGTACTTTTCCCCCCTTGGAGTTCCTCCCTTAGGATTCTATAAGGCCCTTCTTTCCCCCAAGAGAATTTGTCCTTAGCCTTTCCTTTCAAACTCGCAAAATACCCTTGGAGCTTTGTTCTTCTTCCCCGCTCGTAGAAGAAAAGAGAGTGTTGAGGGCTTTTAACACCTCCCTTTCCCACACAAAAACCCTCATAAGGGATTCCACACCTTTTCATTCCTCATTTGAACGAGTCACTACAAGGCCATTAAGCCTTCCCCATGGCTTAATGGGTCTTAGTCGTGAAAGGTTCTGAAACACCCCTTTCGAATTCCCGACTCCAAGGAGGAACCCTTCTAAAACTGCTTTCAACGGACAATGCAAGTTATTGCGAAAGAGAGCCACGGTGGAATATCAAAAAGGAGTTGTAGAGATGCTTCCATGGCGGAAATGCCTCCTAAGAAAGTCCAAAGCGCAACTGCGGGAGGGTCATCTCCGGGCATCCCTGTGGATATCTCACCCCAAGCCCAGGTTTTCCTTCCTAATTTTTATTTGATATTTTTGTAATTCAATGAGGCAAGGTTAGTTGTTAGAAATAGGATATATTTTGTCCTAGTTGTTCACGATGAAGGAACTTAGTCATCAATACTTTTAAATGAAACATGCAAATTAAAGAAAGAATAAACGCATTTCTAGCAAATAGCTTATGCATTGAAATGAATTATAAGACTAGATTATTATCCATTAAAATAGTATATTTCGGTTAAGCCTAGAAGTATAAACTGCATCTCGCACTATTAACCCATATCGCAATGAATCATCATGGAAAGTGCAAAGCATGAAATGATTCTTACGATGCATAAACTCTATGAAATTATCGTTGTCAACTACATAAATTAGCAAGAAAGAGGTTGCTTATTTAGCATGAATTTTGTCCGCAAAGTAAAGGGGAGATTAGTTGAAATTAACCTAACCTATGCCTGATCTCAAATCGATAAGTTAGTGTTGAAAAATCAATTTACGCATAGACAACGAATCATGTGGAAGTAATCTCGAAATTATCTTCTAGAGTTAACCAAATTGGCATAAACCTAAAACACCTAAGCCACGGATTACTCGTTCGGAATAAGTTAAATTCCAAGAAATGCCTATACCTTAAATACTGGCCCACATTCACTGAATGTAGGGACATTGAACATAATAGGGAAAGAGAGAAAGAGAGGGAGAGGGTGAGGGAGGGAGAGGAAATGAAAGAGGGAGAGGAAGAGAGAAAAGGAAAGAAAGAACGAGAGAGGGAGAAAACATTAAACATAATAGGGAAAGAGAGACTTGCCGTATCAAAGCCGAATGATAAAGTTCATGTCTTTATTTGTGATTGTGACACGCTTTGCATGGATGGCCGCAAGCTCTATATCATCAAACAAGTCGATGAGAAATCCCTTTGCAGTTGTTTGTAGGGCCTCCATAGCTATATCAGTCCACCTTCCTACTGGTGGGTCATCCCGCACTCATGCCCAGAATCTTCCCATCCCTTTCAGCTCCAAGTCTTGCATGACTTCTTAAACAACCTTATGAAAAGAACTTTTCGGGATGAGAAGCTCGTATTTGCAGTGGATTTTCCTTATCTCTCAAAGGGCGAGAGTGCACAGTTTCCATCTCCTCTTCTTTTGCGGTGGTCCTTGTGCTCTATGGGGTGCACCTGTTGCTGCATTAAAGGAGGTGCCACCTTGTGCTCCAGGTGGCGGGCCTTGGCGTAATGTCTTCCCAGGGCAAAAACGACGGCATGCTTGCTTGGTGTGTGCCATGCAAGCTCAAGGAGGGCCAAACAGAGAAGATACAGAGGTTGGGGATGTGAAAATGGAGGAAGCAAAGAAATCAAGATGTGAAAATGAGAATAAGAATAAACTTTTAACCCATTTAAACCCCAAAATCGGGTTAATACAGCTTTATATGCACTGTCCAGCGTGTGATCGTAAATCCATAACCTTTTATCGAAATGCGACGAAACTTCACACGCACACTCGTTAGGTGGCCAAGAGCCCTTTTTTTTTTTGAAAAAAGGCTCCAGACGCCAAAATTCGGACCAGGGGTCTGCAAGCATGTTTTTTTCAAAAAAAATAAATTGGGCTCTTGGCCACCTAATGAGTGTGCATGTGAATTTCATCGCATTCCAATACAGTTTAGCTTTTTAAAAATTATCCCATGCCAAAGTTATGGATGGATTGATAATTGAGAAATCAACATCGTGTCTACTTGCCCTTAGAAACTTCACACCACATAGACTATAAAGAGGCATTAGGAGTAAAGTTTACAACAAGAAATTACAAATTTTTCCATATTATTCCTATTGAAATTGACAGTGCTAACAAAAACTGTAAGTAAGAATTGAAAATACAGTGAAAATGCACAGTCAAAGTTGAGAACAAAGGACAAGTGTAAATTTTTAATTCATATTTTAAGGACACATACAATAGTTTTACACTGGGACATAGTCATATATCCAATCCACGAGGATAACACTATGCCAAAAAAGATAACATTACAAACTGTGTTCATTCCATTGGAACAAATGCATCCTTCACTGCTGTCCTTGGGAGTTACTGTGATGCGTTTCGCATGTATTGCACAATGTTAAGCATCAGTCATCAAGTCAACTAAAAAGGCCTCTGCAGCACACTGTAGAGCATAAAGACATTCTTTTGTGAAGCAATCAGATCTATCCTGACCTTGTGCCAAAAACCACCACCTGCTTTATGTGTGGTAGAGGTCTTGCACAATCTCGCGAACAAGTCTCGAGAAGCTCGCCTTTGAAATGATGAGATCAAAAGAGTGTTGATACCTTTTAATTTCTCTCAAGGCCACTGTACCTAGCTTACACTTGCATTTCTTGTGGGGATGCTGAAGAGAACCCTTGTGAGGGCGGCTTGAGGAAGGTGGATTAGGTTGAGAAGGGGGTGCATCTAAGCTAGTAGATGCTCCAAGGGGCTAAACACGATATGGGGATCTAAGCGGAAGCTTATTTGCAACTACCTTAGACCTAGCCATCTTTCCTACACAAGAGATGTGAGAACTCAATGAATAAGATAGAAGTGAAACCCTCTTTTATATAACCCTAAATTGTGAGACTCATTCACATAGATGCACACATCTCTCTTTCTCTCTTAAACTATGAATTGCATTCACACTAACTCACATTGTTCATCTTACTATCTTAGCTCTCTTCGAACCCATTTGTTGCCTTGTCGAAGCCTTATTTCTAGCCACTTGGCATGGTTTTCTTTGGCACTTGTTGAGGCTTCATAACGCACTCTTTTAGTGACATGACGTGATTCCATAATGTCTGCAGCTGATTCATCAACACTTTCATTTGCTCTCTTTTGCGAGAGTTTAGCTTCATCCGCCACTATAATCCTATACCACCAAGATAGCAATTGGATCATTGGATTGCTACCATTCACCCCTCCACCATGATCAGTTTTTCTTTGGTATGCACCATGCGCTATCCAATGTGAATTTTCCATCCCTTGTGTGGATCAAATTCCGATGCTTCCCTTTTCTGCAAAGTATGGCCCATGTGCCTCAAGAATATGCTACAAAGACACATATCACACATGAGTAAAACTATGCTCAATACTTTATACAATTCATATAATTTTAAAATATTAACTTAGTACGCACCATGTAATGTGTGATAGAGCTTTTGCCCCATGCTTCCACCATGTTTTCGTAGAAGCTATGCACAGCATTGATAAATTCTTGCTTATCTTCATTGTTAAATACCATCTTGAGAAGTAAGGGAGCCAATTTGTTAAGACTTATCCAAACCTTAGCTTTGGCCAATCTTGTTTTTCCTCCATTACTTCGATCAGGAATTGCAAAATGTAACTTTTTCCACCCATCATAGTCCTACGGCCTACGAACCATGGCATTCCCTTCCTCATTGATGGGTACTGAGAGAAACTTCCTAGCCTTTGCTCCTCCAAAGCAAGGCTTTTTTAGCAAGTTACCAAATTTTCATGATCTCTTCTCATCTTTTTCAATCGTCACTTGATGCTTGTGTAGCCCAATTTCTGATAGCACTCACTCCATATTCCTACACATTGCAATGGCTTCTTTTTCTGGTTGCATCCTATAAGCAAAGAAAATGTATTCATATACAAGTTTCTCCATGATTCAGACAAAAGCATGCAATGAACAAATGTGAATACGATCCAAGGGAATGTTGAAGATGGGCTTCCAAGTGGGATCTTCTCTATTGCGCATAGTTAGAGGGGTTTTTGTCGAAAGGTCGAATCCACCGGGGATCAAAAGTAGAAGGAAGTAGAGATAGGAGATGGAAGAGAAGATAGATAATACCCAAGTGGTAAACACGACAAAAAAAAATCACAATGAATTGAAACAATATGTATTGAAAGAACCTGGAATCTTTGCTCTACTCAGAAGCAATCTCCAGGCATTAGTTCTCCTGGAGCTTCTTCGTAGACCAAAAACGTGGATCAGAAAAATCAGCTCTTTCTTTGCTGCCCGGAACCCAAATCTGATGGCTTTGTTGGCTCCGAAAGGGGGGTAAAACCACAGGACACCTGATCATGGATCTCCCAAATCACTCCTCCTTCTTCTTTCAGTTCAATCTGCAGTTTTTAGCCTGTTTTACAGCGATCGCGACGTGTGACTAGCTTTTTGCATGCCATCCTAATCTAGAAGCTTTTTCTAAATTTTTCAAATTTTTACAATAAATAATATAAAAAATAGACTAAAATTATCCAAAAATCTAGTATTTTTGGATAATTCATGCAACTCGCACTAGTACTAATGGCTCAGATCACATTGACTCTCTAGATTAATAGAGAAGTCGGATGATTATGCATTCCATACATTTTCACACTATGTCCTCATAACATCACGACATCCACCCCCTCTGAACCTACACATCCTCCGGTATGTGCCAAAATCCTAGTTGTCACCGGATTCTGAGTCCTCCTCATCCTCTGCAACCATATCCTTTACTTCTTCATCTTCCATATCTTTCTGGCTAGCCCCTGTATCATGGCCATTATTTTCTTCCAATTTTGGCAACTCATAAGCAGTAGATTCCCGGCTTTTGAATAATTTGATTCTTTTTTCTACTACCAAAAGTTTTATGGTTGTTCCATCCAGCTCATTTAATGCATAAGTAGCATTATCAAACGCATGTCTTACCACATAGGGTCCAAACCATCTCTTGGAAACTTTACGCATGGCACTATGCTAGTGATCTAAATTGCTATCATAAATCAATACCCAATCCCCATCTTGTATGGTTCTTGGTCTCAGTCTATGTCTTTTGTCAAACCGTTTCTTGTTCTGTATCCTTGCTACCCTAACTTTATAGTTACTGCCTCTATGTCTTCTAACTTTCTTTCCAACTGTCTAATGCGTAAGGCCAACAACTCCTCTCAATTCAACTCCTCCTCCCAAGGTAACACACTCCATGTGACAATCATGTTTTCTATCGGCATGATAGGTTTTTGACCATACATCAATTTTGCAAGCATATATCTTGTAACAACACTATGAATTGTTCTGTCAGCCCACAAAGCATAAGGGAGCAATCGTGACCACTCTTTTATCTTCTCTCCACATGCTTTTGCCAATGCCTTCACAATAGGTAGATGACCTCTTTCACTTTTGCCATTTACTTCAGGGTTATAGGCTGAAGTTAAAGCAAGCTTTATCCCCAACGGTGCAAAGAAATCATGAGCTTCATCTGCATCCAACTCACCCCTATCTGCTGAAATTTTTCCCACACAACCATATCGACAAAAGATATCTTCTAAGAGAAAAGTACATACGGCATTTGTTGTCTTAGTACGTAGAGCTCTCCCTTCCACTTGATTAGTCAAGTCTTCACAAGCAAGCACAAGATACCTCATTTGCCAAAGACCTGTAAGCATTGTGACCAAATCCACCACCCACTTAAAATGAAGAGACAATGGATAGGTGGGTTGCAATCCATCCCGATGTCTCATAGTTGATACATTTGACATGTAAGCAACATCCTTATACATACCCTGCCACCAATATCTTTCTTTGATCTTTGTAAAAGTACCCCAAATACCTCTACGACCAGCCCACAAACTTTCATGAAATTCTTGCATTACTTTTACTTATGAAGCTCTGTCACCCAAAACTCCCAATGGCATACCCTGTTTCTTTTTAGCATGTTTCCATAAGTATCCATCTTTTAAGAAAAATCCATAGGCTTTCCTCTTGATCTTCTTAAACTCCTCATCTGACCATTCATCTCTCTTTGTTAATGTACTGAGATATTGACCAATTCTCAACCATTCTCCTGCATATTTGTCTTCCAAAAACACTTCTGCACAAGATGCAAAACATCTAAAGTGTCTTCTCTTTGTTGTCCAAGCTTTTGTTAATGCTGTAGCAATACTTTACATTACAAAATTCACTCTTGCAACATCATTTTCAACCATAAGAAAGTCATCTTATTCCTCCTCATCCATCATCCCATCTTCATTCTCATAGTGTGCTCAAGATAACATGTTTGCCACTCGGTTATCTCTTCCTGCAATATGTTGAAATTCAGGGTTCAAAGATTTGATGTATGCAATCCACCGGAGCATAGCAATATTCGGGGTAGCACAACTAGTAATCATACCCAATACTGGCAAACAATCAATCTCAATGACTACATGAGAACCCATAAAATACTCCTTATCGCATTTAAGGGCTGTCACAATTCCCCACAATTCTCTTTTTACTTGTGGATATCTTCTCTGTCGTTCAGTCAATACTTTTGCACCAAAGCGTATTGCATACCTTTCCCCTTCCTCATCATCTTGCCCAATTGCCCATCCAATCCCGATTGGGCTTGTATCAACAGTAATAATGATAGGCTTTCCATGTGAATAGTCAGCCTTTCTCAACATAGGAGCAGATTTTAAGAGTTGCTTCAATTTCTTCGTTGCTTTCTGATGCTTCCTTTCCCAATGAAATTTTTGACCTTTTCGTAGAAGCTGATAAAGAACATTGGCTACATGTGCAAAGTGAGGAATCCATATCAAATAGAACACACATGCACCCAAGAATCTATGCACCTCTGATACATTCATGCATACATCTCGCATTCTATCAATCCCATCTATTTTTATTGGTGATGGCCTTCGCCCATAAGGCCCACACATATGCCCAACAATCAAAACCTACTCAACTCCAAAGAGAGACTTTTGTCCAGAAAGAGTTAAATGCACCTCTTCTAGATGTGTCAAAATCCTCTCACAATTTGAAATGATAAAACTGAAAACTGAACCATCATAACTCCCAGAAAGGACACCTGCAAGAAATAGACAACTTGCTGTCTACTATAGAACCTGCTGTAGTAAAATGGAGATATCTTGTGATGGGCATATCCAAATCAAGTGTGCTATGAGTCAAAAGAAAACTCATTAGACATACTTGCAACCCATATAGATATCCTTCTTTTGTAATCAAACTAGAATTGAAGCTGAACCAAAACAATAAGCTGTCCAGAAACTGTTTGCAATAGAACCAGAGATAAATGGACTAATTTTCAGCCGAATAAGCCTCTCAAAGATGAAAATTCTGAACCCCAATATGGATGTTGGCCTAATGAAGGTGCAAAATCCTACTCAAAACCTCCTGGATCAAAAGGTATTCCATCGTAATGATTCTCCAAGAGAATAGAATGCCTCTCAACCACAAACTCCAATCCACCCGAATCAAATGGATACGATTAAGTATCCCCATAATCAAATCCATGATCACATCCATAATCCCCTGGATCATAGGGAAGCACAATGCCATCTTCATATTCATGTATGCCCAAATCGTGTATTATATCATCATCAGACATGTGCCAGTCATCATAACCATAATCAAGGTACTCATTATCAAATGCGTTCAATGGCTATTGTAGACCTTGACTAAGTGTAAACTGATGCCCAAAAATATCATCATGAGGTTTCTAAGAGTCTAAAACCTTCAACATGACCATCTACATCTGCAAGTGTTTCATGTGATTCATCAACGAAGATGCCATTAGCTTGTACATCTTGCTCATCTGCAAGTGCCTCATGTAATTCATCAATGAAGATACCATCAGCTTGTACATCTTGCTCTTCATTGTTCCCTTCTTGTACATCTTCTTGGGCTCATACATCTGCTTGGTCTTCTTGCTCATCCTCTTGTTGATCATGTTGTTCATTATCCAAATCTTGTTGTTGAAGAGGTGGATGCTCATAAGCATAAGCATGTTGACCATAATAGCCATTCTGCTGCCAAGGTTCAATGGAATGATACTCTGCATTATAATATGGTATATCATATTTATAAGCATTAACATGCTGTCCAGATGTACTTGCATACTGCTCATATTCATTTGCATGTTGTTGCTGTTCATATTCATAAGATGCATGTAGATCATAGTGTATACCATCAGCATATACATGTTGTCCATAAGCATAAGCATTTGATTCAAGTGTACCATCAGCATATAGATGTTGGCCATAAGCATAAGCATTTGATTCAGGTCTTGCTGTTTTTTCCATAACTGCATTTATAAGAGCAATACACTAATCAGTCAAAACTCCAAGTTTGTCAATTCTAGCCTATGTTTGAAGCCAATCTTGTTCACTAGAGCTAGAGCTATTGATCTCAGCTGCCATTACAGTCAAGTTGAAGAGATATGTTGTTCCTATCCTTGCCTTAAAATCTTGGTTTCATTCATCTGACATGCATACTCCCAAAATACACAGTCCTCAAATCAGGACCAGCAGACATATTCAAATGTACCCTGCCCTGAGATTCAACACATGCAGACCAAAAGAAAAATCACCGAGTCCATACAATCCTTGCAATCCTGTTGGCTTGCCATCTTCAGCCCTTCCTTGAAAAATATAAGTCCAAATAAGGTGTATGATAGCTTGACTCGAAGGTTAGGATGTCTAGTATCAAGTAGAAATCCTAGTTTGAATTTAGGAGTAGCAATACTCCTCTCTATTTAAGAATTTCCAGAACTGTCCACAGTGAACTGCTAGTGAACTGCCTGCACAAAATTGGCTCTAATTTGAGAAATATGTGTCCAAATGAAGCATTTGATAGCTCCGCTCGAAGCTTGTGATGCCTAGTATCCACTCCAAGTGTTCTTTTCTCGTTAGAATGAGTTGACAAATTTCAGTAGCAAAATTACCAAATCTGTCATGTTATTACAACACCCTGGCTGAACAGAGCAACTCAAATGCCGATAAGCTAAAGCAAAGAAATTCTCCAAGTGTAGAAGAAAAGCATGTGGTATGGGAGGTTGAGCTAAAATTTGCTCAACAACAGCACATGACACTTGTGACTAAGAAATCAATCTCACTCTCTGAAATCTCAAGGTCTCTTGAAACACATGATCTAGCTCAATTTGAAGCCTTGGGAGCTCTTGTTGTTACATGCTTTGTAAGCTCGGTCAACTTCATAGCAACAGAGCAAGTCATGGATGTGCTTTGGAGTGTATGTAAACATAGGAGAAACCACCACTCAGATCAGACTTTCGGGTAAACAAGCCTTCTATAAAAGTGAGAGCTGCAACATTGTCAGCATGGTCCTTCCTTTTTAACTACTATGCCTTCCAGTCAAATAGTAATCCATCACATGCCAGAGTGCCTGTCAATCTTGTCATCATAGCTAGGAAAGCAGCCTGCATTTACAGAATATTTATGCAATTATTCAGAGCATGCTGGTAATGACATTCTTTGCAAAAAGTTATCTCTGCATGAGGTAAGGTCCGGTGGCCATCAAAGAAGAAGCAGTTTCAAAAATCAAATCCAGAACTGGAAATACTGAAGCGTTTCTTAAACTGCTGTTGCCTTCACTTGAGAAGGAAGCTCAACCTCCTGTTGAGTCGAGTGTTTGGCAACAGTCATCTTCGTAGAGCAGGCCCTTGAAACATGCCTTCTGATCCATCTTGAAGACATGTCTTCTGGAAGAATTTTGCAATAAGCTCTTCTATAGCTCCCCTATCTTTCGGTCTCTCTGCAAGATGGTGACAATGGGAGCATGCCACTATCCCCTTCTTGACTAAATTTCTAAACTCCCTCAAGGGCATGCTGTTTCATGTGGATATGATCTACTGCATTGTTCAATATTTCTGTTATACGACCAATCTACAGATGCTGTAATGAAATCACCTCCAACTTCAAAATATTGGGGCCTTTTGAAAAGACTTCACTGCTGAGGCAGCTTGTGGTCAAAGGATGAAACAGGGCTGCAAAAGAGTCTGTGTCTTCTTGAAGATGAGTCTTCAAAAGACAATAGAGAGATTTCTGAATCTGATGGGTCAGAGCCTCCGTTGAATGAAGATGATGCCAGCAGTACAGTTCCGCCTTATGCTTCCTTCCCGGAAGGAAACCTACAGGGGTTGAGAGCCTCGACAAGGTCCTGGTGAAGCTTATGTCCAGGTTGGTGGCCTCAAGCGTATGCCCTCACACGTCCTCTTCCGGCGAGATATCCCTTGCAGCGGTGTCAGCTCCTCCATCTCAGATGCAGACCTCGCCTCCGGCAGTGCCATCTACAATGTTAAATGCCTCGTTGAGAGGATGGACACCGACCAGGTGGTGCAGAACATGCATGATTGTCCCAACCTGTTGCAGACCTTGGACATCGGTGCCAGGCCTTTCCTAGCAGCACTTGTCAATGATGTTTGGCGGTGCACCACCCCTGAGGAAGTGCTTGCCATTGTGCTCGTGGAGCTCCGAGCTATGGCAGAGTTGCAGTTAGGCAGGATGATCAGGTCAGTTGTCCTAACAATGCTGGCTTCTTTCAGCAGGTTTTCAGCAAACTCGCATTGAAAGGGCATGTGCCATGGCTGGTGTTCATGTTCTTCGCTTGATGCCGGAGCCTACAGCTGCTGTGATTCGTTGAAAATCCTGAAGGAATTCTCAACGGCTCTCCTGATTCAAGTTCTGGAATCGACGACGCTCCACTCGCAACTCTTGAAAAGCCTGATCATTGTCAAGCGGAAACGAGACAAAAAGAAAGAGAACACTGGCACTAAGGAAGGGTCAGATTCTAGGTCATCAAGTTCAAGAGCTCCATGGCCACTCCCTTCAGCAAGATGAAGATCAGTTAGCAAGGAAGATAAAGCTATAAATACTGCTATATATGGTGCTTGATTTGAAGCTTAGCAAGCAGGGAACTATCCCATGCTATCCATTATAGCAGAGAGATGAAGCTCGTGACAAGAAATGAAGTAGAGATCTTGGTTGCACCATGAAAGCTTGAAGAGAAGTTTGAAAGTTGAAGAAGAAGAGGACTCACTTTTGGAGAGTAACCCCATTTAAACCTCTGTCAAGTTCTCTAGTGACCTCCTTCACCCAAAACCCTTAAAATTTTACCTCAAAGTTGAAAAACGAGCTGCCATTTTGTCTCTATGCCTTCAAATTTGATCAAACCTCCTGACATAGCTTATGTGGAGTCCAAGAAAGCTGCCATGTCTAGTACTTCTTGACTACTGTGGTTCTTCAATGCTGTACCTGTGCACAGTAAGGTTTCCTGAAACTGACAAGAAACTAAATGTAAAGAAGAAAAGAGAAAGGAAGGATCTGAAAACTAAGCTCTGATACCATTTGTCAGAGAGAGAACTAGGGAGAGAGAAAGAGGAGAGAGAAGACTGTAGAAAAGAGAGAAAAAGAGTGATGAGGAGAGAGAAAGACTAGATTTAGAGAGAGAAAGACAGGAAAGAAGGGGAAGCCATAGAAGCTGTGAGCAAGAAGGGAGAGAAAGATTGTAATTGTATTAATGTGTCAAAAAGATATGTAAAATTACATGTCCTCTCCTTTTATACCAATGTCAGCGTGACATGGCATAATATCAATGTTATTTACACTAATTCCTTATTCTCAGCTTCTTACACCGACGACGGGGGATAATTTTTTTATTTACATTTTTGTCTCTTTTAACGTCGGTATAAGGCCTATATCTTGTAGTGGACCGACAAACCATGTCAAAAACAAATAAAGCTACAACATTGCACATGTCAATATGTGTAGTGCTTAGTATCCATTGTTTACAAGTAGGACTCGGGTATCTAATCCAATTCAATCCCCTAGCTTTCTTCTCTCTATATTAGAAAAATAATAAAATGAATGCTTTTAAATATCTCATTTGTTTTCTTTTCCATCAAATCCCTTTCCTTTGTGCTTTACTTTGGTAGACATAATTCATGGTAGTCCTTTTCTATCCAAAATGGGGCCACCCCCATAACCAATTTTAGGGCATGTAAACATGAAGAACAGGAAGGGAAACATTGGAACTCACTCCCATGTACCATGCACCAAACATGCAAAGACAATATATTTTTTCCTCTTTCTTGCTCTAAGCTCTTGAATATTTCACATAGCCAGTGGTGAAAAAGATAGGCCTTGTTCAACCTTTTTGTTAAACACCTCAAAAAGCTACTTCCACTCTCTCACAAAGTCTCTATCACATCGAGTAGATTGCCTCTGCCACAAGAACATCATCTTAACATATTAAACCATTCATCAATTAAAAGATGGCTTAATCATGACGATTCCAAAAAAAAAGAAATAATTGAAAAATTTGTTCAAGTAATGTTTCAAAAGGGTGTAATACAACCATTAAAAGGGCCCTCTATAGCATATGCACATTTAATTTAAAAATGATCATGTGAATATCATTTTAATATTGATTGTCTACTAAATGAAATAATACATAATGGCATTTGTCTAATGATCAGGATATACACTTCAATTGATGAATTAGGACAATCAAAATATTTTACATCTCTCAAATTAGCCCTTGGTTTTTGGTGAATTTCAATAAGTTAAAAAGATCAATAAAAAATAGCATTGTGCATAACGAAGAGACTATATGAATTCAAGACTAGTTAATAAAAATTTTGCCCATTTTATTTTTAAGAAAGCATTAGTTATTTATTTACATGACATTTTGATTTCTCCAAAGTCATGGAAAAAACATCTACTTATAATAAAAGAAGTATTACAAATTTTAGAAAAAGCAACCTTAAATTACAACTTAAAGAGTGTAAATGGGATCAAACTCAATCAAAATTTTGAGGGTTCATAATGTGTGAAAGAAGGAATTTCAAATTGATCCAAAGAAAATAGTAACAATAAAAACATTTCTAGGACCCAAAATTGTGAAACAAATACAATGTTTTTAAATATGTGATGAACTTTTCAAATTGCCTAAATTAGCAAAAATGGCAACTCCTCTCCATAAACTATAAACTAGGATACTTCAGGTCAAAATTCGGACTTAAAAGAACTAGTGTCTAAAGCAATTTATAAATTAACCCAATTTTAGAAAACCCTTTATCTAACATACAGTGCCTCCAATGTAGGAATACGAGCCTTATTATTACAACATTATAAAAATCATAAATTAAGATTGATTTCTTTTATTAGTCAAATTTATCTAAAACAAAAAATAACTATTCAATAAAAAATAAAAAACTACTAAAAATAATATGGTCATTACAAACATTGCACCCAATCCATGGTTCAAATTTAACTATTGAAACGTATCATTAACACGTCGATCAAGATATCACATCCTGTCTAGATTATTTACTAAAATGGATTCTAGTAATACAAGATTGTAAGCTCCAACTAAAGTATTATAAAGGGACAAAAAATTAATTGTCAATGTAGTCTTTCAGATACCATAATTTAGAACAACAAAAGAACAAACCACTATTGACTTGCAACTAATAGCAAGACTCTAAGAGTAGATTCTAAACATCCAAAAAAATAATAGAAAAATGAAAAATAATGATTAAAATGCACAAAAATATTTTTTTATACAAAACAATATATTATGTTATGTGTATCAAGGAAAAGAACCAAGATAACAATACCTAAAGCTCCACATGCCCAATATAACTTATTGTCATATCCACCCATTACTTAGGCACCTAGGATTTCATAAGTACTTAGAATCTATTAAAAACAATTCTATTGGCTAAAATTATGTCATGTCATCCCAAATTATCTTAGGAAATGTACAAAATGCCAAAATTTTAAAGCACGTGGTAAATATGTAAGAATAGTACAATCAATAAAAGTTGCATAACCCTTCAAACTAGTAGTTTGGATATTACTATATGAAAGAAATGAACTCTCTTTTTGGTTTAAGTCCCCTCTCTCCTCTCTTCTCCTTAAAATAAGGAAAAGTGGATAGAAAAATTGTAAAATAATACTCTTCTCTCTAGTTTTGGAATCTCATTTTGTCTTTTAATATTATCCACAAGGGATTTGCTTAGATTCCTTCTCTCTTCTCATTCAAGAGACATTTTAAAATTAAAATTTATATTTAGATAAAAGTTAGTTATGAGTGTGTGGTGCTTAGTTTTCAATGCAAAATGTTTAATATATGTGGCATGACTCATATTTTTAATACAAAACAACAAAAGTATGATTTTGAGAGTCCCTTTTATTATTTCTTAGGGATTTTTATGTTTTAACTTTAGATTAAGAAACAAAATCAAAATTTCTATGATTTCAAAATTGATTTGGAAGTAAAATTGAATTTCCTAAAAGTTGAGAGCAATTCTCTCTCTACTTCTAGAGAAGAGGTATACACTCTAGAACTCAATTTTAGGCCCTTATTGGGAATCTTAAAGGACTCCCAAAAAATGAACCACCTATCGGGACCTAAAACAGGCCCAACAGTGGCTCTCACATGCTAAACACACTATCGGGCCTCAAACATGCAATCTCGATGGCCCCACGACCATGAGCAACTGTATTTAGGCTAGCAAACCTCACCTCACACTAAGGTACTATATTTTGTAGCCCATTTTCTAATTGTATGTCCCGAACTCCAAGCTAGAGTATCCCAATATGTTGTCGTCTCATACACCACATATATGACACTCAACTGCCTTCCCGACAGAATGTCGTGGTCTCTATCAACAAGTGTCCTTTATTGGTTGGGGATTTGACCCAATGGTCCTCATCTGATTTCACAAATTGTATCACTTAGTCCACTCACCCTTACTTTAATCCCCTTGAACCCCCACACCTAATAAACCTGGACTTCCTCACACACTCAGTCCAAGTAAAACAATCACTATGCCACCATGATGTATGCAAAGGGATGCTCAAATACATAATGTGTATGATAAGTGCTCAAGCATCCTTCAATAAGAAATAAAGTATAGGTGCAACAACCATATCTTTCCATTTTTTTCATGACTTTGCTCCACACGATGCATTTGTGTATCATATACCCAAACACACTAAGTACTCATGACTCATACTATCTTTAGGCCAACATAAAGCACATGATCATCCTAAGCATGCAATGAATAAGAAGAAACAACACTTTCAACATACTTGATTAGATTTAGAACTTGTGGTACCATGTGGATTATGATGGACATCAACGAGGAGACCCGTGCTATTGAAATGCCACTTTTGAGCATCAAACACTACAAGATATAGACCTTATAGCGACGTTTAAAGCGACGAAAATACAAACAACAAAATTTGCCCCCGTCGTCGCAAAAAGCGTCGTTATTGACGACGCCATGGAATCGTCGCTATTTGCGTCGCTATATGCGTCGCTATATGCGTCGCTATATGCGTCGCTAAATGCGACGCATATAGCGACGGTTACAGAGAATTTGCGACGCTGATAGCGACGACAATAGCGACGCCTGCAGTAAATTTGCGACGCAAATAGCGACGGTAACAGAGAAAAAAAAAATTTTGTGGCAGGGCAGCAAGCTGCCCTGCCACATATAGCACTGTGTGCTGTATGAGAGCCATACAAAATAGTTTCTGCACTGCTGCATACAAAGCGTTTGCAAACAAAAAGAATCTATACTGAAATCATAAAACTGATAGATGAAATAAATACATGATATCGCATAAAATGCGATTGGTACAATCATAAAACAATATCACTAATACATAGAAAATGTCTACATAGATCGGGCGACTAAAAACTAAAGGTATGTGAGCGCTAAGGATCCGAGGGCGAGCTACAAATCGTCGTCCCCCGAAAGCTCGTCCCTCTGCAAAGGAGCATCAAACGGATTCTGCAAAAAAAGAAACAACATATCAATCCACCATACAATAATGCATTCAAATATCTCATGGTAACTACGGACATGAAAGATGAGAGACTTACTGGGCCGCCGCGTCTGTACAATCGGTCGATCAATGATCTGAGACCGCGCCTCTCTGCATATTGAGTCTCAAGGCCTTGCGGATCACGATTTGTAATGGAGTGCTGCAAAGAAAACAAAATGCTAACTGTTAGAAACATGATTGTCAGTACAAATAATATCTCAAAAAAACAAATAAGCAAAACAAAAGAGAAACTTACAAAGTCCTCCAAATATGTCCTGTGGCCGCCACTCCCAAGATGATGTACCGATCCGACCTCGATTCGTGCCCTCGCCGCCTCCCGCTGCTGACTCCAACGTCCTGGCGAATTTGTAGCCTCCTCCCTCAGTCGGCGCCAGTCCTCTGCATCTAACCACTCGGGCTTTGGAGCCCCACTCTTGATTGCCTTGCGTGCGTCGGATCATCTATGTGACATGTATGCACGCATGCAATCCATCATCCAGCCCGTAGAGAATCTATCCACTGCGGCTGGCACCGGGAACTCCTCGTGCAAGGATGCTACTATGTACTCCTTGCTCCCCTCCGGTATGTTCCTCCAATGATCTAGGACATTGTGCCGAAAAACTTGTTGGCACAACTCCCTCATGCGAGCTATCACCCTCCTCCCCTCATCATTCATGATGATAGCTCCTGACCTGCCATCCACTAGGTATCCATAATCCCTAGGAGTGTGCCTCGTATGGGCCCTCTCCCATCTCCGTCCACGCTCCTGGGCATATCCAGGAGACCCCTGAACATCCGGTGTACCGACGGGGGTACCCTCTCCCGGAGTGCCACTGAAAGGGGTGCCACCAGAGGGGGTGCCACCAAAAGGAGTGCCACCAGAGGGGGTGCCACCAAAAGGAGTGCCACCAAAAGGCGTGACATCTGCCGACGGCTGCGCAAAAGCCGGAGTAACTGGAGTGGACGTCCCCACAGGTGTGACAAATCCTGGAGGTGACCGAGCTCTAGCTGAACGACGAGACGGAGACACCGCGTCCGTGTCTCCACAGCAGCACCCCCCTGATCCTCCTGCAGTCGCAGTCCCTCCCTCTGGCCCAAGTCGCGAGCGTCGAGATCGTCTGCTCGAAGCTGAAGCATCTAATCGCACTGAAGCTGATCTAGCAGAGCGCCCTGACGAAGAACGAGACAGCTCCTGATCTGCTATCTCTCTGAATCTCGCGAGCTGATCTGGAGACATACGTGCCATCATCTCCTGAAACTCCTCATCGCTCATCCCTCGACTCATCCTGAAAATAAAGATACCTGCAGAGATAAAAAATAATGTTAGAATAATCAATTGAAACTATACAAAGCGCATTAATATAAATCATTTTTGAAAAATCCATCTTAAAATGCATATCTTATCTACCTTTATGGAAGATCTAAACAACGAATTGAGTAATACAATTCTCCAAGAATGAAGTATTCTATGGTCCCATGTTAATCTCCTGACATAACTCTGCATACACTGGAAGGTCGATAGACATGTCACCACAAAAGAACGAGTCTGCCTCGTTCTCAAAAAATTCTACGACTTCTGTATTTCCATCATTGTTAGCCGATGCGGGCTCCAAGCTTGCGGTGGCCTCCACCCCTTGTAATTTCGATCCCTCTATTTGCATATATTCTTCATCTATGCCTGGAACATCGCTTTGATCGTATACTCTCGCACCTCTAGGAGTTGAAGGTATAACATACCACCATCGAGGTTGTCGGGGATTTGGATAGAAGATTACCTGTTCACAAACACTTACAAACCGTCTTCAAACCATTGTGACATAAAGCATGTCGTATTACAATTAGCAAGCAAATGACTAGAAGATTACCTGTTCACAATGTGCCGGCAACACAAAGGTGTCGCGCAAATCCATCCATTTTTTTTCGGAATCTATTTCGAGAAATCCAGATGGACCTCGTCGAACCGTTGCGCCAGCTCCTCCAAGTACCACTTTGAACCACTGCACATCGAATATTATCATGGAGAAGCTACGGTAATCCACCGTAATAATACTTTGCAAATTCCCAAAATACTCCATCTCATCCACAACCGTGTTCGGATCCGTTGCTCGTCGCCGGCTCTCTTGCTCAAACCTTGCCATGACACCACAGTCCATTGTGGAGCGCATTTTGTCAATACGCTCCACCCGAAAATGCCGTCCATGCGACCACGCTGCACTATATATTTTGTACTGCACATTGAAACACTCAAATTAGATGTAGCAAACAAATTCAGATACGACACATTCTAAACCCCTCATTACCTTTGGACTACATCCCCTCAAGAACTTTTCTGCACATGCCACGTTGTCAAGCTTGCCATGGCAGACGTGCGAAACATGTGGTTTATGCGGGGGATGAGCGGAAAGTGTCTGAGGACTTTTTGAGGGATGGTCTGCCCTTGCAAGTCCTGTCGATACCTATGAGCACCACACTTTGGACATGTCTCCATAGTCTCGTATTCATCTCGAAACAATATGCAGTCGTTGATACATGCATGGATGTTATTGTAGTCCATGCCAAGGTTCCGTAAAACATTTCGTGCATCATCACGAGACTCAGGCATGGTGTTTGCAGGTGGCAATATATGATATTTCAATAACCTGAAAAAATCATAAAACACCTTGAAAAATCCATCCATATTTACAATAATACTGTTTTTAAAAAAAACAATGAAGTCTGTATGCAAGGTACCTGAATAACTCAGTCACACTCATATCGCTCCAACCGTATTTTGCTTGCACACTTAAGAGTGCAAGCAATGTCTTCAACCGAGATACTCGGCACCCATCATATAATGGTATGGATGCTTCCTCTCTAAGCGGGTCAGATGTCTCAACATCCATAGGAATCAATGCATCGATCATTGTCTCCATCTCAGGCTCCAAGATTGTAGGCAAGTCGGGAAGGTTGTCTGTCTCCTCTGGCATTGACGATATAGATGGGCCTTGCGAGTGGTCTATTGGCTCCTGCCATCCATCCATCTCACGTCCACGAACTCTTCTAATTGGCCGCAAAGGGTGCACTCCCCCTTGGGTCGAGACATCACCCCCCTGGACACAAAATTTGCCAACAAGACCCAATCTTATTGTGTATGGTTTTCAATTAGCTTGAGAGTACAATGCATGAAAAATGCTAACTTGAAAATACCGTTTGCTGAAAATCTGCAATCGCCTGATCAATAATCTCAGGTTGAAACTCGCCAAATCGTCGTACGTGTTCTATAGACAATCGGCGTTTTCGTCTAATTGCCAACTTGCATTGAGAGCAAGGACATGGGACACGCTGATTAAGATACGACTCGCGGTCTTGAACAATAGGACCTTCTTCGTTTGCCATCTTATCTACATTACAGCAAACGAGGCTTAAATGGATAGCTTTTTGGAGATGTACGTCAACTTGCAAGTTGACCATAAACCTTGCATTGTATATAGTAGTCGAGAGATTTTCCGATGTTATATCTCGGCCTTGTATCATGCTCAACGATTTGTTTGTCCCGGTAGATAATTTTTTGTTATATCTCGGCTTTGAGTATAAGTAATCCATTTTAAAATTAATGCGCGCCATCTATGAAATTTTACAACTATAGTAATAAAATTTATTTCAATCAATTCTACTCATAGTCATAAGACCTGAGAGAAATTATCCTATACTCAATTTAAGGGATCTCCACTTCTATAACAATAATTTTGGGTTAATTTTGATGAAGTACGTGGCCGTATGCAAAGCACATTGCATACCATTATCGATACGTATATTATCTTAAATTTCATTCCCTTCCCTCTCCCTCTCCCTCTCCCTCTCTTCCTCTCTTTCTCTCACCCTCTCCCTCACCCTCTCGTTCTCTTTCTCTCCCTCTCTCATTTCCTCCCTCCTCCTCCCTCTCCCTCTCCCTCCCTCTTTCTCCCTCTCCCTCTCCCTCGCTCCCTCGCTCCCTCTCCCTCCCCCTCCCTCTTTCTCTCCCTCTCTCATTTCCTTCCCCTCCCCCTCCCTCTCCCTCTCCCTCTCCCTCTCCCTCTCCCTCTCTTTTTCTCCCTCTCCCTCTCTATCTCTCTTTCTCTCTCATTTCCTAAACAAGCAAAAAATAAAGTGATTTAAACATCCTCCAAGCAAAAGGGAGAGGGAGAGATACAATGCACTCTCCCTCTCTTTCTCTTTCTATCCCTCTCTCATTTCCTTCCCCTTCCTATCCCTCTCACTCTCTTTCTCTCTCATTTCCTCTCCTAAACAAGCAAAAAATAAAGTGATTCAAACATTAAACAAGCAAAAGGGAGAGGGAGGGAGAGAGAGAATGCACTCTCCCTCCTTCTCCCTCCCTTTTTTTTTTCTCTCCCTCTCCTATTTCCTCCCCCTCCCTCTCCCTCTCCCTCTATTTCTCTTTCTCTTTCTTTCCCTTTCCCTCTCCCTCTCCCTCTCTTTCTCTCTTACTCTCTCGTTTCCTCTCCTAAACAAGCAAAGAAGAAAGTAATTTAAACATTAAACAAGCAAAAGGGAGAGAGAGAGAGAGAATGCACTCTCACTCTCTTTCTCTCCCTCTCCCTCTCTTTCTCTCCCTCTCTCTCCCTCTCCCTCTCCTTCTCTTTCTTTTCCTCTCCTAAATAAACAAAAGAGAACGATTTAAACCTTCAACAAGTAAAAGAAAGAGAGAGGGAGACTCACCAATGAGATATGGCGAGCGTGGGCGGCTTCTCTTTGCAACGAGGGCTCCTCCTCTCCTTCGCGAACAACGACGGTGGCGGTGGCGGTGGCGGCGGCGGCGGCAACAAGTCTCTTCCTCCTCTTCTTTCACAAAGCCTTGGCTCTCTCCCTCGCTCTCGCTCTCAAAAGGCGAAGAAAACAAAATGAAAACGGCGCTCTGGTTTCGGCCGCGCTTTTTTTCCCTGCGGCGTCGCTATTAGCGTCGCTATTTGCGTCGCAAATGCGACGCATATAGCGACGCTAATAGCGACGCATATAGCGACGCCAATAGCGACGCCGATAAACGCCGTCGCTAATCGGCGTCGCTATTGCCCCAGTCCCTTGTAGTGAAAACAAACATTTTCATGAAAACTAAAGTTAAATATATAATGTTTTGTGATTTTTTGGAGCTTTAGCATATTATTTATTTTTCTCTAATTATTGGTATTTGATTTTGTTTTATTTTTTATTTTTATTTTAAAAAAAGTAAATATATTTATTACATAAAAATAAAAAAATAAACACACAAAGATGTTAATGAAAATGGAATAGTTGAGTCTATGAAGGTAGATTGAAGAGGCAAAGACAAATACATAGATATGTTAATGGAAATACAATAGTTCAATCCATGGAGGTAGACTAGAAAGACACAAATAGATACAAAGAGAGAGATAGAGATGTTAATGGAAATGAAATAGTTGAGTGTGCGAAGGCAAAGTGCACATACACATATAGATTGCATAGACTAGACATTGTTGATTAATTGTGAGCAATAGAGTTCAAAGAAATTTGTTTGTTTAGTTTGTGAAGGTATGCTAGATAGATAGAGAGAAGAGATTACACATCCTAACCATGAGAGTAGCAGAATGGAGGAGAATAGCTTAGAGAAAAGGGATGCCCAAGTGTACACTTCCCAGCTTCCACTTCTACTGCAAACACTTGTTTCACCTTTTTTGCTTCTCTTTGTGCAAAAGTTATTGTTAATCCTTCTAGGGACTTAGACAATTTTAGCCCATGCTTTATTGCATACTCTCGTGTGATTAAATTGTGGGTTGCTCCAATTTTGCAAGTAGTGATGATGCTCATCGTGATGATGGCACCTTGTACAATGTAAAAAGAGACTATGGCTCCACTTGGTTGGCACTTGGACATTTTGATGGGGCCACTTGTCAACTTGGTAGTCAAGGGTTTGTGCAGCTTGATTACAAAAAAAGATCCTTGATTTTGGGTAAATTTATCACTCTCTCTCTCCCCAAAAAAATAAAAAACTATATAAACACTCTCCATCAAGGGGACAACACATCTTTCTTCCTTGCATTGCGAATGGGAAGAGGTTGTGTGTGTGTGTATGTGTGTGTGTGTGTGTGTGTGTGTGATTCATCATTGTCTCATCCTCCATTGTGTTTCTTTTATCTCATCTTGTACCTTTTATAATCAACTCGACTAAAGATTATAAAAGCTTAATATTAGCTATATAAGATTATAGCTTATAAGGTTTGAATTGCACTTATCACTCATAAGATGGTCTACTCACATCACACTCAAACAATAAGTATAAGCAATAAAATATTGATTTGTAAAGATAGGCTTTATAGATAAATATATAGCAAAAGTAGACCCTTCCAAATTGGGAAAACAGTCTTGCTTTTGGATAAATTGAGTCACCTCCCCCCCCTCCCCCTTCCCCCAAGAACCTATATAAATACTCCCCATCAAGGAGAAAAGATATCTTTCTTCCTTGTTTTATGTTGCAGAGACACAGAGAGAGAGAGAGAGAGAGAGAGAGAGAGAGAGAGAGAGAGAGAGAGAGAGAGAGAGAGAGAGAGAGAGAGAGAGAGGGGGAGGCTTGTTTTCATCTTTCCTTCATCATCATCTCATTCTACATTGGATTCTCATCTTGGAACTTTTATAATAAGCTCTACTAAAACTTATAAACGCTTAACATATATTGAGATGCCGAGATCCATATGAGCTAATCTATTACATACCTACTCACTAGTGTATAAAGTGACCAATATATGCCAATGATTCTACAAGTGGACTACACCTACCTAGTCCACTCTTGGTTATGGTATATTCATTGTGTCACTCATCTATCCTTAGTGGGTTTACACTTATTGACCACACATATAAGTGTTTTAATACTTTCATATTATTTTTATACTTCACTGTATTATTTTCATTGGATTCACACACTGCATCAATTGAACATTTGATGTGCACAGAAAAGCTAAAAGCCCGATTTTACACAGCACACTTTGAGGAGCAAACCACTAGCATCTTAGTGCTGGTAACATTAAGGATTGTTTTTAATGACAAGGAATTCACCTAAGATAAGATAAGTTGAATAAACCCACTAGTAGGAGGAGACCCCAGACATTGAATAGTAGCCAAGTATCCCAATCACCAAAGATTGAGAGACTCGAATCCTCAAGTTGTTTAGGGAGAGTAATAACTACATGCACATTAGGGATGTAGCTCTACCCAACTTGATCAATTTGATTGATGCCTTAGTTGCTCAAGAAGTTAGCAATATGTCAGGAACTAGTGCCAACCCGAAAAATGATGAGCTTGAAATGGGAGAATCCCCTATTGACACCCAACAATTGATAACCTAGTATGACCTGCAAACCAAAATGAGGCATCATGGTAGACTAGTTGAGGACATCTTAGCCAATCTAGAGGAGGAGAGTGTTGAGAAATCAAATGATGTATGCCCATAGAGGCTAGATGTATGCCCAAAAGAGGCTGGCCCATAAGTGGCTTTGTATGGAAGATAAGAGGCTCTAGGAAGAGATGTCAAAAATCCTATAAGCACAGTGAGGAAGAGTTGTACTATCCAAAAAGCTATATAAGCATGTATTTCACACACATTTCAAAGCAATGGTACTATTAGTTTGAGTCACTCAAGATTGTCTTTACGGGTCCAAGCTAATCTATCTTGGAATCTAATTCTCTTGAGTTACAATATCTCTTTTTGATTATGTATCGTGTGTTTGCGCCGGCGTCCACCATAGCTAACTAGCATTAGATCCGTGTTTCTCAACATGGTATCAGAGCCATGGCTATGCTAGGTAGCTAGTGGGCAGAGTCTTTCAACATTTCCTTCTCATTGCATATTCTAAATCCTTTCGATCTCATTTTTCTCCTTCTACAAGCCATTCACAGTATCCATTGCTGTGTAGGAGGTGAAGAAGCTCAAGGAAGGAAGTGTTGTAGTGCTATTCAAGAAGATCTGTTTGGAGTTCACATTGGAGGCATTGAGGTCCATTATCATTTCCATATCCTCAAGTTGTCATTTGGGAGAAAAGAGAGAAAGGCTACAACCATTGAAGACTAGGTGTTGTTCAAGAACTAGCAAGAGCCGCAAAGGAAGACGCAACTGGATAGAGAAGAAAGAGTGATGCTGGTTTAGAAGAATTGGTTGGGCAGCAGTAGCAAGTTGTGCTCTACAAAGCATTGGGTAATGTTTTTTTTCTCTGTGCTTAACGTGGTAGCTCTCTTCCATACTCGGTTCTCCTTCTCCTTCTCTCTACACTTAGCTCCCTTCTAAGCTCTGCTGGAGCTTTGAACTCCGCTTCTTTGTTGATCTTTTATTTCATAGATCTCTTGACTGTGATGACACTCCTCCCTGTATCGTTGATTTAAAGAGAGCCTCCATTGAAGTTAGTAGTCACCTGCTTCTCACTATCAAGCTGCATGTAGATCTACACTAGGTCCTTGTTAGTAGCACAAGGTCAACAAATGATGCCAGTACTCACATGCAACCTGCAAAACGTGATCTACAAAGGAGGGGTATATTGTTGTCTCAGATAGAGATAGAGAATAGAAAGGAAGATTCAAAGGGTGCTCAAAGCTCCAAAATCTAGAAATCTGTCTGCTCATGAGGCTGTGCTAACCATCGTAGATGCTTGCATATCAGACCGAGAGGAGGAGACAAAAAAAGGTGCCAAAAGCTACCCTGGTTCACGATTGCATTATCTTTTTCTTTTAAATTAAAACCCTATTTGTTAAGGCATTTCACACTCATTCACAAAAGAGTAGTTATATGCAAATGATCTATTGATCAAATCATTGCTAGCATCTTCTTGTGAAACCACATTGGGATTAGACATTGCCATTGAGCTAAAAGCCGATTGGTAATACCTTCTCACACTTGAAATGGTTTTCCTACATCACTCTAAAATGTCCAATGTCAATGTACTCCAAACCCCAATGCTATCCAAAGGGATATGTATCCATCTTGTATGCACAAGCCATTGCACTACTCAGAAAATCCTAAAATGTATGTATCCAAAGATCTATGCCATGTATGTCAAAGAGAGCTTGCTAAGATAAGGCCATGTACCCATTAGTGAAAGCATGTACCAGCATCAACAAAATGGATAAAAAGCACGACAAAAGCCAAGGAGTATGAAGATAAAGAAGTCCAAGAAGACCAAAAAGATTGAGGACATCACCAAAGAAGCAAAAGGAGCATGAAGAAAATACTTTTCACTGCTACAACGAAACAAAATGTTTTTTACATAGTGGATCTTGTCTTCCCTTAGTGGATCCTTATTCCCATAGTGGATCCTTATTCCCATAGTGGATTCTTATTCCCATAGTAGATGTAAAAACCCATACCAAGATGTAAAGTTTCAAGCCTTAACTTGACTAGGTTGCCAAAGAGATAGTCTCCTAGTCCATGTTTGCATGCAGGGGGGAAAAAGCCAACAAGGGTAGAGACTCTTCATTTGAGGGGGGGCATTGAGAAATCAAATGATGTATGCCCATAGATGCTAGATGTAAAATGGCTTTGTATGGAAGACAAGAGGCTTTAGGAAAAGATGTCAAAAATCCTATAAGCATAGTGAGGACGAGTGGTACTATCCAAAAGCTATATAAGCATGTACTTCACACACATTTCAAAGCAATGGTACTATCAAGTTGAGTCACTCAAGATTGTCTTTATGAGTCCAAGATAATCTATCTTGGAATCCAATTCTCTTGAGTTACAATCTCTCTTTTTGATAATGTATCATGTGTTTGACTTGTGTCCACCATAGCTAGCTAGCTCTAGATCCGTGTTTCTCAACAAAAAGAAGGTTGGTAAGGAAAGCATTGCAAAGCATGGCCACCTACAATTGAGAGCAATGAGCTCAAAAGCTAAGACAAGACATAGAAATGTGTGATGTTCAACATGTCTTAGCTCTCGCCAATAGAGCTATTATAAGACCAAATACTAAGAGGGAGAGAGCCTTAGAGGCTTATCTTATGTTAAGCAAGCTTCTTACGAAGTGACTCTTAAACAACAAAATTGCGGAGCAGCTCTAGTAACTACATTGCTAGCAGGACTAGGAATCATCCCAAACTCTAGGAGCCAGACCGAGATACATGTGGTTGCTAAGCAAATCAACAAGTATTAGCATGATAATGACCTGTACAGCTTTGTGGAGTAGTTTGAGCAAGTAGGCGAGGCGAATGGCCTCATGAACCTTGCTCAATGCGCATAAGCATTTTGACTTTGTCTAGGAGACAAAGGACGGACGTGGTACACTAGTTTAAATAATGCCGAATGCAATGACTTTAATAACCTCAAGAGTCTCTTCATCAAGAGATTCTTTGAGGTGGAATACTCTGACAACCTCATCGTTAGATTGATGAACATCAGTCAAAAGGACAAGGAGGATATCTGAGACTATGTCATCCACATGCGAAGTCTCTTAAAGAGAATCCTAGCCGCAAAAAGTGACCTAGCAAACAAGTGGTCTCCATTGTGTTCATAAGCGGGATTCAAAGGGAAGAAATTTACAAGGCATTGGTGAGCAACTCAACCCTGCAAAGGGATGTGCTAGCTAGGGTCTTCAAATAAGCCATACGTGTGGATGACCTACTCAAGGAGAGGAGCTCAAGACCAACAACTCAAGACAACACTGTCTCTAGAACTTCAAAAAGTGCTACAAACATTGGTGAAAGATCTAACTAGAGCACCCAAGACAATAGAAAGAATGTTGATCAAAGCCAAAAGTTGGCAGACTTGAATCTAGAGTTGGCTAAGCTTTAAGAGATAATGAGAAGGCATGTATATGACCTCACATGCAATGCATGCATTGCGGAGGAAACCACCTTCTGACTGAGTGCATGGATCTTAGATCTAGACCCTATGTCAATTGTGGTAGGTTTGGCCATGATGTAATGAATTGTCAATTGTCGAGGAGGTTGCCATACCCACAACCATACAATCAACCTTACTACCTAGGGAATAGACCACCACATTACAAAAGGGGAGCTCCAATAGCTCTCCCAACACCCAATGATTCAAAGCCAGATGTCTCTAGGATGGACATCAAACCCATTGTGGATGTGCACAAATAGCCCTTTCATGATTTCACTCTAATGTATCGCTTCGTTGCTAAGGCAGCACTCTAGAATAACTCGTGCTACTGCCCTTTTTTGTTAAGAGTTAAATCAAATGAATCCTATATGCTAAAATATACATAAAATTAGAATTCAAAGGATAGTCAACTCCCACAATCCCCTTCCCCCTACCGTTTAAGATTTTGCATTCGATGGGTAGGTTAAAACAAATTTTTATGTATATTTCTTTATATAAAAAGTGATAAACAGACATTAAAACATACAAATGAGGGTAAACTAAGGCCAATCCTCATGCTTTACTTATGGCTCTCAATAGTTGTGAGTTGTGTAACTAATTGCAACCATTTATTTAGTTAACTTGAACTCTTTTATCAAAAGACTGATTGTAAAGGGCTTATCTTTGGGCAAAGAAAAATTCATTTTAATATTATAAATACGGCATGGAGGAGAAGCCCACTCCATATTTGGGGAAAAATTGCATCCAATAGTGTGTCACTCAAATTTTTCTTTACTTTTTTTAAAGTCTATTTTGAGTTTTATGAGTCATGCTTTCATTTTATAAGAAAAATAGAGTGAGGGAGAACTTCTTGTACTTGTTACACACAAGTCTCATATCCGATTTGCACAACAAAAAGATCACAACAGGTGTGAAATGGCAACTATCAAAATCAGTTCATGAATGAATGAGATACTTTTGCTATCGACAACAACTCTGATAGATTGTTCTAAAGAATTTTCCATTGTATCTCCCATAGTGGATCTTTATTTCCTATAGTGGATGTTGCTTTGTAAAAACCCTTGCCAAAGATGTAAAGTTTCAAGCTTTAACTTGACTAGGCTGCCTATGAGCTAGTCTTCCCGACCATGTATTTATATAGGGGGCAAAAGCCAACAAGTGTAGGAACTCATCACTTGAGGGGGGGTGTTGGAAGATAGACCAAATGATATATGTTCTAGAAGAAAGATTCACAATCCAATAAGCACAGTGAGGAAAGTGGAACTACCCAAAGGCTTTAAAAACATGTGTAACTTGGCTCTCATTTCAATGCAATACATAGTACTTCTCTTTTGTGCCAACTCAAGACTCTGTTTATGAGTCTAAGATAATAAATCTTGAAACCTAATTCACTTGAGTTACAATCTCTCATTCTAATCATGTATCGTGTTTATGACTTGCATCCACCATAGCCAATCTAGCTCTAGGTTCATATTTCTTAACAATGTCCCACTTGCCAACTAGTGAAGGCTCCATGTGCCAAACCAAGTAGCTTCCTTCAACCTATTCCAAGGCCATGCTGCCCATGGAATGTCATCAATATGGATGTACTATCCTTTACCTTCTCATGTGAAGGTTAGTCAGGTTGATTGTTCACAATTTGATGAGTAGAAAGCCGAGATGGCCAATATCCATTATGCATCCGTAATGGCGATTTGATGTATACCATGATAGTCTATCGGCTATCCTTTACCTTCTCATGTGAAGGTTAGCTAGAGAGATTGTTCACAGTTTGATGAGTAGAAGGTTGAGATAGCCAAGATCCATTATGCATCCATAGTGGGCAGTTTGATGTATACCATGATAGCTAGTCATCGTGACATAGCATTTGCAATGAGAGTTATGGCATGCTATATAGTTGCACCTAACAATAGACATTGGGATTCCATGAAGGGTATCATGAGGTACCTTAAGGGCACTGCATATATGTACATACATTATGGTGGCTAGGATATAGAAGTCATGGGGTACACACTCTCTAATTATGCACAACATGTAGGCATTAGGAAGTCTACCTTTGGCTATGTCTACACCTTTGCTAGAGGTACTATTTCTTAGATATCCATGATCCAAAAATGCATGGCCCTATCTACTACAAAGGTAGAGTATGTTGTAGTCACTGAGGCTTGCAACAAGGAGGCTCTCTAGTTAGGTCTCAGACCTTAGTATTATTAATGTGGTCCCTACATTATATTCGGATTCTATGAGTGCTATTTAGTTGGCCATGAATTTAGACTTTCATGCAAAGACAAAGCACATTGAAGTGTGTTACCATATTAGAGAGATCATTGAGGACAAGTCCATTCAGCTTATCAATATATGAATTGACCAAGTTTCTTCAAATCTACTCACTAAATGTCTATTACTAGAAGATTTTGTCTTCCTTAGGAAGGTGATGGAAATTGGATGAGATCATATATTTTCTAATATTGTTGTAATCTATGTATATTTGTATTTTGTCACTTTTTTCTTTCTCTCTTCTCACTAGAGGCACATTTACCTTTAAGTGGGAGGTGGTTGGGGGTAAAGGTACTTATACCCATGCCACTCATGTATTCACTACACTTATAGTACATGCACACCTATACACTACAGGTGGGGGATGCCCATCACTGTTAGTTCATTCTTTATTCTTTTGGTGTGACTAATGAATAAGGGAAGGGTGGTCACACATAATGATTGTTGGAGTTCCCACATCTTGAGTCTCTCTCTCTCTTACTCTTTTGCTCCATTTTCCATAGCTAACATCTCCATTACGTCTGGTTGCTTGTGCTTCCACTTGGGCTTCTCCTTTAATATTGATCAATAGTAAAAATATTAAGACATTTTAAGAGAAGATCACACCAAATGTTAAGATAAGGATATCTTTCTTGATTAAAAGATAAGCGATAGTCAAATATTCTTGTACTAAGAAACTTAAGGTTAAGAATCCGAATTGGAAAACATACATATGATTGGATTTTGTAGGGATATCATCCTCAAATAGAGGTCACACACTATCAAGAAGTCTAGTTGAGGTTATAACTTATGATATATACATCAGCATCATTGCTCACATAAATATTTTGAGATATTTCTATTTCAATTACATTACACTATTAACTTTTCCATTTCTTTACACCACAATTTAGTTCATGCATCATTGCAAGTCAACCCATAATACACACACACACACACATACACACACACACACACACACACACACTCTCTCTCTCTCTCTCTCTCTCTCTCTCTCTCTCTCTCTCTCTCTCTCTCTCTCTCTCTCTCTCTCTCTCTCTCTCTCTCTCTCTCTCTCTCTCTCTCTCTCTCTCTATGCACCACACATTGTAATAGCATGTGCCATGTATACACTCAAATATAGATATGTAGGCCTATTGACTAGGTCGAATGATAGAGCTATTTTCACACACCAATTCTATTTCATTGATGTAGGACTCACTATGAGCCTATGGTTGATTCTAGGTTTTGGTCACACATGGATAGGCATTCCATGACATTTCAGAACTTGAAGGGCATGATATCTAAGGATCTTACAAAAATCTTTTTATTTATGTTGGATAACTTGCAAGTGGTAAGGGTATTTTATGGTTTTTCCATAATTAGCATTGTGAATTGCATTCTTTTTTGCTAGCATTTCTTGTTACGCTTTATGCTTTTACAATGGTACAATGATGGCATATTGCTGTTAAAAGATTAATCATGGTATGATTGAGTTAGGAACTGATTTAATTTATCTTAACATTGCAATTTTGCCTAAACTTTTTGTTTCTTTCTAAATCAAAACCTTTAAAATGTAGAACCAAAAGGTCTATGCTCTAGTGAATGAAATGTGAAATCGCTACCACTTGTAGAAATCTTTTGCACATTCCCAAGACTTTTCGAATCACATTATACCTATTGTTAAAGATGCTTGTGATGCTCTCATGCTATTCAAAAACCATGGGATTTGTACATGTGTAATGCTGACCCAAGAGCCAAACACAATAAACCCTATCATATAGGCCAAGAGCATAGATTGAGTTGTCAAACTTTTTTGGAGCAACCATACCTATCAAAGAAATAACATATTGAAAATAATAATCACTTATGAAAGTGCAAATATGCTACTTACCTTGCAATGCAACCAACTTAACAAAATAGTACATTTTGGGTAGAATAGGCTTAGTTTCATTCATCAACAAGCCATGTGGCTATGGATGCCATTGTGAAAGTACCTTATTCCCATATTGATTTTGCTAAGGTTGAGAAAGTAATGCTCTTAAACCTACCAATGTAGATCACTTTTCATAGTAGCTAATTGTTGTTGTAAGTTTGCATGCTCTTTTACCAATCTTTTCATTCTTTGCCTAGTAATCTCTATTATACAATTGAACAATGCCTTGGATGCCTCCTTGTTTGAAAGAAAAAAAGGAGCACATCTTTGATAACACTGTAACAAGATGGAATGTGTGTGCTCAGGGGGGGGGAGGGGTTGACAGAACCACCGCTCAATCACTCACTCACATGGCACAAAAAGGTAATACGTTATGTGAGAGCAAGGTATACTCTTGTATTATTCAATAAAAGAAATGGTATAACATAGGCACATCCCAAGATTATACCCTCGTGGTGCCATACATATGAGGGTTCACCACTAGGTATAGGTAATTACACATAGAGTAGAAACCAAGCAGGACTTGGAGCTCGAGGGGGGGGTCACTGGAGCCCCGAGAGGAACACCAAGGAAAAGGGAATTCTCTTGCAAGAAAATCTATCTTGTAACATCAACAAGCTTGTTTATCATGTTTCATATGATCACAATGAAGAAAAGAACACCAGGCACAATAAATCCTCATGCAGCATCATATAGATCTCCCACGGTTTTTAATAGAATCAACCATATTCTTCAACATCCTCACAAAATCCATCAATGGAACAAAGAAAGCAAAGAAATACACCATCTTTGAATGGAAATACATCACATAGTATTCATCTTCAATATCTTCATAGTCTTCTCTCTCAATCTCTCATATACAATCACTCTGTTTGAGTAGAATTGGCTATCTCTGACTCTCTCTCTCTCTCTCCATCAATAATACACCATATCCTCACTAAAATCTCTCAAAATCACTCTCAATAATCACTCTTAGGTCGTGGATACCCCTCCCAAGAGGTATGTCTGATATGAAGGGTCACCAGAGCCACTACAGTGTCTCTTCACAGCTCACTACTGTCACTTCACTCTAGTCTTCTCTTGAGTCTTCAGCAGCTACTTCTTCCACTTCTTTCAGCTCTTTTGCACTTGTATTCACCTCTTTCCAAGGCTAGAAAACTTTCCCAAAAGTCACACATACATTCCACAGAACACTTACAGAACAGTCTACAGAACAGTACCAGAACAGTTACAATACAAAACAGAACAGAAACAGAACAGAAGCAGAAACTCTACAGAAGACCTACAGAAGGTTATCAAAACCACATAACTCATTCTCAAACCATTTCAAACTCTCACAAAACATTAAATAAACTTTCACAATATCTCATTCTTCATCAATCAATACTCCATCCCTCCTTACAGAAGACAATCAGAACAAAACAGACCAAAACAGAGCAAAACAGAAGGTATACAGAACCATTCAGAACCTATCATAACATCACAGAACCATCAACAAACATCATGAACTTCCAAAACACAATCAATATCATCCAAAACACTCTCAATCCACTTCCAAATCAACCAATCATCCCATAAAATCAACCATTCAGCTCTCAAAAACAACAAAAATCAGCCAAAAAACAAGTCATTTCAACACTCAACATATCCCCACACTTAATAAGGAAGCGTCCTCGCGACCCAGGAAAAAGGGAATACAAGTTCATAGAAAAGCTCAACTTTGATCTTCAATATCTTTTCACAAATAATCCATCCACCACGACCCCATCTTATAACCTGTTTCTGATATAAAAATACAAAGAAAGGAAAACTCTTTTATACATTAACACCTCTTATCAAACTAAAAATCACCACAAATTTGTAAAGGATATAAGAGTTTGCTTCTTCTTCTTCAGCATCTGCTTCAATTCTCCAACCACGACCCCATCTCGACAAATCTCCAAAACATAGCTCGTACACAAAATCCAATAGGAAACCACCACGTTCGTTTGACATAAAGGAACTCACAACATAAACACTAATACACAACACAACCATCTGAATGACTTCCTCAAAAAGAGAGTTGTTCATTAAAAGCTTTCACCATACATTGGAAAGGCATCAATGAAGATGATCCCTCTTAAAAGATTGATGTTGTCGGAATCGATCCATAGATAAGGATTCATCTACAAAGTTTTTAGGAGGATTTTGGAAAAATTGGAGACAGCACATCCTTTCCAACAGGACCAAGTATCTACTAGGCAAACAAAGGGCATGAAAATACAGTATCTCCAACTGTTGAGAATCAATGCTAACATTGACATTCATGCACAGCTTTGGAATAGGCTTTGAATCAGTATGAGAGTGCCTATGCATATACGCCAGGTACCAAGCAAAGTGAGCAGTTAATCTCACTGAGGGATCTGCAGACTGTGAATATTGTTGGGCAAAATGAACATAGTTTTGATAAGCTTGACTTGAAGCTGTCCATTCCCCTAGAATTACTGGCCAATTAATCTGCGGTCCTGTAAGGCAATCATCCGAACTCCATCCCCTTCTTCTGGAAATCTGATTATCAAAACCGTCACAGTCACTAACCAACTGAGGTGGTTGAGATATGGAAGTGTTAGGAGAGGGTAATGGAATAAGGGAAAGTGGATGTAGGGAAGGATAGGAAAAATCATAAAAGGAAGAAAAGGTTAAAGAAGGAGTGGCAGAAATTTGGAAGGAATCACTAAGGAAAGGTGTTAACTGATAAATAGGAAATGTGGAGGGTACATTAATGAGGGGTGAAGGACAGGGTGGAGAAGGGGAAAATACCCTATCCTCAATAAAGGAACAAAAAGTGAAAATAGGAATTTGAGGAAAATTGAAAGGTTGGAAAAGAAGTGGTAAAATTACTGTGGAATTAGTTTGACAAAGGGAAAAATATATAGCATAACGGTGAGCCAATTGTTGGTAATAGAGGAGAGTAGGAACAGAAGGTCCTAAGAGAGATCGTCTATGATAGGAATCAAAGAAGGTAGCATCAAATGGATTATGTTTGGAAAGATAGGTTAAGAGATCCATCCTCAGTTGGTTAGGACTCTGGGCAAAGGTAGGAGCTGTGTTTTGTCTTTGATTTAGGACCACCGAATCAATCATGGGATGCCACGAATTATCCTGACAATCAGCTACTTTGGAGGAATAACTTTGGAACATATCAGCTATGCGCAACTCCAAATGATTGACATATAGAACAGCCTGTAAGACCACATCCCCCACATACCATGCCATATCTACCTCATCTGGAATTAACAAATCTCCTCGGAGATACATGTATGACATCAGCATGGTGTCTGGCGTGACAGAATCTGCAAAGAGCATGCGGACTACCTCTGTCAACAACTCAGCAGACCAAGCCCCACTCCAGCCATCCTCTGGAAAAGGTAAATCCATCGTGGAAAGCTTCATGTAGAAGACCAACTTTTGTAAGTGGTAGTGGACAAAGAAAGAATGGTCAGGTAAGACATATTCCTGAAACTGTTCAAAGGTAGACCATAACAAGTCCATTCTGGACTGCAATCTTTCCACTTTGTCTTGGAATAGAGGGCACAAAGTAGCCTGTCTCTGTAGGGCAGCCAAATCCTGCTGTGAAAGAGAAGGAATTAATGGAACAAGAGGGCTTGGAGGAACAGAGCGGGACTTTGCAAGCTGATCTTGCAACTGCTGGATTTGGGAGACTTGGTGGGCCACTGTGTCATTAGCCATCTGTAAAGCTGAAAGCTTGTCATCTAAAAGAACTTGGAATTCTTTCGCTTCACTGGACATCCTTTCCTTCTCTGTTGAAAGGCTAGTAACCTGTGACTGAGCCTCGAATAACTGGGTCTTCAATGAAGAAATCTCATCACTTTGAGTGGCAACCAGTTGGGTTTGTTGTTCCATTTGCTTAAATAGATCTGCTAGGGTATCCTTAGCAGAAGCTAACTCAGATGTTGCCTTATGCAACTGGTCTTTGGACTGCATGAGCTCCTCATAGAAAGATGCGTACAGCTGTTGAACACAGGCTGTCACTGACAACTCAATGGAACTTTGAATATCCTTGCAGAGGAAAGGAATGGCATCTCCTGAAACGAGACTGTTCAGGGAGGGAACTGAGATCTCCAAGGATCCTTCTCGATATGCTCTGAACAGATTATTGCAAGTGAGATACCCAGGGAGTTCACTGCTAGAAGTAGCAGGGATAGGCACTGAGGGAAGTACAGCAGGGGCTTTGTCCGCTACCCTCTTCAAGCGTTTGCGCTGTATGACCAGGGGAGGCGGAGAATCATCATCCTCAATGTCAATAGGTGCTGACTCTTCTGAAGGTGGAGGAGGAGGTACTGGATCTGATGGAGGAGGTGGAGGCACAGTCTTCTGTAAACCTGAATAGGTCAAGAAGGCAGACAAATATGATCCGTAGGTAACATTGGTAACATTCCCCCTGGTGACTTTAACAAAATGCTGATCCATCTTAGTAAGGAGGTATGTGCTCCAATCAATGGCAACTCCTTTTAGCACCATCCTGGAAGCTGTGAAAAGCTCTTTTGATAAATAGTGGGATGGCGTTTTGGCAGGCATGAACCTGTCCTGAAGGAACCGACACATCGTCTTCCATACGGGATCAGTAATCATAGAAAACGAAACTCCTGAAGAGTTTATCACTTTCTTAACATCAAGGACTTCCCTTGTCTGCTTCTGCAACAGCTTGAGAATCTCTTCATTAGAGAAGAGCTGACGAGTGGTCACAAAAGGTTCTCCTTTGGAGGGTAGAGACAGAGCCTTCCCTAGGCCTCGAGATGTCAATGTCATAGACATGCCTTGGACTACGCCTGTCTTCTTGCTGTAAGAGGCCAGGAACTCATCACATACGGACGGATCCTCTGGAAGTAATGGAAAAGGAGTGGCCACAAAAGCAGCAAGTCCTGCCTTCGTGAGGGGCTCAAAAGTAAGTAGGGACGAGTAATCCCTACTAACTAATGGGACGTACTGGATAGGGGGAGGAGCATGAGAAGGTGCCATTCAGATGGTTACACACACACAACAAACACAGACAATCAAGGTGAATGCCTGCAAAGCAACAGACAAAAACCAAGGATAAGAGAATTACCAATTAAGACGTGACACGACCTACTAATCCCCAAGCAAACCACATCCTAGAAAAAATTTGACATGACCTCGAGACAAATGCGACCGAAAGCTTCATGCGATGCATCAGACAAACACCCTGAACCCCGTATCAGGCAATAATAATAATAAAAAACTGCATACCGTACCCGTAACCGTAACTAAGACAGGAAACCAAAACCATATCATATCCAACACATAAAAATACGACATCTGTGATAGAACCAAGACTGGACCATGGAAAATATCACTAATGACTGCGCATACCCATCCCACGAAACGGTTCATTAGAAAAGGGAATTAAGTGCAGTGAGGGGGGAATTAATTTAATGAAGGGTTGATTTTAATCAATTATTAAAAATAGGTGAATTTTTATTAGGTGATAAACCTTAACAAGAAAACGGCGGTTCCTTATTATAAATTAAATTACCAATTATTAAGTTAAACGGTGCAGTTATTCGATTCCCGGACTTCGATTCCCGACTGGGTCTCTAAATGCAATTTATTGATTATAATTAAGGTGATGTGGAGCGCTTTTTTGCCAGCGCGTGCTCATGTGACGGCTGGTTGATTTTAATTAAAATTTAAAGTGCCTCTGTAGCGCACGTAGCGCGTGCTAAGTGAACGGCTGGTTTATTTTAATTTTTAAAAAAATATGTGTGTTTACCGCGAATGCGCGTGCCATGGTGGGTGAATTAAATGGTGTATTTTAACAATTAATTGTGATTAAGGGGGAAAATAAATAAATAAATAACATAACAGAAAATAAATACCTGGAAGGGTGTGTATGAAATGCAGGAATGCGCACGGAAGAGTCCCAGTAAAGGAAAAGCAAAAAGCACTGATGAAACAACAAACAACACCTTAGTAGATGTGTTAATTTGGTTTATGTTGGTTTTTTTATTTATATTTATTTTATTTAATTTTTAGTTGTAATTTTTTTATGTTTGAATAAATGGAAAATGAGCAAGGGAGGTGAGGGAAATTTTGAGAATGTTTTTATAAATTTTTAGAAATTTTTACAATTTTTAAAATGATTTTTCTATATTTTTTTGGCAATTTATGGGTAATGTTAGGAAAGATGGATTTTTCTAAAATTTTAGGAAAGGCAATTCCTAGCAGAAAAAGGTCCAAAAATTGACAACAGACAGAAGGAATTTTTAGAATTTTTTTTGAAAATTTTTTATGGAAAAATTAATGTTGTGATTAATTAAGTCACATTAATCACATTAGTCACATTAGTCATATTAGTCCTAAGTCAGGTTAGTCAAGTTAATCAGGTAAGTCTACCTAGGTTAGTCTGGTAAGTCAAAACAACTAAGTTAGGTTAGTTAACCTAAGTTAGTTAAGGAAGGGTAAGTAGGTTAGGTCTGGTAAGTTAAATTAGGTTAGTTAATTAAGTCGAACTAAGTTAGTTAAGGTCTAACTAGGTTAGTTAGGGTCTAACTAGGTTAGTTAGGGTCTAACTAGGTTAGTTAGTTTAGGTCTAACTAAGTTAGTGTTAATGATTAAGTTAATCCTAAGTTAACTAAGGTTAGGAGTTAACCTTAGGAGGAGGTGGGGGTGAAGGAGGTGGTGGAGGAGAAGGGAGGTGGAGGTGGGGGGAGACGAGCCGGCGGCGGGCGGCGAACGCGGCGCTGCGGGGGCGGTTCGAAGGCGGCGACGGCGGCGATTCGAAGGCGGCGACGGCGGCTTCGTGGTGGCGCGGACGGCGAGGCGACCAGGCGACCGTGGCGCTGCGGCGGCGACCAGGCGACGGCGAGGAGGGCTGGAGGCGGTCCGAGCGGAGGGCAAGGAGGAGAAGGAAGAGGAGAAGGGAGGGTAGGCGGCGACGGTAGAGGGGAAAGAGAGGAGAAGGAAGGGAGGGAGTGAGAAGAGGGAGAGGGAGAAGAGGAGAAGGAGGAGTAGGAGGAGGGGAGGAGGCGGCAGGAGAAACAGGGGAAGGAGAAAGTCGTGGAGGGGAGGGAGAAGAGGGAGGAGAGAGAGGAGGAGGATGGAGAGGGCGAAGAATGGGAGGAGAAGGAGGAGAGAGAAGTGAGGAGATAGAGGAAAGAAGGTGGAGAAGGAGGGAGAAGAGGGAGGAGGGAGAAGGAACGCACAGAGAGGGAGAGAGAGAGAGAGAGAAAGAAAAAGAGAGAGAAGAGAGAGAAAGAGAAGGTGGTTGAGAGTCGGGGGGGGGGGGGGGGGAAGGGTGTCCGTTGGGTGGGTTTTTTTTTTTAAATTAATTAATTAATTATTATTATTTTTAAAAAAAGAAAAGGTGGGCAGGGGTAAGGGAGGATGGGCGGGGTCAAGAGGGGACGGATCCCCGTCCCGCGCACGTGCGCGGGGCGGGGTAAAAAAAATTTGCCGTGACGGGATTGAAACGACGCTCGGATGACGGTACGGGGTACGCAGACACGACTGGGGCGCGTGGAGACGCGTTAAATCGAAAAAAGGCGCGTTCACGCGCAAAACGAGCGCGAGAAAAAACAGAAAAATAAAGAAAAATGAACAACTCCCAATCCGGATGTCAAAACGAAATATCGTAAAAACGAAAAGTGGGCAGGATGACAGGGGGGAAACAGGAAAAATACGGGACGGGGGTTCCGGGAGGGGTAAAGGGCGTTCACGTGCAAAAAACACAAAAAACGAACCAAAAACGCAATTTAAAAATTAATATCGAAAGATCCGTGCATCGGAATGAGGTGTGGAAAAAAGGAAAACTGTGCAAAAAGTTGTGCCCGACAATCCTATCACGTCAAAACATAATTCCGACTAAGGTAAGATGCGTTTACATGGGAAAAACCCAAAAAACAAACCCGAAAATGGGATCGGAAATTAATATCGGACGAACTGTTTACCGGAATGACATGCAGTAAGAAGGAAAAATGTCCGCAGGAAGGGGTGGCACAGGGTTATCATGTTAAACTGTAGTTCCGGCGGAAATAGGAGGGGTTCACATGTGAAAAACTCCAAAAAGACTCCCAAAAACTCAGTTAAAATTTAATAAGTAAAAATCCAGAAGTCGAAAAAGGGTGGACGAAAAAGGAAAAAGGGAGGGGAAGGCACGGGGGACACAGCTATCAAATCAAATTGGAATTCCGATACAAATAGGGCAGGTTCACATGGAAAAATGTCAAAAATACGCACGAAAAAGTCTTAAAAACCCGGAAAATTAATAACGGACAAACCGTGTATCGGAATGATGCGGAATAAAAAGGAAAAATGTCAGGGGAGAAGTGGTTGGTAGGGCTATGATGTCAGATCACGGTGTCGAAGCAAGAAAAGCGCGTTCACATGGAAAACCGTCTAAATTGCGTAAAATGCTTCAAAAATTAATAACTCAAAAACCGTGCACCGGAACAGGGGTAGGTAAAAAGGAAAAATGGTCAGTTCAAAGGGAGGAACAAGGCTATAAGGTTGGATGGGGACTGTGGTGAACGTAGGGTGCATTCACATAGTAGGACCTCAAAATCAGGGAATGAAGGAAAACGGCAAGGGAACAGCCCCAAGGGTGGGTGGAACATAACCGGGCGGGCGGGAAGGGACCCCATCAGGGTAAAAGCAAATCATGGTAGTCATGGATGAACAGGTTGAGGCATTTGCAAAGGATATGCACGGTAGACGCGCAGGGACGCGTCCCCACACTTAAGACCTTAACGGATAGGGTTAACCGAACAATAGGGACCTAGGACCATGCCACAGACCATCCACTAACTTCCCCACACTTAAAACATGACCATCACTAAGAAACAGAAGTTGTAGGGTTAGAAAAACTTGGCCCGTTGCGTCAAGAATCAAGGTTGAGTATCGATGGCACGTCCAGTGTTGTTGTCGGCGCTGGAGGGACCAAGGCATCTTCTCAGCACACGTCCGTCATGGCAGGGACCACGCGGCAGCACCCAGGGAGGTAGCTGATGGAAGGAATCGCAGGAAATTCGTCGATGATGATGAGGGATACTACACTCAACTCACAATCACTCAAATGAAATGAAAGAACAGTCACTCACCCCATGACTAATATCACTTGAGGAAGCATGATTAAAACCCATATCTCATACCCGGTTGAGGAATCGACAAGGGGGAATGGTGCAGAAGGAGTATGCCAGGGTGCACGGTTGATGGTGCATTAGTGCGTCTAACCCGTCTGGCATAAGTGCAAGGAGGAAGGCAAGGGAGCCTTACAGTGCAGTGCACAGAACAGGGTAATGTGTCTTGTGATGATGGCAAAGACCCATCCCGTGGGTGCATAGGGAAACTGGAACATACCTGACTCCAAGTGTCGTAACGTCCCTCAATCTCACCTCTCGGTAATTGATTGAAGAAACTCCAGTCACACTCAACCCACCCTCTGTCTCACGCTCTGTTGATAATTACAGGAGGGCAGCCTTTTCCTGAAACCCATTGATGTAATCCTCACAGTCGCTTGTGCAAAGGTTGTATGCCGTGTGCGCATTTGATGGTGCAACTGTGCATCCCGCCCTGTGCCGGCATACGGTGCAAGAAGGAAGGCAAGGGAGCCTTATGGTGCAGTGCACAGGGACAAATTGTGCTTTGTGCATTGAGAGGCCCATCCCGTGCGTGCAACACTTCATTCACACTTCTCACCTCTCATTCGATTTGAAGGGAAAAGACTGGTCTCTCGCCCCACCCTCTGTCTCACTCTCGGTTGATAGATACAGAGGGCAACCATACTCACTTCCCCATCCGGTCAGGATGAAAGCTCACATCACTCAAGGGGTTGTCGATGAAGATCGCGTCATCAGTTGTTGAGGAGGCGTACCCAGGGAGGTAGCCATCAAATTCAAACATTGTGTTGGATAGGAATATGTCGTCTGCTAGAGGACAGGTAGTCATTTTGCAAAAAAAAAACCCATAACACAGTGTACCAAGGGAGGCAGCTTCGGAATTGGATCCTGGGAATATCAATTAATGAATCCACTTTCTGGACTGCTGGGTGTTACCACCTTTTCCACAGCCAGCTTCCCGCCCAAGGGTGTTTACCACCTTTTCTTGGAACGAGGCCTGCTATGACAGGGAATTGCTTCCTTTTCTCTCATAACAGATTTGTTTATTTGTTTTTTTTTTCTTTTTCTTCTTTTTTTCTTTTTTTTTTCTATTCCCGAGGGGGTTTCCACCTTTTCCCGAAGAATAGGTCGGCATGACAGGGACCTTAGTCCTTTTCTCCCATGACCGATATATTTTGTTTTTTTTGTTTTTTTTTCATTTTTTTTTTAAATTGAACAAGGGAATGGTGGAAAGACCATGTGTCAGAACCCACCTCGCCACTGTCGTTGGTGGAAAATAGAGGATAAGAGATCAAGGCTGGAAGGGGGGTTTGAGGGGACAGAGGGTTGTGTCCACTTCATCAGGAGTGATTGAAGAACGGCTATCAGAAGTAGCATCATAACAATTACAGTGCCGCGCCAATGAGGGAAAGGATCAAGTGTCCGTAATTGTCAAGATCCCCAAGGAGGGAAGTACTTCTTCAGGCGATATCCATTGATCAGAAAGGGATCATCAGAAGCATCAACGGTCTGTACTTGGACAGAGCCATTAGGGTTGACTGCAAGTACCTTATAGGGGCCCATCCACCGCTGTTGGAGCTTGCCAGGAAACTTGCCAAAGCGTGAATCATAGGCTAGGACCAAATCACCTTCTTTGAACTCCTTGCGCTTGATGAAACTGTCATGGTAAGCCTTACGTCGAGCTTGCGTGGCTTCCATGCACTGTAGAGCCATCCGACGAATTTCGTCCAAACATTCCAGGTGCAGGAGACGGCGTTGCAGTGAATCATCATCCCCCAAATGCTCTTTGATCGCCACTCTCAAAGAGGGTAGTTCCAGTTCAACAGGAAAAACAGCTTCTGTACCATACACCAGCTGGAAAGGTGTCTGTCCCGTTGCTGCTTTATGAGAGGTTCTGTACGCCCAGAGGGCCTCTGTAAGTCGATCGTCCCAATCACGACGATGTGCAGCAATTGTTCTTGTCAGAATCGAGCAGAGGATGCGATTCGTGACTTCGACTTGGCCGTTGGCTCTGGGGTAATAAGGAGTGGACTTGCGATGGCGAATCTTGTACAACTCTGTCAACTCTTCCATGACTTTGTTAAGGAAATGAGTGCCTCTGTCACTTACCAGCTCTAAGGGACTGCCAAAACGGGTGATGATATTCTCGTACATAAACAGGGCCACGCTGTTACCATCGTCCCGCTTTAAGGCTTTAGCTTCACACCACTTTGTGACATAATCTGTACATACGAGGATGTATCGGTTCTGTTTCCTTCTAGTGGGAGGATCGATTGGACCTACGAAGTCAATGCCCCACTTCTCAAACGGCTTCAACGGAAGGATAGGTTGCAATGGCATGGCACTTGTCTTCGTGGGTTTCCCCATTCTTTGACAAGCATCACATCTTTTACAGTAATCATAGGAATCTTTGTGAATGGTAGGCCACCAATATCCTGCTAGCAGAGCCTTCCTGGCTGTAGCTTCTCCTGCAAAGTGACCTCCACATGGCTCGTCGTGGCAAGCCTTCAGAACAATCCCAATCTCATCTCCTGCAACACATCTTCTGAGTACTTCATCTCTGCCTTTCTTGTACAGTGCACCGCCGAGCAGGGGGCTGATTCTAGCATGAGCTTCTTCCTTTCCCGACTAGAGATACCAGGAGGGTACTGTTGGGTTGCCAGCAGATTGGCAATGTCCGCATACCAGGGAGTGACAGTTTCTACCAAGAATAAGGAAGCATCAGGGAGGTCTAGATCATCTTGCTCCTCGTCTGCAGTTTGTGGGATACGCGACAGATGATCAGCCAGAACATGAGAACGACCAGGCTTAGTAATCACCTCAAAGTCGAACTCCTGGAATAAAAGGAGCCATCTCATCATTCGTCCTTTCACATCTGCTTTGTTCATCAAGAAGGACAGGGCCTCATGATCCATATAAAATTTAAAGTGGGTAGATAGGAGGTAATGGCGAAACTTCTCCAGGGCAAACACCATTGCCAAGCACTCCAGCTCGGTCACTGTATAGTTTCGTTCCCTATCAGTGACTTTTCGGCTTGCATAATAGATTGGTTGATCCAGCTTCGACGAGCCCTTCTGGCATAGGACTGCGCCTAAGCCTTCAATTGATGCATCAGTGTGTACATGGAACTCTTTCGTCCAATCAGGAGGTTGCAGAATGGGCGCCTCTATCAGACACTGCTTCAGAGTGTGGAAAGCTTTGTCACATTCTTCCGTCCAAGTAAACTCTGCATCTTTCCTCAGGAGCTTATGCAGGGAGGTTGCCTTTGTCGCAAAATGGGCTATGAACCTTCTGTAGTAACCCACATGGCCTAGGAATCCCCTCAACTGTTTGAGGTTGGTGGGTGCTGCCAGAGCTGCAATCTTTTCGATCTTTGCAGGGTCTGTTGATATCCCTTGTGCTGAGACAATGTGGCCCAACAGAACTCTAGAAGAAACCCCAAAGATGCATTTGTCGGGGTTGAGGGAAATCCCATACTCCCGGCATCGGTCAAAGCATTGTTCCAGATGTTCCCAATGTTCACGGATCAAACTATAAACACAGAAGTCATCCAAATATACCTCAATAAAGTCATGCAGATGATTCTGAAATGCAGCCATCATGACTCGTTGGAAAGTAGCAGGGGCATTGCAGAGCCCAAATGGCATCACTCGGTAAGCATAGGTCCCCCATTCTGTGGTGAAGGTTGTTTTGGATTGGTCTTCTTCTGCGATCTGCACTTGGTTGTATCCGCTGAATCCATCCAGAAGAGAATAAAGTTCATGTCCTGCCACTGTGTCCAACAGTTGGTCTGTGAAAGGGATAGGAAAATGATCCTTCTTTGTCTTGGAATTAAGCTTTCGGAAATCCACACATATGCGCAATTTGCCATTCTTCTTGGGTACAACCACGATGGGTGAAACCCATTCACTATTTGCCACTGGATAGATGAACTCGGCTTCCAGAAGCTTCAGCAGCTCCGCTTTCACCAATGTGGAATAATTCGGGTTCATTCGGCTCTGTCGTTGCCGTACTGGCTTGGCATCAGGCTCCAAGTCAATATGATGTTGACATATTGTGGGATCAATCCCCTTTAGGTCTTTATAAGACCATGCAAACACGTCCAAATTTTCTTTCAACAAGTTGTACAAGGTTAACAACTCCTCTTCTGGGAGACTGCTACCCACCTTCAAGTGGCGTTCAGTGCCTTCTGCATCCACAAAGGTTAACTGCCTTTCACCTTCTACTTCACAGATGAATGTCCCGCGGACTGCTTCTGGATATAGATCCGACTCCTTCAAGGGAGTGGTATCCTCTTCGGATGTCCCACTAGAACCGATTTCTTCTTTTGGTGGAGACTTAGGTTGCTCCTTGAGATATTGGAATGGGATTAAAGCCGTTTCGGGTTTGGTTTCAAGATTAATTACCTCGTGGCTTGAAGACTCATCTTCTGAAGATGACACATCCAGGAACGTCACATAACAGGGACCCTCTGATGCCTGTTGGATTAGTGGAACTGGTGCTTGTTGGCACGGTGCATCATCATCATCTTTCTTTGGCAAAGATGGGTTAGGACGGCAGGAGCCACACTTAAAAGATGGCTTGCTCTTCTTAATCCATTTCTTATAAAGGTTTTGCGTATGAGAAGATCCATTTACCAGACCAAATGGTACCATTGCCATTCTGTCCCATAGCATGAGCTCATCGGCTTCTGATACTTCTGGAACTTCTTCTTCAAATGTATCCTCTTCAAGTGGGATAGACTCTTCTGGCTCACTTTCATCACCTTCTTCATCCATATCATATTCATCCTCTTCTGTCTCTATCTCTGTCTCTGCTTCTGCTTCTGCTTCTGCTTCTGTCTCTGTAGGAGCTCTGTAACAGAAGAACAAATTCTCTGGTTCCTCTCCTGCCTCTGTCTTTGCGTCTGCTTCTGCTTCTGCTGTGACCACGTAACAGGGAGAGCAATACATCCATGCTTCTATCTCACTGTCAGAAGTGATTTCAGAAGTCATTCCCGGTTCAGGCAGGAAGTATTCACCCATTGATAATGGCTTTGCATCTTTTGGAAGTCGACTTACAGTATCCACTGTTAAGGAATGTGCCACTGTTTTCTTGGGAAGTATCTGTTTGACAGCATCTTCGTCTGCTGATGTTCCATCCGTAGCCTCATTAGGGGAGTCAGAAGATAATTCCAAGGAGGTGGATCCATGTCCTTTTTGAGAACCATACAGTTTCAGCACCACTTTGTTGGGTCCTCTACCCAAGGTCAAGGTTCCTTTGAACCAATCCGTCCTTGCTCGGGCTTCAAAAAGCCATGGTCTGCCCAATAACAGAGGATAGGATGTACCATAAGAGTTTGGCTTCACCACCAAATAGGTTAGCCAATAATCTTTTCCAGCCACTGTAGTCTTCACATATGGGAGAATGCCCAAAGGCTTGATTCTACTCTGATCCGCCAGTCTGATGAGCCATTGGGTTGGTTGCACACCTTGTAAGCCTAGATCCTTCATTGTAACATCCGTCATAATGTTCATTGATGAACCACCATCAATCAGTGCATTTGCAATGAAGCAGCCTTCTATCCACACGTCAGTCTCTGGAGTACCCGGATCTAGGAAAGCGTTAGCCACATCCACTTCTTTTACAGGCTCTGGAGCCTTGTTGGGCTTTGTTGCTGTTGAGGAAGCAATCCTTAAGCCACGTCTTCTTGTTAGTATACTTTTGAACCTTTTCTGGCAACTGGGAGACAACATCAATAATTGTCGGAATGTAAGGTTTGGTCTAAAGGTATCTAGATCTCTGACCAGATCGTATTCCTTAATAGGATCCACTGGCTTCTCTAACCGATTAGGGAATGGAGCAACACCCATTTTCATTTTCCCTCTTTCTTCCAACAGAGGAATTACAGGAGCTTCTTCTGCCACTTGTGGCACTTCCTCCTCTTCTATATCGTGGACCCCTGGTCCTGTCTCTGTAACTGTCTCTGTAACTCTCTGTGGTACTGTAGGGCTCTGTACGGCACTGTTAGGCTCTGTTCTGTTCTGTTCTTCTGGTGGAAGATTGAACTTCACTGTTCTGGCAGGGGGGTTAATTTCTTTCTGGATAGGTGGTTCCTTCTGCTTTGCACGCGTGATGGCAGCAACTTCCAATTCTACCAAATTGGAGGTAGGCTCTTGGGCCTTGGACGGACTATCAGTAGCACTGTTTTTCACTGGGGCTGGGCTTGGACAGTCTTTTGCAGTGTGGCCTTCTCCTTTGCATCGACTGCATAAGGGCTTGTAATCCACTGACCTTCGAGGATTTGGACAATTTGGTGAGATGTGTCCTTTTTCTCCGCATCTGTAACACTCCACTTCTGATCTCTGACCACCGCCAGACTGTCTGCCTCTGTAACTTTGAGAAGGAAATCTTCTGGGTCCGAAATTGGGACCAAACTCTCTAGGCTTGGGTCCAATATCTTGTGTTGTCATTTTGGATTCCAGCAAGTTAAATCGTGCGTCTTCTTCCTTTCTTCTCCTATCATGCATCTCCTTCAGAGAGCAAATGTCATATGTATGGTTCTTCCGCAAACAGTAGGAACAGAAGGCTCCAGGGATGGTTGGTTTCCGTGTGCATTCAGTGGCTAAATGGCCTGCTTGATGACACTTACCACACCAAGTATTTGACCGCATCACATCTCTTCCTGCTCCTGCAACATTGGATATGCTTGCGGTATTCACTTTCAACGTCTGTAGTTGCTCTGTAATCACATCCATCAACTCCTTTTTGATGTTTGCAACTGAGTTGGATAAATAATCCTTCAAGCTTTCTCCTCCTGACGTACTGGCAGGAGGGTTTTGAGGAGTCTCTGTAATTACTGCATAAATGGGTTGGGCTGGTACAGAGGGGTCTCTGTTCTGGTTCTGATTCAGAGCTCCTGTTTGAACTGTTGGCTGTTGGCTCCAGTTGGTAGGATTCCACTGTTGCTGTTGATTTGGCATTGAGGAAATTGGTTGAGACCATGGTTGTTGTGGTGGAACCACCATTTGAGGCATGGATTGTGGCCACTGTGGATTTGGTGCACTGTACTGTGAGATCGGGGGCATCTGTTGGTAGGGGTAGGGAACAGTCCCTGGGACTGCATTTGGTGGGTACATCATTCCTGGCACCAGAGGAGGTAGGACTCCTCTTCCTGTATTCATTGCTAATCTAGCTTCCACTTCATCGTACAGTCTTGCACCTTCTGTTGCAGCTTGCAGGGTGGCTGGTCTTTGTAGCTCCACAAACTTACGAACTTCTGGTTGTAATCCTCTGAGAAACACTCCCTTCTGAATGCCATCATCTAGATTATGGTTAGTCCATCTCTTCAGGATGGATTCCATTCGTGAGACATAGGCTTCTACTCTTTCTCCAGAGGACTGACTTAGGTTCATAAATTCCTCTCTCATCCGTTCTTCAAAACCTTCACGCCTGAATTTAGTGAGGAAGGCCAACTTCAGGTCGTCCCATGTGCCAAAAGTTCCTGCTGCTTGTCTCTCATACCACTGAAACGCCGCGCCCTTGAAAGTGGCGGGGAATATTGCTAACCAATGCTCCGGTGTTCTGGCATTGTTAGCCACACACGCTACCATAAACTCTGCTACATGAAGATCAGGGTCTTCATTGTACTCTCCCTTAAAAACTGGCAATGGGACTACATTCGCTGGTCTGTCATCAATATTTCCAGGACGGATCTGGCTTGGAAGTGGACCTCCAGCAGGAGGAGGAAGGGCTTGATGTGCCATTGGGACTTCTGTAAAGAGTTCCGCAAGGGCGTCAAAGGCGGCTTTTGCTGCGAGCTCGCTCTCGGCTCTGATTCTTGCTTTCTCTCTTCTCACGTACCTCTGGACTCGTTCCAACGCTTGCCTTTTTATTGCGTCATTCATCAGGGGGTTGACTCCACTATGTTGTTAGTGCTCCACAGAGGGTTAACAGAAGGCTTCAGTCTCTGGAGGACTCTCTTGCCAACATTTCTTCTACTTCTTTCCTCTCAACGTCCCTAAATTCTGCTTTCATGCCACTGCACAGAGGAAGGTATTCGGTTCTGAAGGTGTCAAAATGCATATGTCTGAGCATTGTGGTGGTACCATCATCATAGTAATGCCAGCTTCTGATGGTTTCAATAGTGTATGTTGTGAAAAACACTTTGTCTACCAACTTCCAGTGGGTTGCTAATTGAACAAACAGAAGATTATCAGTACACCAAGCATCCCATGTATCTTGCTGTTGAGCATCCACGAACAAATTCCAACTCTTTTCCTTCTTGTCTTTGTGAACCTCTACAGACCAAGACTCCTGAAGCTTCTTCACAATCTCCCACTTGATGTTGTCTGGAAACTTCTCAATGAATGCCAAATCTTCCATGGATGTTCATTCTCTCTGTTTCTGCTCTTCAGTTTGTTCCCAAACAGTTTGCCACCAAGATGCAAGTTTCTGCTGCTTCAATAGGAAGAGGAAACTGTCCACTACATAGAGCATGCATCATAATGGTGATGTGTTTCCGCCATTGTGGGATGAAATTCTTGTGGAAAGTGGCTTTGATTATGAGGAATTCCAACTCTTCAGTGGAAGAAGGAACTTTACAATCATCCATTGAATTCTTCTCTTCTTGGCAATGCCAATTCCTTCATTTTCAGCCTCTTTTGGTGCTTGTTGATGGCAAGTTTCCCCGGCTGCGCACCAAAAACATGGAGCCCCGAGAGGAACACCAAGGAAAAGGGAATTCTCTTGCAAGAAAATCTATCTTGTAACATCAACAAGCTTGTTTATCATGTTTCATATGATCACAATGAAGAAAAGAACACCAGGCACAATAAATCCTCATGCAGCATCATATAGATCTCCCACGGTTTTTAATAGAATCAACCATATTCTTCAACATCCTCACAAAATCCATCAATGGAACAAAGAAAGCAAAGAAATACACCATCTTTGAATGGAAATACATCACATAGTATTCATCTTCAATATCTTCATAGTCTTCTCTCTCAATCTCTCATATACAATCACTCTGTTTGAGTAGAATTGGCTATCTCTGACTCTCTCTCTCTCTCTCCATCAATAATACACCATATCCTCACTACAATCTCTCAAAATCACTCTCAATAATCACTCTTAGGTCGTGGATACCCCTCCCAAGAGGTATGTCTGATATGAAGGGTCACCAAAGCCACTACAGTGTCTCTTCACAGCTCACTACTGTCACTTCACTCTAGTCTTCTCTTGAGTCTTCAGCAGCTACTTCTTCCACTTCTTTCAGCTCTTTTGCACTTGTATTCACCTCTTTCCAAGGCTAGAAAACTTTTCCAAAAGTCACACATACATTCCACAGAACACTTACAGAACAGTCTACAGAACAGTACCAGAACAGTTACAATACAGAACAGAACAGAAACAGAACAGAAGCAGAAACTCTACAGAAGACCTACAAAAGGTTATCAAAACCACATAACTCATTCTCAAACCATTTCAAACTCTCACAAAACATTCAATAAACTTTCACAATATCTCATTCTTCATCAATCAATACTCCATCCCTCCTTACAGAAGACAATCAGAACAAAACAGACCAAAACAGAGCAAAACAGAAGGTATACAGAACCATTCAGAACCTATCATAACATCACAGAACCATCAACAAACATCATGAACTTCCAAAACACAATCAATATCATCCAAAACACTCTCAATCCACTTCCAAATCAACCAATCATCCCATAAAATCAACCATTCAGCTCTCAAAAACAACAAAAATCAGCCAAAAAACAAGTCATTTCAACACTCAACAGTCACTCATGAATATATGTATATATAACGTGAGTTCGAAATAAGGGGCTTTTAAAATAGCATTTTTATACATTTTTTACATACAGAAGGGTGTTATATAAAGGGATTACTTACAGATTGAATAGAAAAGGATTGTATTTTATTCAAGAAAAATTCACAGATTAGGATATTTATAAATAGGCCATGAACGCACGTTATATAGAGAATATATATATAGTGAACCCCCCGAGACTTGGAGTCATTACTACTCCCTATATAGGTGTACTCAGCCTCTGTGCTCGACAAGGCAACTGTAGGCTGTTTCTTGCTGCTCCAAGTGACTGCAGCACTCCCAAAAGAGAGCACATATCCACTGGTAGATCGTCTATCAGAAATACTACCAGCCCAATCAGCATCAGTGTATCCATGCAACTGTATCTGAATCCCAGTCTCATAAAACAGTCCATACTGCAATGTGGACTTCACATACCTGAGTATGCATCTAGCCGCATCCAAATGCGATTTCCTTGGAGCCTGCATAAACTGACTTACCAATCCAATAGCATAGCTCAAATCTGGCCTGGTAATAGTCATATAAATCAAACTTCCTACTATGCGTCTGTACATAGTAGGGTCTTCCAGAAGCTCACCTGCATCTGCGCTCAGCTTCACATTCTGCTCCAAAGGAACTGAAATAGGCTTACAGCCTGTCATCCCATATTTGGACAGCATGTCCAATCCATACTGCCTTTGCAAGAGCCATATCCCACTTGGTGATCTAATCACCTCAATGCCCAAGAAATAACGCAGCTCTCCCAAATCCTTCATCTCAAACTTTTGCTTCAATAGCATTTTCACATGAAGGATATTTTCATCACTGTCACCTGCCATAATCAAATCATCAACATAAATGACAAGTAGCATAATATCTTTCTCTGTTTTTCTCACATAAAGTGAGAAATCTGCCTTGGAAATCTGAAAGCCAATAGTGACAAGATACTGTCCTATCTTGTCAGACCATGCTCTAGGCGCTTGCTTCAAGCCATACAATGCTTTCTTCAACCTGCAAACAAACTCAGGATGAACAGCATGCACATAACCTCGTGGCTGTTCCATATAGACCTCTTCTTGCAAATCACCATGCAAGAAGGCATTCTTTACATCCATCTGATGTCAAGACCATTCCTTTGATGCAGCCATAGCAATGACTGCTCTTACGGTTGCCATCCTTGCAACCAGACTGAATGTTTCTTCATAATCAATGCCATATGTTTGTGCATACCCCTTGACTACTAATCTTGCCTTGTGTCTATTCACAGAACCATCTGCATTGTGTTTCACCTTATAAACCCACTTACAACCAATTGCATTCTTACCTTTAGGTAAAGGTACCAATTTCCATGTAGCATTTGCTTCCAAGGCATCCATTTCTTCATCCATGGCTTTTTCACATTTTTCTTTTCCCATGGCTTGCTCAAAAGAAGTGGGTTCTGGTTCATGTATGACTTTGACCATATAGGCATAGTGAATGGCTGTAAATCTATCATATTTCAGTCTATCCACAGGATACCTAGCTTTGGTAGACCTGCGCAAAGTAGGTTCACTCCCAGATGCTCTCAAAACATCCGTGGTCTTCCTTACTCTAGGTGTAACAATAGAAGGAATACCCAACTCATCATCAATGCTCTGTTCTGAGCCACTGGATTCACCATCCACATAAGAGTGACCTGCATTCACATCAAAAAATGGGCTGATCTACCTTCTCTTTTCCTTTTCATAATACCTGCATACCACTATCTGCATTGCTCTGAGAAGATTCTCCTGATCTCAATCTGCCTGTCCATGGCGAAGAATGTGAATCACTGCTAGAGAACACTCCAGGTCCACTAATATCTTGTGATTGCTGCTGTGAATTCTGTGCAGCATTACCATTTTGCGCATCTACATTATCAATCACATTTACTGGTTTATACCAGCTACTCATCTCATCAAAAACAACATCTCTACTCACTGTAAACTTACGAGTAAAAGGGTTATAGCATCTATACCCTTTTTGCTGCAGCTTGATTGATTCAACCCTCGGTAATCAATACATAGTCGAAGTGTCCCATCTTTCTTTTTCTGGAATAGTACTGGAGCTCCCCACGGTGAGTTGTTAGGTCGGATGTAACCCCGATCTAACAGTTGCTTGAGCTGTTCCTTTAACTCAATTGCTTCTGGTATGGACATTCTATAAGGTCTCTTTGCAATTGGTGCAGTTCCAGGCACTAGCCTAATCTCACGATCTACTTCTCTTGGAGGCGGAAGTTCAATCAATTCCTCAGGGAATACGTCAGTGTATTCCTTTAGCCAAGAATGTCCTTCATGAGACTCTTGCTTTTGATCTAACTTGTTGAGTTTGATCAGGTAAACGGGTAATCCTTTTCTGACTCCTTTTATGATCCAAGATACTTTTGCTAATTGGATTCTTGGCACTCCTGCCTCACCTTGAGTTGTGACAAATTCCCTTTCAGAGTTTCGAAAGGAAACTTGACCCTTTCCACAGTGGATGTGGGCGTCGTTGGGCTTAAGCCAATCCATCCTGAGTAGACACTTATGGATACCTAAATTCATGACTCTGAATTTGACTGAAGTCTTCTTTCCTCCCAGAAAGAATTCCACCTTACCAGTTTGCCTGGTACAAGTTACCTCACGATCGTTTGCCAACTCCACAAGCAGGGTAGGTGCTTCTACTATGGTTATTCCTAAACTTTTTACACATGCTGGTGAGATAAAGGAATGTGTACTGCCACAATCAATCAAGGTTTTGAAACCTTTACCTTGATAGTCCGACGGTGTCTGAATCACCGAGAACTGGCGATTCGGCCCTTTCTTGTGTAAAGCGGCATGGACTGTCGCTCTTTCAAATTCTGCTTTCATAGTCGGATCTTCCTCTTCTTCTTCTTCGCATCTTTGCCTATTGGCAATGCAAGCGGTTCTTCCTCTTCCACGGTTAACGGCTCCTTGACCGCGGCCTGCACCTTGGAAAGGCGTTTGACGATGTCCTCCGCTGAGCTTGGGACATTGCCTCTTGAAGTGACCAGGTTCGTTGCAGTGGAAACATCGGAGGTTTCAGCCATTACTTTGAGTAGGAACAAAGTTGTTGACGCTATTTGTCCTTGCTTTCTTCCTTTGTCCCTAATTGTGACCCTGAACTCTCTTCATTTGAGGTCTGAATGCTCCTCTGTTTGGGTCACTATAAGACCAAGTTTTGTTACCCCTTGGTCTAGCTTGCACCTCCTGAATTATAGGCGCCGCTCGAATGCGTGCATCCTGAAGATTTGATGGACGCATAGATTCGAGACGCGTATTTACGGGTGGATTTAAGCCCGCACAAAATTTGGACACCTGCTGTGTCATGTCCATCTGTGGCGCATACTTTAAGAGTGAGATGAATTTAGAGTAGTATACGTCAAGGGTGAGTCCTAGCTATTTTAGCTTGTAGAACTCATTCATTTTCTGAGTATGATATGCAGGTGGTAAATATCTTCCTTGCACGGCTTTCTTCAACTTCTCCCAGGTAACGGACCCCTCTGAAGTCCCTTGATCCCTGCACCATTGCTTCCACCAAAGTCTCGCTTCATTGGTGAGTTTTAACTTGGCAAGCATGGCCTGATTTGTAGGTGCAGTACCAGCTGCTTCAAAGTAATCCTCCATGGATTCAATCCAAATTTCGGCATCAGACTGGACGAATCTGCCTCTCCCGTCAAACTCGGGTGGCTTTATCTGCTTGAGGAGGAACTTCTTCTCCTGGGTCACAGCAGTACTTGATGTAGGGGGAAAATTTGGAACCTGTACCTGGGGTTGTGCCTGGATAAAAGTTTTCTTAACATTATTATATAATAATTGACATTAGCTTATCTTTAGTTCAGCTATCTCGTAAATAATGAAGCTACTTAACTTTTTAACAACTCGTATGCACAGCGAGATATTGATTTAAAAAAAAGTCTTTATTTGTATTTACATGGGCATAGCCTTATACAACGTTCCGTGTGATGATAATCCAATCATTACATTCAGTTTGGGGAGAACAACGTTGTATTGCATTTGTCTACAGGAACTGTGTAATAGTAGGGTTTTGGGTCATGGATCTTTAGGAATCGATAGTTCATTGGAAGTTCAGGATACCCTTTCCGTTGGAATCCATACTTCTCATGGCGGCCCAACACTTTAATCCTGTCGGCTGGGATTACACGGGTTACTTCCTCATATACATATGAGTTCTTTTCAACCCTCCGACCTTGAATATGTAAAGTCGAATTTGCGTGAGCTTCCACAAAAATGAACAACTTCACGACCTTCAAGTCTTCCAACCACTTGATCCTCTTTAGGTTGGTCTGTAGATAAGCAAACCGGTGGGCGGCTATATAGTAGATTCCTGAAGACCCTGTCCATCTTCGTTCTATGTATAAAGGTGATGGATTATAAATCTGCTCCAGGATGTTCATCATCCCAATTCTTTGTCTATAAAGCGGAGAATGCATTGCAATCATAAACATGACCCGAAACACCAAAAACTTGTTCCACGCTTCATAGTTCTGCAAGACAGCATTGAAGATGAGAAAATGTTTGGACAGCAACAATTTCTTTACTTCATTTTATTGAGATCTCATAAAAACAATTCCGTTGTTGGTCGACTCTGATACCAACTTTAATGTGTCCCCTAGTATCATCCAGGACACGTCTTAGCAGTCCATCGGAAAGGATGTCTAGAAAGCTCCGCCCGGCACTCCCATGGAATGTTACGGGTTTTGCGATCTAGTCTTCTCGCATCTGCCACGTAGCGGAAGTATCTTGGCCGCTCCCACTTAGGATCGACCGGAATTAGGGTTTTCCTGTTTGGTCATTAGCTAACAGCAACTAGCGTCAGACCCGAGCGAACTACTTTACGCAGAAACGCCAGATCCGAAGCGGATTCACGCTGCACTTGGTTCATGGAGAATGGGAAACGAGAGGGATGCAAAGCTCAACCTCTCTGCCATAAGGCATAGTCCCATTCCGTTCCCCTAAAACAGCGTAAATCGGGTAAGACGTAACTCTAGGTCATTGTTCTCGTTATTCGTTTTGATGATGATGTTCATTCCGCTGCTCTTCGAGATTTTTGAGAAAAGTTTCCAGCTAACCGGGACCACCCAACCGTAGGACGGACCCATGGTCCATCCTCCACACTTTCCTCGGATTGTTTTAGTTATGTAATTATCTAACACATTAATTTGACATATAACAATCAGCTTCTTTAATTAACCCTGTTAAGCACTGGTCCCTTCACGTAATCTTATCACGTGACATAGAAAAACAGTATCAAGCAAGTTCTTTTAACATTTCATCATTTTATCTTTGAAATACAAGGAGTTCCGCCCGTAGGCTTTCCAGTAATCCCCAGGGATCACTATTCCAAGCTTTCGCCCGTCAACTAGTATGCGGGCCTCGAGATCCAATCCCGAGTCACGTTAGCCTCTTGTGCAGGACTCGGAAGGCGAGGGATTTACGACCAGAACCCCCCCTGGCACCCAAGCATCCTCCTACTCCAAGTAGAGCTCAACGGAGAGACCTCTCGCGGCGGATTCGGTCCACGTTCCTGGCACAGTCAACAACCCCCTTGCTTAGGGTTAGGCAGGCAGTCGGGGGTAACTGAAGCTGCCTCTCCCTTCAGGCATTTAACTTGAAGTATAGGTACTCATTTAATTTGTAATTCATAATTCAAACAGAGCCCTAAAATCTCTAGCAAGCACAAACATTTCCATTAAACAACCCAGTTGTTTGGCAAACTGCTAAGGAAGTGTTCTTTCCTTTTTGAGTGTATCAGCACTCGTTCCCAAGGTGTCTTGTAAATTGGCAAGATCTTTTACATTCCGGTGTAGGGCATACCCAACTTGGTTAACCCTAAAGTTCCTTAGATATGCTAGCTTCCGGTTTACAACTTTCCTTATTTAGAAGGATATCCAAAAATATGTCTTTTTGCAAGATAACTTGCGTAAGGATCTGCCATCCTTGATGAGGGTTTTTACCCTTTCTCCTTGTGAATCAATCACAAGACTAAATGATTTCATACCTGTTGCGTAAGTCCTGCGATGGAATAATCTGTTTAGATTCTTAAGCTGACGTATGTCAGGCCTAGGGTTTCTTCTTTTAAGAACCTTAGGGACAAACCCTAGTTCCTTATCTTTACGAATTTATTTTCCCTACAGTAAGGAAAGTAGTCAAGTGCTTAGGGTATGAATGTTTCTATGTTTAGATTGGTTTAGTTATCTTTCGGAAGGTAACATTCACGGTTTTGCTATCCTTGTGACAATTTACTTTCCAGTCAATACAGCTTAATTTTGACTTCCGTTTTCCTTACAGATGAACTCATGCCAAATAACAACATTTTCCTTGCTAAGATGTGCAATTAGCAAAGATAACTTCTTAGTAATTTGAGCATCGAAAGAAACCTTTCATGAATTTAACCATTTACAACGATTCGTTGCGAAAGGAATAAGACTAATGGTGCAAGATATAATTTCTACACCTTAGGATTTAACTAAAATATACTACTATAGTAAATGGTTAATCTTGCTCGTAATTTATAATGCTTGATGCAATTTGAAGAAAGCTAAGTTCTATACATTGTCATTCATAAGCTAAACTCCTTCGTTACAAATAACTCGAACAAATATATCCTATCCTTAACAATTTTTCTTTGCATGATCGACTTAAAACCGAATTAAAGCCAAGAAGAAAAACCTGGTTTTGGGGTGAGATATCCACATGGATACCGGGAGATGACCCTCCCACAGCTACACCTTGGACTTTCTTCGGCGGCATCGTAGTTCGAATGTGAGATAGCCTTTTCCTCTTTCTTCTGGAATTCCACCGTCTCTTTGGATCAAAAAAAGTTTATGGGTGAGTGTGGTTTTGCAACCACGAAACCCTTGGAGGATTTTGACTTGGGGTAGAAGGAATAGAAAGCACTTATTCTCCTTCCTTCCCTTTCTTTTATCTTTTTCCCACTCTTCCTCCTTCACTCCTTCTTTTCACTCCCTCTACCTTCCCTCCCTATCTTTTCTCTCACGGCTACTTTTCCCTTACGGGATATCATACGAGGCCATGATGATGAATTGGATTTTTAGGTTCAGGGGGGGAAATAATAAGGGGGATACAAGGGATTACGAGGAAAACTTAGGGAGTTGTGAAAAAAAAAAAAGAGTTATGAGGGTGAAAAGGGCTTAGTGGAATAAAACACGGGGGAAAAGTATAGGAAGGGGGTCTTGGGGGATTTTAGGACATGGGGGGTGTGTGGACACCAGCTTGTTTGATAAAACTAAGAAAACAAAGCTCAGCTAAGAGAGCACATGCACAAAAAGATCTAAAAAGTGAATGAAGGAATCAATGAAATAGAATGAAAGTCTTCAAGGTAGCCTAAGGGCAAAGTATCCTATGGGTGTGACTCGAATAGCCTAAAGAGCTAAGAGGAGTGGGGGGGGAACAAGGGGGCTTAGGGGGGATTAAACCCGCGGGGGGGGGGGGGGGAACAAGGGCCTTATGGGGATTAAAACCAGGGGAGGGAACAAGGGGCTTATGGAACCCCAAGGGGGAAATTCCAGGGGGGGGAAAAGGGGCCTAAGGGGAATTTAAAACATGGGGGGAGAAAGTCCCTTTTTGGGGTAAAACCTTTTATGGGGGGGAAAGGGGGCTTAAGAAGGCCCCTTGGAAGCTTCCAAGGGCCTTCTAGAAGCCTTACGAAGGCATGTGGGGGGTGGAGGGGAGGGGTTTCAGGGTCGTCTGTCGACGGTGATGTCCAGGTGGCAGAAAATTGTGGCGGATCCTCCCCAGCACGCGCGCTATGTCATTCGGCTTCTCCCTCCCTCAGGCCCTCTCTCTCTCTCGCGTTGACAGCATGATGGCTTCTCCCTCCCTCAGGCCCTCTCTCTTTCTCAGCACGATGTTATGGCGGCACTCTCCTCTTCACGACCACCCTCACGCATTCACGGCAGTGTTGTCCTCTTCATCCTTCGGTGGGGCCCCTTCAGCCTGCGGCCCCTCATTTAAATAGGGGGGGGAGGGGATCTTCCCTCCCCTGCGTGTCAACATGCATGTCCCCCCTGCTCATCCCGAGCTCCACCAAGGAGCTTAATGGCTCCTTCTATTTCCCTTCCCCTCCAGCTCGTCAGTCTGCTGGAGGGATAAGGGGGAAAAAAAAATTTTCATTTATCTCATTCGTTTTTCCATTTTAGCTCGTTCACGTGTTTAGTAAAACGGAATGTTACACAAACAGAGTAATCCAAAAGTTGTTACAAAATCTAGAATCACGATCTGAAATAATAACTTTTGGCAATCCATGGTTAGTGAAAACAGTTTTCAAGAACAATTGTGCTGCCTGTGATGCTGTTAAAGTTTTCTTACATGGAATGAAATATGCTTGTTTACTAAATCTATCTACTACTGTCCAAATCATATCATGGTTAGATTTAGTATTAGGTAAACCAGTAATAAAATCCATAGGAATTTGTTCCCAAGATTTAGATGGAATAGACAAAGGCATAAGTAATCCATACTGTTTACCATGATGTCTCTTAACTCTTTGACAAATCAAACATTCAGAAACAAAGTTAGATACATCAGTGTCCATATGCGGCCAATAAAAATCTTCAGTTAATGTACGTAAAGTATATATGATACCTCTATGACCTTGATATGGGGGACAGTGAATCTCATTCAAAACAAAAGATCGGAATGGAATTGTAACACACAATCTCTTTTCATAAAACATAAATCCATCATTATATGACAATGAATCAATAGGAATCAAGTTATTTTGAACTAATTTATTCCAATCAGCATGAAAAGTAATATCCTGATGATAAGTATCTTTCATAGCAATCAAAGAATCAAAAGATATAACAGAAATATTATGAATGGCAGGCCTTTGTCATATGTGGAATATTTCAGTTCAGAAGGTTTCAGCTTACAACTAGAATAGGCTATAGGATGATTGTCTTGCATAAGTACGGCTCCTATTCCTGATCCACTAGCATCGATCACTACTAGAAAGAATGGTCTATTAAAATCAGGCAACTGTAGGACAGGGGCATGGGTTAATGCATGTTTCAATAAGTCAAAGGATTTCTGTTGATTTTCGGACCAATGATAGACAATACATTTCTTCAGAAGTTTGGTTAATGGTAATGCAAGTAATGAAAAATTACGTACAAACTTCCTATAGAAACTAGTAAGACCAAGGAATGAGCATAACTCATGTACGTTTTTAGGTACAGGCCAATTCAATATTGCATCTATTTTCTTAGGATCAACTTTAATTCCATCAGATGATACAATATGACCTAAATACTCTATTTTTGTTTTAAAGAATTCACTCTTTTCAGGATTTGCATACAGTTTATTATCTTTTAATAACTGAAAAACCAATGACAAATGCTCATAATGTTCTTTCTCATTTTGACTAAACACCAAAATATCATCAAAGAAGACAATTACACAATACTGATATTTTAAAAATATACGGTTCATCATTCTACTAAATGTAGCAGGTGCATTAGTCAATCCAAATGGCATCACTAAAAATTCATAATGACCAAACTGTGTTCTAAATGCAGTCTTGAATATGTCTGACGTATCTAGTCTCACCTGATGATAACTAGACTTAAGGTCTATTTTACTAAATATAGCAGATCCTTGCAGTTTGTCCATAAGGTCATCAACTCTAGGAATGGGATACCTATTCTTTATAGTGATCTTATTTAAAGCTCGATAGTCAATGCACATACGATAGGTATTATTCTTTTTCTTGACTAATAGAACAGGTGCACCGAATGGAGAACTACTAGGTCTAATCAATCCTCTATTTAGTAATTCCTCAACTTGACTCTGAATTTCTTTTTGCTCTATCTGGTTATGCCTATATGGTGCTTTACAAGGTGGTTGTGTACCCGGAATCAAATCTATCTTATGGTCTTCTGGACGTGAAGGAGGTAAACCAGGTAGTAGGTCTTCGGCAAAACAGTCTTTAAAATGTGCAAGAAATTATTTATGCCTAGGATGCATATGATTTTCTTTTACTTGCAATTCATTCACCCAAATGAGATAAGATTTACTACTCTTGCATAATGCACGTTTAGCTTGAGTATGCGAAAGCAGTGGAAAAACATTAGATGCATGCATACCATATAATGTAATAGATTTTCCTTGAAAATTAATATTCAATTCTTTTACTAATTTTGCTGAAATAAAATCATGAGTGCTACCGTCATCATGAAAAATAATATTTTTCTTTCCATGCACCAAACATTTCATAGTCAATAAAGAATGTGTAGTTGGCATACCTGGTAAAGTATCCGAAGGAGTAGTAGAGTCATCCTCATCTTCTGTGAAATCAGGCATATCTTCATGTTCTTCATCTTCCATTGCTCCAAGGTAGTTGATATGGGCAGGTGGCTTCTTCGAATAACAATTTGCTACTAGATGTCCAGGCTGGTGGCATTTATAGCATACTATTGGCTTGGCTTTGGTTACATTGTTTGCAATGGCAGGAAGTCTAGGGACATTAGGGTTTGGCTGTGGAATAGGCTTGGAATTTTGATTGACATTGGATGGTAAAGGAGGTGGTTTTGCCCAATTTTTACGGAAAGATGATGAAGGGAAACGACCTAGATTAAATCTTCTAAAGTTGGAATTGAATTGTTTAGATCCATAGTTACCATTGGCTTGGAATTGCTGTGGACGTCTGTCTCTACCTCGCAGCTTGTCTTCAGTGTCGTGAGCTAGTGAAATGGCATCTTCAAGAGTAGTAGGCTTGAACATGTTAACTTCAGCATAGTAATGCCCAAGGAGTCCAGACATATACTTGCGCTTGTGTGTCGCTTCAGGTACATCTTCAAGCATGCGTAGCTGGAGTAATGCATTCCAAAAACGCTCTGTGTACTGAGGAATAGGCTCACGATCCCGTTGCTGAAGAAGATCCCATTGCTTAATAGCTTTCTCATGAAATTATGGAGGAAGGAAATTTTGCATGAAATTCTTCTTGAAATTCTCCCAAGAAGCGAGACAATCTATACTCTTGCGTACAACAGTCCACCAAAGAGATGCTTTGTCCACTAAATGATTAGTGACACACTTGATTTTTTCTTTTTCTGCATAGGTTTCCTCATGAAAGTAGTCGTCAAACTGATTAATGAATGCAAGAATAGTTTTTCCTTCTCGTATGCCATTGAAAGTACGGAATTTGAAACTTCTTTTACTTATCTTTGATTCCTTGCGGATGGTTTGAGATTCGAGAGTTGCGTCGATGGTATGTCGGATAAGATCTTCAGCTTGAGGTTCTTCTTTGTCGGTAGACGATCTCTGTAAATTTGCCAGTTGAACTTGCAATGCTTGCCTAGCCCTTTGTTCTTCCAATTGCATCATGATTAAGTCCAGCTTTTGCTCCATCGTAGGCTCATGTAGGTCGCCTTCAGCCATAAGATCATCCATATGTGGTTCCGTCATCCTGCAAAACTCAAAAGACCTTTCTCACTCAAAATCAAGTTAGCGGGATGAGCATAGCTCAAGTTCGGGAATACAAGGCTTATGTATTTTTGGGTGTAACTTTCACAATCTTCGAAAAATTTGCATTTTATCCTTCTTCGTATGCTGAAAATGCTTCAGCAAACCTATGTATGGGTAGAGTACCTTCCAAGGAACAACTTTGCAGTTCGGAGTTTCTGCGCAGGAACAGCCCTTCTAGGAGTTTTGAGCACAAATCAGTTCTGACTCCAGTTGACTTGTCTGACTTGCAGAGTAGCAGATTAATGTGACTTGCAGAGTTGCAGACTTGCAGAACTTGGTCGATTTATCTGACTTGCAGGATTTAGACTTGTGAGACTTGCTGAACTTGACTGGTTGGGTGTGACCTGGAGTTTGGGATGGCCTGACTGATTAAGGAGCTTAAGTAATTAAGCTTGGGGGGGCTTAATAATCAGCAAATGGCGCAATTCGTGGGGGGGGGGGGGGGGGGGGGGGGGGGCGTTTTCTGACAGCGCCGAAAATTTCGCGACGTCTTCTGATACCTCGATGAGATTTTTAGAAGCTTAAAGCTTCTTAAAGCTTATTAAGCTTTAATACTAAGCTCAATAAAAATAAAAGCTTTTAAGCTTGTGAGCTATGGAGCTTATCTCACTGGTTTTTGACGACTTGATGAAGAAGATGTAGGAGTGGTCCTTCGCCTCTGCAGACCGGTCCTTCGCGATCCGATGATGGAAACAAGGGTTCTTGATCGCCAGAAATCTTCCTGTATCGACAGCTCGCGACGAGATTGACAGTAGAGCCTGATCGTTCCAGGAGCTCCGCCTTCGCACGAGATGGGTAGCGATTAGAAGCTCTTGATCTCAGCTTCACTCTGATACCACTGCTGCGCAGATCAGATGCTGTATGCTCGCGTAGTGAATGCCGGAAGGTCCCCAAGAACAATGAAACTCTACTTTTTGCACAAATTACAAGGTAAAAAGCATGAACGACAAGAGCAAGAGACCAATTGGGTACAATCTCCCCCCATGCCTTGTGTGAGCGCTCCACAAAGCATGTATTGTATGTATTATTCATCTTCAAGCTCAAATAATAGCCCAAATTACAAAATAGCAAGCTTTTAGCTTTTGAGTTTGCTTTAACACAAAATAAGAATAAAGCGAATGGACGGTGCCCAAAGAGTCTGGCACGTCCAATACAATGTCCAAATAGAAATAACATAATCGTGCGTCCATGCGCATACAAAATAATAATAAATATCCGACGCCTTAATAAATAGGCGTGACAAAATATAGGCGCCATGCCTAAGGTATGCACCCATCAAAATATTTGCAAACAAATTCTCCTTCTTGCCATAAGGTTATTCTAGGGTTTTTCTTTTGTCTATATATTCTCCGCGATGTTCTATCCATCCCATACTAAATTTTCAAGTCAACAAGATCTTACACAAAGAAATCCCTCATCTTTTGCCCCCCACATAGGTTTTGAGGAACATTTATACACCAAAACTTTTCATTTAGCCTCTTTTTCATCAAGGATTCTAGCTCAACTAGAACATCCTATCAAAACATATATTCAAATGAAACCTACTTTACTTTTCCCCTATTTTTCATGCTTAAACATATGACACTAAATTAATCACAACTTTTAAATCCCAACTATCACAACCAAGAAAAGAAACATGTAGTATCTACATTACCTATGTATACAAAAAAAAAACATCTAACATGACGGTTTGCTCTTATCTCCATCATTTGTCCTCTCATTCGTAAGAGTTGTTTACATTTATTCTTCATCTAATAATTTTTTAAACTTTTTTAAATTCTTATAAACATCCATGTGATACTCTACTTCAACTGTAGACACATAGAGCACGTTAGGTAAAATGTCACCATCAATTATCTTACTTTCTTACATCTTTAGGAAAATTAAGTGCTTCCCTGGCCATTCAAACATATATATAGGCCTAGGACTTTGTATACTAGGTACTTCTAATTGTAGTCCAATGCTTTCTCTTAATAGTTATCCCTTTAGGTCTTCACTATTATTTATAGATCCACCCTCATCTTCTTACCAAGTGTCATTGAACATTAATTCTACCCACTTACTCTCCTTTCCTTCTTGTTCTTGTAGTACCATTCCTAAATGCCTTTACTTGGCTTTTTCTACTATAATTCTCACTCTCTCATCTAACTCTATCATAGGCTCATCCTCCTCTTCTCTTGCACATCTTTGTCTAGGTAATGGGATGCATCAACATTAAAATCTAAGAGATCATAGTCCTTTGCTAACACCTCTTGACACATAGAAGACTGCAAACAAGGGATCTCACTATATCCATGTCCATGTAACCTGAAACTATCAAGGATAACAACATTATCTCTAGTCTCCTTAGGGCACTACACCATCCTACCATGCAAACTCTAGAGACTCCTCAACAACTACATCATCATCATATACTGGTGGTCCATCCACATGATGCATACCTAAAGCCCCTCTCACCTTGATATCCACAAAACCTCACTATCCTAAGCACATGCTTGCATGGGTACCTCCATAAAACCATTCTCAACTACTAGTACCTTATCCCCCTCTATATGTGAATTAACATCATAACATCTCATTTTCAAATAAAATATATTGTTGATCCCTTCATCTATAGCTAATAGTCATCTTTCCTCATCCTTTAAACAAACACTAAGCTAAGCCATAATGCCCTCCCCATGATCAATATAAGACTTAGACTAATAGGTGCAAGTTTAATTGCCATAAAACTAGACTTTACTTTCTCATTAATTGTTTCAACATTGGCATGATTATCTAAGTCATTGTCACTAATGTAGCCAAATAAAGTTGGGCCACTTTTAGGATGAACAACCAATCCTAAAACTAAACAAGGATCCTTAATGGGGGCACCAAAAACTAAGGTGGAGTTTTTATGAGGGGCACTAACACCTAGCAAGCCACCATAAGACAAAGAAAGGCCAAAGACCTTGTAGCTCTTACATGACTAGGCTATTGAAATGAGGAACACAACCACTATACAAGTTTCTATACTTCTTATACTATGCACCCTATGAACTTAGCATTTGTGCATTTATAAAACTTCATCTAACTGACATCTTGAGAACTAGACAATATTCTATTGAAAATCCTCTTTATTTCCTAATGTTGTGCAATGGGAAATATTCATTCTAATCTCTAAAAATCCCTTATGATCTCCATTTAGACCATAGACACAATTTGTCGTTAACAAGAATTTTAGGTGCACTAGATATACACTTTCATCACAATTCCTTCAAGAGGAACCCACATTTCATTACACTTCTTGAAGAAGACTTGTTTGTTACCTTATTCTTGCATATTACATGTCTTTTCTTTAACATCTTGTCAATGAATGTAAACATCAAATGGTATTTCAAACAAGTGAAACTAGCATGTCTTACAAACCTTCCTTAGTTGATGCTCTTGGAATGGTCATTCTAACATTAAAGTGATCCAAAATTGTTTATCTTGGTTGGATAAATGGGATATATTATGACATTCAAGCTCACCAACATAAATTTGTTTTCCTAGATTATGTAGCTATGCTTTATGTGACATTAAACTTGGACTTACATGTTGTGCCTTTAGGGTAGTGCTATGGGTTGATACTTTACACTATACAAACATATTAACTAATGTTTTAGAGGTAAATGATCATAGAAGATATCTAAAATATCTTTGGTACTTTATAAAAGATATGAATGTGCAAATCTTTACTCATGAGAAGAATGGAAGAACACAAAAGGAACTCTTCTTTGAAATTCAGCTCCTATCCATGCCAACTTACAATATGCTTTATGCTTTATATTGTAGTTTTAGCTTCATTAGAATAGGCTGCCTACTTAATCACTCATCTTGAGAGGTCAATTAGAGTGGTGCATGACAATATATTGCATGAAAGAGTGGGTAAGGGATGACTTGTGTCAACTACTCTTCCTAAGTAGTGCCCCAACATATTAATTTCCCAACCAGACAGCCTCTTGGCATGTCCATTATTTATGTCAATAAGATCCTCCTTTTTTGAACAATTGGAAGCAAGCTCCATTTCCCTCTCGTGTGGGATGAGATGGACTTGCAACATACTTGGCACCCGATTTTAGTTTCAAGACTACTCACATTCAACTATGTCTCTCCCTTCAGTTCTTCAGCCTCCTTCAAATCAATCGTTCCACTTATGCTTCACCTTGTGTGATCCTTCCCGAAACAATTTTTCAACTTTCTTCTCCTCTTTTCCACCTCTTGTAGTCTTTTAGATCCATTAGTCCTCTCAATTCTACCTCTTCTAAAGCAATCTTCCCCTTGATAGTATCCATGCTCCCTAGCGAGCTACCCTATGAATAATGCTTGCATGCATAAAGTAGCATAAGAATTATTAATGCAAAAAACAATGTGTAAACTCAACAAACAATTCTTTAATATTTTCTCATGAATATGCTCTAATGATATGTAGAGATGTTACACAAACTCATAATCACTAAGTATCCCAACTCATGCTACCCTTGAGAAAACAAATAACATAAGAAAAATCTATACATGATATGCATCAATATTTGATACATTTCAACAATATTCATCAAAATTTTAACTACTTGGCACACTTAGAATATGACAAACAACACCAAGACCAACCCTGTGCTACCAAACCACCATATTTGGACATGAAATCCCTTATTTTTTGATATTTTGAGAATTGATGTGGTTTTTTTTTGTGTTTTTGGTTTCTTAGATCATTCTTAATATATTGATAATTATTGGCATTTTTTCTATTTTCTATTTTTCTATTTTTATTTTTTCTTAATTTCTAGCTATTTATTTTATAATAAATTAAAAAATAGTGATTAGAAAATGTGAAGTGCTAAAAATTAAGTTCAAGCCTTCCTTTTTCCACAGATAAAAGTAATTTTATTTGAATTTTCTTTATATAAAAATTAGAGCACTTACACTTAGACCCCTTATGCCCCTGATGCGTTGTTAACACATGTGAGGCACCATGTGGAATCCAAGGCTGTTGACACTTGAGATAGCTACTAACACACTTGGAAAATCCTCCACAGACTCCAACAACATACCATGAACACTCTTTTTCATACCACTCTTACCTCTCCCTCTCTCACTACTATCCCCCTTTTATTATAGAAACATACTTTATGTGTATAAGATGGGAGGAGAGAGAAAGACTAGAATGTAGAGAAGAGAGAAAGAATACAAAAGCAACATTTTTTATTCTTCAAATCAGGCCACAAAAGGGACATCAACACATTGTGGGGAGGGGGATCCATTGCTCATTTTTCACGTGAAGAATTATGCAGATCATCCTACGCACAACGATTAGAAAACTCATTAAAACATGGTGCCCATTTTTTGTGCTCTCTGTTCCTCTCTCCCCACAATTCCTCTTTTTTTTTCATTTAGTTAATGTTCCATTTCTGCCTTTGGCCCATGCCCCCTCAAAAATAGGTCCACCTCTTTAAATCTTGGTACTTTTTCGGCCTCCTTGGTTACCCACACTATGTTCCTCTATAAATTAAGGTCTCTTGTTATGAGATTCTGCCTCAAACATGTGAAATTAATGTGCAAATAATGGATGGATGCTTCTCCCTTGTTTGTAGACTTGATTTTGTGCTTTGCTTTTTCTCTAGATTTAAAATGACCCACATCATGTGCTTCAAACTCTTTGAACAAACGACCACTTTGAAGTGTTAAATTATCATTTTCCATTAAAAAGGCCTTATGGATTCACAAAAAATGCTTTTAAAAATGTAAAGTGTGCCTTAAAATTCAGCTCTCATTGGCAACCACATGATAGGGTGACCTAGCCCATCGAATCCATAAAGCAAACCTACCAACACAACATCAAACATGAAAGAAATCTTGACAAGAAAAGAAACAACTAAAGACAAAAAAAATATAAAATTTGAAAGCAAAATTGATAGTAAAAGAGATAGTTATTATTGAGGGTCCCCCCAGGAAATGACACTTAATAACTATCTTTACCTTTCAACCACTTACAAGGTGACCCAAATGCCATCGTGGCATAGTTGGATAACCACCTAGGGGACAACCCACCCTTATATAAGGCCCACAAGCTTTGACCCTAAATGTGGAATGTACGAATAATTGAAGACTAGGATAATGGCCTTATATTCCTAGTAATAGGTCGAAGGTAGTAAGAGTTGAGATGGATACCTAAAAGACCACGTGGGTCAACTTGGATGCCATCTCCTCTATCTTGAAGGGAGACTATATTTCATTAGGCTAAGATGTCCACTTCCTTTGGTGTGGGTTCTTTTAACCTTTGGACTATTGTTTGAGTTTGGTTTTGTAGATTTGTCCCATTTGCAGCCCAAAATGGAATTTTGTGCATCAACATGGATCTTTCAAGACTAGATCTCTCTATCACCTTGTCTCTTGTTGGTTTCTACTTTATGGTTTGAGAGGAAGGGGTAAGGATCACTTGTGTATCGTCTTCCATAGATTTGGGGCTAGGATTTGGGCTTAGATTTGAGTATCCTTGCTATGTGGAATGAATTGATTGCTAGTTCCTTGCTTGAAGGTGCTCATAGAATGATCATGGTTACCATCTTCGTCAATTTGATAGTCAATAGGTGGCTGCCTTTCTTCTGTGAGGTAGCTTGCCTAGTTAAGAGGATTCAATTTAATTGCTTGTCATGATAAAGTCCCCTAGCATATAAGGGGCTAGGTTTCAAGTGTAGCCTACAGGCTGAAATTTGTTGCAAGTCCCATCATAAAGAGGCAAAAGGAAAACATTGTGCTAGAGGATCCTTGTCGCCTTGTGATGACTTGGTAGGTTCTTGGGGTTGAGTTAAGCCAATTCCCTATCCTCCTTGGATGAGACATAGCTGTGGGCTTACAAGAGGAGAATTTTTTTCCTGCTAAGTTGTTGGGTTCACCCAAGGCCATCGATGAGCCATCCCCACTAATAAAAAAAGAAAGAAAAGAGCAAATATATATGATGATGGACTAAAAGGAACTTTCTCAAGGAATAACGGGCTTAGTGCTTATTTACTTTAGCATTAGTGGATCCTAAGTGGCAGGGAATTAACTTGGGCCTCTTGTTAGTGCTTGTGAGCCTTATGTGAGCATGGGTTTTCCCCTAGGTGGTTATTTGGTTGAGATCTGGCTAGGACAGGATGGCATTTAGGTGACCTTGTGAGTCGTTGATAATAGAGATAGTTATTGAGTGTTATTGTCTTTGGGGGACCCTCATTTCTTGGTCCTAGACTTGGCCATGGAATCCATGGTCTGTGGGGCTGAATGTTTTACTTTTTATGTATTCTTTAATTGTTGTCTCTTTTCTATCAAATTTTCTTTCACGTTTTATGTTGTACTGGCAAGTTTGGTCCGTGGATTCAACGTGCTCGATCGCTATCTTGTGGTCACCAATGAGAAATGGATTTTAAGGTGTACTTTCCAAGATTTTATTGCATTTTTTGCTAATCCATGAGGCATTTTCAATGGAAAATGAAGATTTAAAGCTTCAAAGGGGCCCTTTGTGCAAAGCATCTAAGGCACATGACATGTGTCATTTTAAAACTAGAGACAAAGTAGAGCATAAAGTTGAGTCTATAAACAAGGAATAAGCATCTAGTCATCATTTAGACATTAATTCTGGGTATTTGAGGAAGAGCTTTATGTTGAGAGACCTTAATATGGAGGAACATTGTATGGGTAACCAAGGAGGGAAAAAAAGGGTCATGTTTTGAAGAGGTAAACCCATTTTTAAGGGGGCATGGGTCAAAGGGAGAAATGGTGTATTAACTAGATGAAAAAAAAAGAAGAGGAACCGTGGGGAGAGAGCCATGTTTTGATGGGTTTTCTGATTGTTACATATGGGATCTACATCGATTTCCACGTGAAACATGAGCAATGGATCCCCTCTCCACCCTCTATGCGGTGATATCAATTTTATGACTTGATTTGAAAAATAAAGAATGTTAGTTTTTCAATATTTCTCTCCTCCCTTCTACATGCATAAATTATGTTTCTATGAGAGAGGGAGATGGGAGTGAGAGAGGGAGAGGTGAGAGTAATATGAAAAAGAATGTTCATACTACATTGCTAGAGTTTCTGGAGGATTTCCCAAGTATGTTAGTAGCTATCTCAAGTGCCAGCAACCTTGGATTGCACATGATGCCTCATATGTGTTACATCACATATGCAATTTGAGCATAAGTGCTCTCATTTTCATAGTAAACAAAATCCAAATAAAAACTATTTTAGTGTGGATAAAGGAAGACTTTAACTTAATTTTACCTTAACTTAATTTTCAACACTTCACATTTGCTATTCGTTTTATTTTAATCTATTATGAAATAAATAATAAAAAACTTAGAAAAAAATAAAAAAGAAATAGCAAAAGATAGTAGAAAACTACCAATAACTAGAAGTATGCTAAGAATGATCTAATAAATGTAAAAATATTTCTTTAAAATTTATATTAGTTATCAAAAAATAAAAAAGGGTTTTTATGTTCAAATATGGTAGTTTGGTAGTAGCACACTCATAGAGTGGTTGTGTTGTTGGTCTGGAGTTGTAGAGGATCTAACAAGAGGAGTGAGATTTTGATGGCCCAGTCATCTATGAGCTACAAGGTCCTTGGCCTTTCTTTGTCTTATGGTGGCTTTCTAGGTGTTAGTGCCCCTCATAAAAAGTCCACCTCAAATTTTTATGCCCTCCTTTAGGATCCTTGTTTAGTTTAGGGTTGGTTGTTCATCCTAAAAAAAGCAACCCAAGTTCACATTATTTGCTTACACTACTAACCATGACTTAGATAATCATGTCAATGTTGAAACAATGAAAGCTGTAATTAGTACTAATGAGAAATTAAAGTCTAGCTTTATGGGAATTAAACTTGCAAATATGAGTTAGAATCCTATATTGACCATGGGGAGCACATTATGGCCTCGGGGGGTTCACTATATATATATTCTCTATATAATGTGCGTTCATGGCCTATTTATAAATATCCTAATATGTGAATTTTTCTTGAATAAAACACAACCCTTTTCTATTCAATCTGTAAGTAACCCCTTTATATGACACCCTTCTGTATGTAAAAAATTATAAAAATGTTGTTTTAAAAACCCCTTATTTTGAACTCACGTTATATATACATATATTCATGAGTGACCCCCTCGAGATTATGGCTTGGCTTAATGATTGTTTAGAGAATGAAGAAAGGTAGTTGTTAGCAATAGATGGAGGGGTCAACAATATATTTTATTTGACCATGAGATGCTATGATGTAAGCTTACCTATAGAGGGGGATAAAGTACTAGTAGTAGTTGATAATGTTTCTATGGAGGTACCATGCAAATATGTGCTTGGAATAGTGAGGTTTTTGTGGAGATCGAGGTGAGAGTGGCTTTAGATATGCATCATGTGGATGGCCCAACAGTATATGATGATGATATAGTTGTTGATGAGTCTCTAAAGTTTCCCTTGCAAGATGTGCAGTGCCCTAAGGAGAGTAGAGATAACGTTGATATGGTTGATAGGGTGGGGTTACATGGACATGCATATAGTGACACCCCTTGTTTGCAGTCTCCTATGTATCAAGAGGTGTTTGTAAATGACTATGATCCCTTAGAATTTAATGTTGATGCATCCCATTACCTAGACAAAGATGTGCAAGAAGAGGAGGATTAGGTCTTTGATGAGCCTAAGATAGAGTTAGATGAGAGAATGGGAGTTATAGCAGGAAGAGTCAAGTAAAGGCTTCTAGGAATGGTACTACAAGAACAAGAACATGAACCTAGAGAGAGACCTATTAGAAGAAAGCATTGGATTGCAATTAGATGTATCTAGTATACAAATCCCTTGTTATATATCTATGCTTGAATGGCTAGGGAAGCACTTAAGTGTCCTAACGAGAGAAGAAAGTAAGGTAATTCATGGTGACATTTTACCTAATGTGCCCTATGTGTCTATAGTTGAAGTAGAGTATCACATGGATGTTTATAAGAATTAAAAAAGTTTAAGAAAGGTATTAGGTGAATAAGAAATATAAATAACTTTAATGCATGAGAGGAGAGAAGATGGAGTTGACCATTAGGTCAAGTGATTTTTTTTGTTCCATATGTAGGTAATCTAGATGTTGCATATTTCTTTTGTTGGTTGTGATAGTTGAGATTTGAAAGTCATGGTTAATTTGGTGTCATATGTTTAAGTTCGTCGGCTGGGGTGAGAACCACGAGGTGAGAATCGGCACATTTAAAATAAGGGAAAAGTTAAGTAGGTTTCATTTGAATATATGTTTTGATAGGATGTTCTAGTTGAGCTAGAATCCTTGATGAGAAAGAGGTTGAAGGAAAAGTTTTAGTACATAAAAGTTTCCCAAAATTGATGTGGGGGAAAAAGATGAGGGATTTAAAAAAAAAGATCTTGTCAACCTAAAAATCTAGTATGGGATGGATAGAACATCATGGAGAGTATACAGACATAGGAAAAACCCTAGAAGAATCTTATGGCAGGAAGGAGAGGTTGTTTGCAAATAATGTTTGTGTTGTATTAGTTCTTGTAGGATTGGAGGAGAACAGTGTAGAAGAAGTCAAGCAATACTTGAGGTATGTATTTTCTTTCCTTGAGCTTTGCACCTGGATGGGTTGGTTTGTGAGCACTACATTGATCACTTGTTGTTGCATTGCACTAGGGATTTAGATACCCCATCTTTCTAGGTACATCCATGCCATGGGGAGGAGATGCACTAAGTAGCACCATCATCAAGTGCTGCATGACATGGGGCTCACTGGAGCTATATCCAATAAAGTTAAATACATGAGCACATGAGTGATCACCATCATTATGTACGAGCACATGAGTGAGCACCATCATTGTGCACATATCTTTTAGAACTACATGAAGGGGAATCTATCTCTATTTAGGAACTTGCAGGTGAGTGAGAGATATGGTTGGAAAAGTTGAGGGTTGTGAAGGTCTTCATTAGTTGAGAGAGTGGCTCTACTTGCTCAAATTACGATTCAAGTGCATGAGAGAGTGGGGGGAAGAGTACAATTTCTTCTATCCAATGGAGGGTTGAACTTTTGAGTGATAAAGGAGACAAATTTAATTAATGAACCTATATGTATGCATGTGCATGAAGCAATGTACTAGATAGGCTAGGCAGAAGTATTTTTGTTGATGCATACATCTTGCTTTATATTTGAGATCTTTTCTATGATTGTTTACATGGGTTCACATCCAAAACATTAGCTAACATATCCCTATTCTTTAAAGTGTCAATCCATATCACTACCCTAAGGGCACAACATGTAAATCCAATTAAACATAAATCATAGTTATATAATTGAGTAAAAAAAACTTACATTGGTGAGCTTGAACGCCATAGTACTTCCCACTATCCAACCAAGATCAATAATTTTCCATCATTGTAATGTTTAGAATGACTATTCCAAGAGAATCAACCAAGGAAGTTTTGTAAGACATACTAGCTTTCTCATGTCCAAAATACCATTTGAAGTTTAAATTCGTTGATAATATGTTAAAGAAAATGTATGCAATATGCAAGAATAAGCTAGCAAACAAGTCTTCTTCAAGAAGTGTAATGACATGTGGATTCTTCTTGAAGGAATTGTGATGAAAGTATATATCTAGTGCATCAAAAAAAAATTTAATGACAAATTGAGAGAGAGAGAGAGAGAGAGAGAGAGAGAGAGAGAGAGTCTAAATGGAGATCATAAGGGATTTTTAGAGACTAGAATGAATACTTCATATTGCACAATGTTAGGGAATAAAGAGGATTTTTAATAGAATATTTCCTAGTTCTAAGGGTGTTAGTGAGATGAAGTTTTATAAATGTGTGAATGCTTAGATCATAGAGTGCATAACATAAGAAGTATAGAAACTCATAGAGTGGTTGTGTTTCTACTTTGGGATTATAAAGGACCTAATAGAAGGAGAGAGATTTTGGTGGCCTCTCCCTGTAAGTAGAGAACCATACTCTTTGTGGAGTAACATGACAAGATGCTATAGAATCCAATAGTCAATCTGAGGTGTAAGCCGTATCACTGAGTAAGAAAGTTGTAGGAAAACTAGATGACAGGACTACATGCTCAACTGCATCATCATGGGTAACAACATGTACCTCATCACTAGTAACAGTGGTAACACCCGCTACATCTCCTGTATCTCTGACTCTCTACTCATGTCGAGTCTGTCTCTGTCTCTACTACTCTCTAATCCATCTCAAACATTTTCTTTTAACATGCCCAAGCTTCCCACAATGGAAGCATACATTTGTAGAAGAAGAATCTGTAAAAGACGACAAGGAATCCAAGTCATCATGAATAGGGCTATTCATAGCATCCATGGAGCTCAAAGAGTTGAGGGCTGTCCCAACATAGGGAACTTGCTCATCAAGACAACTATCAGTAGAAGCACAAGTGGTAGAAGCATGCTACTGCAAGTACTCTTCCACCCTCACTGGAGAGGGAAGCAGAGAAGCATCAACTAGGGATGCAGAAGCTCCCACATGAAAAAGACTCATAGCTAAGTGCATGACATAACCAACCACAATAGTGTAAAGGCCAAGACATCTGTCAAAAGAGCATACGATATGTGACCATGAAATCATCCCATAACCATAATGGCAAACATGAATCTGTAGTACATCAAACCACATAGTAGTATCCAAGTCAATGCAAGATTGGTAAGTGGCATAAGATCCTGCAATGGTCAAGCTCTAAGAGAAGCCCAAGTATCTGTACAATAACATCCAAATAAGTGGCTCTGTAAAGTACATGATAGTAGACAAAGTACATAGCCGGGTAAGCATCAAGAGCAACTGCTCTCTGACTTGTATGGGCAAAAGAAACCCAACTAGCATAGAAGCTAGGCAACATAGAAGCAATAAAGCCATAATTGCTAAACCCAAGCACTATCAAGAAGTCCACTGATCAAGGAGTAACCTGCAAAGAACCAAGCATCAATGAGCAATGAAAGCTCAATAACCAACTATCAAGACAATGGAGCAAGCACTGCTCAAACATGTATCTGCATCCAAGTAAATCCAAGATCCATAATTGAGGCATTAAGGGCCAAATAGCATCCAAGCTGCATAAGTGATAAGCCAACCAAATGCAAATTGCTCCACAAAATTCTCAAATGCAAGTAGATTCAAGCCCAAACATCTGCCATACTATAGCTGAACCCAAAAGCATCCACATCAGATATTAGTCCCATAATGGATAGCACGGGGCATAAACCTTGTCAAGTGAAATGCCAACTGCAAAGAAAATGTTAATGAACCAAGAATTGAGCTCTACTCTTTTCTCAAGAAACCATGATGACCAAGCATCAATACATCCAACAGGACACCCGAATGTCAACAAAGAGCATTATGCATAAGCCATCCTTGATAAAACCTTGCTGCCTAAACAATGTACAACAGTAAATCCCTGCATAAATCGAGCTATGGAAACTCAAACCAAGTCCCAAATCATCTGAAAACATTGAGCAAACATCCCCAAAGCATTTGGACATCAAATACCAAGCCTCAGGAGCATCACATAAGCTAAGAGCATGACATTTTCTTGTTGTAAATCACCTTAGATCTGTTACAAAAAATTTTGTGATCAAAATTTGGTAGATCTGACATCACCATTGCGTCTGAGCATGCCAAAACCCCAAGTTAGACTCTTACCTTGCCTAAATCGGGTTCTGGATACCAAGATATGAGAAAAAATGGGATTTTTGAGCTAGATTTTGAAACAGGCACAAAAAAAAAGTGAGCTGCTACTATGGGGCCTACTGGTTATGCTGAGGATAAGGGGGAAAATGGGGGCATACAAGGTGTACAATGAAGCCAAGGAACACCCGCAAAGAGCCGATGAGGGTTGGGGAGAGGTGGGAGATGAAATCTTACCTTTGGGGGAAGAAGCCATGGCTAGCATTGAAGCTCCAAGCTCTAGGTCTTCAATCTGGGCTGAAGTAACGCCGGGCCAAGCTCCGCGATCAAGCTCTGATCCAAAGCTCTGATATCAGTTGAAGGGGATGCAATGGCAGTGGAGAAGGAGAAGAGGAAGATGCGGGAGAGAAGAGCACAGACAATGTAGGTACTATCCAATTGAACTGATAGCCTTATTGCACTGTCATATTATATATGAATAAAGAATGAGCGGTCATAGTGTACACGAGTAGGCCCAGAGGCCTTTTATACCAACAAGAGAGAGAGAATATTTTGGATAGAACAGAATATAAGATTGGATGTTGATTAGAGGTAGATCAAAAGCTAAGATTACATGCAGATTAAGGGTTGATTAGGGTCCTATTATGACTGAAATCAAGAGAAAGAGACAAGATCCAATTGGGTAAAAAGGAACACAGATATAGTGAACCAAAGGGGTGTAATTGTGTGATTTGAATGTTAATCCAAGTTAAAATTGGCATATATTTTTCTTTACAGGATACATGTGTAGAACGTACCAAGAGAAAGAGAGATATTCACTTTCAATTAGAGGATGAATATGCACCAATGTTCAAAAGAACTGTAGAAAGGGATTATGCAATAAGATACAAGATGCAAAAACAAAGAAATGCAAGGAAAAAAAACATGGACATTTGCGTTGATGGGTGCATTTATCCACCCAATCTAGCCACTCAAAAGCCACCACAATTTGAAGGACTTACATCATTTGTAAAGTTCGTTTGTGAAGGCAATGAAGGATTGTATGGATACACATACAAACTTGTCTTACAAGGATTAATAGGGGTGCATCAAGCCTTGACAAATATGCGGACAATATTACAAGGGAATATGCAGTCTTTGATGGAAAATGATAGATTATTGGCTGAGAAGGATAGGTAGAACCAAAGCCTACAACAAGTAATATGTGTCATTGAAGATGCTATGCAGGCTACACACGATGCAAAATATGGAGTTATAGTCTAAAGTTATGGACTTGGAGAAGGAGAATCCAAACATAAAGGGGAAGCTCACAAAAACTTTGGAGATTGGGCCCACTTGAAAAATGAAAGAAGCATGTCAGCGCATTCGATTAGTTAAACCAATTCACCAATTAACCAAAGGAAGTGGACAATATCATAGACAGCTCAATCTACTACAATGAGAAATATGTTCCCTCATGCAGAGAATGATACTATTGCCAAAGAAGCAAGGATATTGTAAAAAATGCATTGAAAAATCATAAATTTAGAGACATTGTAGATGGTGTCACAAGTGAACATCTTAGGGATGTGAGCAACTTGTTTACTGATAAAGATGCTTAGGGATTATGTGACAAGGAGGGAATGAGTTCTGAGTCATACAGTATGCTCTATCAACAATTGGATACATGATTTAAGCAAGTCTTTAAAACTAAGCGAGTAATGCCTCTACCAAAACCATTTCACATGAAGAAGGTCCAAAAACAACTAAATGAGAAAGTTTTAGAACTAATTGGTGAGCCAACGCATCTGGATAATACACACATATTGAAGTATGGTTCCAAAGAAGTTGCATTTTTATTGAATGTATCCAACAACTTTCTATTGGATATATGTAGGATTCAGATTGCTATGGTCAAGTTCTACAATATGTCTATGAAAGAATGTAGAGGCTTGTCCTCAAACTTGATGAGAGTAAGATTATTAAGGGGAAAAAACTTGAACGTGTAAGTATAACACTTATGAATCGAGCATTGGATCTCCCAACATCGATAAAAACCATCCTTTATACTTCAGTGTACAGTCAGAGAATGAAATATGGTGGCTTGCAGCATTTGAAGTACCAAAGGTGCGGACCATGAAGTACTTAAAGTTTTTTTAAACCTCACTAATATACCCAATGTTATTCAATAGAAAAATAATGGAGCAATTTTACACATCGAGGGGTTTGGGGACTATCAAGTTGAATGGCATCTTGCAAGAGATTTAAAACCATTGAAGTCTATGTTTGGTTTATCAAATGCAGTGAATACAAAATTTTCGTGCATATATTGCATGCAAACTAGGAAGAAAGTGAAAGATGGAAAGCAAGAATGGCTTGCCAAGGCAGGACAACAAGGTGCTCCAACACATGATTAAAAAGTCATGATAAATGGAATGCTAGTTCTAGTGGATCCAAACTGGCACCCTATTTTGAAAATACCACTAATAAGGGTTCACTTTGACACATTGCATTGCTTGGTTAGAATAATTGAGAAGCTAGTATATGAATATATATGCTTTGCATAGAAGATGCAACGTGTGTTAGAGGCTGATGCTATATGCAAGAAGGTAAAACAAGTCCTCTCTGAAGTTGGATTGCACAGGGGCCAAGTAGAAATAAAAAAGGACAAGAAAAAGTGGAGAAAGAGTGGAAATATCCATTGTAAACCATGCTTTAGCAGACTCAAGGCTAGGAAGTTTATATCTCCACCTCAAGATGAGGAAGACAATTATATACTTGTAAAAAAACCATAGAAGTATGAAGCATGGAAAAAGTTGCACCTTGTTGTTCCCGGATTGGAGCAATGGGGGATGAACGAGGATTGCAAAGGTAGAAGTGTGGGTACACCTAGATAGATTAGTAGCTTTCTTAAAAACATTGAGGTTTAGGGATGGTGATGCCAATACATTTAAAGAGACAGTTGCTAAATTTCATAAGTCCATGGTGGAGGCATGGACTACAAACAATATAACACACTACATGGTCAATATTGTCACCATTACAAAAAAAAATCGTAATTTTGAATTAGTTTGTGTTTCTAATCTCTCTTCTTGTGCAATATATACTTGAAGCACATGGTCCATACTTTGCAGATCAAGGACGTTTGATAGTATATGGTCAACTCAAAGCATGGAATGATCTTATCGGCAAGCTTGCTGTGCTTTTCAAAAGACAACTGATCATCGAGGTGGTATCAATGATTCCAATTCCATGAGGAAATTATTACAATGGTGGTATAGGAGATTAGAGATACGATACGAGAAAAAAGAAAATAAGTCCAAAATCTCTCATGCAGAATTTATAAGTAGGGCAATATATGAAGTGAGAAAAGCAAGATATGAAAACATCACAACTAGACAATGCTACAGAGAATGGTTGGCAACCCTAGAGAGAGATGGCAAGAAAGGAAGACCTAGATAAATATAATAATTTTAATGCATTTAGAGTTCACAAGAGAGCATAGGTATCTAGGATATGACACATAAATACTCCTATCTTTAACATGAGATGTCTTGCAAATTTTGTTTAAAATTTCAAAGGTTTGTCACTATGTTTTTCAAAGTCGATTTCGAACTATGTTTTTTAATTTTAAAGTTCATTTACACCACAATAATTTTAAAAGTTTCGTACTTAAGTCACGTCTCTCCTTTCATTTTTTCCCATTCCTCTTCACTCTACCCTCCACCTTTCTATCCTTCATCATCACAACCATGGCATATTGTGTTCTATTGCTCCAGCTTGTAATACATGTCCTCCAACACATAAGAAGCGAAGATGGAGACCAGGCACAACTGCGCTATGTGAGATAAGGAAATTCCAGAAGAGTGCCAACTTGATTATTCCTAAGGCACCATTCTCTAGGTTGGTGCGAGAAATACTACAAGACCTACAGTTAGGGCATCATCACAAGTTCTTTTCGAGGAACCGGGCAAGGAATGTGGGGCAATGGATAAGCCAAGCCTTGCTTGCTCTCCAAGAAGCAGTTGAAAGTTACTTGATTGATCTAATGGGTGATTCTCAACTTTTAGACATTCATGTCCGATGTATCACTATTAAGCCCATAGATATAGTTCTTGTTCGTAGGATCCGCAACAACAAGGATGCATTTAATCTTAATGTCAATAATATGCTTTGAGAAGCTACCTTGTAATTGGATCTACATTTTTAGCTTAGGTTTGGTTGTAGATTGTAAGGATCTTAGTTTTGGTTTATCTTTCCAATAGACCTTCAGGTATTTGATAGCAATGGTCTACAAAATGGAGCTAAATTTTGCCTAGCTCTAGTTGTACTTGGTGCAATGCACTATCTGCCATGTATTTCATAGTTTCGTAATGCCAAATCTGATATTTGATCTTCTATTTTTCCATGATTTGCATTGTGCATATTTCTAAGTTTCTAATTTTGAAAGTAGTTTTGTTGACAATAGATTCAATGCGCAATCAGGCACACATCAATTATCAGTTGTACATGGATCGATACACTATATCTTTACTATATTTAGCAGTTTGGCAACACTATATCCGATATGCGATATTCCATTTGTTATGAAGAGGAATTGCTAGCAACTCTTGATGTTGAGGGAGAGAATTTTCAAGACAATTTTGTAGCCCTGCATTCTTGTATTAATCAAATCATAGAATATGAAAAGGCGGGGATACCTACAGAGGAAGAAATTCAATAGATACTTGGTATTGATAATATAGGGTATAAAGAGAAACCGAAGTCTCCATTAGAGGAGAAACCAAAAAGTTCAATAAATCTATATGATGATAGTCTTCTTGAAGAAGATGAAAATCCTAAGGTATGAAAGATAATTTCTAAGATATCCATTGTGATATATATTAGAGTACGTTATGCATTATAGAAAAATATTTTTAGATATTTATCTACTGACATCTTATACTATTGTGGTTTATTGTGCAAATAGAAATTGAGGATGCATACAACTGAGAGCCAAGGGCTCAAGGCCATTGAAGCATTGCAAAAGTCAAGGCCTTGGTCATTATATTGGAAGCTTAAAAAATCAAGCAGTTGCAATTTATCATAGCAGGCTGTCAAGCTCTCCAAGCTTAACAATAATGGCTTTGAAAGCTATCTCCAAGGTGATTGGATCCCAAGCTTTCAATAGAGGTTCAGAAAAGATAATTTTGGTGGAGAAGGAAGAAGCTATAAGAGTTTTTGGCTTCATGCTTGGATACAGTGGATCTAGGGCAAGATATTTTGGAGTTTTTGCCTCTTATTTGCTCTCCCATGTAGGAGATGCCAAGAATTTGAAGCTCCTTCTAGGCTATAGGAAACAAGAGTTCGTGAAATGTAGAGGTCTCATCGAGTGGGATGAAACAAAAGATTCCCTTAGAGGACCTAGTGAATTCCTTGGAACTAAAGACTCTTTTGCAATAGAGTCAAACTAAAAGATGTTAAGGATTTCTTGAAACCCATCTTTTTCCATCTCTTTGTCTAGGTTGTAACCATTTAGAATATCTTTGCTTTGCACAAGAGTTTAAATATCCCTCTTTTCTTCTTTGGGTAATAGTGGATATAGTCCTTGCCAAAGATGATGTATTACATGATGTGATTGTGTCTTTGAGCTTGAATTTGTGCCAAATTGGTTTGTAGAACCATTCAAAGACATCTAATAAACTGTTTGCTTTGTATCTTCCACCTCCATGTCTTGCATGTCTAAAGTATTTTGTTCTTGCTTGATAATGTGATTTTTTCATATCTTAGGTTAACCAAATAGATAAAGAGACATACATATGCAAACTTCTTACCATATAGTGAGTGAAGTGTTGATTATTCCAAGCTTTTGTCATTGCCTTTTAAAAAAGGTTCAATTGGTTTTTGAAGTCTTTGAGATCATCATCGTTACACTTTGTTTTATCACAATAAAGAATACTTTGTCTAGTGTTTCCCAAACATTGGCTTTTCTATTCTGGGCTTGTCCATTATCAACATGATCCTTAACTGCATTATGTAGGCACTTCCATTGATTGTATCTAATAGTTGAGTTTCTAGAGTTTATCTTACCAAGTCTTCTATGAAAGTCTAGGAACCTTCTAGCCTTCATTCTACCAATAGATGGCTTTTTGGGGACACAATTGCCATCCTTAGACTTTTGAAGATCTGATTCAATAACAACATTACCACCATATGCAAATCAATTGCATATAAAACTTTTACAATCTTTGTTATAACATCTGTTCTAGCTGGTAATGGCTTCAGCTTCCATGCAAATCCTATTTAAAGATGAACACGATTTTCAATTATCCTTCAAAATGCATGAAGTTAAAACTGTGGATCATTGTTGTGCTTAGAGGGAGCTCTATTCCCATTGCTTGAGTTCAACTCTATGGCTGGGGACATGCAATATAGGCAAGGAGATGTAGAATTGGCTCTCTTTGATACATTTTTCATACATTTAAGTGTCTCTAAGTCACAATGCTCCTAGCCACTAGATGTTGTGTTCCGATTGAATACCAAATGACATTCAGTGATTGTAATGATCTGATGAAAGTGCTCTATTCATCAAGGTAATAGAGACCCTCTCTAGTTTTGTACATTTTAGAAACTCACTTTCATTAAGTTTAACCACAAATCTAACCACTCCCTTATGCCTCTTCTAGGGATAAGTCATAGAATCTAATCATTAAGCATTGTAGGGTGGACAAGTCAACAAAAATATTGTTAAATTCATTGAATAAAACTTCCTTTTTCTTGCCCCTGAAGCTAGCCTTGATATGGAAAGGCTAACCCAGAATCTCTATTATCTTGTTATTCACTCTCTGTCTAATAGTTCTAATCAGAGATGGCCTTGGAAATATGCAATTGTGTACTTGTCCTTGCTTCATATTTGATTGTAAAAGCTGGAAAATTTTTATATAAGTATCTCGACTAATACCAATATAATCTAGTGTCTTCTGCACTAACTCAGTATTCAAATAGAGATCCTTTATAAATGACTCCAAGCATTGTTTCTTTGCCTTTTTAAATTTCTTCTTCTCCAAAATATCTTTTAAAACTACTGAAGGAAGAAGATGATAATAAAAATGAGATGCTTTCAAAGAAACTCTTTCACTTGCATTAGGTTGAAGAAGAGACCTAAACAAAATCAACATCACAAATCAATACAATTAATTATAAATAAAGTCATATTTCATATTTTTAAAGTGAAAAAAAAAAAACCTCGCTACTTAGATTCTTTTACTACAACCACCTCCTCCTCATTTGAGACTCTCAATATTTCTAAGACCTTTTGTCGATTTTGAAGTCCTAAAATAGTTTGCTTTCGTTGATAAGATTTGATGCATTTCTCCAACAAATGAATCCTCTATTGATAGGCTTCTAGCTTCTGTAGGAACTTATAGTTATGTTTTGATATAAGATGGTTCTCCAATTTGAGGACATCCTTTTCTGCAACTAAGTTAAGTGCGTAGCCTAGAAACCCGTTATAACCATCACCAATGAACCTCAACAATGAAGAGCTATTATAAAAATGCAGAGTGATATTTTTGCTAGGATATTTGGAATATAGCCTACCATCTAACCAAAGATCAAGATTCTTCTTTCCTTCAGACTTGAGTATATGTTTTGTAGCCTCTCTAATAGTAATGGGTTTTTTTCTCTTGCTTATTGGTTCATACTCACTATCCGACTCAATATGAAGATGATAGAGATGCCTTTTACTAGAGTTACTACAGAGGACATTGGATGACTGATCCATATCTAAGGATGTCATTAGAAGATTGGATTGAAAAAGCATGTGAGTTGGAAACAAGAAGGAAAATAAAGAAGAAACCAGTAAGGATGGGAAAGAAAGAAGAGAGTGAGAATGGAGGGAGGTAATCAAATATCGAAAAAAATTCAAATTGAATATTAGTTTTCACTTTAATGAGGATGAGTAAGATCTTCATTATGACAATCTTTGTCACCTTTATGGTGGCCTAGATTTGTGACCATGAGAATATCATGACAATGATTTATTAATAATTTTTTATATATTTACTTACTAAAATATCATTTTTAAAATAAAAAAATAGTTTTATTTTGTAAAATATTTTCTCTCTTTAGGATCACTTACAAGTCATTTTCGAGACCTCAAAACTCCCTTAATGTGAAGTGACAATTACACTGATGAGCTTCCAAGGGACACTATAGTGACTCTCGTGACTCTTCATATCAGGCATACCTCTGGGAAGAGGTATCCACAACAATGATAATATTTTTTAGAGTAATTCTTGGTTATTGCAATGTACTGTTGGAAGAGTGCATATGTGAGAAAGATAGAGTATGAGAGCTAGTCAAATTTCTATGAGGAACATTGTATCTATATGAGAAAAAGACTATAAAGACTATGAAGCTGATGAAAATTGAATAGTATGTGATGAATTCCATTCAAAGTTGATCTTTTGTTTGTGGTATTTTGGTTTTTTCGTGGTTTCTATGAAGAATATGAAGGATATGTTGAAAATTTGTTGTGATAAATCTATGGAAGATTTGCTATATGATGTTGTGTGAATATTTGTGGTTCTTGATGCTCATTTTTTTCTTGTGGTTAATTAAAGTATGAATAACATGCTTGTTGATGTGACAAGAGAGATTTTCTTGCAATAGTTTTTCCATTTCTCTTGGTGTTCCTCTTGGGGCTCCAAAAACAAAGAGAGAGAGAGAGGAAAGGAGAGAAACAAAGAGAGAGAGAGGAAAGGAGAGAAACAAAAAGAGAATGAGAGAGAGAGAGAGGGAGGAGAGAGAAAATAAGAGAGAGGGGTAGGGAGGGAAATATAGAGGAAGAAGAGATAAAAATAGAGGAGGAAGAGAAGGAAGGGAGGGAGAATGAGAAGAGAGAAAAGAAGAGTGAGGAAAGAGTGGTAGGAGAGTAAAAAGAAGACAGAGGGAGGGAGAGAAAAATAGAGAGATGGAGGGAAACAGAAAAATAGGAAGGGAGAGAGAGGGAGACATAGAAATAGAGAAGCAAAGAGAGAATAAGAGAGGAGAGAAAAGAGAGATAAAGAGAGGGAGGGAGAGGAGAGAGAAGAGAGAGATATAGAGAGGAAGAGGAGTGAAAAATATAGAGAGAGGGAGAGAGGAACATGGAGACAGAAGGAGAGAAAAATAGAACAGAGAGATATAGAGAGGGAGAGATGGAGAGAAATAGAAAAATAGGGAAGAGAGAGGGAGACATAGAAATAGAGAAGCAAAGAGAGAATGAGAGAGGGGAGAAAAGAGAGATAAAGAGAGGGAGGGAGAGGAGAGAGAAGAGAGAGATATAGAGAGGAAGAGGAGTGAAGAATATAGAGAGAGGGAGAGAGAAACATGGAGACAAAAGGAGAGAAAAAGAGAGAGAGAGGGAGAGGGAGAGGGAGAGGGAGAGGGAGAGGGAGAGATAAGGATGGGAGAGACAAATAAAAAGGGAGGAGAGAGAAAACTAGAGAGGGAGAGGGAGATAGAGGAGGGTAGAAGAGATGCATTGAGAGGGGGGACACTACCTCTCATTTTTTAATTTTTCTATTCTCTTATTTTCTCTCTTTATTTTTATATATAAAGAGATGCATTGAGAGAGAGAGAGAGAGAGAGAGAGAGAGAGAGAGAGAGAGAGAGAGAGAGAAGAGGGGAAGGATAGTAAGAAAAAAAGAGGGAGAGATAGCGGACAAAATGAAAAATTAGAGAGAGGGGAGTACAACAAGAGAAAGAGAAGAGGAAAACAAGGAGGGAGAGAGAGGGGGGCAATAAACTAAGAGGGAGAGATAAATAAAGAGGGGGGAAGAAACTAAGAGGGAGAGACAAATAAAGAGGGGGAGAAACAAAAAGAGAGAGAGAGAGAGAGAGAGAGGAAGGGGGAGAGAAAAAAAGAGAAGAGAGGAAAATGGAGAGCCAGAGCGAAGGAAGGGAGAGAGGGAGGTAGGAGAGAGAAAAGAAGCGAGAGATGGGGAGAGAAATAGAGAGGAAAGAGAGATAAAAATAGAGAGGGACAGAGAGAGGAAAGGGAGAGAGAGAGAAATAGAGAGAAATAGGGAGAGAGGAAAGGGAGGGAGAGAGAAATAGAGAGAAAATGGAGAGCCAGAGCGAAGGAAGGGAGAGAGGGAGGGAGGAGAGATAAAAGAAGCGAGAGATGGGGAGAGAAATAGAGAGGAAAGAGAGATAAAAATAGAGAGGGACAAAGAGAGAAAAGGGAGGGAGAGAGAAATAGAGAGAGGAAAGGGAGGGAGAGAGAAATAGAGAGAAGTCACTACAAAGAAGGAAAAAATAGAGAAATGAATAGAGAGGGGGGAGAGAGAAAAATATATGGAGGGAGAGGGGGAGGGAGAGGGGGGAAGAGGGAGAGAAAAAAATAATGAGAGAGAAATGAGAGGGGGTAGAAATAGAGGAAGGAGAGAGAAGAATAGAGACAGGGAGAGAGAGATAGATAGAGAAACAAAGCAAGAGAGAGAGAAGAGAAAACAATAGAGAGAGGGTGGTAGAGAAGAGAGAGAAATATACATATATGCATATATGTATATATGAAGAGAGGAAAGAATGAGGGAGTATAATATTTATTGTCATATAGATGAAATGGATAATGCTTATGGTTATGACATTCAAGATTGAGAGTCGTATCTCAATGAGCATGTCCCATTTCCTTGCACTCAATGTAGGCTGGCATTTCGAGAAAAACATCACTTGTCTATAGACCATGTGTGATGCTTCAGTAAGTTTTAATTGAAAATCATTAACCAAGGAATCTTAGACTCTGAGTTGAGAATAAGAAAAGTGCATACAATCATGCTTTACATTCAAATTGTAATTAAATATAATATATAATAATATTAAATGTGCCTTGAAAATATCTACATAGAGGTGTCGTTCCATTCCAAGCAATGCATCATTTACGGCCTATAAAAAGAGTTCATGGGTGTGCAACAGATGGAGTGCTTGAGTGGATAAACGCATTGAAGGATACGCCACTAACTATGCCGTCAACACTAGAAGACATTGGGGATTTGACCTTCCTCCAACCATGGAGCCTAAGATGGAAGCAACAATCGATGCATTACTGCCCATGGGTGCCGATTAATTTGATCCATTGAGAGAGGAGACGTCCACACAATTATACGATAGGTATCGAGTATCTCACTTAAAGATGCTACTTGCACTCTTAAGTATACATGCAAAGTATAAATGGAATGATGCAACTATGACGAAGCTGTTCAGATATATATTGTGCTTCTTTGTCTTTAACTCCATTATAAGAACATTTTTTACTTTCTTTAGAGGTGTTTGGTTTTTTTTTCCGTTGCTGAAATATCACATACTACGATCTAAAAACATGATACTAAAGTCTCATGATCATGTGCGACTAGTATTACAAAAGCTTGGCATGGACTACAACAACATTCATGCATGTGTCAATAATTGTGTGCTATTTCAAGGAGATTATGAGACCATGGAGACATGCCCAAAGTGTAGTGCTCACAGGTATCAATAGGACCTGCAAGAACAAAGCATTCCTCAAAAGGTTCTTAGATACTTTTCACTCATACCACGTATACATCACATGTTTCGCACGTCAAACATGGCATGCTTGACAACATAGCATGCATAAAATGGATTCGCAGAGATGAAATCTAATGAATACCAATAGAGTGGTGAGCATGGATTCACATTGACTCCACCTTTCTAGGCTTTGTATAAGAGTTTATAATCTTTGGCTTGGTCTTACCATAAATGACTAAATCTGTTCCAACCTCTCATAGTGTATGGTGAGTAGTCCTTGTAAGCTACAATATTCCACCATGGCTTTCTATGGAGAAAGGACATGTAATCCTTAGCTTGCTTGTTCTTGGGCACTGTAAAGTCAAGAACATGGATGTCTATCTCCATTCATTAGTTGATGAGCTCAAGATTTTGTAGAAGGAAGGGGTTGTGATGAAAGACATGAACAAGCATGTTTGTAGGCATCCCCTTAATATAGAAGCCATTCTTATATGGACTATGCATAACTTTCCAGGATTCAAGGAGTGCTCACGTAAACAAGCTTCCCTTCTCATTGTAGATATCTAACATGGCTCATCTATATTTGTGTTGACTAGATAGGGATATTGTGATACGTGTGGTTACCTCAAGTTATCATGCATGTCCATTGTGTGGACCATAGTTAGACTCGGGAAGATCACGGACCATGAAAAATATGGTATATAAGGGGCACCCCACATTCTTGCCAAAGGGCCATGAATTGAGAGCACATTTTCTCAAAGGACCTCTAATACATGAATAAATGCCCAAAGCTGATATGAGTGAAAAATGATCCATGAGGAGTCACTTTCAAGTGAAATGCAACAATTCTCAATTTTCTATGAATTTCCATATTGGATCCACTTATAGATCAACCATTTGTTTGATCCCATATTGGATCCACTTATAGATCAACCATTTGTTTGATCCCATGCACATTTTTAAGCAATTGAAACTTATTGTGGGACCATATCATAAGAAAGAGAGACACTATAGGGGCACAGATAGAGTTCAAGGAGATAAGCAAGATGGAGGAACTTTGAGCTCTGCAACTACCTCATGCTCCTGGGTCCAATCCACTAAAGAGGAGTGCATGCTAAACCAAACTATTAGGTTTGACGGGTATGATGCATTCTCTCAAGTTAACTTTTTCTAAAGATGACCAACTAATAGGACTAAAATCCCATGATTGATACAAGATATGCTAGATTTGTCCTAGCCTTGATAGTAAGTACAATTAGTATCTCACTATTTTGTATTGATTTGATATTTATAATGCTTTAAATTTTTGGCAATTTATAGTATTGATTGCAATTGTGGGGTATCTCACTCAGAGATATGTTTGTCAGTTTATAAGTTGTCAAATTTAGTGCAATGCATCTCATAGAAGGAGATCAAGTCATCCTCCATTGAATTTGAAAGACAAGGAGTAGTAAAGAAAATCTATCTCTTTGATAAGTACTTGCCCATGAGCATGCCTATGATACAAACTCACCTCCTAGTACATCTCATGGATGAAGTGGAGATTACACGACTTGTCCATACCCAATGGATGTTCTTGGATAGCTTCATGAAAACCATAAATGGCTTTGTTCCAGCGGACAACATGGCTAATTCTTGGCTAGTATCGGAGACATTGGTGTATATTTTGCAGGGGGGTTGCCAACAATGGTGGATTCAAATAACAGTATACTATGGATACTAAAGGATGATGACACATTGATAGGAGATGTGGTGGTTGAAAATGAGATAGAAAAGAGGATGGATGGTGCCATGGAGAAGAAAGTGAATCATTTTTTAATATTGCACCATACATCCATGGATAAGTGGCTCGATAAGTACGAGTAGGTAAAAAAGGAATGGGAGGAAACACATTTAGAATTTTGGCATAGCACATGCCAGCAATCGGTTCAATATCCGGAGGGAATGGAGGAGATACCGTGGTTCATACATATGAGATGCTAAAAAGGTGACCACATAATTTCTTTGTTGTTGTATCTAGATTTTATACAAGACAATTAACTTAGCCATTTGATGCACAATACAACATAGCATGGTCATATGGGCAACATTTTTGAGTTAAGAGTATCGAAAAAATGTGCTCCATGATGGACTATGATATCATGGTCAATTTTGAGCAAGAGAGTCAATGGCGAGCCACCAATTCAAATACTATAGTAGATGAGATGGAGCATTCTGGCAATCTACAAAGTGTTATTTGAGTAAATTATTGTAGATTCTCAATGATCATATTCGATGTACAATGGATTAAATACATATTGGAAAGCGTAGGACCAATTGTCTAATGAGGTCCATCTAGATTTCTAGAGGTAGATTTTGAGAAAAGATAGAACGATATGCACAACACATTTATCGTGCTAGGTCATTGTGAATAGGTGCATGACCCTCAATAACCTTGTTGGTGGTATGTTATTCCATCCACACCTCAAAGCACTAGCAAAACTCGCAAAGATCTCTTGTAGCTCCTTAAGTATTATCCCTTGGCTCATCCTACTCTCTCAAATTTCAATATAATAACCTACAGAGTCAAAAAATAATGTTAGTATAATCAATATATGGGTTTAGACAGAGCACAATAACATAATTTTGCAAAAAAGATGTTGGTTAAAAAAGCATATACATAAGTACCAATAAAAGAAAATTATCAATGAATTAGACATGCAAATGCAAATGTGATCTAACCTATGGCTCCATGTCAAGATCTTAGCATAGATTAGCATACCCAAAACTTGCAATGGCATCCCTTGTTTCTTCTTGACATGTTTCCACAACTATTCGTCTTTTAACAAAAACCCATAGGCCTTCATCTTGATCTTCTTAAACTTTGCATCCGATTACTCATCTCTCTTTGTTAACCATATCCAATACTAGCAAACAATCAGTCTCAATGACTACACAAGCACCCATAAAATACTCCTTATCACATTCAAGGGCTGTCACAATTTCCCATAATTATCTTTTTACTTGTGGATATTTTCTCTTTCGTTTGGTCATTACTTTAGCACCAAACCAAATTGTATATCTTTTCCCTTCTTCATCATGTTGCCTAATTGCCCATCCAATCCTGATTGGGATTGTATTAGTGATAATGATAGGCTTTCCATGTGAATAATCAACCTTTCTCAATGTGGGAGCAAATTTTAAGAGCCGCTTCAATTTCTTCATTGCTTCTTGATGCTTCCTTTCCCAGTGAAACCTCTGACCTTTCCTTAAGAGTTGATATAGAGCATCAACTACATGTGCAATGTGAGGGATCCATATCAAATAAAACACACATGCATCCAAGAATCTACGCACCTCAGATACATTCATGCATACATCTTGCATTCTATCAATGCCATCTATTTTTTCTAGTGATGGTCTTCAACCATAGGGCCCACACATATGCCTAACAATCAAAACCTCTTCAACTCTAAAGAACGACTTTTATCCAGAGAGACTTAATGCACCTCCTTTAGACACATCAAAATCCTTTTACAATCAACAATATGGTCTACAATGAGCTATTTCCACCCATGAGCTTCCATCTCTTCATTATTTTCATCCACTATACACCCTTTTATTGGAACATCATACAAGAAGGGCATTGTCAATTGTGGTATAAAATCCTTGAGTACCCTATTCATAGCATTTTTCATGTATGCCACTGAGGTCATTGCACCCTACAGGAGAGGACACATCCACACTAACCCCAAGGGGGTCTTCATGGTTGTGATACCCCTACTCTCAACTATAAGATGAAACTTATCATACCCCAAGTAAATATAACCCAAAGAATAGATCATTGTACCTGTAAAAGCCTCTACAAATTCATCAATCACAAGACCTACACCCACATTTCTTATGGTCACTTTATTGACCAGTTGCATGTCTTGAATAAATCTCAAATTCCCATTCTTTTTTGGTGGAGTAAACCAATGATTTGAGTATGGGGTTTAAGAGGGCTCCAAGGTCTTCATGTAAATATTTTCATTTAGCAAATCCATAACCTTTGGCAAGTAAGCTTTAGGCAATGGAATAGGCCTCAAGTTCCATGGTACATCTACCACAGTAAATATTACCATAGGAGAGACAACATTTGGATCCAAACAACCTATTTCAGCTGGCTAAAATGAATGATTTCCCATGCCTAGCCAACATTTACATAAAACAATCTCTTTAGGCAGACAAAAGAAACCCCTCTACACTAACTTTCAATTCCTATAATGTTTCAGTTGTAAATTGATGACCTATATCTTTACGATCCTGTAAACTTGGTTGCCTTGACACTTTCTCATATAGACTCTCATTGTCCGCCATTGAAAGTGGCAAAGCCACTAGTTTCACCTTTTCGTCAATCTTCTTATACTTTGTCTCCACAACTACTTTAGTCCATTGTAATCCTTCTTGATGAGCAAACAATGCTATAAGATCATACATGTCCAAAGAATATATTGACAATACTATATTTTGAGCCTCATTTTCTACATGTATAGTTTGCTGAAATTTCAGCCATAGTGTGAGTAATATTCAGCCCATAAAAGAGGCCTAAAATACCTTCATTTTTAGCTCTAAGAACCCCAATGCTCTCAGTTACTTAGTCACCCATTTCATAAATATGTGTTTAGCCTTGCACATAGCTTCCATAGGCTTAAACCAACATGAATTGTTTGTTGTAAATTGAGAATAAGCAACAGTAAATATATGCTTCATTCCATCAAGAGGTGAGTACATCCTCTGAACAAAACTATGGTAGCCTTGCATTATAGCACTGCTCAATGGAAATCGGGGTAAGAAAACTCTTGAAGCATATCCCTATTCCTAGGATGATTAACACAAATGGTAAAAAATTGGACTGCTTTCCACCATTCTTGTTTTTGACTCTTGCTGCATAAGCAGAACCATCATCAAGCACCTTTTTTTCCATATGTATTCATGTAATATAGGATTGTCCCAAATTCATTGCACATGAAGAACACAAAGAAATGTTGCTCTTCTTGTACATTACCAATCGTCACTTTTATACTAGGACATACAACCACGGGGGATTCACTAGAAGTAATAAGGAGATGTCACCTACGTGCAAGAAATATATAAAAATACCCCTTAACTATCCCCTATTTATGGGAGCTTACCTTATAAAATGTACCTTCCTTCCCTTAAATAACCCCCTCCCTTACACTCACGTGGTGCCATACAGTAAACCCTAGTGGACCTCCCGGCATATAGCATACAACTTCCCTGAAGAATTATTTGTAGCCCTCATATGCCAACCATGATCATTGTCCACATTCCATGCACCATTGTCATATAATCCATGCACAATGACATTTATCTAGGACTCATGGTCAAGCAAAGCAATGCAAGGAGTTTCACACTACCCTATTTTTGCTACTGTTTGAGTGGTCACCCTTCTTGAGAAATGTGCAATCACACCCACTCTATAGCCCCTTTGTAATGAATAGTAAGGCAAAGGATCACATTGCAAATAAAGTCCTAGACTAGGTCATGTATGCATGGTTTATTAAGACCACAATTGGTGAATACCATGATCCCTTTTCACCTTTTTCCACCTACCAAAACCACCTACTATAAGCCTATAAAAGGCACTCATCTCCACACTCAATGTATCTATTATTCTCATTCAGTTGTACTTGCATTATGCTTGAATAATATCAGTTGTTCTTCTTTGTCATTACTTATGTCTCATTATGATTGTCTACTGGCTCATCAGAGATCCACCCTAGCACCCATCCTCAATATTTTAACATGGTATCAGAGTGGGTTTCAATTCTAATGATTCATTATGCCACTAGTTAAGTAAATTAGGTCATTATAGTTTGAATTTTTGGCTCCCTCCAATTTTCCATGAATCTCTCACCTACCTCCATAGCTACCCACCTTCATTGGAGGGCTTGAATCTCTCAAATCAGACCATTTCAACTCATTATTTTCTTTGGGATTATCTTCCTCACCTCTAGGCACAACTCTCTATTACTTCACAGTGTGATGTTGCTCAATGTATGTTCCAACATCGCATCTGTATTAGCTCATTGTCTAGATCTACACCATCACAGTGTGATGTTGCTCAACGTATGTTCCAACATTGCGTTTGTATTAGCTCATTGTCTAGATCTACACCATCACAGTGTGATGTTACTCAATGTATGTTCCAACATCGCGTCTGTATTAGCTCATTGTCTAGATCTACACCATCACAGGTCGTATACTTTGCGCAATTATCACAAGCCGCAATGTTGACTAATGACATAGAGCTCATATCTCACTCCAAGCTCATACTTCACTCCATTTTCTAACTTCCTTTGCCTCAATGATGTCACTGACTCTCTGATCTGCTACAACACTTAGTCCTTAGCAAAGATACCACTTCAAATCAACAAGGAAGGGATTCAACATCAAAGTATCTCTTAATACTCACATAGTGCTTTTTTTTTGCACTTGTGCTTATTTTGTCTTTTGACACATTCAACATCAACTCTTTTGCTGGTCTACTCTCAATTAATTATTGCTGCTCCTACCAAAAAAATAAGCAGTAAAGATTCACCCCCATATCGATTCAAAGGTGTTGGGTTCCACACATGGCAAACTAGGACTGATGAACCGATTCTAATGAAGAAAGGGTTGTGGTCCATCACAAGTGGTCAAGAGAAGAAGCCAAAGGAAGCTGCACTCTCAGTAATATAGGATAAAAATGATGATAAGGCTCAAGCTATTATCAATCCTGAACTTGATGACAACTACATTCATCATGTTGATGATTGTTAAATCTCTCAAGCAACATGGGATTGCTTAGAAACCTTATTTTTAGTTCACTCAAAATCCTCAAAATATGGCTTGCTAATTGAATTCTTTAGGCTTGATATGAAAACTAGTACCACACTTGCAAGTCATTTGAATTATATGAAAAGCTTATTGACAAAACTTGTAGGAATCAACTTGAAGATGGATGAAGACATTTGCATTTGAGTACTCCTAAAAAGTCTTCCACCTGAGTATGATAATGTGTCTACCACATTAATCAACATACCAAAGCCAAAGCTTGTGGATATCAAAGCTTCTCTCCTTGAAGAGGAAAATAAGATCAAGAGAAAATAAGAAGGAAGCAATCCAAGAGGAGATCAACAACTCCTCTATGTGAAGAACAAAGGGAAGAAGAACATAGTTTGTGATTTTTGTAAAAAAACTAGGCATATTGAGAAGTTTTGTCATGCTAGGAAAATATCTCAAAGAGCATATCTTGCAACAATCAAAGAAGATGAATACAAAAATGGAGAAGAAGAAGAAGAAGACACCCAAGAGCAAAAGAATAGGACTCACTAGTAACTCATTTTCTGATATAATCTTTTAGGTTTTGAATGTGTACTTGCCTAATGTTCTTACCATAAGCTCTTGTACTCCTCATCTAACCTTTTGCATACTACAGCCTCTACACACTTAGTGAGGCCCTATGATAGCCTCTAGCTTTATATGGTTGCTTTTTGTCCATGTCTACACTTAGAAAGGTTCTACTCATGACAACCTCTATAAACTCAGTGTTTTTTTTGTTGTAATTGAGGAGGGGTTTTGAGAAATGTGCAATCACACCCACTCTATAGCCCCTTTGCAACGAATAGCAAGGCAAAGGATCACATTGCAAATAAAGTCTTAGACTAGGTCATGCATGCATGGTTTATTAAAACCATAGTTGGTGAAAACCATGGTCCCTTTCCATCTTTTTCCATCTACCAAAATCACCTATTATAAGCCTATAAAAGGAACTTATCCCCACACTCAATCTATCTATCATTCTCATTCAGTTGTACTTGCATTATGCATGAATAATATTAGTTATTGTTCTTTGTCATTACTTATGTCTCATTATGATTGTCTACTTGCTCATCAGAGATCCACCCTAGCATGCATCCTCAATATTTTAACAGTCCTTGGCCAGTGATTTCTTGTGTAATGGCTCCGAGGAATAAATCTTGGAGTCTCTTTCCCATATTGTTGCATCTATCTTACTCCACCATGCAAATTTCTACAAGACAATGCATTTTCAGCCACTTTCTTCTCTTTTCCACATGATGTCCATTGATTAGTATCATCCTCCATTGATAAATTGACACTTATATCATGCTCATATTCAATCAAAACACCCAACAAACTAGTTTTCTCTTCAATTTGCAACAATGCACTAGTGGTATCATTAAGCAACTAACACTTCCTCTTAATTATGTCAGTGATTTCTTCATGAAATTCCCACTTGGCGATGTCAAGTACCTCTGCTAAGGTGAATTCCACACAACTATTTAAAATTCGTTCTTCAAGAACCTTCTTGAGATCTGTGGCTGTCTCAATATCAAACTACAGCTTATATCTTGGCTGCTCGTCTTCCCTTTTTCCCTCTTGTTTGCTATCATGTTTCTGCTATTTCCCAACCTCTTCCATAACATGCTTGGGAGGTGGCTGATTTTTAGAATTAGGCTAATCCACACTTCTTCTTGTCGCTCTCTTAGATGTCCCTACATTATCTTTATCTCTTTCGTTTCTCTTCCACGACTACATCTGTATTTTGCACCTTAAATATGTATACAATGATTATGCATCTATCGGTGATTCCTAGCCAATTATGTAACGAATGTCTTGCATTGCATGAAAAATTTCACTATTAGTAAATTTTCTCTTTTCAATTGCATGCAAAGCATGTGTCCATATTGCAGCCTTCGAACCAACCATCACTTGGCCATGCATTCTATCCAACTGTAAACCAAAAGTAGAAGTATGTAAAGTCACATAAGCATTTCAAATAGCCAAGTCTTCCAACAACTTTTCATGTCTCCCTTTTCACAATACAAAGCAAGAGGCAATCACGTTTCTTATGCATGGATCTTTCCATCTTTCGAAAAGATGAGTTGTTATGCCAAGGTCTCCTGATTCTCCTCATAAGCAACACAATCAATCCTTTCATATAGTGCAAACTATCACACCACATACATCTTTCTCTTAGTTTAGGGGTTGTTGCCCATCCCCTTTGCTCTTGTCCTTTCTCATCCAATTTTACGACCTTCAACTAAAGATCCTGCATGCCTTTGACCAATTCATCTAATACATCTTTCCTAACAATGGGATAGTAGGTGTAGCCATAGGGTTAGCCATAGAAGTGGGTGGCTTACAGGATACATCAACTGTTTTTCTCGTAACAAAGGGTAGGCTAGATACATGCAATCTTTCTCTTCTTCTATTTTAAGCCTCCACCCCATTTTAAGCCCTCTCTCTATAGTTTGATCCTCTAACAAATCATCAAGCTTCTCTTGAAGCTCAAGATCTGCTGCTTGTAGAAATAGTTCAATTTTTTGACTTGCAAAAGATTTTTATTTTGCAAAATCTAGTTGCTCAAATTGACTTTCAAATTCTTTTAATAACTATGTAGCCACAAGACCCTTATTGGATTGTAGAATCCACTCCTAGAAAGTCTTGCAAGTAATCAAATTGGTATCTTCAACGTAAAATTATTCCTTGAGTGTCTTGTTCAAAGCTACCCAGTCACAATCCTGCATGTATAGTTCATTAACTCGGGCTTTCAATTCATGTACAGTGACCCATAAAAACTCCATGCAAGTTAAGCAACCCCAAAGAACTCCATATTTTGAGCGTAGATGTGCAAATATGTAGATACATTCTTGTAATTGAACAACATCTCACTCTCTACTGCTTTGTAGAGCAACCGTCACACTTGTGAAGTGCTCACACAAAGCATGGGGGAGATTGTACCCAATTTGTCTATTTTCTTCATGTCGTGCAAATCTATGTTTTTATTTTACGAGCTTTACTAGAGTTTTTTTGTTCTTGGGGATCTTTCGGGGCTCACTACATACGCATCTAGCATCCGATTTGCTCATCAATGGTATCAGAGTGAAGCTTAGATCAAGGGCTTCCAATCGCTTACAATCTTGTGCGAAGGTGAAGCTCTTGTAACGAACGGGCTCTATAGTTAGTCTCTCAACGAACCGTCACAATACCAATGTGTTCCTAGCGTTGAAACCCCCTGCTGTGTTGTTGGATCGTGAAGGACCACTCTTTGTCGATGGAGGACCACCTCCCAAGCTTCCTTGCAAACTAGTCTTATTGACAAAGAAGAGCTGATTAAGTGTGGGATTATAAAGCTTAATAAGCTTTATAATAAAGCTTATCTCTCTGAATTCCAGCGTTGACGGTGGGAGGACATACTATAGAAAATCAACGTCATCAAACACATGCCGCCATCCTATCGCCAAAAAAACTATTGTCAAGCTTAAATCTCCTCCTTAGAGGGCATTCACACCGAGCTTACCCCGAACTACTCTCGAAATCCTCAGGAATATAGTTCATCGTTTATCCTAAAAGTGAAGAAGCCAAGATTTATTTCACGGCTCTTCATCTTGAAGGTTACATCCATACTTGGTGGCATTACATGCACAAGATTGAGCAAAGCTTTCTCACTTGGGAGGAGTTCAAGCAAGCAATGATTGATGTTTTCATTTTTTTTTTGGAAAAAGAAAGGCTCCAAAGAAGATGGTATGCACGTGCTCAAAGAGGAATGTCCGTTAAAGATTGTTTGAGTAGAAGCTTACATCACTTGTTGTTATTGTTGTACTTGCATAAGTATGTTCATATTCTGCACTAACTGCTTCAAAACATCACTAGAAATTGTGTTTGATGGTTCACCCATCTTGTCTTTTCTTCTAATGACCTTTCACATCGGGTTCACCAATGTCGAAGGGGTTTTTATCAAAAGATCATATCCATTAGGGATTAGAGAGAAGGAAGTAGAGAATAGGAGATAAAAGAGAAGAAAAAGTATAGATAAGAGATACATAAGATAAAGATAAAGCTCAATGAATCAAATAACTATGTATTGATAGAACCTGATAAGATAAACAAAATCCTTGTTTGGGACTACTTGGAAGCAATCTCCAAGCGTTAGATCTCCTAGAGATTCTTGCTAGACCAAAAACGCACACCAAAAACTAGCTTCTTCTCTGTTGCTCAAATGGCCTATTTGATGGTTTTTTTTGGCTCTCAAAGGAGGGTAAAACCCTAGAACACATGTTCAAAATTCTTCCACATCGCTCCTTCTTGTCCATGTTCTTCCGAGTATTGTTTGCTATATGTTTACTGCGATCGCATGCCATATGCTTTTGGAAGCCCTTCTTTTTGCATGAGATCTCCTAAAAGTGACTGAAAACCAACTTGCTTTTTGCATATCACCCTATTTTAGAGATTTTCTATAATTTTTTGGATATTTATAAGAAATAATATAAAAAATATCAAAAATAGGCTAAACTTATCCAAAAACCTCATATTTTGGACCTATCCATACTATGGACACTAACACTAATGACTAATATGGCATTGACTCTCTATATTGATAAGAAAGCTAGATGATGATGCACTCTAGGGATTTTCACACTATGTCCGCATAGTGACACAACATCAATATGTGGCCTGTATCATAGTATTAATATACTAGTTTTGATAAAAAAACAGATTGTTGGCCAATTTTTTCATTTTTGGGAGATGTTTTTGGAGATAAAATTACAATCTCTAAAATACGAGAACTCTTAAATACTCCTACTCTCAAATCCATTTTACTTCTTTTCTTTACTCTCTCACGATTCTATTTGACCTCTTCTCTGTGACTATGCAACCTTCATTAACAGAGGGAACTACTTATATCTCTCTTACTTACAATCACTCATCGACACCCAATGTATGTAATCTATCTATCCTCCCTCATTGCACTAAGCTACTTCCTTTTCCTTGATACTTTTGTGTGTCTCTCTATGCATCTCTAATCTATCTCTCAAGACAATTAAGTAGGCTTCACAATTCTATTAATACATATTTGCATCACCTCCAACCTATCTCCATACCTATCTCCATATATCTACCAAACTAAATATTATCATTGACCTCTTTATGTGTCTATCCTAGTGTTCTATTTATGCATCTCTAGTTTATCACTATGAACTCAATAGCCCTATTCCTATTAAGATATAAGTGTGCCATTTGTCTTTTCTCTAGTTTGACTCTTGATATACTAAACCTCATATCCTCATAAGCACCTATGTGCAATCAATTCATATACTTGCAACTTGGGCATAAGCAAGAAGCAAAATAAATACATGAAAGAAGGAGTAGCATATTGAGATACACATCAAATATGCCCCATCATTTTCAAAAGAACACAGTGTACTAGTGACAACCCTTAGGTTTTATAAATTTAGAGATAGATGGGATTGAAGCACGTGGACTTGTGGATTAATGGAAAAATCTACCCGATTGATTTCGTAGTCAATAAACCTCCAGCTTTCTCAAAGATTAAAAATTTTCTTATTTATGTGTGTGAGGGTGATAATGTGTTCCTTAATTACACTAAGTGGCTCAATGATCAGGCATTCAAGGTGTTTACAACAACCTATAAGTAACCATTAAAAAATTTTGATGATGTGATCAGTGCACATCAACATCATATACAATAGCTCATATGACAAGTGGTGCAATTGAATGATACTATAGTTCAACAAAATGATCAGATTGTCAGAATGCAAGATACTTTCCATGACATTGGTATCTCATATAAGGAAGCAAAGGTACAATTGGAAAACCTTAGAAAGATCAACAACAAGCTAACATAGGAGTGAAAACAAAATATGAAACCAATAAATGAGTTAATTGTTAATAGTGGCCAATGAAACTGGTGTATTAAAGCATACAAGGAAGCTCATAATAAAAACCTAGACGAGGGTGAGGTTAAATCATGTATTATAAGATTGCTAAAGAAAAGTACATTGGAAAACACTTTAAGAAATCCAAAGTCCAAGGTTATTAAGGAGAAGGTGATTGAGTCCACATTGAAAGATGTGTTAAAGGATTTCTTAATTGTGGATGCACAATCCATTTGTGACATGGCCAATATTAGTAAAGAAACTTACTCAAAAATATACCACACTATGAAGGTTGGGTTTGGTCTCGGGAAAGTTACTATATGTATATCTCTACATCAGGTGCGTTCAAGGACTATTTATAAATATCCTTATCTGTGAATTTTTTATGAATAAAACATAACCCTTTTCTATTCAATCTGTAAATAAACCCTTTATATTACACCTTTCTATATGTAAAAAATGCATAAATTTATATTTTATAAATACCTTATTTTGAACCCATGTGATGCACACATATATTTATGAGTAACTTACTTGAGGGTTATGTATTGAAGAGAAATAGAGTCATGCCTCTTCTTAGATCCTCAAAGTTACTAATCGAGGCATGATGGAAACTGAATGCAAAGGTTGTAAAGTTGAGAGGAAATCCCATTTATATTCAAGGCATGAAAATACTAAAGGTCAGGACCTAAAATTCATATGAGGTAAAGCTCATTGAACTCAACAATTACTATCTAGATCTATACAAGGTGAAGATGTTTATGGTAATATAGTACAACATGTTTGTTGAGAAACGTAATGGTAAACTATAGTTTGTCATAAAATTAGATGAAAGTGAGGTCATCAAAGGAGTGAAGCTTGAAAGAGTTAGTGGAACTTTGATGAATATCTTTACAATTTTACAAGAACAACCTTGAAAACTTTAGTGTTCAATCAAAGTGCCATGTGTAGCGGCTTGCTACATTTGAGGTGCTACAACTATTTTTTATACATACAAGAATTTCAACAGTACATATAATCTACAACCTGTTTGAATATTAAAGTTTTGTATGCTTACCAGCAAATGATTAAAGACTTACAGATTCAAAATCTATGACATGTGCACCCAGTTTGAATCAATAAAACTGAAATCATAGTATACCCCAAAATTACTATATACAACCTTATGGCTCAAAATCTATAGAATATAGATTGCCCTATTCGCACACCAAATCTCACACTAAATTAAGATTTTTGCTTTGCCCTACTACCGGTGCCTCCATAAGCACTATCCAAGAGAAAGAGTGGAAGAAGAGGAGAGCTTCTTGTTGTAATATTTCCGCACAATTAAAAGTTAGTTAGTCAATTAATAAGTTAGTAGGATTACTAACTAAAGATTAACTAAGGTAAAAACTAACTAACATTAATAACTAATAATTCTTATTTAATTAAAAATATTTTATTTAAAAAATTAAGAGTTATAAATCCGATATTTTCTTCGGATTAACAAGGACCATAGCCACCCTTCCCAGAAGTTACAATGTGAACGAGAGTTATGAGCCATATTAATCACTAGTGTTAGTATGTATAGTATGGATGGTTTAAACATATTAGATTTTGGAAAAAACTAGCATATTTTAGATATTTTAGATATTATCCTAAAAAGATATGGTGATTTTTAGAACTGGATATCATTTAAAAGAAAAGGCAAGTGATGTTTTAGTTAGTTTTGGGGATTTTATAAAAAGAAAAAAATAAAGAGAGTGATTGGCGAAATCGTGCGTGCCACGATCGCAATCTACATGCAGTAGACATCACTTCGAACAGGGAAAGAAAGAAGGAGCGATCTAAAAGATTTCTAACCAAGTGTCTTCCAGTTTTACCCCCCTTTTTGGAGCCAATGTAATAATCAGATTTAGGATTTGAGCATCAAATCACTCATTCTTCCAAGAGCCCCTCCACCAAGAACTCTTGTTCTCAGCCACATCTCCTCTTCTTTAATTTATTATAAATATGAGGCATGGGGAGGCGCAAGGGAGCATAAGGAGACCCCGAAAGGCTACGAGAGAGAGAGGTAGAGAGAAGGATACCCCTCCAAGAGATTGTGAGAGAGAGCTTGAGAGAGAGAGAGAGAGAGAGAGAGAGAGAAGAGTTACCCTGAGAGGTTAGAACATTCCCTCTATCCCGATCCTCTACTTAGCCATCTTCTCTTACACTCTCCCATCTCGAATGTATTCTTCCTTCTTAATCTCTTGAGTCTACTTGTGCTGATGATGGCCTTCAAGGGAAGAATGTCGTGTGCAGATGGCAATTCTACAACCAGCAATGAAGCTTCAGGCGAAGGCATAAATGTCAACAATCCAGCTACGGTTCCGGTCGTAAGTAATGTATTTCTAAATTGATAGGTGCTTGCTTTGATTCTCGTATGAAATACATTAGGCTCCATACTATGATGTACAAGAATAGGTCATGGGAAGGGATAGGCCTCTTCTCACATATTCGAAAGATGGAGTTTGTAAAGTGCATGTATTAAGGGAAGTTAATTGCACTTAGTTGTGTATGGCTTATTCGTTGGTAGAGCAATCGCTCAAGGGTTGTGAATAGCATAATCATAAAGACAATAACATTAGGAATTTTTCATATAAGTATTAAGTAAATTCTATATAGAATCACTATTTGATCCCAAGGGGGAGAGCGAATATGCAATTGAATTATTATTGTGTCTATTATTGTATTGTTTGGAAAAAATACAATTAGTTTTGTTGGTTGATTTAACAACACCGTAAATGCTTTTTGCAATGATCTGATTGTTGCATTGTGATTTGGATAAATATTCAAAGTGCTTGTGTTGGATGGTAAAAGCATGGCAAAGGTCACTAATGACAAGTAGCCATGGGAAATAAATGAATGTTTCAATGGAAGATGATATTAGGCTGATTGCCTTGATTATGCTTGATTCTTAATTGGATTAATTAAGAAAGGTTATTTTGCATGGTGTCGGAGGGGTTTTTATCAAAAGATCAAATCCACCAGGGATGAGAGATAGAAGGAAGTAGAGATAGGAGATGGAAGAGAAAAAAGAGAATACACAAGTGGTAAACACAACAAAGAAAAAGCACAATGAATTGAATCAATATGTATTGAAAGAACCTGGAATCTTTGCACTACTCAGAAGCAATCTCCAGGCATTAGATCTCTTGGAGCTTCTTCATAGAACAAAACGTGTATCAAAATTATAGCTCATTCTCTGTTGCTTGGAACCCAAATCTGATGGCTCCGTTGGCTCCGAAAGGGGGGTAAAACCCTTGGACACATAATCACGGATCTCCCAAATCATTCCTTCTTCTTCTTTCAATTCAAAGTGTAGTTTTTAGCCTGTTTACAGCGATCGTGATGTGTGCAATTTTGTCAGTCTGTCTTTTTAATGAAAAACCCATAACTAACTGAGAAAGCAACTTGCTTTTTGCATATCCAAAAATCTAGTATTCTTGGATAATCCATGCAACTCACACTAATACTAATGACTTAGATCACATTGACTCTCTTGATAAAAAAGAAATTTGGTTGATGATACATTCCATGCTTTTTCACACTCTATCTGCATAGCATCACAACATCGGGTGGATATGTTCCGAAATCGCACCGTGGATTACCCCGAGAGGGCACTACTTGATTCACGAGCTGAAGGTCGAGTGGTGAAAAGGCTAACCATAGAAGTTGTGTCTCACTTCTACGTTGCTTGGGGTCAGTGGAGCTCTAGACACCCCTTGCATAGAAAAAAACGGAATTGTAGACTGCCGTGAGTCCAACGTGTAGGGCATTGGAAGATCCTATTCTAGATAAAGGATGGAAATTATGGTGCCACGTGATTTGGACCAGATACTTCTATTGGAAAGAAGGTTAACATAATTCTCTTGTATGGGCAGGAGAAAAAGATTAACTTGAAGATAAGTTAAGGACCTTGTTTGTCAAAAGGACTACTTGTTTTGTTTTTGTGTCTGTGTTGTAAATTATGCGAACAAACCTTGTTCCCTTAAAGGATTAATTAATGAAGCCGATTTTAAATGTTATACATAAATGTGCTAGGACCTAATTGAAAAACTAAAGCTATCAAGGAAAGCGGGTGGGCGGAATCCTCAACGGGTTTGTCCTACTGCAGGATGGTCTTAGAGAACTGGGAGGCTTTTCACAAGGTTTTACCATCGTTTGACCTTTAGGTATGGTTATGTTAGAACCTGATTCATACTGTTTTAGGGGACTGGAATGGAACTATGCGGGTAGAGAGGTTGAGCTATGCATCCCTCTCGTTTTCCATTCTCTAGTCGATGTCATGAAATGGGACTATGCAAATTAAGACACCTGAGTTTAATGGAGAAGGGTTAGATGTCACAGCAAAGACAGAGACATGGATTAAGTCGATGGATGACTATTTCTATACTTTGAGAACTTCTTCTACTAATCAAGAAATGATAGGCAACTTAAGTTAGTTGGCTAGGCTCGGTTATGGTGGAAGCAAGGATGCAAAGATCAAGGTATTTTTGAAGCCCTTGTCACTTGGGCTCAGCTGAAAGATGCTGTACACGGACGATACCTTCCGCCAACCTACCAGACTTTGAAGATGAATGAATTCTTCAAGCTCAAGCAGCCATTAACCTTAGAAGCCTACTACTCAAAATTTGTAACCCTACTAAAATATGCACCACCTATGGATATTGCACAGTAACTATCCAAATTTTGCCATGGCCTAAACACTCCTCTAAACCACCGTCTTGAAGCAATGCATCCAATGGACTTGCAAGATGTATTACTTCGAGCAAATCCAATCATCTAAGAACTTAAATCGGGCAATTGTAGCAAAGATGACTCCCAAGATCAGGGTAAGAGATGCCATACGTGCGGAGAGATAGGGAACATTCGTAGGAGATGTCCCTACCATCAATGCTTCTATTGTAATGAGCTAGGACACTATCAAGATTGTGGGAGAGAAGGAAGGAGTCTCACTTGTAGCTTTCTTGCTTGCACAATGGGGGAATACACACAAGGGTGGAGGCTGAAAACAGTTTTCCTCTTCTTAGTTGTGTAAGGCAAAAGAACTCTCATACAAAGAAATAGAAGAACCCTATATATGGGTCTCAAAACAAACTCAACTAACTAAGGTGGCATACTAATTGAGCCACAAACTAGAGTAGATAAGGATAGCTGTCATGTAGCTATTATTCATGGGCGCTGTACCAACCGCATCTGTAACTGACACGTCGGTGACATAAATGCACAACGGTCACCCTGGCATATCACGAGTGGAGCTCGATATCTCAATACTCCCCCTCGAGCTCAATCCCAATTCTTGCACACCAAGCAGGTCTCTGAACTTGCGCAGCTTCTCTACGCCCAATGCCTTCATAAATATGTCAGCTACCTGATCCTCTGTGCTGACATAAACTAGATCAATAAGACCTAGTAAAACCCTCTCCCGCACATAGTGATAATGCACCTCAATGTGCTTTGTTCTAGCATGATAGACTGGGTTATTTTCCAAGTGTATACTGCTCATGTTGTCACAATAAATGACAACTGGCCCATCTGTAGGCTGATGCATATCATAAAGTAGCTTATGCAACCAAGCTACCTCACATGCAGCCATTGCTGCACCCCTGTACTCAGCCTCTGTGCTCGACAAGGCAACTGTAGGCTGTTTCTTGCTGCTCCAAGTGACTGCAGCACTCCCAAAAGAGAACACATATCCACTGGTAGATCGTCTATTAGAAATACTACCAGCCCAATCAGCATCAGTGTATCCATGCAATTGTATCTGAACCCAGTCTCATAAAGTAGTCCATACTGTAATGTGGACTTCACATACCTGAGTATGCGTCTAACCGCATCCAAATGCAGTTTCCTTGGATCCTGCATAAACTGACTTACCAATCCAACAGCATAGCTCAAATCTGGCCTGGTAATAGTCATATAAATCAAACTTCCTACTATGCGTCTGTACATAGTAGGGTCTTCCAGAAGCTCACCTGCATCTGCACTCAGCTTCACATTCTGCTCCAAAGGAACTAAAATAGGCTTACAGCCTATCATCCCATATTTGGACAGCATGTCCAATCCATATTGCCTCTGTAAGAGCCATATCCCACTTGGTGATCTAATCACCTCAATGCCCAAGAAATAACGCAGCTCTCCCAAATCCTTCATCTCAAACTTTTGCTTCAATAGCATTTTCACATGAAGGATATCTTCATCACTGTCACCTGTGATAGTCAAATCATCAACATAAATGACAAGCAACATAATACCTTTCTCTGTTTTTCTCACATAAAGTGAGAAATCTGCCTTGGAAATCTGAAAGCCAATAGTGACAAGATACTGTCCTATCTTGTCAGACCATGCTCTAGGTGCTTGCTTCAAGCCATACAATGCTTTCTTCAACCTGCAAACAAACTCAGGATGAACAGCATGGACATAACCTGGTGGTTGCTCTATATATACCTCTTCTTGCAAATCACCATGCAAGAAGGCATTCTTTACATCCATCTGATGTAAAGACCATTCCTTTGATGCAGCCATAGCAATGACTGATCTTACGGTTGCCATCCTTGCAACCGGACTGAATGTTTCTTCATAATCAATGCCATATGTTTGTGCATACCCCTTGACTACTAATCTTGCCTTGTATTTATTCACAGAACCATCTACATTGTGCTTCACCTTATAAACCCACTTACAGCCAATTGCATTCTTACCTTTAGGCAAAGGTACCGATTCCCATGTAGCATTTGCTTCCAAGGCATCCATTTCTTCATCCATGGCTTTCTCCCATTTTTCTTTTCCCATGGCTTGCTCAAAAGAAGTGGGTTCTGGTTCCTGTATCACTTTGACCATATATGCATAGTGAATGGCTGTAAATCCATCATATTTCAGCCTATCCACAGGATACCTAGCTCTGGTAGACCTGCGCAAAGTAGGTTCACTCCCAGGTGCTCTCAAAACATCCCTGGTCTTCCTTACTCCAGGTGTAACAATAGAAGGAATACCCAACTCATCATCAATGCTCTGTTCTGAGCCACTGGATTCACCATCCACATAAGAGTGACCTGCATTCACATCAAACATGGGCTGATCTACCTTCTCTTTTCCTTTTCATGATACCTGAATACCACTATCTGCATTGCTTTGAGAAGATTCTCCTGATCTCAATCTGCCTGTCCATGGCGAAGAATGTGAACCACTGCTAGAGAACGCTCCAGGTCCACTAATATTTTGTGACTGCTGCTGTGAATTTTGTGCAGCATTACCGTTTTGTGCATCTACATCATCAATCACATTTACTGGTTTATACTAGCTACTCATCTCATCAAAAACAACATCTCTGCTCACTGTAAACTTACGAATAGAAGGGTTATAGCATCTATACCATTTTTGCTGCAGAAAGTAACCAATAAAGATGCACTTCTCAGCTTTTGGTCCAACTTGGATCTCAACTCATCTGGCACATGTACGTAGGCAATGCAACCAAAAATTTTCAAATGAGAAATATCTGGTTTCCTACCAGCATACCTCTCCTCTGGAGTCATCCCATGTATTGCTACAATGGGAGTCCTGTTCATTATATAGACTGCTGTAGCAACTGCTTCAGTCCAGTAAAAATCTGGCAAGTCTTTTTCGTTGAGCATGGCACGAGATACCTCTCCAATATGCCTGTTTTTCCTTTCTGCAATTCCATTTTGTTGTGGGGTATGACTGCATGAATATTGCTGCTTTATGCCATGCTCCTGCAGGAACCTTGCAAACTCATTTGAGAGGTACTCTCCCCCTCCATCTGACCTTAGGCATTTTATTTGCAGACCTGTTTCTTTTTCAACCATAGCTTTAAGAGTTTTGAAATGCCCAAAAACTTCACTTTTCTTTTTCATAAAATACACCCAAACTTTTCTGCTATAGTCATCAATAAAAGTGACAAAATAATGATAGCCTCCAAGAGATGCAGCTTTAGTAGTCCACACATCAGAGTGGATTAATTCCAATGGCTTCTTACTCTCTTGAACATGTCTAGGAAATGGTTTCCTTGCCTGTTTTCCAAATTGACAGGCTTCATATATCTTATGCATTTCTGCAACCTTGAATTTAGGCAATCCTGCAACAATATTTTGGGCCTGCATTAATTTAAGTCGCTGTACATTAACATGACCAATGCCTTTATGCTAGATATCAATATCTGCAACTACACTGGTCCCATGTGCAAACATTGCTGCACTCAATTCAGACATGTCTGCATCCAACATAAACATTCTGCCCTTCTTCTTTCCTTTTGCTATCAAGCGACCTTTATTTTTCATATCCTCAACAAAGCATCCATGAGGATTAAATGTGACCTGCAAGCCCTGCTCAACCATTTGACCAACAGAAACCAGATTCTTGGTGATATTTGGGACATGAAATACATCGGATAGGTATTTCTTTTTCCCATCCTGCATAGACAAAGGAAATTTTCCAATCTGCACAATAGGATGTGCAGTATCATCACCAGTCTCCACAAATCCTGGTTTTTCCATTTTCCTTGCATCCTCCATCCATTCTGCATGACCTGTCATGTGGTTTGATGTACCTGAGTCAACCTACCATACATCATTGCTTTCTTCTGCACTTGTCACAGAATTGTTCATGTGCTGCACCATAAACAAATGCTCATTTCTGTCATCACCTTGTCTACTAGAAGATGCATAATTTCCTTGTTGCAATTTCCCATTCATGATGTCATTCTGCTTTTTATAGCAGTCTTTAGCCATACGACCCATTTTACCACAGTAGTAGCATTCAACATTGCTGTTTGCATTTTGGCCTCTTTGCCATCCACCACGACCTCTTTGGCTCCCCCTGCCTCTAGAGTTACCACCTCCTCCTCCATAGGACTGGTTTTCTTGAGTTTGCTGGATATTCTGATTTCTACCACGGCCTCCAGATCGGCCTTCTCTACCTCTGCCTCTACCTCTTCCAACATTTGAGTAGAAGATAGCTTCTTTTGAAGTTCCTCCTGAAGAAGATGCACCACCATTTCTCTGCTCCTCAGAAATTAGAAGAGCAATCGACTCCTCAAAATCAGGAAATCTTTCACGAACTGAAATGGATGTCCGAAACTGTGCATAATCCTTTCCTAGACCATTCAAGGTCACAGAAACTAAATCATCATCTTCCACTGGCGACCCAATGGAAGCAAGTGCATCTGCAATCTTCTTCACCTTCATGTGGTAGTCATTGATGCTCATATTTTCTCTTCGCACATTATGCAACTCTTGCTTGAGCTGCATTTTCCTGGCTTGCGTATTTGTGCTGTACATTTTTTACAAAGTATCCCATGCCTCGTTTGGCGTACTTGCATCCTGAATATGCACAATCATAGAGTCTGAAATGCTGATAGACAGCCAATACATAACTTTCCTGGCTCTCTCATGCCATGCTTTAAATGCCTGCATTTGCTGTTGATTGGGAACATCAGGAAGAACTGGTTCTTCTTCATTTCCTGCAACAAATTCCCAATATCCTTTTCCCATAAGGAAATTCGTCATTCTAAACTTCCATGCTTGGAAGTTGTTCTTGTCAAGCTTTTCAGTGACAATCTGTGAGAGAGAATCAGACGCCATTACAGAACACTACAAAAAAATTCTGTCACTGCAAAGAACACAGCTTCAGCCTCACAAAGGCAAATCTGCAAAACTAACAAAAGTGGTATTTGACCACACAGTCACTTCCTAGTGACGATTTTGTATCAATAGGCAACAAGGATGATTCTGTAACTCCCAATGTCTCTATGCACAGGCATACGATGCAATTTCTACAGTAACTTTTCACCAACCTGTAGAACAGTGGTTGCACAACATAACACTGGGCCTTTTCCTGAGTGCGTGCACAAAACTTCCGCCTCCAAAACAAGCCCTGAAATGGCCTCAAATAAAAAAAACAGGGTCGCCGAGGGCTAAAGCCCTCGCCTGCAGCATATACTGCCCTCTTGCTTCACCGCGAAGGGTGTCTCAACCTGAGACAATGCACTCTTGCAATTTCCGACTGTGTTGCCTGCAGAGATCTGCTCCCAAAACAGAAAATGAAAGCAACACTGCTCCTCTTACCAGAACACCGCGAGCTTGGCTTGCTTTCTTGAGCTTCTTACCACGAACAAGGCTCTGATACCATGTCAAGATTGTGGGAGAGAAGGAAGGAGTCTCACTTGTAGCTTTCTTGCTTGTACAATGGGGAAATACACACAAGGGTGGAGGCTGAAAACAGTTTTCCTCTTCTTAGTTGTGTAAGCCAAAACAACTCTCATACAAAGAAATAGAAGAACCCTATATATGGGTCTCAAAACAAACTCAACTAACTAAGGTGGCATACTAATTGAGCCACAAACTAGAGTAGATAAGGATAGCTATCATGTAGCTATTATTCATGGGCGATGTACCAACCGCATCTGTAACTGACACGTCGGTGACATAAATGCACAACGGTCACCCTGGCATATCATGAGTGGAGCTCGATATCTCAAAAGACACATCCAAGTAGACTACCCTGATCTAAGTCCAGAATACATTGCGCCTCCAAGAAAACAAAGCTATGCGGGAGTAGTCTATGGATATATAGAGGAATCAGATGAAGATGAAGACCTAGAACCTACACCACCTCTTCAACATGATTAGAAATCTTAGAAATACAACTTGTATTGGAATAAACTTTACTCTTGTAACTACAATTAACTTAAGTAATATGAGTTGCATCAATTTTTAGCCTAGAACTTGCAAATGATTAGAAATGCTCTAGCAAGAAATGATAGTTATAACTTGCAATGAATTTCTCTTGAGTCATTTCTTCTCAACCAATATGGATTGGGTCTTACTAGAATGTCGAAGCTTGAAAGTATTCATTAGTATTACAACCAAAACCAATTGTCCATGGGGCTCAGTTCCCAAACTAAGAAGAGGACAATTTGGTCTAAAGAAGAAACTTCTGCCAAGGACAACCAAGAAACTTGTGACCGCAAGTGATAAAGCTCTGCATTGTTTCTATTGCAGGGAGTTAGTTCAAAAGGAACTGTCCAAAGCACCCTAAATATCGATGCTCCGAGTGCCACAACATTGGGCATAACTACGTCAATTGTCCGAATAGAACTTGAAGAGAACTTCAACTTGTAAGAAATAAAGTTGTAGAAGCTCAATTGATCTAGAACCTACCAGGAAATTATCTGATACTTAGGAAAAACCTAGAAGATATTCATGAGATGTAACTACAATAAATTTTCTCCTGTAGTCAAGACTCGGATATATCAAATACAATAGGTTGTTGTTTCAAAAGATCGCATACCTATGAGTGATCAGAGTAGCGCAGCGAAAGCGTGGTGGGCCCATAACCCATCGGTTCCAAATTGATACCCCCGATTTCTCTTGAGATGAGGGCATCTCGATTTCTCTAAGGGGAGGAGGATTTAATATTTCTACACAATTAAAAGTTAGTTGGTTAGTTCGAAAGTTAGTTAGTCAATTAATAAGTTTGTAGGGTTACTAAGTAAAGACTAAATAAGGTAAAAACTAACTAACATTAAAAAATAAAAAAAATTATTTAATTAAAAATATTTTATTTTAAAAAATTGAGAGTTGTAAATCTGATATTTTCTTTGGATTAACAAGGACCATAGCCACCCTTCATAGAAGTTACAACGTGAACGAGAGTTATGAGCCATATTAATCACTAGTGTTAATATGTATATTATGGATGGTCAAAAAATATAAGATTTTGGAAAAAACTAGATATTTTAGATATTATCCTAAAAAGATATGGAGATTTCTAGAACTAGATGCCATTTAAAAGAAAAGACAAGTGATGTTTTAGTTAGTTTTGGAGATTTTATAAAAAGAAACAAATAAAGAGAGTGATTGGCAAAATCGCACGCGCCACGATCGCAATCTACATGCAGTAGACATCACTTCAAATAGGGAAAGAAAGAAGGAGTGATCTAAAAGATTTCTAACAAGTGTCTTGGGATTTTACCCCCCTTTTCGGAGCCACTGTAATCATTAGATTTTTTATCTGAGCATCAAATCACTGATTCTTCTAGGAGCCCAGCCACATCCCTTCTTCTCTAATTTATTATAAATATGAGGCATGGGGAGGCACAAGAGAGCATAAAGAGACCCTAAGAGGCTACGAGAGAGAGGTAGAGAGAAGGATACCCCTCCAAGAGATTGTGAGAGAGAGCTTGAGAGAGAGAGAGAGAGAGAGTGAGAGAGAGAGAGAGAGAAGAGTTACCCCAAGAGACTGCACAATTCCCTCTATCTCGATCCTCGACTTAGCCATCTTCTCTTATGCTCTCCCATCTCGAATCTTTTCTGCCTTCTTAATCTCTTGAGTCTACTTGTAGACGATGGCCTCCAAGGGAAGTATGTCGCATGCAGATGGCAATTCTACAACCAGCAATGAAGCTTCGGGCTAAGGCATCACTATCAACAATCCAACTATGGTTCCGATCGTAAGTAATGTATTTCTAAATAGATAGGTGCTTGCTTTGATTCTCTTATGAGATACATTAGACTCCATACTATGATGTACGAGAATAGGTCATGGGAAGGGATAGGCCTCTTCTCACATATTCGAAAGATAGAGTTTGCAAAGTGCATGTATCAATGGAAGTTAATTGCACTTAGGTGTGTATGGATTTTTTGTTGATAGAGCAATCGGTCAAGGGTTATGAATAGCATAATTGCGAAAACAATAACATTAGGAATTGTGCATACAAGTATTAAGTAAATTTTGTATAGAATCACTATTTGATCCCAAGGGAAAGAGCGAATATGCAATGGAATTATTATCGTGTCTATTCTTGTATTGTTTGGAAAAAATACAATTAGTTTTGTTGGTGATTAAACAACACCCTAAATGCTTTTTGCAATCAACTAATTGTTGCATTTGTGATTTGGATAAATATTCAAAGTGCTTGTGTTGGATGGTAAAAGCATGGCAAAGGTTAGTAATGACAAGTAGCCATGGGAAATAAAGGAATGTTTCACAGGAAGATGATATTAGGTTGATTGCCTTGATTATGCTTGATTCTTCATTGGATTAATTAAGGAAGAATATTTTGCATAGGTGGATTATGTCCAAGATTGCTTTATAGATTACCCCGAGAGGGCAGTGCTTGATTCACAGGCTGAAGATAGAGTGGTGAAAAGGCCAACCACGGACGTTTTGTCTCACTAGGTCGCTTGGGTTTAGTGGAGCTTTGGACACCCCTTGCATAGACCAAAACGGAATTGTAGACTGCTGTGAGCCCAACGTGTAGGGCATTGGAAGATCCTATTCTAGATAAATAATGGAAATTATGGTGCCATGTGATTTGGGCCAGATACTTCTGTTGGACAGAATGTACACATAATTCTCTTGTATGGGCAAGAGACAAAGATTAACTTGAAGACAAGTTAAGGACCTTGTTTATCAAAAGGACTCCTTGTTTTGTTTTTGTGTTTTTGCTGTAAATTACGCGAACGAACCCTGTTCCCTTAAAGTATTAATTAATGAAGTTGATTTTAAATGTTAGACATAAATGTGCTAGGACCTAATTAGAAAACTAAAGCTATCAAGGAAAGCGGGTGGGAGAAATCCCCGACAGGTCCATCCTATGGCAAGGTGGTTCTAGAGAACTGCGAGGCTTTTCACAAGGTTCTATCAGCGTTTGACCTTTAGGTATGGTTAAGCTAGAACCTGATTCATGCTGTTTAATGGGACTGGAATGGGACTATGCTCTACGGGCAAAGAGGTTGAGCGGCGTATCCCTCTCGTTTCCCATTCTCTTTGAACCAAGTGCGAAATGGATCTGGTTCTTTGGATTGGGTATCTATGTGTAAAGTAGGATGTCCAAATCCCAACATTAGAATGTTGTTAGGAGTCTTGGCCTTAGGAACCCAGATTTCAGGTCAATCCTAGGTGGGTTCGGCCATGAATGTTTCGTTGTGTGAGGTGGACATAGGAAACCCTAGGTGAAAATCCTTGAAACATTCCCTGGAAGTGCCGGGCGCTGATGCTTAGATTTGTTTCTCGATGGATCGCTAAAACGTGCTTGGGTAGTCGATAGGAGGGCATGTTACAGTTGGTATCAGAGCGAAAGTGTGTAATGATATAGGATTGATTAATGTATGGTTTGTAGACATATCTAAAACAAAATAACCCAAATGGTATAGTTGATTGTCAAGTTCCTTCTGCATCCATGAATGCTGACATGTAAGAGAATAAACTCCTCCTCAAGCAAATTAAGACACCTGAGTTTGATGGAGAAGGTTAGATGTCACAACAAAGGTGGAGACATGGATTGAGTACATGGATGACTATTTCTATGCTTCGGAAACTGCCTCTACTAATCAAGCAATGATAGATAACTTAAGTTAGTTGGCCAGGCTCGGTTATGGTGGAAGCAATGGTGCAAAGATCAAGGTATTTCTGAAGCCCTTGTCACTTGGGCTCAGCTGAAAGATGTTGTATGTAGATGATACTTCCATCAACCTACTAGACTTTGAAGATGAATGAATTCTTCAAGCTCAAGCAGCAAGAATTAACCTTAGAAGCCTGCTACTCAATATTTGTAACCCTACTAAAATATGCACCACCTATGGATATTGCACAGCAAGTATCCCAAATTTTGCTATGGCCTAAACACTCCTCTGAACCACGATCTTGAAGCAATGCGTCCAAGGACTTGCAAGATACATTACTCCAAGCAAATCCAATCGTCCAAGAAAACTTAATAGGGAAATTGTAGCAAAGATGACTCCGGAGATCAGGGTAAGAGATGCTATACATGTGGAGTGATAGGGCACATTCATAGGAGATGTGCCTATCATCAATGCTTCCATTGTAATGAGCTAGGACACATCTAGGCAGAGTGCCCTAATCTCAGTCTAGAATACATTGAGCCTCCAAGAAAATGAAGCTACGTAGGAGTAGTCTATGGATATATAGAGGAATTAGATGAACAAGATGACCTAGAACCTACAACACCTCTTCAGCATGATTAGAAATCCTAGAAACTTTGTCGACATGAAATACAACTTGTATTGGAATAAACTTTACTCTTGTAACTATAGTTAACCTAAGTAATATGAGTTGCATTTATTGTTAGCCTAGAACTTGCAAATGATTAGAGATACTTTGGCAAAGAATGACAGTTATAACTTGCAATGAATTTCTCTTAAGTCATTTCTTCTGAAATAATATGGATTGGGTCATAGTAGAATGTCGAAGCTTGGAAGTATTCTTTAGTATTACAAGCAGAGTCAATCGTCCATGGGGCTCAGTCCCAAACTAAGAAGAGGACAATCTGGAACATGGTTTTCGAGATAAAGGACCACTTCCATCTGCTAAAAGGATCATAGGACAATTTGGTCTAAAGAAGAAACTTCTACCAAGGACAACCAAGAACCACAAGTGATAAGGCTCCACGTTGTTTCTATTGTAGGGAGTTAGGTCATTTCAAAAGGGAATGTCCAAAGCACCCTAAACACCGATGCTCTGAGTGCCACAACATTGGGCATAACTATGTCAATAGTCCCAATAGAACTTGAAGAGAACTTGAGCTTACAAGAAATGAAGTTGTACAAGCTCAACTGATCAAGAACCTACCAAGAAATTATCCAATACTTAGGAAAAATCTAGAAGATATTCATGAGATGTAACTACAATAAATTTTCTATTGTAATCAAGATTCGGATATATCAAATACAATAGGTTGTTGTTTCAAAAGACCGCATGCCTATGAGTGATCAGAGTAGCACAACGAAAGTGTGGTATGCCCACAACTCATAGGTTCCAAATTGATACCCCTAGTTTTTCTCGAGATGAGGACATCTCGATTTCTCTAAGGGGAGAATGATTTAATATTTCCACACAATTAAAAGTTAGTTCGTTAGTTTGAAAGTTAGGTACTCAATTAATAAGTTAGTAGAGTTACTAACTAAAGACTAACTAAGGTAAAAACTAGCTAACATTAATAATTTAATTATGTTCACATGAAACACATTCTTTATCTTACTATCTTAGCTCTTTTCAAACCCATTTGCTGCCTTCTTAAAGCCTTGTTTATAGCCACTTAGCATAGTTCTCTTTAGCACTTGATATTGAGATGGTAAGCTCAATATGTGTGAACATTGGTGATAGACCGCTTGGCTAGATAGGTCTTCATATCTACACTTAGTACATCGGTGGTCATTATGATCGTCACATGGCTGCTGACTTATCACTTATTATATTTACTTTGTTGCACCTACTTATAGTTGTTATAGTTATAGTGCAAATTGATTAGAATAGTCTATTATGCATTGTTTGACTTAGTAGGTTACTTTTCTTTATGTTGTATCTTATCTACACTTTGTATTATTGCATTATGTGTGGGATAATAAGAAAAAACCATATAAGAAAATATTTTTGGCCTCCATATTTCTTTTTGTATTCTTAAGTGAGCTTTCTCTTATATGTATGGTCTGTGTTTGGCATAGCAGCTCATGGAAATTCCCTCACCACACGGTTCCTGATATGGTATCAAAGTGGTGTTACAAAGAGAGGATGGTTTTGAAAGCTGAAGTGAAGAAGAAGTGTAACGTGCTTGCCTATCGGGTGTCCAAACATGCTTTATCGATCCATCGAGAAACGAATCTAAGCGTGGCCGCCCGGCACTCCTATGAAATGTTTTGGGATTTATCCCCTAGGGTTTCCCGATTCCACCTCGCAACGGAAGGTTCAGGGCCGAACCCATTAGGAGAGACCTAAAATCTGGGTTCCTAGGGCCAAGGTCTCATAATAGCATTCCAGTGTTGGGTTCTGGACATCCTACTTTATGCAGAGATACCCAATCCGAAGCAGATCCATTTCGCACTTGGTTTAAAGAGAATGGGAAATGAGAGGGATGCCCCGCTCAACTTCTCTGCTTGTAGGGCATAGTCCCATTCCAGTCCCCTAAAACGGCATGAATCGGGTTCTAACTTAACCATACTTAAAGGTCAAACGATGGTAAAACCTTGTGAGAAGCCTCCTAGTTCTCTGGGACCACCTTGCCCCATAGGACGGACCCGTTGGGGATTCCGCCCACCCGCTTTCCTTGATAGCTTTAGTTTTCTAATTAGATCCTAGCACATTTATGTGTGACATTTAAAATCAGCTTCATTAATTAAGCCTTTTATAGGGAACAGGGTTCGTTGGCGTAATTTACAGCATAGGCGAAAACAAAACAAGCAAGTCCTTTTGACAAACAAGTTCTTTAACTTATCTTCAAGTTAATCTTTGTCTCCTACCCATACATGAGAATTATGTATCCCTTCTATCCAATAGAAGTATCCGATCCAAATCACGTGGTACCATAATTTCCATCCTTTATCTAGAATAGGATCTTTGAACGCCCTAGACCTTGGGCTCATGGCAGTCTAAAATTTCGTTCTGGTCTAGGCAAGGGATGTCCACAGCTCCACTGACCCCAAGGGACCTTGGAGTGAGACACAACTTCTGTGGTTGGCCTTTTCACCACTCGACCTTTGGCCCATGAATCGAGAAGTACCCTCTTGAGGTTATCCACGGTGCGATCTTGAAGATGATCCACCCATGCAAATTATCCTTCCTTAATTAATCCAATTAAGAATCAAGCATAATCAAGGCAATGAGCCTAATATCATCTTTCAGTGAAACATTCCTTTATTTTCCATGGCTACTTGTCATTACTAAGCTTTGCCATGCTTTTACCATCCAACACAAGCACTTTTAATATTTATCCAAATCACAAATGCAACAATCAGTTGATTGCAAAAAGCATTTAGGGTGTTGTTCAATCAACCAACAAAACTAATTGTATTTTTCCCAAACAATACAAGAATAGATGCGATAATAATTCCATCGCATATTTGCTCTCCCCCTTGGGATCAAATAGTGATTCTATACAAAATTTACTCAATACTTGTATGCACAATTTCCAATGTTATTGTTTTTACGATTATGCCATTCATAACCCCTGATAGATTGCTCTATCAACAAAAAAGCCATACACAACGAAGTGCAATTAACTTCCCTTGATACATGCACTATCGGTTGTCCAAGTGCATTTTAGTGGTCCATTGAGAAACGAATCTAAGCATCATCGCCTAGCACACTGAGGGAATGTTTTGGGGTTTTTCACCTAGGGTTTCTTTATTCCACCTTGCAACATAGCATTCACGACCGACTAGGATCAACCTAAAATCTGGGTTCCTAGGGGCCAAGGTCTCGTAACATCATTCTCACGTTAGGTTTAAAAATCCTACTTTACGCAGAGATGCCCAATCCAAAGAAAATCCATTTCACGCTTCGTTCAAAGAGAATGGGAAACAAGACGGATGTGCCGCTCAACCTCTCTTCCCGTAGAGCATAGTTCCATTCCAATCCCCTAAAACGGCATGAATTGGATTCTAACTTAACATACTTAAAGGTCAAATGATAGTAAAATCTTGTGAAAAGGCTCCCAGCTCTCTCGGACCACCTTACCATAGAACGGACATGTCGAGGATTTCGCCAACCCACTTCCCTTGATAGCTTTAGTCAATTGGGTTTCTAGGGCCAAGGTCTCCTAACAACATTCCAACGTTGGGTTTTGGACATCCTACTTTATGCAAAGATACCCAATCCGAAGCAGATCCATTTCGAACTTGGTTCAAAGAGGATGAGAAATGAGAGGGATGCCCTGCTCAACTTCTCTGCTCGTAGGACTTCATAATAGATGTTAACCCTTAGACAAACAAGGTGGAAATTTTGAAAAATCTAAAGCAGAAGACAAGGCCAAGGCAAAAGTGAAATGGAAGATGAAGGCGTTGAATTTCCGCCCAAAATTATTATAGAACTTGACCCCCGCACGCCCACGTAAAAGCTATGCAAAGTCATCTCTCGCATCGACTAATGACGGTGGCTAAGTGGTTACCCTGCGCGCGCGATAAAAATCCCCATCCGTGATGTACAATTAAAGCCGGAGCACGAAGACCGCAAGCTGCGCAAGAACACCCTTCTTGGATAAAGGAAAAATGGATAATGGTGAAATTTTAGGCAATTTGTTTTACTAATTATCCCTTCCCCCAGCCGATGCATGGCTGGAGGAGAGGGAGTGGGAGAAGGATGCGTAGAGGTGGAGTGCATGGGGAGAAGAGAGAAACATGAGGGCTCCACGTGTGTGGAGTCTCTCTCTCCCCCCCTTAGCACTATAAAATCACCCTTTAGAGTGGGCACAGGCAGGTACAAAGGGAGAAGGAGGAGTGCCGTGCTGACGCCGTACTGCAACCGCAGAAAATCGCTGGCCTGTCGTGCCAAGTCTGCCCAGGCCGCCGCCCATACCAGCGCAGTCTCATCATAATCCCCACTGTTTTCATCGTCATCTCCTCTCGCTAATCATTTCCCTTTCCCTCCCACGTCAATTTTGCTGTAAAGGCAGAAGCTTCTTAGAAGCTTCTAAGGATAAGGCCCATAAGCTTTGTGCACGCGGTTTTCTCCCCGAGTGCTTATAACCCACAATCGTAAAGGGTAATTCCTGCACAAAGGAGGAAGTAGGCAGACTTGGAGGCTGCTTTGCCAAAGCTCGAAGTAATTTTGGATATCGCGTAAAAGATTGCAGAGTTCAAGTCATCAACGACAGCTCCAAATGCAAAGTCACAAGGCGCACGCACAGAAGTCTCGGAACCAAATTTACATGTGGACATCATCGCAAGTCCTCAAACCCAGGTTCTTGAAAGTTTAATTCCGCGTTGGGCATGCTTAAAATTCATAGGGAAGTTATGAATATAAATTGCTTATTCATCTTACGAGCGAAGTCACATGTTGCCCTTTTTGTGCATTTCCAATGTCACAAGTCTAAACACATATTTCTTAGGTTTAAATGGATGAAAAATCAGTTTAAATTCACCTTTGTCTCCCTTGCTAGAAAAACGAGCATATATTGCATTTAGGCAATAAACTTCCTTGTTGTGACTCGCATGAGAAAGTCATTAACATCTGCTAGATGTTGTCTGAATAATTGCATAGCATATGGAACCATGGACTTGCAAGTTGCATGCAAAAGATGCTTGGGAATGGATTAAGTCAACACTAGTCTTATAATATTCGTCTTGCATGAACTTCATTAAGGATGTTGTATCCAAGGGTTGCATGTTACATATTCGTCATGCGTAAATTTCATTTCATCGAAGTTGCATGTAGAAAAGGTTGTATGTCATATCAAAGCATGAAATTCATTGCATTAAACGGTTGTAGACATAGTTCCTTGATGTGAATCTTGTAGGTTTTATGCAAGATATTCTCCAAATTGTCATTCGTCATGACTTTAGCAAGAAAAGAAGTAGTTATTGCAAAACCTTTTAGCTGCCTAAAAGTAATGAATCACATGTTGCAATTATTTACACCTTTACAACAAGCTTAGCATCTCTAAGAAAGGATCGTTCCTTGTAGCAAGACAAGTAGACCAATTTAGCTAAATCACTTGTAATTTTATAACCCTCAAGGGATTCGAACAAGCATAACTAGTTAGTACAACGAACACCTCAAGTGCTAGCTAGGGTTTAGAACATTAGAAATTCTGCCTAGTATTGCGCTTGGGACGCCAAGTCGAGACCCTCAAACCCAAAGGTCCTAGCCACATTCACGGAATGTTTGGGTTAATTGGGCACCCGTGCAATAACGATCTAGGGTTTTACCCTAAGGATCGAAAAACATCCGATTGAGTTTAGAAACCCTAGGCCCAAACGTTATTGGCCTAGCAAGGTTAGCATTGGGTTGGATAAGAAGACACCCCAAACTGTACATCTTGACTAAACATGCTCCTTGATAAGAAATGCCGTTGATGGGTGAAATGATCCCATGAGTTAGATGTGACACTTGTGTAATAAGTTGCAACATCGCATGGATTTGTGATTTAACCACAAGATAAATTTTCCACTCCTTGGAATAAGGTTGGCAGGTTCTAGCGCAAGTCTAACTTGCAAGAGGATGAGTAGACATCGTGTTACATCACATTTCTTGGGCTGATTTGCCAAGTTAAGGGAGGTTATGTATTGCTTAGCAAGCAAAGAATCAATCAAGTTAGAGCGAGATGGTCACCAAGATTTACTGTCTTAACTTAAGAAGCCTAAGATGTTGTTTAATTTGGGTTGACAGGGTATGACCCTAACCTAAGGACAAAAGGGTAAACAACAAACCCTTGGGGATCATGCCAAGTCGCAATTGATCCCGAATCGAATGCAGGATGCATTTGGAGAGAAGGATTCACTCCTTAGCAGTTGGCCAAATAAACGACCACTGGATTGATTGTGTTTGTAAAAGTTTAGGAGCACTGTTTGCAATGTTTGCTCAAGGAACTAAAGATGGAAAGATAATTAATGCTTCAGGTTGAAGGCTTGAAGGGAGAGGCCGCATCATTTACCCCTGACTGTTTGCCTGACCCTTACCAAGGGGGTTGTTAGCTGCGTCGGGAATGTGCACTGAACCCACCGCGAGAGGTCTCTCCATTGGGCGCCACTTGGAGGAGGAGGATGCTTGGGTACCAGGGGGGCTCTGGCCATAAATCCCTTGCCTTCCGGGCCCTGCACAAGAGGCCGACGCAACTCGGGATTGGATCTCGAGGCCCGCATACTAGTCTACGGGCGGAATCTTGGATTAGTAATCCCTGTGGATTGCTGGATTGCCTTTGGGTGGATTATGGAATAGCCTACGGGCTGGATTATTATGATGTATTCCAAAGATAAATAAGAGCAATGGTTGAAAAGGAACTTGTTTGATACAGTTTTTCTATGTCAAGTGCTAAGATTACGTGAAGGAACCTGTGTGACTAATTGGTTAATTAATAAAGTTGTTTTATGCATGTCCAACTAAATGTGGTAGGTAATTAGATAACTAAAGAAAACTAAGGAAAGTGCGATGGATGTGGCCATGGGTCCATCCTACGGATGGGTGGTCTCGGTTAGCCAGGAACTTTTCTCAAACGAAATCGACAGCAGGAACTTTTCTCGAAGGAAATGAATAGCAAGGAATGATGACTTAGAATCTAGGGTATTAGAGTCCCGATTTATGCTGTTTTAGGGGAACGGAATGGGACTATGCCTTATGGGCAGAGAGGTTGAGCTTTGCATCTCTCTCGTTTTCCATTCTCCTTGAACCAAGTGCAGCATGAATCCGCTTCGACCCTGACGTTTCTGCATAAAGTAGTTCACCTAGGGTTCGACGTTAGCTACTGGTCTATGAATTTGACCACTAGGAAACCCTGATTCAGGTCGGTCCTAAGTGGGAACGGCTGGAATACTTCCACTACGTGGCAAACTCAGAAAGACCTAGATCGCAAATCCCTTAACATTCCATGGGAGTGCCGGGTGGATCTTTCTAAACCCTCTTCCCGATGGGTTGCTAAGACGTGTCCTCCAAGTGAACAGGTGGACACGTTACAGTTGGTATCAGAGCGAACCAATGAAGGATCTGTCTTTATAAGAAAACTTAATAAGAAGAAGTAAAGCAAATGATGTTGTAAAGAATATTTCCTTACTTATCGATGCTGTCTTGCAGAGTCATGAAGCATGGATTAGATTCTTGGTGTTCCAGGTCATGTTGATGACCGCGATGCGTGCTTCAGATTATCGACAAAGGCTTGATATGATGAATATCTTGGACCACATCTACAATCCATCACCCTTGTACATGGAACGAAGATGGATGGGTGTTTCAGGGATCTATTACATAGTTGCCCACCGACTCGCGTACGAGAATCAAGTGGATGAAGGACTTAAAGATCGTGAAGCTGTTCATCTTTGTTGAGGCTCACGCAAAAGCAACCCTACATGTCGGTGGTCAAAAGGTTAAGCAGAACAAGTATGTGTACAAGGAAGTGACTCGAGTAATCCCTGCCGATAGAATTAAGGTGTTGGGACATCATGAGACGAATGGATATCAAAGGAAAAGATACCCTAATCTTCCAATGACCTACCAATTCCTGGATATCCTTGACCCAAATCCATACTATTACTCAGTTCCTGTAGCTGAATGCAACACAATCTTATTCTCCTCGAATTAATGTATTGACTTGTTCTATCTCCCCAAGAATAATTGTACCTCGAAAGGGATATGCCCATATGAATGAAATAAGAATTTTTTTTTATCAATGATTGTCTTGACTGTGAATATTGATAATGAAGTAAAGTGATTTGGTCACTTGGCTAAAAGCTGAAGTGGACATGTAATGTAAGGTGGAATTCTTACTGGGAGGAAAATCGACTTCAGTCAGATTCAAGGTCATGAACCTAGGTATCCATGAGTGTTTGCTTGAAATGGATTGGCTTAAACCCAATGATGCTCACATTCATTGTAGAAAGGGTGAAGTTTCCTTTCGAAACTCGGAAGGGGAACTAGTCACAACACAAGGAGAGGCTGGAAAGCCAAAAATTCAATTGGCCAAAGCATCTCGGATAATAAAGGGAGTTAGAAAGGGACTACTTGTTTATTTGATTAAGCTTAATAAGCTAGATCAGAATCAGGAGTCTAGTGAAGAACCTTCATGGCTAAAGGAGTACGCAGACGTATTTCTTGAAGAGCTGACAAAACTTCCGCAGGGAAGTTGATCATGAAATCAAGCTGGTGCCAAGAGCTGCGCCAATTTCAAAGAGGCCATATATGATGTCCATCCCAGAAGCAATTGAGTTGAAGTAGCAACTCAAGCAACTGTTAGATCAGGGCTACATCGGACCCAGCAGTTCGCCATGGGGAGCTCCAGTGCTATTCCACAAGAAGAAGGATGGAACGCTTCGACTATGTATTGATTATTGAGGGTTGAATCTATCAACCATTAAGAACAAGTACCCTATTCCAAGAATAGATGAACTTCTTGACCATCTTCAAGGTGTGAAGATCTTCTCCAAGATTGATCTCAGGTCTGGATACTATCAGATAAGGATCAAGGAAGAAGATATCCCAAAGACGGCATTCAACACAAGATATGGACACTTTGACTTCCTAGTCATGTCGTTTAGGCTGACAAATGCACCTGCCACCTTCAACAGGTTAAGGCAGGATATCTTTAGGCCATATCTTGACGACTTTGTACTCGTCTTCTTTGATGATACCTTAGTCTACTCCAAACAGGAAGAAGATCATGAACCCCAGCTTTGCATTGTCCTTGAGACAATGAGAGCACACAAGCTTTATGCCAAGAAGAAGAAGTGTGTATTCTTCAAACAACAGATTGAGTATCTGGGATTCATTGTATCAATGGAAGGAATCTCACTGGATCCGGCTAAGGTCAGAGACGTTCTAGAATGGCAAATACCAACAACTGTCAGAGAAATACGCAAGAAGGTCATCCTGTAGCATACTCTTCAAGGAAGCTGAAGAGCCATGAGAAGAACTATGCTACCCATGATCTAGAGCTACTAGCTCTATCATCCATGCTCTCAAGATTTGGAGACACTACCTATTGGGTAAAAAGTTTACCCTAGTGATGGATCATAAAATTCTTAAGTGGATCTTTACCCAGAATGAGCTCAACATGAGATAACATCAATGGATTGAAGTGCTGGATGAGTATGATTTTGAAATCAAATACTGGCCTCGAAAGGAGAATGTAGTTGCCGATGCACTCATTTGCAAGGCATTCCTTAATTCTCTAATCTTGCAAGATCCATCAATAGCTAGATCTCTAGCCACAAAGGTATCCATGCCAAAAAACCCAATACTTGAGCTAGCTAGAGAAGAAGCATGCCATGATCTAGCCTATCAGAAGTTGCTAAGGGAGATCCCTATCAAGGATCAAGACCTGAAGCTACAGGCAAAGTATCAAGAATTCTCCATCAATAATGGGCTTGTCTACTATAGAACAAGATTATGTATATCGGCAAGCCAGTCACTCAAGCAAAAGATACTTTGGGAAGCTCATGATTCCCCTTTCTCAGGACATCCTGTCTATGCCAAGACCCTTAATGCAGTCTAAAAGAGCTACTATTGGGAGAGGCTTAAAGGTGACGTTCTCAAATATGTCACTGAGTGTTTGTCTTGTCAACATATTAAGGCCGGACATGTCAAAATGCCAGGAAAGTTGCAACCACTTGACATTCCCCAAATGAAATGGGAATTCATCCGTATGGACTTTGTTGTTGGCCTATCCCAAGTTCAGGGAGGATACAACTCCATTATGGTTGTGGTTGATATGCTCACTAAGGTTGCACATCTTATTCCTATTAAGACAAACTATAAAGCCTCTGACATTACAAGGTTATTTATCAAGGAGATATTCAAACTACATGGGTTGCCCAAAAGAATCATTAGTGATCGTGACACTCTCTTCACATCACATTTCTAGAGGGCTATCTTCGAAGCCATTGGGACTGAACTCTGTTTTAGTATAGCTTACCATCTCCAAACCGATGGTCAAATGGAGTGACTCAACCAAGTCATTGAGGATATGCTAAGGGCACACTGCTGCCGAGAACCAAAAAGGTGGATTCAATACTTGCCACTGGTTTAGTTTGCCTACAATGCTTCTTATCAACAAAGCATTAAGATGACCCCTTTTCAAGCATTGTATGGGCATGACTGTCGAAGTCCTTTAAACTTTTCGGATCCAACCTTGACGGTTGAAGCTTCAAAGCAAATGTTGGAAGATATGGATGACCAAATGAAGTCAATAAGACAGGACATCCAAGCTGTCAAGGATAGAAAGAAGGCATACGCGGATTTGAAATGCCAAGATAGAACCTTCGCTGAAGGGGATATGGTCTTCATTCGCATACACCCAAAGAAGAGTTCCCTATCCTTAGGTGAATTCATGAAGCTAAGTCCAAGGTATTGTGGACCCTACAAGATTCTCAAGTGCCTAGGACCTAATGCTTATAGACTTATACTCCCTGAGAACCTAAAGGTTCATAATGTATTTCATATCAGCCTACTGAAGAAGTATGTATCTAATCCTAGCCATGTACTTGATGATCAACAAGTTGTAATGCCTAGCCAATGAGTCCTTGAGCTATGGCCTGATAGGATCTTAGATGTTAGGGAGAGGCATTTGAGATTCAGAATCTTGAGAGAATATCTTGTCCAGTGGAAGGATTATCCCAAGGAGGATGCCAGTTGGATGGATGAAAGTGCTCTCAACCAACAATACTCCCAGTTCTTCTCGAGATGAGGACATCTCGATTCTTCTAAGGGGGAGAGAATGTAATATTTTTGCCCAAAAATATTCTAGAACTTGACCCCCGCACGCCCGCGAAAAAGCTGTGCAAAGTCATCTCCCGCGTCGACTAATGACGGTGGCTAAGTGGTTACCCCGCGCGTGCGATAAAAATCCTCATCCGCGATGTGCAATTAAAGCCGGGGCACGAAGACTGCAAGCCGCGCAAGAACACCCTTCTTGGATAAAGGGAAAATGGATAATGGTGAAAATTTAGGCAATTTTTTTTTACTAATTATCCCTTCCCAAGCCGATGCATGGCTGGAGGAGAGGGAGTGGGAAAAGGATGCGTAGAGGTGGAGTGCATGGGGAGAAGAGAGAAGCATGAGGGCTCCACGTGTGTGGAGTCTCTCCCCCCCCTTGGCACTATGAAATCACCCTTTAGCATGGGCAGAGGCAGGTACAAATGGAAAAGGAGGAGCGTCGTGCTGATGCCATATTGCAATCGCAGAAAATTGCCACCTTGCCATGTCCAGTCCGCCAAGCTACCGCCCATACCACCACCGTCTCATCATAATCTCCCCCTCCCATTTTCGTTGTCATCTCCTCTCTCCAATCATTGCCCTTTCCCTCGCACGTCAATTCTGCTATAAAAGAAAAAGCTTCTTAGAAGCTTCCTTGTTGGATGCTTCTAAGGATAAGGCCCATAAGCTTTGTGCACATGGTTTTCTCCCCAGGTGCTTATAACCCATAACCGTAAAGGGTAATTCCTGCGCAAGGGAGGAAGTAGGTAGACTTGGAGGCTGCTTTGCCAAAGCGCGGAGGAAGTTCAGAGATCGCGTAAAAGATCACAGAGTTCAAGTCATCAACGGCGACTCCAAAGGCAAAGTCGCAAGAGGCGCGCGTGCGGAAGTCTCGGAACCAAATTTACACATGGACATCACCGCAAGTCCTCAAACCCAGGTTCTTGAAAGTTTAATTCTGCGTTAGGCATGCTTAAAATTCATAGGGAAGTTATGAATATAAATTGCTTATTCATCTTACGAGCGAAGTTGCATGTTGCCCTTTCTGTGCATTTCCAAAGTCACAAGCCTAAACACATATTGCTTAGGTTTAAATGGATGAAAAATCAGTTTAAGTTCACCTTTGTCTCCCTTGCTAGAAAAACGAGCGTATATTGCATTTAGGCAATAAAATTCCTTGTTGTGACTCGCATGAGAAATTCGTTAACATCTGCTAGATGTTGTCCCAATAATTGCATAGCATATGGAACCATGGACTTGCAAGTTGCATGCAAAAGATGCTTGGGAATGGATTAAGTCAACACTAGTCTTATAATATTCGTCTTGCATGAACTTCATTAACGATGTTGTATTCAAGGGTTACATGTTACATATTCGTCATGCGTAAATTTCATTTCATCGAAGTTGCATGTAGAAAAGGTTGCATGTCATATCAAAGCATGAAATTCAATTACATTAAATAGAAGGTTGTAGGCATAGTTCCTTGATGTGAATCTTGTAGGTTTTATGCAAGATATTCTCCAAATTGTCATTCGTCATGACTTTATCAAGAAAAGAAGTAGTTATTGCAAAACCTTTTAGCTGCCTAAAAGTAATGAATTGCATGTTGCAATTATTTACACTTTTAGAACAAGCTTAGCATCTCTAAGAAAGGATCGTTCCTTGTCGCAAGACAAGTAGACCAATTTAGCTAAATCACTTGTAATTTTATAACCCTCAAGGGATTCGAATAAGCATAACTAGTTAGTACAATGAACACCTCAAGTGCTAGCTAGGGTTTAGAACATTAGAAATTCTGCCTAGTATTGCGCTTGGGACGCTAAGTTGAGACCCTCAAACCCAAAGGTCCTACCCACATTCACAGAATGTTTGGGTTAATTGGGCACTCGTGCAATAACGATCTAGGGTTTTACCCTAAGGATTGAATGACATTCGATTGAGTTTAGAAACCCTTGGCCCAAAAATTATTGGCCTAGCAGGGTTAGCGTTGGGTTAGGTAACAAGACACCCCAAACCCTACATCTTGACTAAACATGCTCCTTGATAAGAAACATTATTGATGGGTGAAATGATCCCATGAGTTAGATGTGACACTTGTCCAATAAGTTGCAACATCGCATGGCTTTGTGGTTTAACCACAAGATAAATTTTCCACTCCTTGGAATAAGGTTGCCAGGTTCTAGCACAAGTCTAACTTGCAAGAGGATGAGTAGACATCCTGTTACATCACCTTTCTTGGGCTGATTTGCCAAGTTAAGGGAAGTTATGTATTGCTTAGTAAGCAAAGAATCAATCAGGGTATGACCCTAACCCAAGAACAAAAGGTAAACAACAAACCCTTGGGGATCTTGCCAAGTCGCAATTGATCCCGAATCGAATGTTGGATGCATTCGGAGAGAAGGATTCACTCCTTAGCAGTTGGCCAAATAAACGACCACTGGATTGATTGTGTTTGTAATAGTTTAGAAGCAATGTTTGCAATGTTTGCTCAAGGAACTAAAGATGGAAAGATAATTAATGCTTCAGGTTGAAGGTCTGAAGGGAGAGGCAGCATCAGTTACCCTCGAATGTTTGCCTGACCCTTACCAAGGGGGTTGTTGGCCGCGCCGGGAATGTGCAGCGAACCTACCACGAGAGGTCTCTCCGTTGGGCGCTACTTGGAGCAGGAGGACGCTTGGGTGCTAGGGGGGCTCTGGCCATAAATCCCTTACCTTCGGGGCCCTGCATAAGAGGCCGACGCGACTTGGGATTGGATCTCGAGGCCTGCATACTAGTCTACGGGTGGAATCTTGGATTAGTAATCCCTGTGGATTGTTGGATTGCCTTCGGGTGGATTATGGAATAGCCTACGGGCTGGATTATTATGATTTATTCCAAAGATAAATAAGAGCAATGGTTGAAAAGGAACTTGTTCGACACTGTTTTTCTATGTCAAGTGCTAAGATTACATGAAGGAACCGGTGACTAATTGGGTAATTAAGGAAGCTGTTTTATGCGTGTCCAACTAAATGTGGTAGGTAATTAGACAACTAAAGCAAACCGAGGAAAGTGCGGTGGATGTGGCCATGGGTCCGTCCTACGAATGGGTGGTCCCAATTGTCCGAGAACTTTTCTCAAACGAAATCGATAGCAAGAATTTTTCTCGAAGGAAATGAACAGCAAGGAATGATGACTTAGAATCTAGGGTATTAGAGTCCCGATTTATGTTGTTTTAGGGGAACGGAATGGGACTATGCCTTATGGGCAGAGAAGTTGAGCTTTGCATCCCTCTCATTTTCCATTTTCCTTGAACCAAGTGCAGCATGAATCCACTTGGACCCTGACGTTTCTACGTAAAGTAGTTCACCTGGGGTTCGACGCTAGCTGCTGGTCTAGGAAATTGACCACGAGGAAACCCTGATTCAGGTCGGTCCTAAGTGGGAAAGGCCGGAATACTTCTGCTATGTGGCAGACTCGAAAAGACCTAGATCTCAAACCCTGTAACATTACATGGGAGTGCTGGGCGGAGCTTTCTAGGCCCGCTTCCTGATGGGCTGCTATGACATGTCCTGCAAGCGAATAGGTGGATACGTTACAGGGTGACAGTTTACTTTGTCATTTTGTTATTGGATTTATTATGTTTATCTACCTTAGGATTTTTTTTTGTCATTTTTTTTGATTTGTTGAGTGTGAAACTTGATAGCCTTGGTCTAGCTTGGTATATTTTTTGACAGGTTGAAGCTAGATTTTGTCAATAGCTCTGCCGAACATTGTGGAACAAGGTTTGTTTTCTTACTGAGATTCTTACACATCACAAGAATTATGGGTTCACGAGCAGTTCACGTTGCACTTGTTTGATGCACTCTACTCGGGGTTCATCTCCTTTTCTATCAAATACTTCCGTGCCATGGGTTGGGATTATGCAAGTTTTGCATCATCGTTAAGCAGTTGCACAGCATGAGGCTCGCTCTAGCTATATGTAATAAATCTTAGTTGCACATGCACTTGAGAGAGCACCTCTCATTGAGCACGCACATTTCTTGCACGTGCGATATTTGGGATGTTCATCACAAAGTTAGGAACCTCTAGTTGAGTGGGTAAGGTGGTTGGGTGAGTTGGAGGGTCATGAAGGACATCGTCAATTGTGAGATGGATTGCTTTTATCTGGTCAACATCTTGAGGGCCATCATTTCTTGAGAGATTGTGAGAGTTGGATGGGTGGAGCGGAGATTGATATCTTTTTTATGAGTGTTGAGAGGTGAGACTAAGGACTAAAATAAGTAAGAAACTTTTGTTTGCATTTTGCATGACGCACGATCATATGCAGATAGGCTAGCCACATTGTAATATTTTCATACGAAATATTAAAGAATTTTGACCACTACACGCCCCGTGCAAAAGTAGTGCTAAGTCATCTCCCGCAACAGAATAATGTCAGTGGCTAAGTCCTTACCCCGTGCGCGTGATAATAAACCCCAACCGCGTTGAGTGTAGGAGGCCGAGGCTAAAAACCCGCAAGACCACACACAAACACCCTTCACAGGAAAGGCAAGTGGATAATGGATAAGAATTTTGCAAATTTTTTTATTATTAACCCCTCCCCTCAGCCGATACATGGTAGGGGGAGAGGTAGTGTGAGAGGAATGGCGTAGTGTTGGAGTGCATGGGGGAGGTGAGGAGGCATGCAAACAATCCACATGTGTGGACACCCCCCCTTCAAAGCCTATAAGACTCCCCCCCTTGGAGCTTGGGGAGGGGAGAGAAGGAAGAATCAGATGCCGTGTTGTAGCCCACCATCACCACCCTACTGCGCCATGCAGTCCACTAGGCAGCCGCCTTCATCGCCATGATCATCATCACCTTCATAATCATCATCTTCATCTTCATCTTCCTCCCTTGCCAATCATTTCCCCTCCCTCCACGTCATTCTGTTCCACACAGAAGCTTCTTGGAAGCTTCTTTAGAAGCTTCTTAAACAAGGTTTCCATAAGCCGTGTTCATCCACCCCATCCCGGGTTTCTTTAAAACCCGCGACTGTAAGGCCGTGTCCTGCGCGAAGGAGAAGACATTGGATAGAAAGGGATTCGTAACGCGTAAAGAGCCAAAGAGGAGTTGCTGAACCAGAATTCGACTCATCAATGGCTCCCAAGAAAATGGCGAGAGGCGCTCACGCGGGAGTTTCTACCCCGAGCACACGTGTGGACAATACCTCGAACCCCAATGCCCAGGTTCTTAGAAGTTTAAATTCCGCATAAAAGAAATGCATTGGGCATGTTTAATTTTCATGGGGAAGTTAAGAATGCAATTACTCATTCGTCTTACAAGTTTTAGTTGCATGTTGCACTTTGCTTGCATTTCCAAAGCGGCAATCCTAAATGCATACTGCATAGGTTAAAAGGATGAAAATCTATTTAAATGCATCCTTGTCTTCCTCGCAAGAAAGAACAAGGGCATAATGCATTTAGGCAATGATTTCCTAGATATGACTCGTAGGAAATAATCATTGCCATCCATAGAAATGTTGTCCAAGTAGTTGCATTGCATGAAAGTACCATGCATATTGCATGCGATGTTAATTAGATCCTAGATTGGGTTAAATGCCGTAGGACAGATTAAGTCAATTAAATGGTCCTATGACATTCACTCTTGCATGAACTTCTTTTATCGAAGATGTTTTAGGAAAACATGTATTTCATATTAAATCATGAATTCAATGCATTGGAAAAAGGGATTATAGGTATAGTTCTTGATGTAATCCAACGTAGGTTTCTATATGAGTTAGTCCTAAATTTTCAATCATTAAAGCTTGGTTCCATTGCATCATTATAATTTTAGCGCAAGGGAAAAGAAATGACCATTGAAATCTTTTAGCTGCATAGATGGAAAAGTCTATGAATCACATATTTGTATGGGATGTTATGTTTTGCAATTATTTACATCTCTTAGGAAAAGGATTTGCATCTCTTCTAAGGAAAGGTCACCCCTAGTCACAAGACCATTAGATCGATTAGGTAATTCGCTAGCAATATTATAACTCAAACGATGGTTACCTCAATGTGCTAGGTAGAGTTAAGTACGCTAAAAATTCTGCCTAGTATCGCACTTGGGACGCCAAGTCAAGACTTTCGAACCCAAAGGTCCTACTCACATTCATGCAATGTTGGGTTAACTGGACGCCCATACAATAACGATCTAGGTTTTACCCTAGGGCAAATTGGCCAAATACTAAACTTTCATTTGGAATTAGAAATCCTAGGGCCAAACATTATCGGCCTAGCAAGGTTAGGGTTGGGTTGGGTCAAGAGGACATCCCAAACCCTACATCTTGACCAAACATATTTCTTGACCAAGGAACATCGTTTGATGGGAGAAATGATCCCACAAGTGAGATGTGACTCCTATGCAAAAAGTTGCAACGTCGCATAGCTTTATGTTTAAATCACAAGATAGATTTGTCACTCCTTGGAACAAGGTTGGTAGGTTCTAAGTACAAGTTTAATTTGCAAGAGGATGAGTAGTCATCTTAATATATTACCCTTCTATGAAGCTGAGATGCCAAGCTAGGGTAACTATGAATTACCTAGCAAGCAATTGACAAATCAAGTTAGAGCGACAAGGTTGCCATGATTTTCTGTCTTAGTTTAAGGAACTTAAGATGTTTGTTAATTTGGGTTAACAGGGTATAAACTCTAGCCCAAGGAAGGAGGGTAAACTAGCAACACAGCTTACGAAACCCTTAGGGCATCTTGCCAAGTCACAATTGATCCCGGATCGAATGCTGGATGCATTCAAAGAGAAGGATTCACACCTTAGCAGTTGGCCAATAAACGACCACTGGATTGATTGCGTTTGTATAGTTAGGAGCATTGTTTGTACTTCTTTTCTCAAAGAATTTAATGATAAAAAAATAATTAATGCTTCACTTTGAAGGCTTGGAGGGAGAGGCAGCATCAGTTATCCTGACTATCTGCCTGACCCTATCCAAGGGGGTTGTTAGCCTTGCCGGGTACGTGGACCGAATCCGCCACCACGAGAGGTTTCTCTGTGGGTGCTACTTGGAGCAGGAGGATGCTTGGGCGCTAGTGGGGGCTCTGGCCGTAAATCCCTTGCCTCCGAGTCCTACACAAGAGGTCGACGTGACTCGAGATTGGATCTCGAGGTCCGCATACTAGTCTACGGGCAATAACTTAGATTAGTAATCCTGAGGATTGCTGGATTGCCTTCGGACGGATTATGGATTAGCCTTCAGGCTCGATTATATGATGTATTCCAAAGACTAATAAATAAGATCAAATGTTGAAAATGAACTTTTTTGACATTGTTTTTCCATGTCAGTGCTAAGATTACGTGAAGGAACCGTTGAATAATTAGCTAATTAAGGAAGCTGTTCTTCCTTGTCAAACTAAATGTGGTAGGTAATTAAACAACTAAAGCAACCCTGAGGAAAGTGCGGTGGATGTGGCCATGGATCCATCCTACGGAAGGGTGGTCCCAGTCGGCCGAGAACTTTTCTCGAAGGAATTTGATAGCAAGGAACGATGACTTAGAATCTAGGAAGCTAGATCCCGATTTGTGCTATTTTAGGGGAGCAGAATGGGACTATGCCTTATGGGCAGAGAGGTTAAGCTTTCCAGCCCTCTCATTTTCCATTCTCCTTGAACCAAGTGCAGCTTCAACCCTGACGTTTCTGTGTAAAGTAGTTTGTCTCTGGGGTTCGATGCTAGCTACCGTTCTAAGAATTTGACCACTAGGAAAACCGCGATTCATGTCAGTCCTAAGTGGGAACAGCCGAAATGCTTCCGCTTTGTGGTAGACTCAGGAAGATCTAGATGGAAAACCCCATGACATTCCATGGGAGTGTCGGGTGGCTCTTTCTAGACTCTCTTTCCAATGGGCTGCTAAGACTTGTCCTGCAAGTAAATAGGTGGACACATTGCAGTTGGTATCAGAGCGAACCAACAAGGATTTAATATTTTCAAGGAAACTTACTGAGGTGAAGTAGAGCAAATGTTGCTGTTAAGAAAATTTCCTTACTTACTTATCGATGCTGACTTGCAGAGTCGCGAAGCATGGAACAAATTCTTAGTGTTCTAGGTTATGTTATGACTCCGATGCATATTTCGCATTATCGATGGAGGATCAATATGATGAATATCCTAGACCGCATCTACAATCCTTTACCCTTGTACGTGGAATGGAGATGGACGGATGATTTAGGAATTTATTACATAGCTGCCCATCGATTTGCGTACCTTCGAACCAGCTTAAAGAGAATCAAGTGGTTGGAGCACTTAAAGATCGTGAAGCTATTCATCTTTGTTGAGGCTCACGTAAACGCAACCCTACATGTCGGCGGTCAGAAGGTCAAGCAAAACAAGTATGTGTACGAGAAAGTGACCCGAATAATCCCTGGCGACAAAATTAAGGTGTTGGGACGTTATGAAAAGAACGAGTATCAAAGGAAAGGATATCCTAATCTTCCAATGACCTATAAATTCATGAAAATCCATGATCCCAACCCATACTATTACTCAGTTCCCGTAGCTGAATGTAACACAATCTTATTCTCCCCGAATTGATGTATCAGCTTGTTCCATTTTCCCAAGAATAATTGTACTCGAAAGGGCTATGCCCACATGAATGAAATAGACTTTTTTTAAATCAATGATTGTCTTGATTGTGAGTATTGATAAAGAAGTTAGGTGATTAGGCCACTTGGCTGAAAGATGAACTGGGCATGTAAAGTAGTGTGGGAAACGCTTAGCAAGTTTTTAACATAAAGTATTTCAATGCCCAGGCACAACCTCAAGTGCAGATTCTTAGTCCGACCCCTACACAAAGTATGACCGTGATTCAGGAGAAGAAGTTTCTTCTCAAGCAAATTAAGCCACCAGAATTTGATGGCAAAGGAAGGACTGTCCAAACTGATACCGAGTCGAATCCATGGAGGATTACACTCGCTCAGCAAGCGATGCTCGCCAAATTGAAGCTTACCGGCGAAGCAAGACTTTGGTGGAAGAAATGGTGCAGAGACCAAGGGATTTCGGAAGGGTTAGTTACTTGGGAGAAGCTAAAAAGAGCTGTGCGAGGAGGATATCTACCACATGCCTACCGCACACAGAAGATGAACGAGTTCTATGAGCTGAAACAGCTTGGTCTATCTCTTTGGGCTTACTATTCAAATTTTTTCTCTCTTTTGAAGTATGTGCCACAAATGGATATGACACACCAGGTGTCAAATTTTTGTGCCAGATTAAACCCACCTATAAACACGCGCCTCGAATCAATGCGCCCAACAAACCTTCAGGATGCGCTCATTCAAGATGCACCCATAATACAAGAGGTGTAGATCAGGCCAAGAAATAACAAGACTTGGTCTTACAATAATCAGGACATAGGAGTGTATAGGTCCCAGGCGAAGAGAGCACAAGGCCAAAGTCAAGAACAAAGGAAGAAAGCCAGGACCAAGACTGTCAATAATTTCGTTCCTACCCAAGGTAATGGCCGCAATCTCTGTTGCTTTCATTGCAACGAGCCCGGTCATTTCAAAAGGCAGTGTCCCAAGCTTAACGGAGGACAATGCCAAGGACCACTCCAAGGAACCATCCGTGGCCAGGGAGTCGCCACCCGGGCCAGAGGGAGAACCGCCAGTGTCGCCAACATGGAGATGTGAGATGAAAAAGACCCGACCATGGAAGCAGACTTTGAAAGGGCAATAGTCCATGCCGCTCTTCACAAGATAGGCCCAAATCGCCAATTCTCGGTGATTGAGACTCCATCAGATTATCAAGGTAAAGGCTTCATAACCTTGATTGATTGTGGCAGCATACATTCCTTTATTTCACTAGTTTGTGCAAGAAGATTAGGAATAGCCACAAAAGATGCACCTAGCTTGCTTGTGGAATTAGCAAATGGTCATGAGGTTACTTGTACCAAGCAAATTGCTAAGGTGAAATTCCTGCAGGGTGGAAAGTTGACTTTGGTTAAATTTAGGGTTATGAACCTAGGTATCCATGAGTGTTTTCTCGGAATGGATTGGCTGAAATCTAATGATGCCCACATTCACTGTGGGAAGGGCCAAGTTTCCTTTCGAAATTCTGAAAGGGAATTGGTCACAACTCAAGGAGAGGCTGGTAGGCCAAAAATTCAATTGGCCAAAGCATCTCGGATAATAAAAGGAGTTAGAAAGGGCCTACCTGTATATTTGATTAAGCTAAATAAGCTAGATTAGAATCAGGAGTCTAGTGAAGAACCTTTATGGCTAAAGGAGTACACAGACGTATTTCCTGAAGAGCTGACAGAACTTCCGCCTCAAAGGGAAGTTGATCATGAAATCAAGCTAGCACCAGGAGCTACGCCAATTGCAAAGAGACCATATAGAATGTCCATCCCGGAAGCGATTGAGCTGAAGGAGCAACTCAAGCAACTGTTAGACCAAGGCTACATCCATCCTAACAATTCACCATGGGGAGCTCCAGTGCTGTTCCAGAAGAAGAAAGATGGAACGCTTCGGTTATGTATTGATTACAGAGGGTTGAATCAATCAACCATTAAGAACAAATACCCCATTCCAAGAATAGATGAACTTCTTAACCATCTTCATGATGTGAAGATCTTCTCCAAGATTGATCTCAGGTCTGGATATTATGAGATAAGGATCAAGGAAGAAGATATCCCAAAGATGGCATTCAGCACAAGATATGGACACTTTGAATTCCTAGTCATGTCATTCGGGCTAACAAATGCTCCTTGTACCTTCAACAGGCTAATGCAGGATATTTTTAGGCTATATCTTGATGACTTCGTACTCATCTTTTTCGATGATCCCTTAGTCTACTCCAAGCAGGAAGAAGATCATGAACCCCAGCTTTGCATTGTCTTTGAGACAATGAGAGCACACAAGCTTTATGCCAAAAAGAAGAAGTGTGCATTCTTCAAGCGATAGATTGAATATCTGGGATTCATTGTATCAGCGGAAGGAATCTCAGTAGACCCGACCAAGGTTAGAGACGTCCTGGAGTGGCAAACACCAACAACTCTCAAAGAAATACATAGTTTTCTTGGATTGCCAGGATGGTATAGGGTCTTTATCAAAAACTATGCCTTGATTGCAGCGCCTCTCATGGATCTACTGAAGAAGCAAACATCAATTGTATGATCACCTGCTGAGTAATCTAGCTTTGATAAACTAAAGCAAAGTTTGGTATCAGCATCTATCCTGAAACTTTCAAACCTTAGTAAGGAATTTGAAGTGATAACTGATGCTGGCACACTTGCCTTAGGATGTGTGCTTACGCAAGAAGGTCATCCTGTAGCATACTCTTCGAGAAAACTGAAGAGCCATGAGAGGAATTATGCTACTCATGATCTGGAGCTATTAGTTGTCATCCATGCTTTCAAGCTTTGGAGACACTACTTGCTGGGTAACAAGTTTACCTTAGTAACATATCATAAAAGTCTCAAATGGATCTTTACCCAAAATGAGCTCAATATGAGGCAACGTCGATGGATTGAAGTGCTGGAGAAGTATGATTTTGAAATCAAATACCGGCCTGGAAAAGAGAATGTAGTTGCCGATGCACTCAATCGCAAGGCATTTTTGAATTCTCTAATCCTGCAAGATCCATCAATAGCTAGATCTCTAGCCACAAAGGTATCCATGCCAAACAACCCAATACTTGAGCTAGCTAAAGAAGAGGCATGCCATGATCCAACCTATCAGAAGTTGCTAAGGGAGATCCCTATGAAGGATCAAGATCCGAAGCTACAGGCAAAGTATCAAGAATTCTCCATCGATAATGGGCTTGTCTATTATAGAACAAGATTATGTATATCGGCAAGCCAATCACTCAAGCAAAAGATACTTTGGGAAGCTCATCATTCCCCTTTCTCAGGACATCCTAGCTATGCCAAGTCCCTCAATGCAGTCAGAAAGAGCTACTATTGGGAGAGGCTTAAAGGTGACGTTCTCAAATATGTCATTGAGTGTTTGTCTTGTCAACGTATTAATGCCGAACATGTCAAAATGCTAGGGAAGTTGCAACCACTTGACATTCCCCAAATGAAATGGGAATTCATCAGTATGGAATTTGTTGTTGTCCAACCCCAAGTTCAGGGAGGATACAACTCCATTATGGTTGTGGTTGATATGCTCACTAAGGTTGCACATCTTATTCCTGTTAAGAAAAACTATAAAGCCTCTAACATTGCAAGGTTATTTATCAAGGAGATATTCAAACTGCATGGGTTGCCCATAAAAATCATTAGTGATTGCATCACATTTCTAGAGGGCTATCTTCAAAGCTATTGGGACTCAACTCTGTTTGAGTACAGCTTACCATCCCCAAATCGATGGTCAAACAAAGCGAGTCAACCAAGTCATTGTGGATATGCTAAGGGCACACTGCTACCGAGAACCAAAAAGGTGGATTCAATACTTGCCACTGGTTGAGTTTGCCTACAATGCTTCTTATCAACAAAGCATTCAGATGACCCCTTTTCAAGCATTGTATGGGCACGACTGTCGAAGTCCTTTAAACTTTTCGGATCCAACCTTGACGGTTGAAGCTTCAAAGCAAATGTTGGAAGATATGGATGACCAAATGAAGTCAATAAGACAGGACATCCAAGCCGCCAAGGATAGACAGAAGGCATACGCAGATTTGAAACGTCAAGATAGAACCTTCGCTGAAGGGGATATGGTCTTCATTCGCGTACGCCCAAAGAAGAGTTCCCTATCCTTAGGTGAATGCAAGAAGCTAAGTCCAAGGTATTGTGGACCCTACAAGATTCTCAAGTGCCTAGGGCCTAATGCTTACAGACTTCAACTCCCTGAGAACCTAAAGGTTCATAATGTATTTCATATCAGCCTACTGAAGAAGTATGTACGTAATCCTAGCCATGTACTTGATGATCAAGAAGTTTTAATGCCTAGCCAATGAGTCCTTGAGCTATGGCCTGATAGGATCTTAGATGTTAGGGAGAGGCATTTGAGATTCAAAATCTTGAGAGAATATCTTGTCCAGTGGAAGGATTATCCCAAGGAGGATGCCAGTTGGATGGATAAAATTACTCTCAACCAACAATACCCCTAGTTTTTCTCGAGATGAGGACATCTCGATTCCTCTAAGGGGGAGAGAATGTAATATTTCCGCATGAAATATTAAAGAATTTTTACCACTATACGCCCCATGGAAAATTAGTGCTAAGTCATCTCCTGCAATAGAATAATGTTAGTGGCTAAGTCCTTACCCCGCACGCTCGATAATAAACCCCAATCGCGTTGAGCATAGGAGGCCGAGGCTAAAAACCCGCAAGACCACACACAAACACCCTTCACGGGAAAGGCAAGTCGATAATGGATAATAATTTTGCAAATTTTTTTATTACTAAACCCTCCCCTCAGCCGATGCATGGCAGGGGGAGAGGGAGTGTGAGAGGAATGACGTAGTGGTAGAGTGCATGGGGGAGGGAAGGAGGCATGCAAACAATCCACATGTGTGGACACCCCCCCTTCAAAGACTATAAGACTCCCCCCTTGGAGCTTGGGGAGGGGAGAGAAGGAGGAGTTTCCATCCCAGGATAACCGCACTGTGAAACATGATTTGCAATAATATGGATGCTTCTCTCTAGTCATCTTTCTAGTGCAGGGATTCAATACTCTTCACGGCCTCTCCCTCAAACCACGTGGTACTAATGCTACTTCATCAGAGATGACAACAGAAAAGCAATTGGCCACTTCTGAGACACATTAGCCTATGCTTCTTTGGACAATAGGACCTTATACCTCTCTTCCTTGGTAACGATCCGCCACACTTCAAATACACTAGCACCTTCCCTTTAACTTGGTCACCACATTTATTTCCCTTTGCATGAGATCAAACTGTAGTTGCATCCTGCTGCTTACATCAATGTGTCTTATAAAACATCGCTTCTCTTTGAGTATTCCATCCATTACTTCTTCATGCAACTGTTGATAATGATGAAGCTTGGGTGTCATCATTGCATTCCATCACCCTATAGTTTGTTTTGATTATGTTGCCATCTCCTACTCATACATGCAACCATAGGATTTATCATGATTGTGCAGCTAGCAGCCTTTTCTTAGTTGACTCGAATTACTAGGCAATAAAAAACCATCAATTCTTTCCATAGGTTAAAGGAAAACACACCTTCCTTCTCTTTTTCATGGTTACAAAACAAATGAGCACAAATATATATATATATATATATATATATATATATATATATATAAATATAATTTTGCATATGTTCACACTATTTATTACTTTGTCTAGGGGGAGGTTCACACTTATTTAAATTAGATATAGAATTTTTGAAAAACGGTAACATATTTAGTCCTCCCATTTAGCCTATAAGCATTCATGTGCAATGGCTAGCTTGGATCATAGACAAAAAAAATTTCACTTCCAACATGTTGCTTTGCCCTCAAAACTATTGAAGTGCATGGATCACTCGGGTAAGTTGCTCATAAATATATGTGTGCATCACGTGGGTTCAAAATAACATATTTTCAAAATACCATTTGTATATATTTTTTACATACAGAAGGGTGTAATATAAATGGATTATTTAATGATTGAATAAAAAAGGGTTATGTTTTATTTATAAAAATTCACAAATAAGGATATTTACAAATAAGCCTTGAACTCACTTGACATAGAGGATATACATATAGTAACTCCCCCGAGCTGGATCAAACACAAAGATAAGTTTATCTCCATTGCATGCAAGATGCATTAGAAGGCTTGAAGAAAGCATAGTAGCTCTATCCAAAGTATAAGTCCATGAATTTTGTGATTGGCCATCCCAGCTACACCGCTCTAGATAGACCAATTCTAATTGATCAAGTTCAAATATATCCGTGTTCATAAGATTCCTTACATCCTTTCCGTACCCCGCAAGAATTTGCAACATTTAAAATATCAAGGCCAAAGAATTTGTGGATACCCTTGTATCTCAAGATATAGAAGAACTTTCAAGCATCCAAGCTTTGATTTTAGGAAACCCTCAAATCATTTGCACATTCCATCTTGAATATGTGAACAAGTACCATGGCTTCCTTTAACCTATTTTTCATAGGATAATAAGGCTCCTTATAATCCATGTGTAACATCTCTTTTTCTTGGAACCTCAAGCTTCTTTGATCCATCATGTATCCTTCATTGATGCCTTGACTATTATGCAAGGTTTTATGCAACTGCTCAATGTTGAGATGACAAGCTCAACACGTGCGGACATTGATGATGGACCCCTAGCTAGATGAGTCCGCACATCTACACTTAGCACATTGGTGGTCATTATGATACTCACATGGCCACTGACTTATCACTTATTGTATTTAGTTTGTTACACCTACCTACAGCTGGCAAAGGTATAATGCCAGTCGATTAGTGTAGTTGGTTATGCACTGTTTGACTTAGAAGGCCACTTTCCTTTATGTTATATCTTATCTATACTTTGCGTACATTATTTAGTTTGTTACACCTACCTACAGCTGGCGAAAATATAATGCCAGTCGATTAGTGTAGTTGGTTATGCACTGTTTGACTTAGAAGGCCACTTTCCTTTATGTTGTATCTTATCTTTATGTTCTGGCCTCCATCTCTCTTCTTGTGTTCTTGAGTGAGTTTCCTCTTGTGTATACAGTGTGTGATTTGCACAGCAGCTCAAGAAAATTCCCCTATCACACGATTCTTGACATGGTATTAGAGTCATGCCACTAAGAGAGTCTGATTTTGAAGGCTGAAGTGAAGGAGAAGAAGCAAGACAAGCAAGTAAGCAAGGCTGAAGTGAAGGAGAAGAAGCAAGGCAAGCAAGCAAGCAACGGGTAAAAAGCTCTCCCATTCCTTCACTCTCTCTCTTGGATATGAAGAAAGGTAGAGCAAAAATCTCAGATTGCTGTGAGATTTGGTGTGTGAGAAGAGCATTGTATTTTGGGCTTCTGAGGTCGTTTTAGGCCCCGTTTTAGAGCCATAAGGTTGCGGACAGTAGTTTCAGGGTACACTGTGATTTTGGCTATATTAACCGAAAGTGGGTGCATAGATTACAGATTTTGAATTTTAAATTTTTGAGGTGTTTGCAAGAAGAAAGCATAAGGTTTATCTGCAAACAGGTTGTACATTACATGTACTATTGAGCAATCAGTGAAAAATGTTGCTTGGTGTAGTGTTGTGCACGTGTTGTAAAAGATTGCAGAAGACTAGCTTGCTGTGTTGTATCCTTGTTTGTGATAATGGCAGAGAACAGTGGAAATCCCATTATTGAGAAGCTAGATAAGAACAACTACCCTTCATGGAAGTTCCGTGTGACGAACTTTCTCATTGGAAAGGGCCTTTATGAATTTGTTCTAGGTGAAGAAAAGGAGCTAGATTTGGGTATCGCTCTGACTGCAGATGAATTAAAAGCATGGAATGTGAAATACAAAAAGATGATGCACTGGTTATCTGCAGTGTCATTGATAATATGATGTTGGGACATATCACGAATGTAGAAACTTCACATACAGCTTGGACAATTTTTGAGAACATGTTTTTAGTAAATACAAAGGTACGAAAGATTCAACTCAAGCAAGAGTTGAATGCCTTGAAGAAAGAGAAAATGTTTGTCAATGAGTATGTGTTGAAGGTGAGGAGCATTACACATGCTTTAGCACCGATTGATGTAATTCTTGATGATGATGATTTGCATTCATCCACCTTGAGTGGCCTTAACAATGAGAAGGCATGGAAATCATTTGTTACTTCAGTATATGTACCGAAGCCATTTCCAAATTTTGATGAGTTGATCTTTCTCATGATTACCAAAGAGATCAATATAAAAGGTGACTCATCTGAAAAAATGGTGAACAGGTTCAAGCATTTTACTCAAGTTTAGAAAGGGGACATGGTAGATCCTCTTCGAGAGGCCGTGGTATGGGACGTACTGGCGATAACCAGCAAAACAGGTTCAATCAGCAATTTGGTGAAATGCAAGTTTCAGGAGAACCATCCAAAACACTCTCAAACCACTTCCAAACCAATCAATCATCTCATAAAATCAACCATTCAGCTCTCAAAAACAACAAAAATCAGCCAAAAAACAAGTCATTTCAACACTCAACATGTAGGTTAGTCGCAAAAGGAAGTAGAGTTGATCGCATGTTCACTTTAGATGCTGGAATTCTTGCAATGGATAGTGCTATGTATGCTAAAGGAAAAGAAGTAGTTGCAGATATTGAAATATGGCATAAACATATTGGACATGCAAATGTACAAAGACTGCAATTAATGCAGTCGAGAGGATTGGTTATAGGGTTGCCTTCTTTTAGAGTTGCAAAATTGCATAAAGTTTGTGAAGCATGCCAGTTTGGTAAGCAGGCAAGACAACCCTTCTCGCATGACAAAGAAGTGAGTATAAAAATACTTGATGTAGTGTATATAGATGTTTGGGGGCCTACACAGAATGTATCTCTTGGTGCCAGCAAATACTTTTTCACATTTATTGATGACTGTTCAAGGAAGTTATGGGTATACTTCATGAAGGAAAAGAGTGATGTGTTTGAGCACTTCAAATCTTTTAAGGTTGCTGTTGAAACAGAAAAAGGCTTAAAAGTGAAGTGCTTGAGATCAGATGGAGGGGGAGAGTACCTCTCTAATGAGTTTACTGGCTTCTTGAGGACTCATGGGATAAAGAGGCAATTTACTTGCATGTATACCCCACAGAAAAATGGGATTGTGTAAAGAAAAAATAGGCATATTGCAAAAGTCGCACAGGCATTAATGGATGAAAAGAATATGCCCAAACATTTTTGGTCTGAGGCTGTCCATACTGCTGTCTACATTATGAACAGAAATCCCATGGCTGCAATTCATGGGATGACTCCGAAAGAATGCTTTACTGGCAAGAAGCCCGATGTATCGCACTTGAAGGTATTTGGATGTATTAAATATGTTCATGTGCTAGATGAGCTACGGAAGAAGCTTGATCCAAAGGCTGAAAAATGTATTTTTATTGGGTACTCTTTAGAGTAGAAAGGGTATCGTTGTTATAACCTTGTCTCAGGTGAGTTCAGAGTGAGCAGGGATGTTATCTTTGATGAGATGGGGCAGCTGGTATGCACCTATTGGTGATGTATTAGATAATGATAATGATCAGGACAGCTATGTACAGAAAGAAAAACAAGAATCACGGAGTCTTAGTAGACTAGAAATATCATTTGGTACTATACCTATAGTGAGCCCTTGGTCTGGGAGACTAAGGAGTACCCCACATCTTCAGGTGGATCTATAAGTGTTGCAGAAAAGGACAAAGGAAAGAAGAAAATGCTAGATGGTAATGATGCATCTACCAGTCATTTGGGATTTGATTGGAGATTCTAGTGGTTTAGAGAGTTTGGATGATGAGCTTGGTATTCCTTCAGTTAGGACAACAGGTGTACAGAGAGCTCATAGTAATGTAAAGGCTCCATTGAGTGATCTGATGGTATGCAGATCTAGTAGGGTCAGATACCCTGTTAAAAGATTTGGCTTTAAAGGTTATACAACTCATCATTATGCTTATATGGTGAAACTAGTTGAGGATGTTGAGCCCACTTGTTTTGAGGATGCTACTAGTCATGCTCGTTGGGATGCAGCAATGGATGAGGAGAAGGGTGCATTAAAAGCCAATAAAACTTGGGATTTGGTATCCTTACCTAAGGGTAAGAAAGCAGTTGGATGTAAGTGGGTTTACAAAGTCAAGCATAATGCAGATAGTTCTATTTGTAGGTATAAGGCTAGGCTCATTGCAAAAGGCTATGATCAAAAGTATGGCATAGATTATGAAGAGACATTCAGTCCAGTTACTAGGATGGCAATTGTTAGATGTGTGATTGCCTTGACAGTAGCCAAAGGTTGGAGTTTGCAACAAATGGATGTTAAGAATGCCTTCTTGCATGGTGAATTGCAAGAAGAAGTATATATGGAGCAGCTAGCACGTTATGAGGATTTAGAGCATTCCACATATGTGTGCAGGCTGAAGAAGGCACTCTATGGGCTGAAGCAAGCACCTAGAGGATGGTTTGAAAAGATTGGAGAGTATCTTGTCAATATTGGATTTTGTATTTCTGATGCTAATCACTCACTTTATGTGAGAAAGGGAGATGCAGGTTTGGTCATCATAGTCATCTATGTGGATGATTTGATTATTACATGTGACAGTGACAATGGGACTGCTAAAGTTAAGGACTTCTTGAAGAAGAAGTTTGAGATGCAAGATTTGGGTGAGCTAAGATACTTTCTTGGTATTGAGGTGATAAGATGTGATGATGGTATATGGCTATCCCAAAGGCAGTATGGCTTGGATATGTTATCCAAGTATGGTATGATAGCATGTAAGCCTCTTTCAGTACCATTGGAGCAAAATGTGAAGTTGAGTGCTAACATTGGGGATGAGATAGAAGACCCTACTATGTTTAGGAGGATAGTAGGGAGTTTGATTTACATGACTATCATAAGGCCAGACTTGAGCTATGCTATTGGCCTTGTCAGTCAGTTTATGTAGATGCCTAGAAAGCCTCATTTGGATGCAGTTAGACGTATATTGAGATATGTGAAGTCCACTTTACATTATAAAATTTTTTATGAGGCAAGTAAGAAAGTACAAGTCTTTGGATACACAAATGCAGATTGGGATGGTAGCATGTCAGATAGAAGATCTACTAGTGGATTCATGTTTTCCCTTGGTAGTGCAGCAGTTACATGGAGTAGCAAAAAGTAGCCTACAGTTGCTTTATCAAGTATAGAGGCCGAGTATAGAGGTGTTGCTATGGTAGCATGTGAGGTGGTATCATCTAAGAGGGTGCATGCTCTTAGCAACCAAGATATGGGGTGCATACCATGTCCCACCTTGACATGAGGTGAGTATTCATGTTGCAACTTACATCTATGATTCTCAACCTTCCATGGCAATACTATTTCATGCTTAGCTACATTGGCTATGGCTTCCTTGCAAACATGGTGTATTTATTGTATTTCTTTGCAAGTATGGTGTATTTCATAAATTTTGAATTATATGTCTTGTTGTGAGAACTAGTATATTACATTGGTATCAGAGCAATGGACTTTGATCCATGGGAAGAGTCATTTTCATGGAGAAATTAGTCACAGGGATAGGTAACAGGTAACTGGAGTACCAAGATTTGGTCATAGGGTTTGGTACAGTTCAAACGGTGACTAGTCAAAGTTCTCTACAACAAGTCCGGATTGATTTTGGAGGTTTCTTGAACAAGATCTTGAGGAAGATGGTGGTTCTTGGATGAAATAGCAGGTCGTGGTCAAATGAAGGCCCATTTTGAAGGTCTAGAGTCAAAACTAGGATTATATGAGTTAAATCTGTAACGTGCCTGCTCCTCAAATTGTGGGACACGTCTTAGCTGTCCATCCAGAGATATATCTAGAAGACGCCACCTGACGCTCCCAAGGAATGGCACGGGGTTTGCCAACTAGGGTCTCTCGAGTCTGCCTCGCAACGGAAGTATCCGATCGTTCCCACTAGGATCGCTCGGGTTCCTTGTAGTCGCGGGTCTTCCTAACAGACTTCTAGCATCGGTCTACAACTGCTCCACTTTGCACAGATAAAAATCGACCAAAGCAGACTCATACCACACTTGGTTCAAAGAGAATGGAAAACGAGAGGGATGCATCACTCGACCTCTTTGCCCATAGGGCATAGTCCCATTCCAGTCCCCTAGAATGGTATGAATCAGGGTTCTAACCAACATTGCCTAAGGTCATTGTCTGACTTTTCCTAACATTTCGCATGAACATTTCCTTTTAGGAAAGCTCTTGGCTAACCGAGACCACCCTGCCGTAGGATGGACCCGACGGTCACATCCACCACGCTTCCCTCGGGGGTTGTTTTAATTATCTAATTACCTACCACTTTATGTTTGACACATAAAAGTAGCTTTCTTAATTAACAGGTTCCTTTACATAATTTAGGGCACAAACACGAAGACAAGAAAAAAACAAGATCAAACACTTCCTTAACTTATCTTCAAAATAATGTTTGTGTCCCACCCATATAGGAGAATTAAGTGTCCCTTTTCTGCCTCTGCAAAAAAATCCTTTCATCTCCTGGCAATAAAAACCCGAAGGTTTTTCCTACCAAGATTTTTCCTTGTAACTAGTATCAAGGCCTCGAGATCCCATCTCGAGTCATGTGGAACTCTTGTGTAGGGTCCGGAGGCATTGGGATTTACGGCCAGATCCCCCTTTGGCACCCAAGCGTCCTCCTATGCCAAGTAATTTCCACGGAGAGACCTCTCGCGGCAAGTTTGGTCCACATTCCCGGCGTGGATTCATAACCCCTTGGTTAGGGTTTAGCGGTTCGCGGGAGTAGCTAGCACCATCCTTCCTTAACTATCCCTTTAGGAAATCATCCACAGTTGAAGCAACTAGCCTAATAACATTTACTAGGGAAAACATCCATTTTGTCCCCATGCAAATTTATCCTTACAGTTCTTGCCATGAAAATATAATCACTTGGATATTCATCCAAAGCCACAACCAATCCTTAAGTATCCTTTTGGAAACAATCTTGCTGAAACAACCAGCCTAACATCCTTTAACTAGGAAAACATCCTTTCCTAATCTAGCAAGTAGCCATTCTACTTACTAACCTCTTTTCCATCTCAAACAAGGTCAACCCTCATTAGGAACATCAATGGTAAACCATCTCAACAAGTCCCTTAAGCCACCGTTGCATTGGAACTTAGCTTATCCCTACTTAATCAATTTCAGTCTTGATATACTGCCTTCCTAGGGTTTACTCTCCCCCTTGGGATCTAGGGTTGCTCAAGGAACAACTTTAACGGTTATTTTCTAGATCTTTTTAATGATCCATGTGATTTCACCTTGACCTTCATTAATCAAGGCTACCTATTTAGGGTAAAAGATCACAACCCATGTTAAGCCCTTTAATGGCGAGCACATGCATTTACGTTTTTCATGATACGTCAGACTAGGGTCTAACTTGCCTATCTTCTCTCTAATACAATTACAAGGTTATCATACAAAACTTGAATTCAAGCACTTCAATGTACGTTAAAATTGGTGCAATCTTCCTATGCAACCTTGACACGCTTCTTGTTATTGTAACTTGTCCATCTGTTTGCTTACATGACATGTCTTAGCAGCCCATCGGAAAGAGAGTCTTGAAATCTCCACCCGGCACTCCCATGAAATGTTATGGGGTTTACGATCTAGGTCTTTCCAAGTCTGCCACGTAACGAAAGTATTCTGGCCGTTCCCACTTAGGACCGACCTGAATCAGGGTTTCCTCTAGTGGTCAAATTCCTAGAGAGTAACTAGCATCGAACCCCAAGTGAACTACTTTACGCAGAAACATCAGGATCGAAGCAGATCCATACTGCACTTGGTTCAAGGAGAATGGGAAACGAGAGGGATGAAAAGCTGGACCTCTCTGCCCATAGGGCATAGTCCCATTCTGTTTCCCTAAAATAGCATAAATCAGGGTTCTAGTAACCTCACTCAAGGTCACCGTTCCTTGCTATTCATTTCCTTCGTGAAAAATTCCTTGTTGTCGATTTCATTTGAGAAAAGTTCCCGGCCAACCGGTACCACCCATCCCTAGGACGGACCCATGGCCACATCCACCGCACTTTCCTCAGGGTTGTTTTAGTTGTCTAATTACCTACCACATTTGGTTGGACACACATAAAACACCTTCCTTAATTAGCCAATTAGACACCGGTTCCTTCACGTAATCTTAATATTTCACATAGAAAAACAATTCAAACAAGTTCCTTTACAATAATTAATCCTATTTATCTTTGGAAAATATCATATAATCCAGCTCATAGGCTAATCCATAAATCCGCGCAAAGGCAATCCATAATCCGCCCGAAGGCTTCCAGCAATCCACAGGGATTACTAATCCAAGATTCCGCCCGTAGACTAGTATGCGGGCCTCAAGATCCAATCCTGAGTTGCGTTGGCCTCTTGTGCAGGGCTCGAAAGGCAAGGGATTTATGGCCAGAGCCCCCCTGGCACCCAAGCATCCTCCTGCTCTAAGTAATCCCCAACGGAGAGACCTCCCACGGTGGGTTCGGTCCACGTTCTCGGCACGGCTAACAACCCCCTTGGTTAGGATCAGGCAGACAAACCGGGGTAATTAATGCTGCCTCTCCCTTCAGGCCTTCAACCTGAAGCATTAATTATCTTTCCATCTTTAGTTCCTTGAGAAAACAGTGCAAACAGTGCTCCTAAACTGTTACAAACACAATCAATCCAATGGTCGTTTATTTGGCCAACTGCTAAGGAGTGAATCCTTCTCTCCGAATGCATCCAGCATTCGATCCTAGATCAATTGTGACTTGGCAAGATCCCCAAGGGTTTGTTTGTTTACCCTTTTGTCCTTAGGTTAGGGTTATACCCTACCAATCCAATTTAACCAACACCTTAGGTTTCTTAAGTTGAGACATTGAATCCTGGTGACGACGTCGCTCCAACTTTTTTGATCCTTTGCCTACTAGGCAAAACGTAACTTCCCTTAACTTGGCAAGTCAGCCCAAGAAAGGTGATGCAATAGGATGTCTACTCATCCTCTTGCAAGTTAGACTTGCGCTAGAACCTGCCAACCTCATTCTAAGGAGTGGCAAATCAATCTTGTGATTAAACCATAAGTCCATGCGACGTTGCAACTTGTTGCACAAGTGTCGCATCTATCTCATGGGATCATTTCACCCATTGAATGGCGTTTCCTGGTCAAGGAATTTTTTTAAGACAAGATGCAGGGTTTAGGGTTTCTTCTTACCCAACCCAACCCTAATTGTACTAGGCCGACAATGGTCCTAGGGTTTTGAAACTCAATCCAAGTTTTTTACATTAGGTCGGTCGATCCTTAGGGTAGAACCCTAGATCCTTAATTGCATGGGCGTCCAATTGACCCAAACATTCCGTGAATGTGGGTAGGACCTTTGGGTTTGAGGGTTTCGACTTGGCGTTCCAAGTGCGATATTAGGCAACACTTCCAACCTGCCAAGCCCTAGCTAGTACTTGAGGTTTTTATCGTATCGACTAGTTATGCCTATACGAAACCCTGACGGTTATAATATTACAAGTGATTCAGCTAAATTGATCTACTTGTCTTGCGACAAGGACAATCGCTTCCTAGAGATGGTAAACTTGTTTTAAAGGTGTAAATAGCTGCAACATGCGATTCATTCCTTTTAGGCAGCTAAAAGGTTTTGCAATAACTACTTCTTCCTTGCTAAAGTCATGACGAATGTCAATTTGGAGATTATCTTGCATAGAACCTACAAGATTCACATTAAGGAACTATGCCAACAACCTCTCGTTTAATGCAATGGGATTTCATGCTTTGATAAGCCATGCAGTATTTTCTAAATGCAACTCAATGAAATGAAATTTACGCACGACGAATATGTAACATGCGACCCTTAGATACAACATCATAAATGAAGTTCATGCAAGACTAAGGCTAGTGTTGACTTAATCCATTTCCAGGCATATTTTTCATGCAACTTACAAGTCCGTGGTTCCATTCCCATACTATGCAATTGTCCAAGGGTTTCATTTTCATGCCGTGCAACGGACGTTAACAACTCTTTCCATGCGAGATATAAGAAGGAAGCTATTAACTAAATGCAAAATGCACTTGTTCTTTCACGGCCAATCAAGGATGCACTTAATAATTTCAACCTTTTAATGCTAGGCAATAGGCATTTTAGGCTTGTCACTTTGAAATGCATGACAAGGCAACATGCTACTAAGGCCGTAAGATGGATAGGTAATTTACATTCATCACATTGAAAATGCAAATAACCCAATTGCATGACATGCATTAATTTTGGTAAATCGTTCGAGTAGGCAATTTTTTCCAAATGCATTTTAACTATACTAGGTGAATTAGAACACGCATAAGTGCTTCCCTTCCATGATAGTTATTGTGCTTAACGTATTTCTTTCACGTGGAATTAAAATCATGGAACCTGGGCTTGTGGGCTTGTGGGGATGTCCACGTGTATGTTTGGGAAAGAACCTCCTCCGAGTGCACCTTGCATCTTCTTGGGAGCCATCGTTGATGAATTGAACTCCGTGAATTGCTCTCGCTTCTACGCGTTCTCTGAACAGCCTCAAGATCTTCCTTCTCCCTCGTACGTAGGAAATTCCTTCACCGAAATGGGGTTTTGAAAGAAACCCAGGAAGGCTTGTGGGAATGGGGCTTATGGGAAGGCTTGTGGGAATGGGGCTTATGGAAAGGCTTGTGGGAATGGGGCTTATGGAAGCCACCCTTAGAAGCTTCTAAAAAAAAAGCTTAGGTTTTATCCAGAATACGTGGGGGAAAAGGGTCAATGATTGGGAGGGAAGGATTGATGACGAAAGGGGAGATCGATGGCGATATGGCAGCGGTGGTATGGCAGTGGCGCGGTGGACTGGCGACGATCACGGTGGCGATCTCACAGCAGCCGACGGCCTTCCTCTCAGCACGGCAGCGTTCCCTCTTTTTTTCCAATCGATTTGTCCCTCAGCGCATCAGCCTCCTCTCCTCTCTCCACGGTTTCCTTGCGCCACAAGGGGGGTTCATATAGCATTAGGGGGGGAAGAGGTAGCCACCACATGTCCTATGCATGCCTCCCCCCTCATGCATTCCCTACACCATGTTTACTTCTTCTCATACTCCCTCTCCTCCAGCCACGCATCAGCTGGGGGAAGGGATAATTAGAAAAAAAAATTGTAGAAATTTTCATTATTATCCATTTTCCCCTTCAAAAAGGGTGTTCCCACGCAGCTTTGCGGTCTTAAACCTCGGCTCAATTGCACAATGCGGATGACCTCATTGTTGTGCGTGCGGGGTAAGGATTTAGCTGCCAATATTTAGTCAGCGCGGGAGATGACTTTGCACGACTTTTGCGCAGGCGTGCGGTGACCCAAGCTGTTTAATATTCCGAGCATAACTATTACATTCTCTCCCCCTTGGAGGAATCGAGATGTCCTCATCTCGAGAAGAATTGGGGGTATTGTTGGTTGAGAGTACTTTCATCTATCCAAGTGGCATCCTCCTCGGGATAATCTTTCCAATGGACAAGACATTCTCTCAAGGTTTTGGATCTCAATTGTCTTTCCCTAACCTCTAAGATCCTATCAGGCCGTAGCTCAAGGACTCCTTGGCTAGGCATTACAACTTGTTGCTAGAGATCTAGCTGTTGATGGATCCTACAAGATTAGAGAATTAAGGAATGCCTTGCAATTGAGTGCATCGGCAACTACATTCTCCTTTCCAGCCAGTATTTGATCCCAAAGTCATATTCCTCCAGTACTTCAATCCATCAACGTTGGCTCATGTTGAGCTCGTTTTGAGTAAAGATCCACTTGAGACTTTTATGATCTGTCACCAGGGTAAACTTGTTACCTAGCAAGTAGTGTCTCCAAAGCTTGAGAGCATGGATGACAGCTAACAGCTCTAGATCATGGGTAGCATAATTCTTCTCATGGCTCTTCAGTTTCCTTGAAGAGTATGCTATAGGATGTCCTTCTTGCATAAGCACACATCCTAAGGCAAGTGTGCTAGCATCAGTTATTACTTCAAACTCCTTACTGAGGTCCGGAAGTTTCAGGATAGGTGCTAATACCAAACTTTGCTTTAGTCTGTCAAAGCTAGATTGTTCAGCACGTGACCATACAATCGTTATTTGCTTCTTCAGTAGATCCGTCAGAGGCGCTGCAATCAAAGCATAGTTTTTTATAAAGACCCTGTACCATCCTATCAATCCAAGAAAGCTGTGTATTTCTTTGACAGTTGTTGGTATTGGCCATTCCAGAACATCTCTGACTTTGGCCGGATCCACTGAGATTCCTTCCACTGACACAATGAATCCCAGATATTCAATCTCACGTTTGAAGAATACACACTTCTTCATCTTGGCATAAAGCTTGTGTGCCCTCATTGTCTCAAGGACAATGCGAAGCTGGGGTTCATGATCTTCTTCTTGTTTGGAGTAGACTAAGGTATCGTCGAAGAATACGAGTACAAAGTCATCAAGATATGGCCTAAAGATATCCTGCATTAACCTGTTGAAGGTGGTAGTGCATTTGTCAGCCCGAACGACATGACTAGGAACTCAAAGTGTCCATATCTTGTGTTGAATGCTGTCTTTGGGATATCTTCTTCCTTGATCCTTATCTGATAGTATTGAGACTTGAGATCAATCTTGGAGAAGATCTTTACACCTTGAAGACTGTCAAGAAGTTCATCTATTCTTGGAATAGGGTACTTGTTCTTAATGGTTGATTGATTCAACCCTCTATAATCAATACACAGCCGAAGCGTTCCATGTTTCTTCTTCTGGAACAGCACTGGGGCTCCCCATGGTGAACTGCTAGGACGGATGTAGCCCTAATCTAACAGTTGGTTGAGTTGCTCCTTCAGCTTAATTACTTCCGGGATGGACATTCTATAAGGCCTCTTTGCAATTGGCACAGCTCCCGGCACTAGCTTGATCTCATGATCAACTTCCCTTAGAGGCAGAAGTTCTGTCAGCTCTTCAGGAAATACATCCGCGTACTCCTTTAGCCATGAAGGTTCTTCACTAGACTCCTGATTCTGGTTTAGCTTATTGAGCTTAATCAAATAGATAGGTAGTCCATTTCTAACTCCCTTTACAATCCGAGATGCTTTGGCCAATTGAATTTTCAGCTTTCCAGCCTCTCCTTGAGTTGTGACCAATTCCCCTTCACAGTTTCGAAACGAGACTTGAACCTTTCCATAATGAATGTGGGCATCATTAGGTCTAGGCCAATCCATTCCGAGCAAACACTCATGGATACCTAGGTTCATGACCCTGAATCTGACCAAAGTCGATTTTCCTCCCAGAAAGAATTCCACATTACATTACATGTCCACTTCAGCTTTTAGCCAAGTGACCAAATCACTTTACTTCTTTATCAATACTCATAGTCAAGACAAATAAGAAGAAGTCTAATTTCATTCATATGGGCATAGCCCTTTCGGAGTACAATATTTCATGGGATGGTAGAGCAAGCTGATACATTAATTCGGGGAGAATAAGGTTGTGTTACATTCAGCTACAGGAACTGGGTAATAATATGGGCTTGGGTCATGGATCTTCAGGAATCGATAAGTCATTGGAAGATTAGGGTATCCTTTCCTTTGGTACCCATTATTCTCGTAGCGTCCCAACACCTTGATCCTGTCGGTGGGGATTATGCGGGTCACTTCCTCGTACACATACGTGTTTAGCTTGACCTTTCAACCTCCGACATGTAAATTTGTGTTTACGTGAGCCTCAACAAAGATGAACAGCTTCACGATCTTCAGGTCCTCCAACCACTTGATTCTCTTTAGGTTGGTTTAAAGGTACGCAAATCGGTGGGTAGCTATGTAATAGATTCCTGAAGCACCCATCCATCTTTGTTCCACATTACAAAAGCGATGGATTGTAGATGCGGTCTAGGATATTCATCATAGTGATGCTCCATTGATAATCTGAAGCATGCATCGTGGTTATAAACATGACCTGGAACACCAAGAATCTGCTCCATGCTTCATGACTTTGCAAGACAGCATCGATAAGTAAGTAAATGTTCTTAACAGTAACATTTTCTTTACTTCTTCTTATTAAGTTTTCTTATAAAGACAGTTCCTTCGTTGGTTCGCTCTGATACCAACTGTAATGTGTCCACCTATTTGCTTACAGGACACGTCTTAGCAGCCCATCAAAAAGAGGGTCTAGAAAGCTCCGCCCGGCACTCCCATGGAATGTTATGGGGTTTGCGATCTAGGTCTTTCCGAGTCTGCCACGTAGCAGAAGTATTCTGGTCGTTCCCACTTAGGACACCTGAATCAGGGTTTCCTCTAGTGGTCAAATTCCTAGAGAGTGACTATCGTCGAACCCTAGGCAAACTACTTTACGTAGAAACGTCAGGGTTGAAGCAGATCCATGCTGCACTTGGTTCAAGGAGAATGGGAAACGAGAGGGATGCAAAGCTCGACCTCTCTGCCCATAGGGCATAGTCCCATTCCGTTCTCCTAAAACAGCATAAATCGGGGTTCTAGTAACCACACTCTAGGTCAGCGTTCCTTGCTATTCATTTTCTTCATGAAAAATTCCCTATTGTTGATTTCGTTAGAGAAAAGTTCCCGGCCAACCGGAACCACCCATCCGTAGGATGGACCCATGGCCACATCCACTGCACTTTCCTCAGGGTTGTTTTAGTTGTCTAATTACCTACCACATTTAGTTGGACACGCATAAAACAACTTCCTTAATTAGCCAATTAGACACCAGTTCCTTCAGGTAATCTTAGCACTTGACATAGAAAAATAGTTCAAACAAGTTCCTTTACAATAATTGATCTTATTTATCTTTGGAAAATATCATATAATCCAGTCCGTAGGCTAATCCATAAATCCGCCTGAAGGCAATCCATAATCTGCCCAAAGGCTATCTAGCAATTCATAGGGATTACTAATCCAAGATTTCGCCTGTAGACTAGTATGCGGGCCTCGAGATCAAATCCCGAGTCGCATTGGCCTCTTGTGCAGGGCCCGGAAGGCAAGGGATTTACGGCCATAGCCCCCTGGCATCCAAGCATCCTCTTGCTCCAAGTAATACCCAACGGAGAGACCTCTCGTAGTGGGTTCGGTCCATGTTCTCAGCACGGCTAACAACCCCCTTGGTTAGGATCAGGCAGACAAACTGGGGTAACTGATGCTGCCTCTCCCTTCAGTCCTTCAACCTAAAGCATTAATTATCTTTCCATCTTTAGTTCCTTGAGCAAACAATGCAAACAATGCTCCTAAACTATTACAAACACAATCAATCCAGTGGTTGTTTATTTGGCCAACTGCTAAGAATTGAATCCTTCTCTCTAAATGCATCCAACATTTGATCCTGGATCAATTGCAACTTGGCAAGATCTCCAAGGGTTTGTTTGTTTACACTTTTGTCCTTGGGTTAGGGTCATACCCTGTCAACCCAATTTAACCAACACCTTAGGTTTTTTAAGTTGAGACATTGAATCCTGGCGACAACATCGCTCCAACTTTTTTGATCCTTTGCCTACTAGGCAAAACGTAACTTCCCTTAACTTGGCAAGTCAGCCCAAGAAAGGTGATGTTACAGGATGTCTTCTCATCCTCTTGCAAGTTAGACTTGCGCTAGAACCTGCCAACCTCATTCCAAGGAGTGGCAAATAAATCTTGTGATTAAACCACAAGGCCATGCGACGTTGCCATAAGTTGCACAAGTGTCACATTTATCTAATGGGATCATTTCACCCATTGAACGGCATTTCTTGGTCAAGGAATTTTGTTTAGACAAGATGCAGGGTTTAGGGTGTCTTCTTACCCAACCCAACCCTAATTGTACCTAGGCCGCATCCTAGGGTTTCCAAACTCAATCCAAGTTTTTTACATTAGGTCGGTCGATCCTTAGGGTAGAACCCTAGATCATTAATTGCATGGGCGTCCAATTGACCCAAAAATTTCATGAATGTGGGTAGGACCTTTGGGTTTGAGGGTTTCGACTTGGCATTCCAAGTATGATATTAGGTAGTACTTCCAACGTGCCAAGCCCTAGCTAGTACTTGAGGTTTTTATCGTATCGACTAGTTATGCCTATACGAAACCCTAACGGTTATAATATTACAAGTGATTCAGCTAAATTGATCTACTTGTCTTGCAACAAGGACGATCCCTTCCTAGAGATGGTAAACTTTTTTTAAAGGTGTTAATATGCAATTCATTACTTTTAGGCAGCTAAAAGGTTTTGCAATAACTACTTCTTTCCTTGCTAAAGTCATGACGAATGTCAATTTGGAGATTATCTTGCATAGAACCTACAAGATTCACATCAAGGAACTATGCCAACAACCTCTCATTTAATGCAATGGGATTTCATGCTTTGATAAGCCATGAAATATTTTCTAAATGCAACTCAATGAAATGAAATTTACGCATGACGAATATGTAACATGCAACCCTTAGATACAACATCGTAAATGAAGTTCATGCAAGACTAAGGCTAGTGTTGACTTAATCCATTTTCAGGCATCTTTTTCATGCAACTTACAAGTCCGTGGTTCCATTCCCATACTATGCAATTGTCCAAGGGTTTCATTTTCATGCCGTGCAACGGACGTTAACAACTCTCTCCATGCGAGACATAAGAAGGAAGTTATTAACTAAACGCAAAATGCACTTGTTCTTTCACGGCCAATCAAGGATGCACTTAATAATTTCAACCTTTTAATGCTAGGCAATAGGCGTTTTAGGCTTGTCACTTTGAAATGCACGACAAGGCAACATGCTACTAAGGCCGTAAGATGGATAGGTAATTTACATTCATCACATTGAAAATGCAAATAACCCAATTGCATGACATGTATTAATTTTGGTAAATCGTTCGAGTAGGCAATTTTTCCCAAATGCATTTTAACTATACTAGGTCAATTAGAACATGCATAAGTGCTTCCCTTCCATGATAGTTATCGTGCTTAACGTATTTCTTTCACGTGGAATTAAAATCGTGGAACCTAGGCTTGTGGGCTCGTGGGGATGTCCATGTGTATGTTTGGGGAAGAACCTCCCACGGGTGTGCCTTACGTCTTCTTGGGAGCCATCGTTGATGAATTGACCTCCATAAATTGCTCTCACTTCTGTGCGTTCTCCGAGCAGCCTCAAGATCTGCCTTTACCCTCGTACGTAGGAAATTCCTTCATCGAAACAGGGTTTTGAAAGCAACCCGGGAAGGCTTGTGGGAATGGGGCTTGTGGAAGCCACCCTTAGAAGCTTCTCAAGAAGCTTCTAAAAAAAAAGCTTCTGTTTTTATCCAGAATACATGGGGGAAAAGGGTCAATGATTGGGAGGGAAGGATTGACGACGAAAGGGGAGATAGATGGCGATATGGCGATGGTGGTATGGCAGTGGCGCAGCAAACTGGCGGCGATCACGGTCACGGTCTCACAGCAGTCGGCGGCCTTCCTCTCAGCACGGCAATGTTCCCCATTTTTTCAGATCGATTTGTCCCTCAATGCATCAGCCTCCTCTCCTCTCTCCACGGTCTCCTTGTGCCACAGGGGGGGGTTCATATAGCCTTATGGGGGGAAGAGGTAGCCACCATGTGGCCTATGCATGCCTCCCCCCTCATGCATTCCCTACACCATGTTTACTTCTTCTCATATTCCCTCTCCTCTAGCCATGCATCGACTGGGGGAAGGGACAATTAGAAAAAAAAAATCATAAATTTTCATTATTATCCATTTGCCCCTTCAAAAAGGATGCCCCCCCACAGCTTTTCGGTCTTAAACCCGGGCCTCAATTGCACAATGTGGATGGCCTCATTGTTGCGCTTGTGGGGTAAGTATTTAGCTGCCAATATTGAGTCGACGCGGGAGATGACTTCGCATGGCTTTTGCGTGGGCGTGCGGTGACCCAAGCTCTTTAGTATTCTGAGCGGAAATATTACAGTTATATTTTATGCAATTTTCCTTCAATGCATCATCTATTGTTACTTGCTTTTTAGTCTCCTTTCCTATTACTCATCTAACGTAACACAAATGACTTTTACCTATTTTATGCATGCAATTCTACCTCTATTTAAGAATTCAAGATGTGTGAGGAGAATCTAAATCTTGGTACAACCTCGATATGAGCTATAGTTGCTGGAGGTTTGGTCATATTCATGTCTCCGTTTGCATTGGATATGTTCCTAGCTCCGTTTGCAACTTCAGCACTTGTGCTCCTTGTAACTCGTCTCTTGGGTGCCATCTTTGTGCGTTCTTGGTCTTGCAACCCTTGAGGTAAATCGGTCGCTCTTGCCTTGGCAGAAGGAAGTGGTACGAGGGTCCACAAGGAATCTAAGGCCAATCAATGTGACTTCAAACATGCATAACTCTTCCTCTTCTTTTACCCTCTCCCCAATTAGTTTTCCTTCTATCTCACCCTCTCCATCTCATAGTCTTCTCTCTTCTTCTCCTTCTCTCTCTCCCTCTTCTTCTTCTTCTTATTCTCCTCTCTCTCCCTCTTCTTCTCCTTCTTTTTCTCCTCTCTCTCCCTCTTCTTCTTCTTCTTCTTCTTCTTCTTCTTCTTCTTCTTCTTCTTCTTCTTCTCTCTCTCCCTCTTCTTCTCCTTCTCTCTCTCCCTCTTCTTCTCCTTCTCTCTCTCCCTCTTCTTCTCCTTCTTCTTCTCCTCTCTCTCTCCCTCTTCTTCTTCTTCTTCTTCTTCTCCTCTCTCTCCCTTTTCTTCTCCTTCTCTCTCTCCCTCCTCTTCTTCTTCTTCTTCTTCTTCTTCTTCTTCTTCTTCTTCTTCTTCTTCTTCTTCTTCTTCTTCTTCTTCTTCTTCTTCTTCTTCTTCTTCTTCTTCTCTCTCTCCCTCTTCTTCTTCTCCTCTCTCTCTCTCTCTCCCTCTTCTTCTACTCTCACGCCCAAGGGGCATTGTTCACGGACGATGGTGGGGGGGGGGGGTTTCCTTGAACACGCCAGGGGGGGCATTCCTGTTGAGGATGATGAGGGGGCCGTTGTTGACGTCGGCGACCAGGTAGGGGCTTTGCTTCCTTTTGTAGAGGGGGGAGAGGTGGCTTATGGGGGGGAAAGACTGCACCTCCCGCCATCTGGGGGGCTGCATGCCCCCCTTCACTACCTCTTACTCACTCACACACTCTCTCTCTCCCCGCCATGCACACGACAGGGGGAGAGAGAGTGAGAGTAAAAAATTTTGAGAAAATTTAAAAAAATTTAAAAAAATTTCTTAAGGGGGGTCCTCATGGGGGGAGGCACGGGGGAAGCACGAAGGGGAGATATTACAAAACCTTAATTACTTTTTGGGACCAATTTCTATCTATTCTTCCTCTCAAGCTTTCCTGAAGCTTTCATGGTGGATCTTGGCTTCTTTCTTTCTCTCAGGCCCATCAATGGTTCAAATGAATTACAAGAAAAGATTCTTTAGTGTTTAAGCTCTCAGTAGAGTAGCTTAGTGCTTGGCTTATAGCACTCTCATTTTCTAGAAAGAGAAGTTGATCTTGTAGCATGTTCTTTTCTTGTAGCAGAGTCTCCTCCATTTTGCACTTTTCTTTAGTCACGATTTGAACCTTGTTGTTTAAATCATGGATCTCACACTCGTATTTTAAAGTCTAATCCTGGATGGCCTTTTCAAATTCACATTTATTTTAAGTTATTGTGGATTCATGACAGCTAAGTTCTTGCTCCAAATGAGTAACAACGGCATTCCTTAATGCTAGCTCCTCTTGGATTTGTCTTATTTGGTTCTCCAGAGCACAAATTTCTAAATCTTTCTCTTCACGTATGATCGACAAAAGTTTCTCACATTCCTTCTCTCTGCTTGCAACTTCTTGTTTCAAACAGCTTAACTCTTTCAAGACCTCCTCATACTTTGAATGGAACTCCAACTGTTGGCATATTTTGCTGAAGTTATCTCCTTGAGATTTCAGGAAGCGTTGCCTTTCTGATGCAAGTTGTGGAAATGCATAATAAGGGAATTCATGTCTTCATCTAAGGGTGCCGAAGCCATCTCCTATCTGTCGCAAGATTCACAAAAGCTTGGTTTTTAGCAGTATCACTGATGAGCCTTTTCCTTGAGCAACTTGCTGAAGAGATTAGTCTCTACACCAAAGCAACATACAACATCAGATAGTCAAACACAAGGAGAACATTCGTCAGATTTTTCCACCAAACATACACGAGCTTTGAGTATGGATCTCCATAGTGCAAATTATTATGTGTAAAGATTAATACCTTGCAACCATCACTTGAACTTATTGCAATAACTCTAGTGTGACAAATGTGATCCAGGGTTGAAGGTAACTAGAAGTTAAGGCTCATCAAATCTCTACAAGATCTTGACGTCATTCCTACAAAGGGCCAAGTATTATTGTCTTCTTCTCTACCAATGTGCATTAAATAAATTTTCCCTTGCAATCCCTTGCAAAGGCTCAAAGTTTTCATCACTTGATTGATTTAACTTCAATCTGGATGCCAAATTTTCTCCCACACCTCTCCCATGCCTTCTATCACATGAAGGCTTCCACATTTTGAATCCTTCCATCAAGAGGAGCATGTAAACAACCTTATTGGCTTGCCTTCAGCTCAGATTTCATGTTGATTTATCTCAAATTTTGCATCAATGTCATTGATTATCTTCATTATGTGTATAGCAAGAGGATGGAGCTATGGCTTCTTAATCATTTGGTAAAGAGTGAATGGAGTGATGATTTGCTAAGGGGCTTAAGCAATCTCTACTTCAAGTAGTCACAAAGGCGTGGACTCTGCTGTGTATATTCATTTTCCCATTGAGGGATACCACTTGAACTAGCACTTTGAACACTGTGTTGCAACTATTTGGCCATATATTGTCTATTCATCAGGTTTTTGGTGATGCAATATGATTGGTAGTTTTTGATACTTGTGGAAGGCTCAACAACACTCCTCTTGAAGATTCAACAAAGTCTTGTGCCATTTGATTCCTCTTTATCAAGCTACCTTTTATGGAAGACCAATGAAGATTTGTCAATGGTATGATGCTGTATTTGGTTGTTTGATCAATGGTAATTGATCAATGCACACTTATGGACAAATGGTTCAATGTAATGGATACAATATGGCAATGATGTATGGCATTGTGGCAAGAAAGGATGGCGATATTGGATTCATTAGAAATTTGTACTCTCCAATGGGCATATGTAATGTAGGGGTGAAAATGAAATGAATTTATAATGCAATCTGTTTTAGCCCTACACTTAGAAGGTTTTATACTTTGGAGTATGCAGTGGTATTTACAGGACATACATGTTCATTGGCATTCTTATGGTCACCTACAATTTGCTTCAATTTTGGATTTGTAGAGGTTATTTTCACTTACCATAGTAAACTACAACTCTTCCCTATTCTTGTGAGTACTTTGGTGTTGGGTATTGGCTCAAATTTGGATGAGAAGTACCAAAAACACTCAAACAGGGCAAAACAGGGTGTTGTCTACTGTAGATAGACCTAGAGAATCATTTCCAAAATGGGGTGTAGGTACAAATAATGAAAACTAGGAATCCTAATTGAAGATATATGTTGTGGAATTAAAGTGAAGCCATCAAACACCTCATTCCGATCAGTATTTCTCAAGTTATGGTCAAGACAATGCAACTAGGTACTTGTGACAGGGTGCTGTCTACTGTGGATAGACATAGTAAATCATTTCTAGAATGGGGTATTGGAATATTTTAATGTGAACCAAGAATTTTAATTGGTACTAGACATCTTGATCTTTGAGGAGAGCCATCAAGCACCATATTTGGATCAATATTTCTCAAGATATGGCCCAAACTTTGCAACTAGGTACTCCAGACATCTTGTCTACATGGGACAGTTTAGTGAAGTATGTAATGGAAATGAAGTTATGGGTTGAAAACTTTGTGTCTCTTATTGATAAAGGTGTGGAAATAGCATCCATGAGTCATCATGCTCATGCTTTTGGATTTAATGCTTATGGTTATTCTTCTTATGATGCTCCAGCTCATTGTCATGATAGTTTTGGATCTCCTACTTCTTCCTTCACTAGTCGCAATATTTTAGCAATTTGGGGGATATTATGGTTATGATAATGCATGCCAAAATGAACCCTTCTCAAATTTTTCTCGCCAACAGAAAGATGATCTTATTCATGATAAACACTATCATGAGAGTTGTGTTTGCAACATCCCTTATCAAAGCAATGTCTATGAGCAGAGGCATGATGTTTTAGAGTAGCGGCAAAGTTATTATGGTGGATCTTATCCATATGGTGATTATGCTTCATGCATTGAAGAAAGGAAATATTCACATGATCTTGGTCAGCAACATAATGATTATGATAAAGGGGGATATACATGGAGTCCAACATACCTGGAAAAAGAGCACTCTTATGACAAATTTTCTTGTGTACCATCTTCTTTTGAGAATGATCATGGTGGCCATATCTACGATGACTGTGTTAAACAATCACATACGTATTCTTCTTCCTACCATGAAGTTGGACAATAATCTCATGGTTTTGAACAACATCAAGGTTTCTTTGGTTAGTCATATTTACCTAATGACTATGTTTCTTCTTCAAGACCATACTCAAATGCTATTGGACAACATACTTATGATAGTGCTTATGGAAATGAGTATATCTATGATCAGCATGATACATATGTATACACTAGTTATGATTGCTCTAATGGACAACATCCTAATGGGAATCATGCTACTCTCTCTCAGCCATATGTAGTAGAGAATGGACAGTCATACGTGAATGGGAAGCAACATGTATATGATTGTGATCTTGGATATGAGTAGCATTATGCTAGTGAACATGGGAAACATGTTGATCAGTACCTCTATGATGATCATCCATCCCATAGTCAATATTATGATGATGATCAACTATTTTCTGGACATCAACATTATGTTAGTAGAAATGAATGTGGTCATGACTATGGAAAACCATTTTATCATGAGAAATATGACAATCGTAGTGGCCCGCATGATGTTATTCGAGGAAAGATCTTAACCAGTGATGATATTAGAGGACTACATGCACAGGGCTTATGTTTTAGATGTACTAAACCAATATCTTCTAATCATAAAGATGTATGCAAGAAAAGGAATGCTAAAGCGTTGCTGCTAATAGAGTTTCCGGATAATGGAGAGGAAGCTGAAGAGACCAAAGAGGAAGTGGATTGTAAAAACCAAGATGGAGAGTCTTACAAATCCTTTGAAGTTGATCATGATGCCTATAAGCTTTCTAACCTACATTATGCTAAAGACCAAGTGAATGCAATAATTGAAGAGGGACATGTAAAGGAGCTTCATGAATTCATACACCAATCTATGGACCCAAATGATATGCTCTCAATTGATGACCTTATCTTTCCATTTGATCTGGGGGATCATGAGGATGCTTCCTTGTTTCCATTTGACTTGGGAGGCAATGATGGGATCTTTTTTTTTGTAGAAGGAACTTATGGTTGTGATGACTATTTTGATGGATATCCATTTGACCCTGGAGGCATATGAGACTTCAATGACTTTCATTGTTGGTGGGTTATAAATAACACTTGCAATACTGATTCCTTAGTATATTCAATCGTCCTCTCTAAGGCTTCATGATTTCCTCAAAACAGTGGGATTATTGCAGTTATAGGATAGTGGACAGCTTGCCGTGTGAATTTTCTGTCATGAATTACATGGTCCTTTTTGGCAACATGATTGAACTCTATGTGCTAGATAGGTTCCTTATGGTATTTTCTATCCAACAAGACTTTATTTGTGCCATTTGGACTCCTCTATCACGAGTTATGGGAAACTCTTATTGGTTGCCATGTCTTACAGATTACAGCAATCCACAGTCCTCTCTTGGTTGTTTTCATATTTTGAAGGATTCTTCTTTGTGGTATGAAGACTTTTATTTTAGCATGGAGTCTTAGTTCAACATGACTTCATCTACTTCAAGCTATCCTTGTAATCACCCATGTAATTTGTTCCCAATTCAACTTTGAGGACAAAGCTCTTTTAGGCCAAGATGGCTTGTAATAAAGCATAAATGCCTTAGTCTAGGGTAGGCAAGGGCTAAGTATAAAACATGGAGATGTAATATGTGAAGGATCTTTTTGCCATTTTAAAGCAATACATGCTATGAGGCTCCTTTCTCCCACCATCTAAGAGGGTGCATGCTCTTAGCCACTAAGATATGGGGTGCATACCATGTCCCACCTTGACGTGAGGTGAGTATTCATGTTGCACCTTACATTTATGATTCTCAGCCTTCCATGGCAATACTATCTCATGCTTAGCTAATTTGGCTATGGATTCCTTGCAAACATGGTGTATTTCTTGTATTTCTTTGCAAGGTGTATTTCATAAATTTCCAGTTATATGTCTTATTGTGAGAGCTAGTATATTACACATGGAGGCTTGAGGAAGGCTTCTACTCGACATTCATAGGCCATCATCAAAGCATGGAAAGCTACCATCATAAATAGTTGCAGACCATCTTGACTTATTGCAATAGGGGAGGAGTATGAGAGTAGTGTGAGTCAGCGGAGTCATTGCATGGAGTGAGCTTATAGTGTGATCTATCCTGTGACATAGGTGATGAACTGCAATGCAGCTATCAGGTTGACTGAAGTTTTCCATTTGAAGCTTCTCCTTCCTAACCACGCCATAGCTGATCCACCATAGAAAGTAGATCAACAAACATAGGGGTGCTCCTTGCTTACACATGCAGTTTTGAAGGTGAACTAAGCCACCAATCAACAATCAAAGCACAATTTCCGCTTCATACCAATCATATTATCTTCTTCACCATCAAGAACTTTGATGTGCCATCAATTCTCACTCATGAAGCTTTGTAATTTATGGTGTGCGATCCAAACTCCTAACGTGGGTCGCCGTAATGGTATTGAACCTTTGATAGACTGGCTATCACTTCGACCGAGTAGCGTTTTGTTCTACGAACACTACAAATAGCGATAATCCTCCTTGGGGATTATAGTTGCAAGCTAGTGTAGCTTGAAGCATACCTATAATTGGCAACGTTGCAATGATCACTTGTTATGAGAGGAGCATCATCAACAATTGGAGGAAAGAGGCATCCTAATCTTCAAAGTTTACAGCGGTCGACATTCTAGAGTCAAAGCTTCTTCCAATCCCACTAGAGCTTTAAGATGTCTTGTTCTACCATCTTACCTCAACATGAGATAAATATGCCTATCCTTCATTAATCTTAAATCATACCTAGCTCTTGATTTTTCGACAACTAGATATAGATATCTATGCCATCTTCATTTCTTCTTACCTTCTATGCGAATATTTATGACTGAGAAACTTGTGCATTCAACTTGTAAAAGAGTTGATGATGTATTCCAAGCTATGATAGCCTTAGTCACATGCAAAGGAGTTGTGTATTAGGCTCTTGAGCTTAATATTGAGCTTTTTGAGATAGAAGCATGGAAAACACTAGATTGTATTGCATTGCTAGGCTCCTTGCTATCTAAGTTGAGGTGTGCTTGACTAGAATCAATGTCATTTGAGAGCGAAATGCCAAGAGAGGAGTTGAATTATAGGCTAGTTGCCTACAATATTTATTTTGTGTATTGAATTACTTGCACATAGGATCTAACAATGTGTCTACTCTAGTGTTTTCTAGCTTTCTATCTTATATATCATATGTACTAGCTCCTCCCTTACCATGCCTGCTTCACAGGACCCTAGTCTTCCAGACATCGAGCGTGCAACTCCCCAACACCGTCATTAACTCCCATGCATACCTAAGCTTGTTAGTTTTTCCACATGTTGCTGATCATTCATGCATGGGATTTTGATTTTCTTTCATGTATGCATGGTTTGTTTGCTGTCATTCATACACACGAACATATGTGGTCTTTTGTTCATTGCACAGAGCTTAGAGCTATTGTTCATGCGATGTAGTTGATCCATGTACCCACCTTTTTTTGCCAATAACCACATCTTTTAAAAACATACATTTTTATTTTTTAAAACTTAAGAAAAAGCAAAACACTTCTTAAAAAAATGTAGAGAAAAATCATGAAATTTTCTAGAAAAATAGACTCATAATCAACAAGATTTTTTTCCAAATTTGAACATATGAAAATTACATAAAATTTTAAAAAACTCATGTAAAACTCAATAAAAAGCAAAAAAAATTCATAAAAGTATTAAAAATCCTAAAAATATCCAATAAATATAAAAAATCTAGTGAATATTATTTTTTGCATTTATTTTTTACATTGAGAAATTTAAAAATTATTTAACTTTTCATAAAAATAGAACAATTTTTTTAAAAAGTAAAAATAAAATTCACCCATATATTCATACATGTGTATTCATATCATTTTCTATTTTGACCATTATGATTAGCTGTGGTTTTTTAAATATTATTTTATAGGCCATTGACTAACTTCTACTCACCTATTTGTTTGTTTGTTTCGTAGATTTCTATGACCATCGTGAGAGTTGAGGAGTTGTATCCATGTTGTTTTATTATCAAACCTTGCAACTACCCCACACATTGTTGAGCTTGAATGCTTCTCATGTGCCTAGTGGCAACCATTTGATCACAGCCTGTGCCAAAGTACTTGTCCAAGGAGATTTTTATTGCTTTTTTCAAGATCCTTAAGAATGTCAATTTCAATTGGGCATAGATCCTTTTGACAAAGATGGATCAACATTTCCAATGAGTTTAGAAAGGACAACTTAGCAATGTTTCTTATGGGGCTTTTCTTTAGAAGAAGGTGATTACCCTTAAGCCTTTGTCTAGGTGGCATTCATGTTCTTGATTGTGTTGATACTTTTGTGCCATCTCCATCTTCAGTTCCTTCCCCTCCTCCAATGCAAGAAAAACTTGATGAGGAATATGAATCTCCTACCAGGGTAATTTGTAAAAAATGTTATCGTTTACAAACTTCTTCCTATTTTGTTCTTGTTTCTAATTCTTCTTCTGTACAAGCTCTTGTACTTGTTGTTTCTACTAATTTCCTTCCTACATTTCATTCCTATACCAACCTGTTTGTAGCACAAAGAGATAGGAACCTTGATCCTTAAACTCCATCATTTTTAAAAACAATGTTGACTTTTGGGCATATGCTCTCACAAATGGTCTCCAATGTCTAGGCAATCCTAAAAACCATGATGACTTCTTCCATCGAAGTTTTGTATAAAGGAGTCAATACCTTTTTACAAGAAAAGGTTGATTCCTGGACTAATCAATTGAGTAAAGCTTTTGGAGGATTTCCCATCACAACGAGACACTCGAAGCGATATTCAGAAAGACATGATCAAACCTATGTATCTATTGGATACCCATAAAAAAAGCATTGCTTTGATGATAGATAAGTTAGCCACTACCTAAGGGATTCAAGCCTCCTTGACACAAAAGTGTAATTCTACCCTATATGAAATGGTGGTTTTAGCTTTTAAGCTTGGGTACTTATGAGGGTGAGTTGGAACATTCCAAGGAAAATATTGCAATACAAGAGAAGATAATTGAGGAGTTACAAAGTATAGTAATTGAAATTTATATTCCTCCTCTTACTCTTGTAGTCTCTTTTATTCAATCTCCTATAAAGGAGCTAGAAAGCCTAAAGAAGAAAGACAAATGAAGTGATGCTCTTTCTACTAAGGTGGAATGTATTCAACAATGTATTGATTATTATTTGCATGAGACTTTCTTCTTTTTTCAAATCTTTTATCACCTCCCCCTACATTTTGGATTAAATAATAATATTAAAAGTTTTTCTTATATATATCTCTTAGCACTCTTGAGCTGGAAGAACTAGAAGATGGGTAACATAATCTTTGGTGTGTTGATCTACTTAAATCACTTTTTGATTGTGCTATCAATGATCCGATTTGCAATGAGGCATAATTGTTGTATTTCATGTATATCAGAGGAGGAGACTTTTCGATTCTTGATAAGGAGGATATTAATCTTTATGTGGGGGATGTTATTTTAGAAGAAACCATTTATATTCACTTTGTGGAGCTTAGCCTTTCAAATGGGTTGTTGACATATATCTAGAAGACTTCATGGTGTAAAGGTTATGCATGGCATCCACCTTTAGAGGAAGATATCATGGTTCACAATTGACGATAGAATATATTTTTAAAATATGTTATCCATCATTTGCACTCACAAGTCCTTTCTTACATTGTAGAAGACTGTTTATTTACTAATATCTTCTTTCAAGCCTTTAACTATTGATCTTCTATTCATCTAACTTTTCATGTTGATCTCCTTTCTTATTAAAATATTTCTCTGTACCTTCCTATTTATATCTCCCTTCTTAACACTAATCTTCATTCCATTCCTATGCTTACTTTTCACCCTACATTATCTCCTTATATATGTGTATTTACCACTTGTCTATTTATCATTGAATGCACCTCTTGTTGTTTAGTTTTTTCCATCCACTTTTCCCATAGAATCTCTTCATATTTTCTTATTTCCTTTCCCTCCTTTTACAGAATCCCTATCGCTTAATATGTCCACTTTCTATGATTTATCATATCCTCCTCTCCATTTTTTGATTGTGATTCCCTTATCTCAACCTCTTGATTATATACCTACCTCCACTATTAGTCCTGGATATCAGTGGGTTTGATAGTGATATACTCTATCGTCGGTAGTGGAATTTACATGATTATTTGACAATACTAGTTTTTAATTGGCCTATTTTTCATTAGGGCAAAAAAGGCTTCAAAAAAGGCACTTTTGTTAATCAATGGATTAAGGAAAGGACCAAAGAGATTTCACCATATGGAAAAAAATATGGTATTTTGGTCTCCTCCACTTTTGAGATAATAGAGTCCATTTTGTGGTTCTTCCCTCCTATTTAGCTGAATTCTTCAAATCTTGACAAGTTTTGGTAGTCCCAAAGGTCCTATTTACTAATAAAATCTGACAAAACATCTGGCAAAGACATGAGAGAGTTAAGTTAATTCAAACCATTTTGAAAATGGAGAGAATTTTCAAAGTTCTTATTAGCACTCGTAGTATTTTTAATTTGTCTCCTTGAGGTTCATGCCCTTAGATCATTGACCTCTCTCTTTAGGTTTCTTCCTCTGCACATTGTGTGCATGCTCCTTGTCTTTTACATGGCATCCACAAAGTGTCCTTCTCATTCCATAAACTCTTGTACCATCTATGGCAAAAGTGCAAATGGAGAATGGGAGCCCAAAATATTTACTATAGATCATTACAATGCTACCATCTTGGCAGGGGCTCTCATAAGGTGAAAAGAACAAAACGGGAGGATATCAAATATCATGGGAAGGGATGCATCATTGCTTTCAAAACTATGTCTCAAGGATGGTTTGCTTTGGCACAACATGTTTACACGGCTAGAGATATGTACTTGGCTCCACAGGAATGTTTTTCTCATTAAGCACACTGAGTTTGAGTTGTAAAATATATGTGAATATATTGTTTTGTTTGAAGAAAATGCTAGATAGTGGATTATTGGTTGTAGATATCTTTCCATCGACAAGTTTTGAGTGACAACTTGTAGAGAGCCTCAGTGGAACATTGCATGCCATTCATAAAGAATTTGCAAGCATTATTTATGCTGATCAAACCGTGAGTTTTTTTAATGAAAGTAGAATTTTTGTGTATTATACGCAATATGTGGTTCCCTCAAGAGCACGTGTGTATGGATACCTTGAAGATATGTAGTTACCAATTCTGTCATCTTTGGATTGGGAGATGATCAATGAAGCAACAATGGAGAGTTTTAAACCGAAAATTTCTCAAGATATTCAAAAGGCTATGACTCTTGGAAGGATCTCAAGATTAGTACACTTATCGTGGTTTTTACCCTTGCATGTTTTTGTAGCTCGCTTCAAAACAACATGTTTACAAAGGAAAAAGGCTTCATGGCTAAATACAAAGTTTTTGGAGAAAGATTGGGACAAAATTTTAGGTCTAAAAGGTAACTTTATAAGGTGCAATCTATGCCCTTAGTCATTGGGTTTATTCCAAGATGTTGCTTCAGTTTAAGCAACTGCTCTTCATGTCTTGCCTTGTTGACTTTGGATTAGACAGAGTTCGTATGTGCGTAAGCATACCGTTCAAATCCGGTATTCCCGTTTGTCTTGAAATTAAACTATGCATACACTGAAAACCTTTGTCATCATTTTAGAAGTTTCTGAATACATAAACAACAGAGATACACTAGCAAGAATTCATATGAGCTACCACACGCCTAGACATACATGTGGGTTATTTGCACATGAGTACTACTTAGCGAATACAAAAAATTTAGGATGGAACCAAGCGATTAAATTTTCAAACTAACAGTTCAAATTGAACAACAAACGAAAAGACACACACAATGGAAAACAAATTCCTAATGACGCTGACTAATGAGTTCAAATTCTTGGTGAAAAACGATGCCCTCAGGTTCACAGTGGTGGATGTGTAGTGTCATGACAACGCTATGTCATTTAGACTACATTTTCTTATGAGTGTGAGTTCAATGTTTTTTGAATGTTTTCTCTATGTGAGATGTGTATATGCATTGTCGGAGGGGTTTTTGTCAAAAGGTCGAATCCACCGAGGATCAAACATAGAAGGAAGTAGAGATAGGAGATGGAAGAGAAAATAGAGAATACCCAAGTGGTAAACACGACAAAAGCAAATCACAATGAATTGAATCAATATGTATTGAAAGAACTTGGAATCTTTGCACTACTCAGAAGCAATCTCCAGGCATTAGTTCTCCTGGAGTTTCTTCGTAGACCAAAAACGTGGATCAGAAAAATCAGCTTTTTCTCTGCTGCCTAGAGCCCAAATCTGATGGCTCCGTTGGCTTCAACAGAGTGATCTGGGAGAAGGACACCTGATCACGGATCTCCTAGATCACTCCTTCTCCTTCCTTCAGTTCAATCTGCAGTTTTCAGCCTATTTATAGTGATTGCGATGCGCACAATTTCGTCAATCTGTCTTTTTTGTGAAAATCCCCTAAATGGCTGAAAAGCAACTTGCTTTTTACATGCCATCCTAATCTAGAAGCTTTTTTAAATTTTTCACATTTTTACAATAAATAATATCAAATATAGGCTAAAATTATCCAAAATCCTAGTATTTTTGGATAATCCATGCAATTCACACTAGTACTAATAGCTCAGATCACATTGACTCTCTAGATCAATAAAGAAGTCGGATGATGATGCATTCCATACTTTTTCACACTGTGTCCTCATAACATCACGACATCCACCCCCTCTGAACCTGCATATCCTCTGATATGTGCCAAAATCATAGTTGTCACCGGATGCTGAGTCCTCCTCATCCTCTGCAACCATATCCTTTGCTTCTTTATCTTCCATATCTTCCTAGCTAGCCCATGTATCATGGCCACTATTTTCTTCCAATTCTGGAAACTCATAGGCAATAGATTCCCACCTTTTGAATAATTTGATTCTTTTCCCTATTACCGAAAGTTTTATGGCTATCCCATCTAGCTCATTTAATGCATAAGTAGCATTATCAAACACCTATCTTACCACATAGGGTCCAAACCATCTTTTGGAAACTTTACGCATGGCATTATGCTGGTTATCTAAACTGCTATCATAAACTAATACCCAATCCCCATCTTGTATGGTTCTTGGTCTCAGTGTATGTCTTTTGTCAAATCGTTTCTTGTTCTGTATCCTTGCTTTCCTTAACTTTGCAGTTGCTGCCTCTATGTCTTCTGACTTTCTTTCCAACTGGCTAATGCATAAGGCCAACAAATCCTCTCGATTCAACTCCTCCTCCCAAGGTAACACACTCCATGTGACTGTCATCTCTTCTATCGGCATTATAGGTTTTTGACCGTACATCAATTCTGTAGGCATATATCCTGTAACAGCACTATGAGTTGTTCTGTCAGCCCACAAAGCATAAGGGAGCAATCGTGGCCACTCTTTTATCTTCTCTCCATATGCTTTTTTCAATGCCATCACAATAGGTGGATGACCTCTTTCACTTTTTCCATTTCCTTCTGGGCTATAGGCTGAAGTTAAATCAAGCTTTATCCTCAACCGTGCAAAGAAATCATGAGATGCATCTGCATCCAGCTCACCCCTATCTACTGTAATTTTTTCCACGCAGTCATATCGACAAAAGATCTCTTCTAAGAGAAAAGTACATATGGCAATTGTCGTCTTAGTACGTAGAGCTCTCCCTTCCACTTGATTAGTCAAGTCTTCACGAGTAAGCACAAGATACCTCATTTGCCAAAGACCTGTAGGCATTGTGACCAAATCCACCACCCACTTAAAATGAAGAGACAATGGATATGTGGGTTGCAATCCATCCCAATGTCTCACAGTTGAATACATTTGACATGTCGTACATGTTTCCACAAAGTGAGCAACATCCTTATACAAACCCTGCCACCAATATCTTTCTTTGATCTTTGTAAAAGTACCCCAAACACCTCTATGACCAGCCCATAAGCTTTCATGAAATTCTTGCATTACTTTTACTTGTGAAGCTCTGTCACCCAAACTCGCAATGGCATACCCTATTTCTTTTTAGTATGTTTCCATAAGTATCCATCTTTTTAAAAAAATCCATAGGCTTTCCTCTTGATCTTCTTAAACTCCTCATCTGACCATTCATCTCTCTTTGTTAATGTACTAAGATATTGACCAATTCTCAACCACTCTCTTGCATATTTGTCTTCCAGAAACACTTCTACACAAGATTCAAAACATCTAAAGTGTATTCTCTTTGTTGTCCAAGTTTCTGTTAATGCTATAGCAACACCTTGCATTGCTAAATTCACTCTTGCAACATCATTTTCAGTCATAAGAAAGTCATCTTCTTCCTCCTTATCCATCATGCCATCTTCATTCTCATAGCGTGCTCGAGATAACATGTCTGCCACTAGGTTATCTCTTCCTGCAATATGCTGAAATTCAGGGTTCAAAGATTTGATGTATGCAATCCACTAGAGCATAGCAATGTCGGAGGTAGCACAACTAGTAATCATACCCAATACCGGAAAACAATCAATCTTAATGACTACATGAGCACCCATAAAATACTCCTTATCACATTTAAGGGCTGTCACAATTCCCCATAATTCTCTTTTTACCTGTGGATATCTTCTCTGTTGTTCAATCAATACTTTTGCACCAAATCGTATTGCATATGTTTTCCCTTACTCATCATCTTGCCCAATTGCCCATCCAATCTCGATTGAGCTTGTATCAACAGTAATAATGATAGGATTTCCATGTGAATAGTCAGCCTTTCTCAATGTAGGAGCAGATTTTAAGAGTTGCTTCAAATTTTTCATTTCTTTCTTATGCTTCCTTTCCCAATGAAATTTTAAACCTTTTCTTAGAAGCTGATAAAGAACATCGGCTACATGTGCAAAGTGAGGAATCCATATCAAATAGAACACACATGCACCCAAGAATCTACGCACCTCTGATACATTTGTGCATACATATTGCATTCTATCAATCCCATCTATTTTCACTGGTGATGGCCTTCGCCCTTAAGGCCCACACATATGCCCAACAATCAAAACCTCTTCAACTCCAAAGACAGACTTTTGTCCAGAAAGAGTTAAATGCACCTCTTCTAGATGTGTCAAAATCCTCTCACAATCCACAATATGGTCTGCAACAAATTTTCTGCATCCATGAGCATCCATCTCTTCATTCTTTTCATCCACTGCACACCCTTTGATTGGAACATCATCCAAGAAGGGCATAGTCAACTGTGGTATAAAATCCCTGAGTACCCTATTCATAGCATTTGTCATGTGTGCCACTGAGTTTGTTGCACCCTGTGGGAGAGTACACATCTATACTAACCTTAAAGGATTCTTCATGGTTGTGATATCCCTGCTTTCAATTGCAAGCTGAAACTGATCATAACACGAGTAAAGATCACCCAAAGAATAGATCACTCTCCCTACAAAAGCCTCTGCAAATTCATCAACCACAGGACTTGCACCCACATTTCTTATGGTCACTTTATTGACCGGTTGCATGTCTTGAATAAATCTCAAAGCCCCATTCTTTTTGGGCATAGTAAACCAACAATTTGAGTATGGGGCTGAAGAAGGCTCCAAGATCTTCATGCGAATCTTTTCATTTAGCAAATCCATCAGCTTTGGCAAGTAAGCTTTAGGCACTGGAATAGGCCTCAAGTTCCATGATACATGTGGCATAGTAAATATGACCATAGGAGAGACAACATTTGGATCTAGACAACCTATTTTACTTGGCTGAAATGCAAATGCCTTCCCATGTTTAGCCAACATATGCATAAAACAATTTCTCTCAGCAGGCAAAAGAAACCCTTTTGTACCAACTTTCAATTCCTGTAATGTTTTAGATGTAAATTTATGACCTATATCTTTAGGATCTCGTAAGCTTGGCTACCTTGACACTTTTTCATACATACCCTCACTCTCTGGTGGAAGTGGTAAAGCAATTGGTTTCACCTTTTTGTCAATTTTCTTATAGTTTGTCTCCACAAGTGTTTCAGCCCATTGTAATCTTTCTCCTTAAGCAAACAATGCTATAACATCATACATATCCAAAGAACATACTGACAACACTCTGTTTTCATCCTCATTTTCTACATGTACAGTTGCTGAAATTTCAGACATAGTGTCAGTAATATTCAGCCCATAAAAGATGTCTGAAATGCCATCATTTTTAGCTAACAGCCGCAATGATCTCAGTTTCTTAATAGCCCGTTTCATAGATATGCATTCAGCCCTACACATAACTTCCATAGGCTTAAACCAACATGAACTGTTTGCTGTAAACTCAGAATTACCAATAGTAAATACATGCTTCATTTCATCAAGAGGCAAGTACACCCTCTGAATATCACTACTATAGCCCCGCATTACAGCAATGCTTAATGAAAATCCAGGTCTTTGAATTCCCTTGCATTTGGAACCAAAGGAGACTCTCGAAGTGTATCACGATTTCTAGGATGATTAACACAAACAGTAAGAAATTGGACTGCTTTCCTTCCATCTTTGCTTCTGACTCTTGTATAAGCAGAACCATCATCAAGTACCTTTGTTTCCATATGCACTCGTGTAATATAGGGTTGTCCCAGAATCACTGCATATGAGGAATTATCTTGCACAAACAAGTGTTGCTCTTCCTGTACATCACCAATCGTCACTTTTACATTAGGACATGCAGCATAGAGCTCCTCAGAAGAATTATTTGCAGTCCTCATTTGCCAACCATGATAAGTATCTGCAGGCCATGCACCATTTTCATACAATCCACGCTGAATGACATTTATCTCACACCCATGGTCAAGTAAAGCAACACAAGGAGTTTCACGCTCCCCTATTTTCACTACCGTTTCAGTGGCAGCTCTAGCCCAATGATTTCTTGTGTAGTGACTTCAAGGAATAAAGCCTAGAGTCTCTTCTCCATATTGTTGCATTTGTCTTGCTCCACCATGCATATTGCTACAAGACAATGCATTTTCAACCACTTTCTTCTCTTTTCCACATGCTGTCCACTGATTAGTAGCTTCCTGCATAGATAATCCAGTACTTAATCCATGCTCATATTCAGCCCGAATTCCCAACAAACCAGTTTTCTCTTCAAATTGCAGCAATGCACTAGTGGTATCACCAAGAAACTAATGCTTCCTTTTAATTATGTCAATGATCTCATCATGAAACTCTCGTTTGGCAATGCCAAGCACCTCTCCCAAGGTAAATTCCACTCGACTGTTTAAGATTCGTTCTTCAAGAACCTTCTTAAGATCTGTGGCTGTCTCAATGTGAGATTGCAACTTATATCCTGGCTACTTGCCCTTCTTTTTTCCCTCTTGTTTGTTATCTTGTTTTTACTTTTGACTAACCTCTTCCATAACATGCTCGAGAGGTGGCTGATTTGCAGCTTTAGGCTGATCCACACTTCTTCTTGTCATTCTTTTAGATGTCCCTGCAATATCTTTATCTCTTTTTTATTTTTTTTCCACAAGTACATCTGTGTTTTGTACCTTTGCTAAATATGCAACTAAATATGCATCTATCAGTGATTCCCAACCAGTTATGCCACGAATTTATTGCCCTGCATGATACATTTCATTATCAGTGACCTTTCTCTTTTCAACTACATGTAAAGCATGTGTCCATATTTCAACCTTTGGACCAACCATCACTTGGCCATGCATTCTATCCAACTGTAAACCAAAAGTAGAAGCCTGTACCGCCCCATAAGCATTTCGGATAGCCAAGTCTTCCAACAACTTCTGCATACCTCCCTTTCCAAAATTCAAAGCAAGAGGCAATCCCGTTTCTTGTGCATATATCTTGTCTTCTTTCCAAAAGATAAGCTGTCGTGCCATGTAATATTTCCGCTCGAAATATTAAAGAGCTTTGATCATTGCACGCCCGCGCAAAAGCTGTGCAAAGTTATCTCCCACATCGTAAATATTGGCAGTTAAATCCTTACCCCGCACGGTCAATAATTAGCCCATCCGCATTGTGCAAATGAGGCCAGGGCTTAAAAACCGCAAAGCCGCATGAGAACACCCTTCTAGAAAAAGGGAAAATTGGATAATGGGTAAGATTAAGGCAATTTTTTTTATAATAATCCCTCCCCTCAGCTGATGCATGGCAGGGGGAGAGGGAGTGGGAGAAGAATGCGTAGACGTGGAGTGCATGGGGAGAAGGGAGAAGGCATGAAAGCTCCACGTGTGTGGAGTTCCCCCCCCCCCCCTCCTCAATGGCTATATAACCTCCCCCTTAGGCATTGGGGGAAGGCACAAACGAGAAGAGAGAAGGAAGGCAACGTGTTGCCGCCTCCACGCTGTGAAGACCGCGAGGGTGCGGCCATAGCCACGCTGCTGTAGCCACTCCATCACCAACATCATCATCACTATCATCCCCATCATCATCACGTTTCCCTTCACGCTTTCTCTCTGACACAAAAGTATAGAAGCTTCTAAAAACAATGCTTCTATAAGCCTTGTTCACCCTCACCGTTGCAGTTTAGCCAAAAATTACATTATGTAAGGGTCATGTCCCACACAGAATAGAAAAATCCAGGGCAAAAAGGGATCCGATACACAAAAGAGTCAAGAGGAGTTGCTGATTCAAAGTTTGATGGCTCCCAAGAAATTGGCAAGAGGCACACATGCAGGAGGCTCTTCCCCAAGCATACCGTGGACATTCCTACGAGCCCACAAGCCTAGGTTCTTAAAAGAATGATTCCCCAAGCATACACATGGACATTCCTACGAGCCCACAAGCCTAGGTTCTTAAAAGAATGATTCCGCATTTAAGCGATGCAGTAGGCACAATAAATTTCATGGAAAGAATGCATTTACTCATGTTCAAATTCACGTAGCCTAGTTAAAATACATTTGGGAATTTATACCCTTGGATGATCTATGAAAATTTGTGCATGGCGTGCATTTCCAAAGTTATGAATGTAAATTACTTATTCGTCTTAAGAGCTTAGTAGCATGTTGCCTTTTCATGCATTTCTAAAATGACAAGCCTAAACACATATTGCTTAGGTTTTAAAGGATGAAAATTTTGCTTAAATTCATCTTTTGTTTTCCTTGCAAGAAAGAACAACCGTATCCTGCATTTAGTCAATGACTTCCTTGTTATGACTCGCATGAGAAAATTGTTAACATCCATTGCACGGCATGAAAATAAAACCGTGGACATTGCATGTTGCATGCGAAGACGCTTGTAGAATGGATTAAGGTTGCATGATACATATTCGTCATGCATGAACTTCATTCATCGAAGTTGTATCTAGAAAGGTTGCATATCATATCAAAGCATGAAATTCAATTGCATTAAACGAAAGGTTGTAGGCATAGTTCCTTGATGTAAATATTTGTAGGTTTTATGCAAGTTATCCTCCAATTTTTTATTCGTCATGTCTTTAGCAAGAAAAGAAAGGGTTATTGCAAACCTTGTAGTGCATAGAAGTAATGAATCACATATTTACACATAATGTGATGTCTTGTAACTATCTACACCTCTAGAACAAGTTTAGCATCTCTAAGAAGAGATCCTTTCTTGTCGCAAGACAAGTAGGACAATTTGGTTAGATCACTTGTAAGGGTATAACCCTCAAGGGATTTGTATAAGCATAACTAGTTAGTACAACGAACACCTCAAAGTGCTAGCTAGGGTTTAGCACGTTAGAAATTTTGCCTATTATTGCACTTGGTCACCACGCGGAAACCCTCAAACCCAAAGGTCCTACCCACATTCACGGAATGTTTGGGTTCATTGGACACCCATGCAATAACGATCTAGGGTTTTACCCTAAGGATCGAACGACATCCGATTGAGCCTAGAAACCCTAGGCCCAAACGTTATTGGCCTAGCAAGGTTAGCGTTGGGTTAGGTAAGAAGACACCCCAAACTCTACATCTTGACTAAACAAATTCCTCGACCAAGAAATGCCATTTGATGGGTGAAATGATCTCATGAGTTAGGTGCGACACTTGTGCAACAAGTTGCAATGTCCCATGGCTTGTGTGCTAATCACAAGATAGATTTTCCACTCCTTGGAATAAGGTTGGCAGGTTCTAGTGCAAGCCTATTGTACAAGAGGATGAGTAGACATCCTGCTACATCACCCTTCTTGGATTGATTTCCCAAGATAAGGTAACTATGAATTGGCTAGCAAGCAATTGACAAATCAAGTTAGAGCGACATGGTCGCCAGGATTTACTGTCTTAACTTAAGAAACCTAAGGTGTTGGTTAATTTGGGTTGATAGGGTATGATCCTAACCCAAGGACAAAAGGGTAAACAAACAAACCCTTGAGGATCTTGCCAAGTTGCAATTGATCCTGGATCGGATGCTGGATGCATTCAAAGAAAAGGATTCACTCTTTAGCAGTTGGCCAAATAAAATGACCACCGGATTGATTGTGTTTGTACAGTTTAGGAGCATTGTTTGTATTCCTTTGCTCAAAGAACTAAAGATGGAAAAATAAATAGTGCTTCTGGTTGAAGGCCTGGAGGGAGAGGCAACATCAGTTACCCCCGACTGTCTTCCTGACCCTAATCAAGGGGGTTGTTAGCCGCACTGGGAATGTGGATGGAACCCGCCATGAGAGGTCTCTCCGTTGGGTGCTACTTGGCAGAGTAGGAGGATGGTTGGGTGCCGGGGGGGCTCTGGCTATAAATCCCTTGCCTTCTGGGTCCAGCACAAGAGGCCAACGTGACTTGGGATTGGATCTCAAGGCCCGCATACTAGTCTACGGGTGGAATCTTGGATTAGTAATCCCTGTGGATTATGGATTGCCTTCAGGCGGATTATGGATTAGCCTAGGGGTTGGATTATTATGATGTATTCCAAAGACTGATTAATAAGATAACATGTTGAAAAGGAACTTGTTTGACACTGTTTTTCTATGTCAAGTGCTAAGATTACGCGAAGGAACCGGTGACTAATTGGTTAATTAAGGAAGTTGTTTTATGTGTGTCCAACTAAATGCAGTAGGTAATTAGAAAACTAAAGCAACCCTGAGGAAAGTGCGATGGATGTGACCATGGGTCCATCCTACGGATGGGTGGTCCCGGTTGGCCGGGAACTTTTCTCAAACGAAATCGACAGCAAGGAACGATGACTTAGAATCCCGATTTATGCTCTTTTAGGGGAACGGAATGGTACTGTGCCTTATGGTCGGGGAGGTCGAGCTTTTCATCCCTCTCGTTTCCCATTCTCCTTTAACCAAGTGCAGCATGATTCTGCTTCGACCCTGATGTTTCTGCGTAAAGTAGTTTGCCTGGGGTTTGATGCTAGCTGTCGTTCTAGGAATTTGACCACTAGGAGAAACTTGATTTAGGTTGATTCTAAGTGGGAATGGCCGGAATTCTTTTGCTTTGTGACAAACTCAGAAAGACCTAGATCGCAAACCCCATGACATTTCGTGGGAGTGCTGGGCGACGCTTTCTGGACTCTCTTCCCGATGGACTGCTAAGACGTATCCTGCAAGTGAACAGGTGGACACGTTACAGTTGGTATTAGAGTGAACCAACGAAGGATCTGTCTTTTACAAGGAAACTGAATGAGGTAGTAGAGCAAATGTTGCTGTTAATATCATCTCCTTACTTACTTATCAATGCTGACTTGCAGAGTCATGAAGCATGGAACATATTCTTGGTGTCCTAGATTATGTTTATGACCGCGATGCGTGCCTCGGATTATTGAGGAGGATTGATATGATGAATATCCTAGACCGCATCTACAATCCTTCACCCTTGTACATGGAACGGAGATGGACAGGTGACTCAGGAATCTATTACATAGCTGCCCACCGATTTGCGTACCTTCGAACCAACCTAAAGAGAATCAAGTGGTTGGAGGACCTGAAGATCGTGAAGCTATTCATCTTTACTGAGGCTCACACAAACATAACCCTACATGTCGGAGGGCGGAAGGTCAAGCTGAACATGTATGTGTATGAGGAGGTGACCTGGATAATCCCTGCCGACGATAGAATCAAGGTGTTGGGATGTTACGAGAAGAATGGGTACCAAAGGAAAGGATACCCTAATCTTCCAATGACCTATTGATTCCTGAAGATCCATGACCCAAATCCATATTATTACCCAGTTCCCGTAGCTGAATGCAACATAGCCTTATTCTCCCCAAATTAATGTATCAGCTTGCTCCATTTTCCCAAGAATAATTGTACTCCGAAAAGGGCTATGCCCATATGAATGAAATAAGACTTCTTTTTATCAATGATTGTCTTGACTATGAGTATTGATAAAAATTTTAGTGATTAGGTCTCTTGGCTGAAAGCTGAATTGGGCATGAAATGTAATGTAAGAAACATTTAATGAGTTGTTAACGTTAAGAATCTCATACTTAAGCACAACCTCAGGTACAGATTTCTAGTCCGACCCCTACACCAAGTACGGTCGTGATTTGAGAGAAGAAGTTTCTTCTCAAGAAGATCAAGCCACCAGAATTTGATGGTGAAGGAAGGACCGTCCAAACTGATGCAGAGATCTGGATCGAGTCCACGGAAGATTGTTTTGAAGCGACCGGTACTATACCCACTAACCAAGCGATGCTCGCCAAGTTGAAGCTCACTAGCGAAGCCAGACTTTGGTGGAAGCAATGTGCAAAGACCAAGGGATCTCGGAAGGGTCCGTTACTTGGGAGAAGCTTAAAAGAGTGGTGCAAGGAAGATACTTACCACCTACATACCAAACACAGAAGATGAACGAGTTCTATGAGCTGAAACATCTTGGTTTATCTCTTGAGGCATACTACTCAAAGTTCATCTCTCTCTTTTGAAGAATGCACCACAAATGGATATGACACAACAGGTGTCGAATTTTTGTGCCGGGTTAAACCCACCTGTAAACACCCACCTCGAATCAATGTGGCCAACAGATCTTCAGGACGCACTCATTTGAGAGTTGCGCCCATAATTCAAGAAGTGCAAACCAGGCCAAGAAATAACAAGACTTGGTCTTACAAGGATCAAAACAAAGGAGTGTATATGTCCTAGGCGAAGAGAGTTCAAGGTCAAAACCAGGGACAAAGGAAGAAAGCTAGGACCAACAATGTCAATAATTTTGTTCCTACCCAAGGAAATGGCCACAACCTCCGTTGCTTCCATTGCAACGAGCCTGGTCATTTTAAAAGGCAATGTCCCAAGCTTGGCGGAGGACAACGTCAAGGACCATTCCAAGGAACCGCCCATGGCCAAGGAGCCGCCACCTGGGACAGAGGAAGAACCGCTTGTATTGCCAATAGGGAGGTATGCGAAGAAGAAGACCTGACCACCATGGAAGCAGCCTTTGAGAGGGCAACAATCCATGCCTCCCTTCACAAGAAAGGCCCGAATCGCCAATTTTTAGTGATTTAGACACCATTGGATTATCAAGGTAAAGGCTTCAAAACCTTGATTGATTGTGGCAGTACACATTCCTTTATTTCACTAGTTTGTGCAAAAAGATAAGGAATAGCCACAAATGGTCGTGAGGTCACTTGTATCAGGCAAACTACTAAGGTGGAATTCTTACTGGGAGGAAAGTTGACTTCGGTTAGATTCAAGGTTATGAACCTCGGTATCCATGAGTGTTTGCTCAGAATGGATTGGCTTAAACCTAATGATGCCCACATTCATTGTGGAAAGGGGCAAGTTTCCTTTCGAAACTCTGAAGGCAAATTGGTCACAACACAAGGAGAGGCTAGAAAGCCAAAAATTCAATTGACCAAAGCATCTCGAATAATAAAGGGAGTTAGAAAGGGACTACCTGTCTATTTGATTAAGCTTAATAAGCTAGATCAAAATCAGGAGTCTAGTGAAGAACCTTCATGGCTAAAGGAGTACGCGGACGTATTTTCTAAAGAACTGATAGAACTTCCACCTCAAAGGGAAGTTGATCATGAAATCAAGCTAGTGCCAGGAGCTGCGCCAATTGCAAAGAGGCCATATAGGATGTCCATCCCGGAAGCGATTGAGCTGAAGGAGCAACTCAAGCAACTGTTAGAACAGGGCTACATCCATCCCAATAGTTTGCCATGGGGAGCTCCAGTGCTGTTCCAGAAGAAGAAGGATGGAACACTTTGGTTATGTATTGATTACAGAGGGTTGAATCAATCAACTATTAAGAACAAGTACCCTATTCCAAGAATAGATGAGCTTCTTGACGTCTTCAAGGTGCGAAGATCTTCTCCAAGATTGATCTCATGTCTGGATACTATCAGATAAGGATCAAGAAAGAAGATATCCCAAAGACGGCATTCAACACAAGATATGGACATTTTGAGTTCATGGTCATGTCATTCGGGCTGACAAATGCACCTGCCACCTTCAATAGATTAATGCATGATATCTTTAGGCCATATCTTGATGACTTCGTACTCGTCTTCTTTGACGATACCTTAGTCTACTCCAAACAAGAAGAAGATCATGAACCCCAGCTTTGCATTGTCCTTGAGATAATGAGGGCACACAAGCTTTATGCCAAAAAGAAGAAGTATACATTCTTTAAGTGACAGATTGAATATCTGGGATTCATTGTATCAGTAGAAGGAATCTCAGTAGACCCAGCCAAAGTCAGAGATGTTATGGAATGGCCAACACCAACAACTATCAAAGAAATACGAATTTTTCTTGGATTGACAAGATGGTACAGGGTCTTTATCAAAAACTATGCTTTGATTGCAACACCGTTGATCGATCTACTGAAGAAGCAAACATCGATTGTATGGTCAATTGTTGAACAATCCAGCTTTGATAAACTAAAGCAAAGTTTGGTATCAGCACCTATCCTGAAACTTCCGGACCTCAGTTAAGGAGTTCGAAGTAGTAATTGATGCTAGCACACTTGCCTTAGGATGTGTGCTTATGCAAGAGGGTCATCCTGTAGCATACTCTTCAAGGAAACTAAATAGCCATGAGAGGAATTATGCTACCCACGATCTGGAGTTGTCAGCTGTCATCCATGCTCTCAAGCTATGGAGACACTACTTGTTGGGTAACAGGTTTACCCTAGTGATGGATCATAAAAGTCTCAAGTGGATTTTTACATTGAACGAGCTCAACATGAGGCAACGTCGATGGATTGAAGTGCTGGAGGAATATGATTTTGAAATCAAATACCAGCCTAGAAAGGAGAATTTAGTTTCTAATGCACTCAGTCGCAAGGCATTTCTAAATTCTCTAATCTTGCAAGATCCATCAATAGCTAGATCTCTAGCCACAAAGGTATCCATGCCAAACAACCCAATACTTGAGCTAGCTAGAGAAGAGGCATGCCATGATCCAACTTATCAGAAGATGCTAAGGGATATCCCTATCAAGGAACAAGACCCGAAGCTACAGGAAAAGTATCAAGAATTCTCTATCGATAATGGACTTGTGTACTATAGAAAGAGATTATGTATACCAACAAGCCAGTCACTCAAGCAAATGATACTTTGGGAAGCTCATGATTCCCCTTTTTCAGGACATCCTAGCTATGCTAAGACCCTCAATGCAGTTAGAAAGAGCTATTATTGGGAAATGCTTAAAGGTGACATTCTCAAATATGTCACTGAATGTTTGTCTTGTCAACGCATTAAGGCCGAACATGTCAAAATGCTAGGGAAATTGCAACCACTTGACATTCCCCAAATGAAATGGGAATTCATCAGTATGGACTTTGTTGTTGGCTTGCCCCAAGTTCAGGGAGGATACAAGTCCATTATGGTTGTGGTGGATATGCTCACCAAGGTTGCACATCTTATTTCCATTAAGACAAACTATAAAGCCTCAGACATTGCAAGGCTGTTCATCAAGGAGATATTCAAACTGCATGGGTTACCTAGAAGAATCATTATTGATTGTGATTCTCTCTTCACATCACACTTCTGGAGAGCTATCTTCGAAGCCATTGGGACTCAAATCTATTTTAGTACAACTTACCATCCTTAAACCGATGATCAAACGGAGCGAGTCAACCAAGTCATCGAGGATATGCTAAGGGCACACTGTTGCCGTGAACCAAAAAAGTGGATTCAATACTTGCCATTGGTTGAGTTTGCCTACAATGCTTCTTACCAACAAAGCATTCAGATGACCCCTTTTCAAGCATTGTATGGGCACGACTGTCAAAGTCCTTTAAACTTCTCGGATCCAACCTTGAGGGTTGAAAGCTTCAAAGCAGATGCTGGAAGATATGGATGACCAAATGAAGTCAATAAGGTAGGACATCCAAGCCGCCAATGATAGACAAAAGGCATACGCGGATTTGAAACGTCAAGGTAGATCCTTTGCTGAAGGAGACATGGTCTTCATTCGCGTACGCCCCAAGAAGAGTTCCCTATCCTTAGGTGAATGCAAGAAGCTAAGTCCAAGGTATTGTGGACCCTACAAGATCCTCAAGTGCCTAGGACCAAATGCTTATAGACTGCAACTCCTTGAGAACCTAAAGGTTCATAATGTATTTCATATCAGTCTACTGAAGAAGAATGTACCTAATCCTAGCCATGTACTTGATGATCAACAAGTTGTAATGCCTAGCCAAGGAGTCCTCGAGCTATGGCCTCACAGGATCTTAAAAGTTAGGGAGAGACAATTGAAATCCAGAACCTTGAGAGAATGTGTCCTCTAGTGGAAAGATTATCCGGAGGAGGATGCCACTTGGATGGATGAAAGTACTCTCAACCAACAATATCCCTAGTTCTTCTCGAGATGAGGACATCTCGATTCCTCCAAGGGGGAGAGAATGTAATATTTCTACTCCAAATATTAAAGAGCTTTGATCATCGCACCCGAGCGCAAAAGCTATGCAAAGTTATCTCCCACATCGTAAATATTGGCAATTAAATCCTTACCCCACAAGCGTAATAATGAGCCCATCCGCATTGTGCAAATGAGGCCGGGGCTTAAAAACCGCAAAGCCGCGTGAGAACACCCTTCTAAAAAAAGGAAAATTTGGATAATGGGTAAGATTAAGGAAATTTTTTTATCATTATCCCTCCCCTCAGCTGATGCATGGCAGGGAGAGAGGGAGTGGGAGAAGAATGCGTAGACATGGAGTGCATGGGGAGAAGGGAGAAGGCATGAAAGCTCCACGTGTGTGGAGTTCCCCCCCCCCAATGGCTATATAACCTCCTCCTTAGGCATTGGGGGGAGGCACAAACGAGGAGAGAGAAGGAAGGCAGCGTCCTGCTACCTCCACATCGTGAAGACCGCCAAGGTGCCACCATAGCCCCACTGCTGCCGCCACTCAATCACCAACATCGTCATCACTATCATCGCCATCATCCTTATCCCCATCATCATCACGTTTCCCTTCATGATTTTTCTGTCTGAGAGAGAGAAGTATAGAAGCTTCTAAAAACAAGGCTTCTATAAGCCTTGTTCACCCTCATCGTTGTGGTTTAGCCAAAAATTACATTATGTAAGGCCCATGTCCCGCGCAGAATAGAAAAGTCCAGGGCAGAAAGGGATTCGATATGCAAAAGAGTCAAGAGGAGTTGCTGATTCAAAGTTTGATGGCTCCCAAGAAATTGGCAAGAGGCACACAGGCGGGAGGCTCTTCCCCAATCATACGCGTGGACATTCCTACGAGCCCACAAGCCCAGGTTCTTAAAAGAATGATTCCGCATTTAAGCGATGCAGTAGGCACGATAAATTTCATGGGAAGAATGCATTTACTCATGTTCAAATTCACGTAGCCTAGTTAAAATACATTTGGGAATTTATCCCCTTGGATGATCTATGAAAATTTGTGCATGGCATGCATTTCCAAAGTTATGAATGTAAACTACTTATTCGTCTTATGAGCTTTCGTGAATTTCTAAAATAACAAGCTTAAACACATATTGCTTAGGTTTTAAAGGATGAAAAATTTGTTGAAATTCACTCTTTGTCTTCCTTGCAAGAAAGAACAAGCGTATCTTGCATTTAGTCAATGACTTCCTTGTTATGACTCGCATGAGAAAATTGTTAACATCTGTTGCACGGCATGAAAATGAAACCATGGACATTGCATGTTGCATGCGAAGACCCTTGTAGAATGGATTAAGGTTGCATGGTACATATTCGTCATGCATGAACTTCATTCATCGAAGTTGTATCTAGAAAGGTTGCATATCATATCAAAGCATGAAATTCAATTGCATTAAAGGAAAGGTTGTAGGCATAGTTCCTTGATGTAAATATTTGTAGGTTTTATGCAAGTTAATCTCCAATTTGTCATTCGTCATGTCTTTAGCAAGAAAAGAAAGGGTTATTGAAAACTTGTAGTGCATAGAAGTAATGAATCACATATTTACACGTAATGTGATGTCTTGCAACTATTTACACCTCTAGAACAAGTTTAGCATCTCTAAGAAGAGATCGTTTCTTGTCGCAAGACAAGTAGGCCAATTTGGTTAGATCACTTGTAAGGGTATAATCCTCAAGAGATTCATATAAACATAACTAGTTAGTACAACGAATACCTCAAAGTGCTAGTCAGGGTTTAGCACATTGGAAATTCTGCCTAGTATCGCACTTGGTCACCACGTCGAGACTCTCAAACCCAAAGGTCCTACCCACATTCACGGAATGTTTGGGTTCATTGGATGCCCATGCAATAACGATCTAGGGTTTTACCCTAAGGATCGAAAGACATCCAATTGAGCCTAGAAAGCCTAGGCCCAAATGTTATTGGCCTAGCAAGGTTAGTGTTGGGTTGGGTAAGAAGACACCCCAAATGCTACATCTTGACTAAACAAATTCATCGACCAAGAAACACCGTTTGATGGGTGAAATGATCTCATGAGTTAGGTGTGACACTCATGCAACAAGTTGCTACATCGCATGCCTTGTTTGTTAATCACAAGATAGATTTGCCACTCCTTGGAATAAGGTTAGCAAGTTCTAGTGCAAGCCTATTATGCAAGAGGATGAGTAGACATCCTGCTACATCACCCTTCTTGGATTGATTTGCCAAGATAAGGTAACTATGAATTGCCTCACAAGCAATTGACAAATCAAGTTAGAGCGACATGGTCACCAGGATTTACTGTCTTAACTTAAGAAACCTAAGGTGTTGGTTAATTTGGGTTGACAGGGTATGACCCTAACCCAAGGACAAAAGGGTAAACAACCAAACCCTTGAGGATCTTGGCAAGTCGCAATTGATCCCGGATCGGTTACTGGACACATTCGAAGAAAAGGATTCATTCTTTAGCAGTTGGCCAAATAAAATGACCACTGGATTGATTGTATTTGTATAGTTTGGGAGCATTGTTTGTATTGCTTTGCTCAAAGAACTAAATATGGAAAAATAAATAATGCTTCACGTTTAAGGCCTAGAGGGAGAGGCAGTATCAGTTACCCACGAGTGTCTGCCTGACCCTAACTAAGGGGATTGTTAGCCGTGCTGGGAACGTGGACGGAACCCACCACGAGAGGTCTCTCCGTTGGGTGCTACTTGGAGTAGGAGGACGCTTGGGTGCCAGGGGGGCTCTTGTCGTAAATCCCTTGCCTTCCGGGTCCTGCACAAGAGGCCAACGTGACTCGAGATTGGATCTCGAGGCCCGCATACTAGTCTACGAGCAGAATCTTGGATTAGTAATCCCTCTGGATTATGGATTGCCTTCGGACGGATTATGGATTAGCCTACAGATTGGATTATTATGATGTATTCCAAAGACTGATTAATAAGATAACTTGTTGAAAAGGAACTTGTTTGACCCTGTTTTTCTATGTCAAGTGCTAAGATTACGCGAAGGAACCGGTGACTAATTGGTTAATTAAGAAAGCTGTTTTATGTGTGTCCAACTAAATGTGGTAGTTAGTGAGACAACTAAAGCAACCCTGAGGAAAGTGCGGTGGATGTGGCCATGGGTCCGTCCTACGGATGGGTGGTCGGCCAAGAACTTTTCTCAAACAAAATCGACAGCAAGGAACGATGACTTAGATTCTAGGGTATTAGAGTCCTGATTTATGCTATTTTAGGGGAATGGAATGGGCTATGCCTTATGGGCAGAGAGGTCGAGCTTTGCATCCCTCTCATTTCCCATTCTCCTTGAACCAAGTGCAATATGAATCTGCTTCGACCCTAACGTTTTTGCCTAAAGTAGTTTGCCTGGGGTTCGACGCTAGCTGCCGTTCTAGGAATTTGACGACTAGGAGAACCTTGATTCAGGTCTGTCCTAAGTGGAAATGGCCGGAATGCTTCCGCTTTGTGATTGACTCAGGAAGACCTAGATTGCAAACCCAGTGACATCCCATGGGAGTGCTGGGCGCGCTTTCTGGACTCTCTTCCCGATGGGCTACTAAGGTGTATCCTGTAAGCGAAGAGGTGTTGGACAGGTTACATGCTAAGGCCTCCTGATAGGCAGCACAATCCTTTCTCTCGTGCTGCAAACTCTCACACCACATACACACGTGTGAAATTAACTATGCATTATAGTAGCCACATGTGTAAACCAACATCCTTATAAACCCGATTTCTAAACCGCAAAAGAGTTTTTTTGACGACAAAGCTCTCTATGCTCAACTAGACCAACACAACGCTAATTTGATTGCAGTGCAAAATTATTCTTCACCGCAAGGCTACTAAAGAAGGCTTCATCACCCAGCATACACACTGAACCCTCGAGAATTTAGGTTTTTTGCTAAACTATGAGTAAGCTCTAAATCACTTGACAATTCCTACTAAATCATCCCCAAAAATGCCGAATGTATGAAACACGATGGGTGCTAGGTTTCTCTTGTCCATGTGAGGCCTCCTCGTGTTTCATACGACTAAGGCATGGTACTATTTATGTTGTGACGTGGTGTAAGCTTTCTCTTGTCCATTTAAGCCATCCTTGCATTTCATACATCATGCTCATGCACATGCAGGTTATAGAACTTTGAATATCCTCTATGACCTTTAACCTCAAGCTTCAAGTAAATAAATAAGTTGAAGTGAAAGAATCTCTTTTTCCAAATGCGTGTGTGTATGTTAGAACAGCATAAATTACAAAGTCAAAATGTTTAGGGTAAATAATATTGCCCAAAAAGTAGTCTAAAAGGTGAGTCAAACAATAAAACTTCAAATATAAATTCCGCTACTTGACAGTGAGATGGAAAATGTTGCTAGAAGGTACTAGGTTAAGGTACTAGGTTAAGGTACTAGGTGAAGGTACTAAGTAGTTGGATACCACATATTGTTATTTGAATGTTATAGCAAGAATATGTATGTATAAAATGTGATGGGTGTTAGGTTTCTCTTGTCCATGTGAGGTCTCTTCGTGTTTCATACGACTAAGACTGCCATTATTTTGTTGTGACATATGAAACACGATTGGTTTTATGTTCACTTTTTGGAGTGGGGCCTCCTCATGTTTCATACGACTCAAGCCTATATTGTTTCCCTTGTGTCGTATGAAACATGATATGGTGTTAGGTTCCCTAGTCTAAAAGGCTAGAACTAAGGCAATTGCTTGCTACTTAGTGATTGTAGATAAATTGATATGAGAGATTAGGAGATCTTTCCTAATTTGTTTGTATTATTTGTTTTTTTGGATGTTTTACATGGCTAGAACTAAGGCCATTGCAAGGAAGCAGAAAGTTGATCCTAGAGGTCTTGCTTCAAAGATCCATCAGTCCTCTGAGCCTTTCAAACTTACAAGGAAATCAAAGCCAAGAAGAAGGTTCTCACAACATGTGAGGTGCCTTAAGGAGATTAGAAGTGCAATGAAGGCTCTGAATAATGCAATTCTAAAGCTATCTTTTTAGAGGCTTGTCACAAAAATCTGTGACAAGCATAGTCTACATAGTTTTAGATGGGCAGGTCTCAACTGTATTCATGAGGCTACAGAGGATTTTTTTATTGAGTTTTTGCAAGATTCTTATATCTGTGTTGCTCATGCACATAGGCTTTCAAAGGTCATGATAATTCTCAAGAGATTGAGATACAGGTTTTCAAAGGTCCTTGAGCCAGTACCTCTTTCTTATGTGAAGGCTTTCAATATTTCAAATTTGCCTCTATATAGAAAGAAGAAAAATTATCCTAGTCTGAAGGTTGAAGATGTTACGCATGTAAAGGACACAAGACAACATGAGAAAGAGGAAAAGGCCACGCTAGAGCAGGGAGATAAATGGAGGGAGTATAAAAGAAATAAAAAAGAAGAAATGGAAGCAAAACAACTCCCATCTTTTGAAGAGAAGTTATCTAACCATCTTGAAAGGGTTGACCCTAAGGGCTTCAATCGTTGTTTCTTTTTACCTGGTGATATTAACAAAAGATCTGATATGGTATTTTTGGACTCTAATTGTGTCCAAATTCTCAAAAATAAAGTGAGAGAAGTAAATGACTTGATTCTTCTTGCTGGGATGAGGTATAATTCACCAAAATTTGTTTTTACTCACCAAATTTCAATAGACTTTCATGTAATGCATGAGCTCCCCTTTGATATACAACAAAATATTGAGGTTGTTGATCCATCTATCTCATACTATATGAGGAGTGAGCTTGATGCAAGTGCTTTTGACCATTGGTTCAATTCAATCGAATTTGAATATTTGGAGCTTCTTCTAATTACATACAATGAAAAGTAAGTAATTAGTATTTTGTTAGATTTTATGAGATCTTGTTTCGCTAGATTATTAAAATATTTTTGTTTTCGGTTCTCATTGCAGCCTAATTGGAATAGATTGTGTGGAGAGGCAATGTTTCCTCGTCAATTCTAAAAAGGAAGTCATGGAAATGCCAAGTTGTAAGTTATATAATCTAGGGTGTCCTTGATATTTTGATATTTTTGTTGCAAATGCTCTGAATATTTTGATCTTTCTTTTGTAATAACTCCAAATTTTATTTCATTTTTGGTATAGAGTTGTAAAAATATTGATTGAAGTGCTAGAGACAAGGCCTCCCATGCCTTCTGACTTACTTGCAATGATGCAATATAGACAAACTGCGATAAGGTCTTGATTAATATGGTTGGAACATACTAAGAAAATTTATTTTAAAAACTACCATAAATAACTTTCTTAGTTTTACTTTATATTATTGATTGCAGTGTCCTCATCAGGATGATAGTTACTCTTGTGGATGGAGAGTAATTGTAAATGCTAGAGGATTGGTTCAGTTTATTTATCTCGATGATAATAAACTTAGAAAGGTAATGTGAAAGATACTAAACTTTAGGATAGAGTTTTATTGCAAAGTAGTCCATTGTAAAGAATAACAATGAACTAAAATTATTTTCTTACAAATATATGATAGTTTACAAGGGATTACTATACAAGTAAGCACGTTTGCTATATAAGAGCAAATCTCATGAAGTATATAATGGCCAATTGTATACAACCAACAAGAATGGACAATAGTGGGAGCTTGGACATTGAAGAAGAGGAGGTGCATGTAACTACAGCAGGTGAAGCTATTCCTTCAACACCCAATGCAACCAAAGCATCAAAGATAGGCAAAAGAACTCCTAGAAAGGATATCCCTTCTCCTAAGAAAAGTTCTCAAAAAAAGTAGCTTTGCCTTTGCCTCAGATTGTAAGCCCTTGTGTATAAGTTCTCAAAATTTTTTAGATGTATTTTATATTGATAGTAAAGAGATATTTTCTTCAATATCCTTGCATTGTATATTATTCTCTCTCCTCGTTGATATTTGTTTAGAAAATATTATAAATGTTTATTAGTCAGGAAGTGAAATTAGATATGTAACACCTAAGTGGATATAATATGAACTAAAAACTTACTCATTTTTTATTAAGTTGGAAGACAAATGAGTATCGTAGTTCAATATATTCCTTCTGTAAATCCATCCTCACTTGATATAGCGTACATGATGATCTAACCTTTAGGATTGCAATAATGTCCTCATTGTACTAAACATCAAGATCCACTATAGGATCTTTGCTAAAATTATCAAGATTTTGGTCTAAAGTGACTAGACTACTACCAAGATAATGTCATCTACTACCTTGTTGAAGGCCGAATCTTTGCATCCATAGCATAGAGAGAGAGAGAGAGAGAGAGAGAGAGAGAGAGAGAGAGAGAGAGAGAGAGAGAGAGAGAGAGAGAGAGAGAGAGAGAGGACTAGGCTACCACCCACAAAGGAGGGAAAAACATGAGAGGAACAAAAGAAAGGAGGAAAAAATATATATGCCAAGCTTTTACTAATTTGAATTTAGAGTAAACATGTTATTGTCATTAATTTAGACATATCATTAAATAAAAGTGGCTGGGATTGTATATCGTTAATGCAAAGAATGTCATAATCACGAATATAAGAAAATAAAAATAGATATTGATAATACAAATTCATAATATTATTGTATATCTATCTTTTTGTAAAATAATTTTTTTTCCTTTTTGAAAATAGAAGTTCCATTATGGAGGCTTTGCTCCTATTAGTCTAGAGTACTCTCTTTCTATCTCTAAAAGGCATTTTCGAGACTTCAAAACTCTCCTAATGGTCTTCGGTTCAAGTCTTTTTTAGCTATTTTTTCTGCTTCTTTGAGCTATTTAGAGATTATCTTACTCTTATTCCAAGATTGAAAAAAAATCATAAGCTAACCATCCATCCATTAGAATACTTACAAAAGCAAACAGAGACTTATAGACCAGATACAAAAGCTTTATAAAACACTACAAAAGGTCTACAAAAGGCATAAAAACCATACAAGTGAAACTAAAATTTCTTTAAACCATCAAAAAACTTCTAACACACTTTCAATAATTTCTCAAAATACTCATTCACAATCTTAACCTCACAAATAGAAAGAAAGTATACCAAAATAGAGGCAAAACAGACCTTGTCAAAACCAAATAGAGACATTACAAAACCTATCAGGGTATCATATCTCAACCAAAAACCATCATGAGCACCTTAAGCCTTCTCAACCCATCTCAACATACTTCAAAAAACTTCCAACAAATCCAAAATCAATCCACTTATAATAAAATCAGCCATTTAGCTCTCAAAAATAACAAAATTCTGCCCAAAAAAGCAAGTCAATTAAACCCTCAACATATCCCACACTTCATCAAGGGGCGTCCTTGTGACTTTAGAAAAAGAAAGAATCCTATGCCTAAAAACTAGCTCAACACTTCTATATCAAATATCGATCAATTAGTATCCACAAACTAACCTCAATCCCATTAAGCTCCAAAACAACTAGGATCTATCAAAAGATTGATGAAAGAGAAACACCTTAAAACATAAAGCACTTTTTAGCTTTACAAAATATAGCCAAATAAATTAATAAAGGATATAAGAGTTTCTTCCATTTCTTTGCAAGTTTTCAAAACTTAAACCAAATCCAAAAATTAACATCTTTAATTCTCTTTTAGCTTTCTCAAACCATATCTCGAGATGAACACAAATCAAACACATCGACACATTAACAGATTACACAAATAAGTTTGAATGAGACCCCAATAAGGGAGAATTTCAAGAGATTCCATTAAAGCTCAACCACTAATTACATCCAGAAAGAAAACATTAATCAAGATGTTCTCTTTTAAAGGCTTGATGATTTCGAAACCTATCCATGGAAAGGGACTCATCCACAAATATCTTGGAACACCATATTAGAGAATTTAGATATTTTCTAAGTCTCAATTTTAAATAAGTGATAAATATTTGACCACATGGCTAGATCTTGATCCGTATTTGAAAGTAGGATTGGGGAAGGTAGCTTATATAGTATTTATGGTAGACTCCATCTTTAAGTAAAACAACAAGATTTTGACCATTTGGTCAAATATAAAAGGTATAAGGGATTCCCAAAGTGCATAGAAATTTCCAAATTCTCTAATATAGTGGTTTGGAAGGATTTTGAAAGAATTAAAAACAATATATCCTCTCCACAAGGATAAGATATCGGCTTAAAAGACAAAGAGCATGGAAATACAAGATATCCAATTGATGGGGATCAATATCCACATTAACATTAATTCAAAACTTTGGTACTCATTTTTTATCATTATGAGAATGACCATGCATGCATGCTAGGTACTAAGCAAAATAAGTAGTTAATCTAACTAAAGCATTGGTAAATGATTATAGACCTGGGAAAACTAGAAATAATTTTGATATGCTTGTATAAGAGTTCACCAATCCCTAGGAATCATAGGCCAATCAATTTGAAGTCTTGTGAATGAATCAATTTAGCTCCATCCTCTTCGTCTAGGTATCTACAAATCAAAATCATACTGGCTACTAACCAACTGAGAGGGGCTAGGAATAGAAGATGTGGATGGAGGAAGAGGAACAAGTATCAAGGGATGAAGTGATGAATAGGAAAAATCATAAAAAGAAAAAAGAGTTAAAGATGGAGACTCATGTAATTTAACTAAATCGGATGAGAGAGGGGTTAGAAAATACATTGAAAAAGTGTAAAGGAGTGTGGTAAATGTTGGAAGACAAGGAGGAGTAGGAGAGAAAACACCATCTACAATGAATGGTCAAAGAGTAAAGATAGAAATTGGGGGAGAATTTTGTGGTTGGAAAAGAAGAGAAGAAATAACATGGGGAGATGATTGAAGTATAGATAGATAAGAATCAAATCTATGGGGGGCATCTATTGGTAATAAGCAAGGGAAGGCACTAATGGACCTAGAATAGATCGATGATTATAAGTTTGAAAGAAGGACTTGTAAAAAGGGGGTTGTTTAGAAACATGGACTAAAAGATCCCCCCTCATATGCTTAGTATTTGGTAATCGTGTAAGGGCTTTCAATTGTCTTTAATTCAAGACCACAGACTCTATCATGGAATGCTAAGAAACTTGAGGATATGCATCCACTTTGGAACAATAGACTTTAAAAATCTCATCCATTTGAAACTCCAAATGTTAAACATAAAGAACATCTTGCAAAATAACATCCCCCACATATCCTAATTGTCTAGAATCTGAAGATCAGCTCTAAGATACATGTAAGACATAGTATGTTGTCTAGTATAACTAAATCCACAAAAACCATTTAGACATTTACTGCTAGGAGATCTGAGAACCAAGAACCACTCCATCCATCCTCTCGACGATGTAAATCCATCATGTATAGCTTCATATAAAAGTCAATCTTTTGTTGTTGATCGTGTACAAAGAAAGAATGATCTGGCAGGATGTATTCCATAAACTACTCAAAATAAGACCATCAAAGGTCCATTCTAGATTGAAGCCTTTTCACCTTAGCTTAGAATGTAGGATACATTAGGACTTGGAGGTATGTAGTAGCTAATAAAGATGGTATTGATGGTACATTAGGACTTGGAGGAATGGATTGTAGACAAGCCAACAGCTTCTTAACTTCTTAATCTTGGTATTTTGATGCTTGACTAGAAAATTTGGTGATTAACTCTACTTTTTGGGTAGCAATTAAAGCTTTAAGATCTTGGGTTTCATTAAAAAGATGATTCTTATCCTCATTGACATTAGCTACCTGAGCATTTTACTTCAGTCAATTGGGTTTGTGAAGAGGATATTTTCACTTTTTGGGCTTTTAACAATCTAGTCTGTGACTCCATTTGTTTGAAAAGATAGGAGAAAGTTTCATTAGCAAAGACAAGCTCACTAGTAGCCTTATGTACCTCCTCCTTGGAGTGTCACATCTCCTTATAGAAAGAAGAATACAACTATTGAACACAAGCTATAACTGATATTTCTATGAAACTTTGAATGTCCTTACACAAGAAATGAATGGTGTCTCTTGCCACAATGCAATAATGCAGAGAAGGAATTGGTATATCCAAACTACTATCTTTGTGTACCTTGAATAAATTGGTAGCTGTAAGGCATGTAGGAAAGGAATGGCTTGATGTAGCATGGATTAACACTGGAGAAACTGAAGTAGGAAATATTTCAACTATATGTTTAAGTTCTTGCTCTAAATGATTAGAGGATGAGGGGAGTCATGATCTTCAGGGATAGGTTCTGAATTTTCAATAGAAGGAGGAAAAACCACTTGAGGGTTTTCAAGAGATGGTGGAATCTCCTTTATACAGGTAGAGTATGTCAAGAAAACATACACGTAAGAATCATATGTGACATTAGTCACATGATCCCTGGTCACCCTGATAAAGTATTGATCCATTTTGGTAAGGGGATAGAAACTCCAATCAATGGTTATGCCCTTAAGTACCATTCTAGAAGTAGTGAATAATTCCTTGGACATGTAATTAGATGGAGTATTGGCATAAACCTGTCTTGAAGGAATTGGCGCAATTGTTTCCAAAAGGGATAAGAGATCATGAAAACACAAACTCCTGATGTGGTGATGCCCCACCTAACATATAATAAGTCCTGTTGAGAAATAGACAAATGATGTATGCTCCAAAAGGAGCTGTCCTGAATCCCATATGCACAGTGAGGAGAGTGGAACAACTCAAAGCCTATAAAGCATTGTACTTGACTATGAAATGAATACAATATCATGATGCTTTGTACTTTCAGTTAAGTGTCTATCATTGTCAATTCTACACAAGATTGTGTTTATGAGTCCAAGCTAATCTATCTTGGAACCTAATTCACTTGTGTAATAGTTTATCTCTACTTGTCCATGTCATTATGAACTTGGTCTTCATCTTTGATCCACCATAGCTTGTGTCATGTCCTAGATCCGCATCATTTAACATGGTATCAGAGCCCAGTTGGGATGGCACAGCTCATACTCTGAATCTCTAGTCTCCCTTCACCTCTGGTAATCTCTAACCAGCCCACATTCAGCTCATACCTTCAGTTTCAACTTCAAATCTCAGTTGGACCTTGTGGCAGCCATAGCCAGACTGCACCTACCCACCTTGGAGCACTTGAATCTCTCTCTACGGGCCATATCTTCAAGTGAATCCTTCTAGAAGTATGTTCCCTTTCTCCAGGCGCTTCAGCCTATCACATCAGACAGCAACATTAACATCCACAGCAGGCAGCATTGCGCAATTTCCAGAAACGGCGCAGTCTGAAACTGCGTGACGGTTCGTACAGCTGCACGCACAACACGCAGCGCAATCGACGCAAGAACCATAGGGTTTTTGTAGCCCATGACATAAGCTTCATGGCCATGTAAAAATTTCTGAGAATGATGAAGTGTGTAATGCACACAGACCAAAAAACCAGGCTGCTACAGAAACCCTAATCCAGGAAGCCATATCCAGAAATTTGGAAGCTTGGAAACCTTGTTCCTCTTTCTCATTACCATCATCAACAGTGATTTTGATCACTGAGGAATACTCTCTGAAGCTCATTACTAGTCTAGAAGTGTCCAAGGAAGCTCAGAAGCCACCCACGAAGTTCCTAAGAGGAAGCAGATCAAGTACCGACTAACACTCAACTAGTGTCAATTTGACACTGATTCTCTTGTGTCTCTTGACACATTAAAATACAATTTTTTGCTAGTTAATTGAAGATTAGCAACATGGCAGAGCTTGAGAAAATAGCAAAGTTCAATGGAGAAGGCTTCCATGCCTGGAAGGAAAAGACCATGTATCATCTAATGCGGAAAGACTTGTGGGACCTGTTTGAAGATGATGCAGATAACAAGAAGGAAGATGATGAAGACGGGTTCGTTGAAGAAGAACAGTTCAAATCCAAAGAATGGAAGAAGATGAATAATAAGGCACTAGGCATCATTGCCTGGGGACTAAGTGATGACATGTTACATCATATATCTGGCATTAGAAATGCTAGAACCACCTAGGAGGAACTTGATAAAATGTTTGGTACTCAAGCAAAGAATTCAAAGGTAAAACTTCTCATGCAGTTTTATAAACTGGATATCAAAGACAGTGCTTCTATGACCATACACATTAATAAGTTTAAGAGCTTAAAAACTCAACTTGCATCTCTTAAAAAGAATATTGAGGAAGATGAAGCAATAGCCGTATTGCTTGCAAGTGTAAACAAGGATCCATATGAAAATCTTGTGTCCACTTTGAGTAATGTTCCAAGCCTCACACTTAAAGATATTGAGCACTCACTACTCAATGAAGAAGGCAAAGTAAAAACCAAGAATGCAAAAGACAATGTCTCATCATCTAGGGACAATCTTTTGTACACCAAAGGAGCTGCTGGACCTAAAGGAAGAGGTCGAGGATTCATCAACAACAACAACAAGGATCGGCCTACATGTCACTATTGTGGTAAGACTGGCCATGTAGCCAGTGAATGTTTCCACAAGAAAAGATCCCAACAATTGCAAAGTGATCATCACCAGAACCAATTCATGGAAGAAGAAGAAGAAGAAGAATATGCTTCCGCTACCATCAACAACTCTGACAGATTGTTTTGAAGAACTTTCATTGTATCTTTCATATGTTTTTCCTTAGTGAATTTGATTTGTACAACCCTTGCCAAGATGTAAAGTCTCAAGCTTTAACTTGACTAGGCTGCCTATGAGCTAGTCTTCCGGGCCATGTCATCATGAAGGGGGGGCAAAAGCCAGCAAGTGTAGGGACTCATCATTTGAGGGGGGGTGTTGAGAAATAGACAAATGATGTATGCTCCAAGAGAAGCTGTCCTGAATCCCATATGCACAGTGAGGAGAGTGGAACAACTCAAAGCCTATAAAGCATTGTACTTGACTATGAAATGAATACAATAGCATGATGCTTTGTACTTTCAGTTAAGTGTCTGTCATTGTCAATTCTACACAAGATTGTGTTTATGAGTCCAAACTAATCTATCTTGGAACCTAATTCACTTGTGTAATAGTTTATCTCTACTTGTCCATGTCATTATGAACTTGGTCTTCATCTTTGATCCACCATAGCTTGTGTCATGTCCTAGATCCGCATCATTTAACAAGTCCTTGGTCTATATTTGTAGGAGCTTCATAATGTCCACATCGGAAAAGAGTTGGTGGGTTGATAAAAAGGCCTCCCCATAATTAGGAAGAGACAAAGCCTTCCCCAAATCTTGAGGTGTCACCACAACAACATTGGTATCATGAATAGAGCCAAACTGATTGCTATAAGAGATTAAAAATTCATCACATAGGGTAGGATTATCACAAATGAGTGGCAATGAGAGAGCCACAAAATGGGATAGGCCAACCTTAGTAATAAGGTCTGACTTTGGTAAGGATAGTAATCTCGACTAACCAAAGGAATATATTAGACTAGGGAAGGAGTTTGAGGTGTCATTTGGATTTTAAAAAACATATACACCACACAAATAGAGATAAAGAAGGCCTGCAAAATAGCATAATTAAAAAAAACAGATAAAATCTTGACAAATTATCAATTCCTCCACAATACAAAAGACCACCCCAAGAAAATTGCATCCTTATAAAAATTTGGCATGACCTATCCACACCACATGCAAATAATAGCTGCATGAGATGTAAACATATAAGCACTGTGATCCCTGTATGAAGTAAAAATAAAAAGAAATATACACACTATAGCTCAGACTACATTAGCGTGACTATCAAAACAGAAGAAATATCACAAACTATAGCACACTAACATAACTGAACCAAGTCCAGACTACACCACCTAACAACATGGACATATTAAGAGACCACGTCACCTTTATTTCCACGTATTGTATTCACTGATTAGATGAGAGATGTGCAGTGAATATGGATTTAAATTTATTAGTAGGGAAATTTTACCAAATATAAGGATGGGTAATTTTTTTAATTAGGTGATCAACCTTAAAAGGAAAATTGCCATTCATTTTATCCATTAAGAAAAATTATTATATATTTAGAATGCATTAAAAAAGTCTAAACTTTGATCTCAACTCTGAATGTCTCTAAATGCATATTCATTTTTACCAATTATTGGATCTAGAGCACCTTTTTTTTGCCTTCGTGTATTTGATGATTGGTTTATTTTATTACACATTAAAAATGTGTGTTTAACGCATAAAGCACATGCAATGTGAATAGTGGGTTTACTCTATTCTATTTAAAATGGTGTGTTTTAAGTACAAATACATGTGAAAAAGAGTGATCAACTAGTTTTGTTTAACAATTAAATGTGATTTTTGGTGGTCCTCTTCAAACTTTGGCTCTACCTTTGAAAGGGCTCTGTAGGAGAAAAATGGGCTCTTTATAGCATCTTTTGCTTCCACTTCTGCCTTCGGCTCTTCTTCTATACGTATTTCTACTTCTGTCTCTAGCTCTACTATGGCCATGTAATAGGGAGAACAATACATTCATTCTTATATCTCATTGTCAGAGGTAATTCCAGAAGTCATTGAGAAGGTATTCACCCATTGAGAAGGAGTTTGCTTCTTTTGGGACTTGGCTTACAGTACCCACTAGTTAAGGACTGCCTTTATTTTCTTGGAAAAGATATGTTTGATAGCTTCTTCATATGCTAATATACTATCTATAACTTCATTGCCAATGGGGGAGTCCAATAAGATTTCAATAGAGGTGGATCCATTATCTTTTTGCGAGTCGCCATACAACTTCACTTTGGGGAGCCAACTCCCTGATCGATGACACAATCAAGAGGCAAGTACTAGAATGAATCCAAATATATGTGAGAAAAGAGAAGGAAAAAATCAAAGCCGAGAAGATAGAATTCTTTGTTATTCTCATGTATTATTGAGAGAGATATTATGTGAGAGAGATAGTATATGAGTGATATAGTTTATTTCTATGAAGAAACATTAGGAGACTCACTATATGATGCTATGTGAAGATTAGTTGTACTCGGTATTATTTTTCTTCTTGTTATTAATTAAAGTATCAAGAACATGCTTTTTGGTGAGACAATATAGATTTTATTGTAGTATTTTTCTCTTTTTCTTTGTGTTCCTCTTGGGGCTCCCATTCTTAGCTTGGATCTACTTGTGTGTATGTGGCAAGAATAAATCTTATTTGTTCATAAATATAAAGGTGATATGAGATTGTCTTTAAGTAGTTAGTAAGAGTAGGAAAAAGTGAAAAAGAGAGGAATAACTTGGTCCTTATTTTCTTGCTTGGCTTTCACTCGTGTTGTAGACTGCAAGTTTTCAGCCATCATGATGGAGCTCTTCAGCTTCTTTCCTTTCACTACTAGCCTTGAACTCTGCCAAATATCAATTATTGTCACTTTTCATCTTGTAGTAAAATACTATGGATTTCCTTGTACTAAATGAAGGGATAAGATTCTCAATAATGATCATTAAGATGTTTGATAAATCTATTACATCTTTATTTGTTGCTTCCTAGTAAGAAGGGACTAATTTGTAGCTTCTAATACATCTTTTCAATTGCGTGAACTAGCATTAGATGCAGTCAATGGACCTGAAGCAATCTATTTTCTCTTCTACATAGGATGTCTCTTTTGTTGGGTCATTCTTAAGCTCAAACACAACATATCTACACAAACAGAAAGTGACCGAGTTGTGAATATTCAACAAATATCTCCACCATCATGGCTCGGTAACCATCTTAACATTAGGAAAAAAATGAACTCACAAATGGGCCTTTTAGCCCCCCTCTCTCCTCCTTAAAACAAGGAAAAGAGGAGAGAAGAATAGTAAAATAATCCTCCTCTCTCTCCACTTTTGCAATCTTGTTTTGCCTTTTTTTTATTATCTACAAAGATATACTCAGATTCCTTCTCTCTCCTCATTCAAGAAGTCTTTTTCACAACCAAATTTTATATTCAAAAAGGAGTTAGTTACAGGAGTGTGGTGCTTCATTTTCAATGCAAAATGACTAGTAGATACGAGGTAATTGATTTTTTAATTGAGAACAAGGAAAATGAAATTTTGAAAGTTCCTTTTAAGATATTTTGGGGATTTTATATGTCCTAGCTTTTGGTCAAAAAACAAACCAACTGGTCAAATATCGTGTTTTTTGGAGATGTTTTTGGAGGCAAAATAGAAATATCTAAAATACGAAAAGTCTTGGACATCCCTACCCTTTGAGCTATTTCCCCCCATATCTATACTCTCTCATGACTCTATTGTGAACTCTTCTCTATGTTTATGCAACCTTCATTAACAGAGTGAATTACTTACATCCTCCTTTCCCTTGGCACCTTTGTGTGCCTCTCTATGCATCTCCACTCTACCTCTTGTGACAACAAGTAGGCACCCCGTTTCTATTAATAGTAAAATGAATACAGGAAAGAAGGAGCTGATATTGAGGTAGAGATTGAATATGCTCCATTATTCAAAAGAACCCAGCGTACCAGTATCAACCCTCAGGTTTTGCAGAGTTATGGGCAAATGGGATTGAAACATATGGATTTGTATGGGGGAATCTACCCAATTGACCCCTTAAACAATAGACATTCAACTTTCTCAGGAATCACAAATTTGCTGAAGTATGTGTGCAAGGGTGAAAATGGGTTACTTGGTTATACTAGGAGGCTCAATGATCAGGCGTTCAAAGTATTCACAACTTGCCAAGCAACCATAAAAAATTACCATGATGTAATCGCTGCACATCAACTTCATATACAACAGCTCATAGGACAAGTGGTACAACTGAACGACACTATAATTCAACAAAAAAATCAAATTATTTCAATGCAGGACACTATCCATGACATTGGTCTCTCATATGAGGAGGCAAAGGCACAATGGGACAACTTGAGAAAGATCAACAGCAAGCTAACACAGGAGCGCAAACGAAAGAAGAATCCAATCAATGAGTTAAATGTGAATAGTGGCCAGTGGAAGCGACGTATCAAAGCGTGTAAGGTAGCTCAGAAAGAGAACCTAGGTGAGGGTGAGGTTGGATCATGTATTAGTAGATTGTTGAAGGCAAGTACATTGGAGAATGCTTTGAGCAATCCTAAGTTTAAATATGTGAAGGAAAAGGTGATTGAGTGCTCATTAAAAGATGTGTCAGATGAGTTCTCATCTGTGGATGCACAATCTATTTGTGATAGGGCCGGAAATAGCACAACGACTTACTCAAAGATATTCAAAGGTTTGAAGGCTGGGTTTGGTCGTGTGCTGAAGACAAATAGAATCGTGCCTCTTCCTCAACCTTCAAATTTAATAGAGGCCCGACGACAACTTAATACAAAGGTTTTGGAATTGATAGGAGATCCCATGCATGTTCAATGTGTGGAAACACTAAAGGTTGGGACCAAAAATGCATATGAGGTGAAGTTCACCGAACTCAACAATTACTATTTAGATTTGAACAAGGTGAAGTTGGCAATGGTAATGTACTACAATATGTGTATTGAGAAATGTAATGGTAAATTGCATTTTGTTATAAAATTAGATGAAAGTGAGGTTGTCAAAGGAGTAAAGCTTGAAAGAGTTAGTGTAATTTTGATGTATAGAGCTTTACAATTCGACAAGAACAACCCGGGGAACTTTAGTGTTCAATCCGAGCATGATATGTGGTGGCTAGCTGCATTTGAAGTTTCCAAGGAAACATTTGAGGTGCTATAGCTATTCTTCATGCACACAAGCATTCCAAGCATCATCTATTGTCAGGAACATGGTGATGATCTCAGTTGAAGGGTATGGTCAATACTTGGTTGAATGGCATCTTGCAGGAGACTTGAAAACTTTAAAATGCATGTGTGGAATCTCCAATGGTGAAAATACAAAGAATCCATGCCTATATTGCTTGACAGAGAGGATGAAAGGAAAGGACGGAAAGAAGAATTGGCGAAAGGTGACAAGTGTTATAGCGACGCTGTCGTGATGTTATGAGGACATAGTGTGAAAATGTATGGAATGCATCATCATCCGACTTCTCTATTGATCTAGAGAGTCAATGTGATCTGAGCCATTAGTACTAGTGCGAGTTGCATGAATTATCCAAAAATACTAGATTTTTGGATAATTTTTGTCTATTTTTTATATTATTTATTGTAAAAATTCAAAAAAGTTAGAAAAAGCTTCTAGATTAGGATGGCATGCAAAAAGCTAGTTGCTTTTTCAGCAAGTTAGGGGATTTTCACAAGAAGGACAGATTGACGAAATCGCATGCATTGTGATCGCTGTAAAACAAGATAAAAACTGTAGATTGAACTGAAAGAAAAAGGAGTGATTTGGGAGATCCGTGACTAGGTGTCCTGGGGTTTTAACCCCCCTTTCGGAGCCAACGAAGCCATCAGATTTGGGTTCCGGGTAGTAGAGAAAGAGCTGATTTTTTTGATCCACGTTTTTGGTCTACGAAGAAGCTCTGAGAACTAATGCCTAGAGATTGCTTCTGAGTAGAGCAAAGATTCTAGGTTCTTTCAATACATATTATTTCAATTCATTGTGATTTGTTTTTGTCGTGTTTACCACGGGTATTCTCTATCTTTTCTTCCATCTCCTATCTCTAGTTCCTTCTACTTCTGATCCCCGGTGGATTCGACCTTTTGACAAAAACCCCTTTGACATTGGTGAATCCGACGTGAAAGGTCGTCAACAGGAAGAAGGAAAGATAAGATGGGAGAACCTTCAAATACAATCTCCAGTGTTGTTTTGCAATAGTTGGTGCAAAATATAAATATGCTTATGTAGGTACAACAACAACAACAGGTGATGCAAGCTTCAGCTCAAACAGAAAGTGTTGTGATGAATGCTTTGCAAGCAGTTGAGTGTGAGGTGAAGTTATTCAATGGCAAGAATGTATTTGCATATGTACATACCTATGTTCATAAGATGGAATTCTTTGGAGTGGCTCAATCTGCATGGAGCCGTATTTTGTAGGTGTTATTGTTCATGAATTAAAAGCACGGATTACTGAATTATATTTGTAGGATGCTGACTGGGTAGCCTTCAAGAAGACACTCAGGGAAGAATTTTACATTGAGGACACCAGTTTGATTACACGCAAGACTTTTGAGGAGTGGGTTATACAACCCAATAAGGGTCTTGTGGTTACAGAATTGTTAAGAGAATTTGAAAGTAGATTTGAGCAGTTGGATCTTGCAGAACAGCAAGCTCTTGCAAGTCAAAAATTGAATTGTTTCTATAGGCAGCTGATCTTGAGCTTCAAGAGAAACTTGATGATTTGCTGGAGGATCAGACTACAGAGACAGGTTTGAAAACAAAGTGGCGACATGTCAAGGAAGCTGTTACTGCGCTTGTGAAGAAACATAGAAGAAGAGAAAGATTGCATGTCTCTAGCTTGCCCATTGTTACGGGTAAGACAGTTGAAGTATCTAGTAAGCCACCCGCTTCTGTGGCTAACCCTAAGGTTGTATCTACTATTGTTCCCTTTGTTAGGGAAGATGTCTTAGATGAATTGGTCAAAGGGATGTGGGATCTTCAATTGAAGGTTGAAAAATTGGATGAAAAAGGACAAGAGGAAAGGGGACGGGCAGCAACCCCTAAGCCTAGAAAAAGATGTATGTGGTGTGACAGTTTGCAACATGAGAGAAAGGATTGTGCTGCCTATCAGGAGGCCTTGGAACGACAACTTATTTTTTGGAAAGATGGCAAGATCCATGCACAAGAAACGGGATTGCCTCTTGCTTTGAATTTTGGAAAGGGAGGTATGCAGAAGTTGTTGGAAGACTTGGCTGTCCGAAATGCTTATGCGGCAGTACATGCTTCTACTTTTGGTCTACAATTGGATAGAATGCATGGCCAAGTGATGGTTGGTCCAAAGGCTGAAATATGGACACATGCTTTACATGTAGCTGAAAAGAGAAAGGTCACTGATAGTGAAATGTCTCATGCAGGGCAAGACATTCGTGGCATAATTGGTTGGGAATCACTGGTAGATGCATATTCAGTGTATACATATTTAGCAAAGGTACAAAACACGGATGTACTTGTGGAAGAAAAACGAAAAAAAGATGAAGATATTGCAGGGACATCTAAAAGAATGACAAAAAGAAGTATGGATGAGCCTAAAGCTGCAAATCAGCCACCTGCCGAGCATGATATGGAAGAGTCAGTCAGAAGCAAAAACAGGATAACAAACAAGAGGGCAAAAAGCCACGATATAAGCTGCAATCTGACATTGAGACAGCTAGAGATCTTAAGAAGGTTCTTGAAGAACAGATCTTAAACAGTCGGGTGGAATTTACCTTGGGAGAGGTGCTTGGCATTGCCAAGCAAGAATTTCATGATGAGATCATTGACATAATTAAAAGGAAGCATCAGTTTCTTGGTGATACTACTAGTGCATTGCTACAATTTGAAGAGGAAACTAGTTTGTTGGGTATTTGGGCTGAATATGAGCATGAAGTAAGTACAGGATTGTCTATACAAGATGCTACTAATCAATGGAAAGCAAGTGGAAAAGAGAAGAAAGTGGCTGAAAATGCATTGTCTTATAGCAATATGCATGGTCGAGTAAGGCAAATGCAACAATATGGAGAAGAGACTCTAGGATTTATTCCTTGAAGTCACTACACAAGAAATCATTGGGCTAGAGCTACCACTGAAACGGTAGTGAAAATAGGGGATCATGAAACTCCTTGTGTTGCTTTACTTGACCATGGGTCTGAGATAAATGTCATTGAGTGGGGATTGTATAAAAATGGTACATGGCATGTGGACACTGATCATGATTGGCGTATGAGGGCTCCAAATAATTCTTCAGGGAAGCTCTATGCTGCGTGTCCTAATGTAAAAGTGACAATTGGTGATGTACAGGAAGAGCAACACTTCTTTGTACAAGATAATTCCTCATATGCAGTGATTTTGGGACAGCCCTATATTACAGGTGTGCATATGAAAACAAAGGTGCTTAATGATGGTTCTGCTTATGCAAGAGTCAGAAGCAAAGATGGGAGGAAAGCAGTCCAATTTCTTTGTGTTAATCATCCTAGAAATCATGATACGCTTCGAGAGTCTCCTTTGGTTCCAAATGCAAGGGAATTCAAAGACCTAGATTTTCATTAAGCACTGTTGTAATGCGGGGCTACAATAGTGCTGATCAGAGGGTGTACTTGCCTCTTGATGAAATGAAGCATGTATTTACTATTGGTAATTCTCAGTTTACAGCAAACAATTCATGTTGGTTTAAGCTTATGAAAGCTATGTGTAGGGCTGAACGCATATCTATGAAACGAGCTATTAAGAATTGAGATCATTGGGAATGTTAGCTGAAAATGATGGCATTTCAGGCATCTTTTATGGGCTGAATATTATTGACACTATGGCTGAAATTTCAGCAACTATACATGCATAAAATGAGGCTGAAAACACAGTGTTGACAGTATGTTCTTTGGATATGTATGATGTTATAGCATTGTTTGCTCAGCAAGAAGGATCACAATGGGCTGAAGCACTTATGGAGACAAAGTATAAGACAATTGACAAAAAGGTGAAACCAATTGCTTTGCCACTTCCACCAGAGAGTGAGGGTATGTATGAAAAAGTGTCAAGGCAGCCAAGCTTACGGGATCCTAAAGATATAGGCCATCAGTTTACATTTGAAACATTACAGAAATTCAAAGTTGGTGCAGAAGGGTTTCTTTTGCGTGTTGAGAGTAACTATTTTATGCAGATGTTGGCTAGACATGGGAAGGCATTTGCATTTCAACCAAGTGAAATAGGTTGTGTGGATCCAAATGTTGTCTCTCCTATGGTCATATTTACTGTGCCACATGTACCATGGAACTTGAGGCCTATTCCAGTGCCTAAAGCTTACTTGCCAAAGCTGATGGATTTGCTAAATGAAAAGATTCGCATGAAGATCTTGGAGTCTTCTTCAGCCCCGTACTCAAATCGTTGGTTTACTGTGCCCAAAAATAATGGGGCTTTGAGATTTATTCAAGACATGCAACCGATCAATAAAGTGACCATAAGAAATGTGGGTGCATATCCTGTGGTTGATGAATTTGCAGAGGCTTTTGTAGGCAGAGCAATCTATTCTTTGAGTGATCTTTACTCAAGGTATGATCAGTTTCAACTTGCAATTGAAAGTAGGGATATTACAACCATGAAGACTCCTTTGGGGTTAGTACGGATGTGTACTCTCCCACAGGGTGCAACAAACTCAGTGGCACACATAACAAATGCTATGAATAGGGTACTCATGGATTTTATACCACAATTGACTATGCCCTTCTTGGATGATGTTCCAATCAAAGGGTATGTAGTGGATGAAAAGAATGAAGAGATGGATGCTCATGGATGTAGATAGTTTGTTGCAGATCATATTGTGGGCATCCAAGGATACTTTTCAACTTGTACACCCACTTGTATGGTAAGCATGCTTTCTACTAGGCAAAGGAACCAAATTCCACATATGATTTTTTTGCAGTGAGTCATACTCTAACTGCATGGCCCTCTCCCAAGAGTGACTATCACCTTTGTATATGACCTCATTATAAGTAAGAGGCTCACTAGCATGTATCACCATAATATAATCCATAGAGGGCTCAAACTGTGCAAGTTGTTGTCTATCTCTAGTAGAGTGCCTCAAAAAAGGCTGTGGAGCATGTACATTGTGTGGAGCATCATGGACCTAGGCCACTGGAGCATCAACTCTGCTGTGCTGTAGGCTGTCTAGCTGGTTGTACAGTAATAGGAGACTCCTCTTGAAATATCACCCTGCATATCTAAATGACATGCTCAGGATGCTTATGCATTTTCTCTTCATAGAAGACAACATGGATAACCTTTTGAATTAGTGGATTCCATGGGTGATAGCCCATCTCACCTATATCTCCATAACCAGGAAAGATGCATTTTCAAGACTTTGGATCCAGATTATTGCACTTGTCATTGGGAACATTGCAAAAAACCTCACAAGTAAAGACGCACAAATGAGCACATGAGAAAGGTTTTCTAGACCATACATCCTTTACAACCTGATAGTCAAGAGTAGTACATGGGGATCAATTAATAAAGTGTATGGCAAAATTTGTGAGCACTATGTGCTTTATTTGGGCCATACAAAATAGTTTTCTGCACTGTGTACAATGCTTGTGTAAATAAGGACAAAGTATGCTTAAATCATAACACTGATACATGAAATAAATACATGATCGCATAATGAAAGCAACTGGTACAATCATGCCAAGATATCACTACTACATAGAAAATATCTACACAGATCACATGACCAAAAAAGAAGGGTGTGTGAGCTCCAGGGATCCAAGGGCGAGCTATAGATCATGACCATCTGAAAGCTCGTCCCACCGCAAAGGAGTATCGAATGGACTCTGCAAAAAAAGAAACAACTACACATCAGTCCGCCATACAATAATGCATTCTAATTAAACATGGTATCTACGGACAAGAAAGATGAGTGACTTACAGGGCCGCCGCGTCCATACAATCGGTCGGTCAATGTAGTGAGACCGTGCCTCTCAGCATATCGAGTCTCAAGGCCGGTCGGATCGCGATTTGTAATGGAGTGCTGCAAAGGAAATAAAATACTAATTGTTAGAAACACGATTTCAGTACAAAGGATATTGTAAAAAAATAAGCAAGCAAAACAAAAGAAAAACTTACAAAGTCCTCTAGATATATCCTGTGGCCACCACTCCCAAGATGATGGACCACTCCGACCTCTAGTCATGCCCTCGTCGCCTCGCGCTGCTTTGCAGCCCCACTCTTGATGAGTGCCTTGCATGCATCCGATCGTCTGTGTGACATATATGCACACATGCACTCCATCATCCAGCCCGTAGAAAACTCGGCATAAACTAGAAGGTCGATAGACATGTCACCACAAAAGGATGAGTCCACCTCATTCTCAAAGAATTCTTGGACTCCTGTATTTCCATCATTGTTACTCGATGTTGGCTCCTCTACATACTCCAAGCTTTCGGTGGCCTCCGCCCCTTGCAATATCGACCCCTCTATTTGCATATTGTCCTCATCTATGCGCGGAACATCGCTTTGATCATATACTCTCGCACTTTGGGGAGCTGAAGGTATAACATACCACCATCGAGGTTGTCAGGGGTTTGGATAGAAGATTACCTATTCACAAACACGTATAAGAGAGATTTAACTATTGTGATATGTACCATGTCGTAATACAATTAATAAAAAAATGAGTTCATGCACCTGTTCACAATGGACTGGCAACACAAAGGTGTTGTGCAAATCCGTCCATTTTTTTTCGGAATCTATTTTAAGAAATCCAGATGGACCTCATCAAACTATTGCTCCAACTCCTTCAAGTACCACTTTGAACCACTGCACAGTGTCATGGAGAAGCTACGCTAATCCACCATAACAATACTTTGCAAGTTCCCAAAATACTCCTTCTCATCTATAACCGTCTTTGGATCCATTGCTCATTATCGACTCTCTTGCTCGAACCTTGCCATGATACCACAGTCTGTTGTGGAGCGCATTTTGTCAATACGCTCCACGTGGAAATGCCGTCCGCGTGACCACGTTGCTCTATATATTTTGTGTTGTACATTGAAACACTCATTTAGTTGTCGCATATAAAATATAGATACGACAAACCCTAAACTTGTCATCACCTTTGGACTACATCCCCTCGAGAATTCCCACTCCTCGATTGAGACCTCCACCCCTTCGCAAGAGACGTTGCGGTCAAAGCTCCATGCAACCATCACGTTGACATAAACCACGGCATCTTCTCCATGCCCTCGGGATATCGAATCGGTCGATGGCGCATACTACGTCGAAATTCAGATCGCGCTTCCTCTCGATCTTGCCTAGCTTGCTGGTACCTAGCGAGCCACGTCTCCATAGAGGCATGGTGCAACATACAAAAGTGATTCACTTTCTCCTCCATTGCAACATCCATTCTTTTTTCTACCCCATTTCCAACCACCACATCTTTGATTAGTCTATCATCGTCCTTCAGCGACCATAGCATATTGTTGTCTGGATCCACCATTGGTAGCCATTGTGAAATATACACTAGCACCTCACACACCAACCAACCTTCAGCCATGCTACCTTTTGGCTGAGCTCGTTGTCGCACAAAGCCTTCTAGGGTTCTCATGAAGCACTCCATGAAGAACATACATCGCGTATGGACAGGTCCAGCAATCTCCACTTCATCTATAAGATGCATAAGAAGGTGGATTTGTATCGTGAGTATGCTGGTAGGCAGGTATTTCTCAAAGAGACAAACCGTCTCCACTGCTCCCCGCCTCGTGGATTCAATAGAGGATGTCTTAATCTTCTTCTGTGAGATCTGATGGGACCTGAAATGGGTTGGCACTGGCTATAGCACTAGCCGGACCTCATGCTCATGACACACAAATACCCTCACGGCCTCGCGGACCAGGAGTGTCAATCTAATACTGAAGGACAAACTGCCCTAAAGCTTAATTCCTGCATTTATAGTTTATAGTCCAACGTTTCCCTTAAACTCCTCAGAGGGAGATCCCAAAGTACTTAGGCATAACGCCTCGTCACATACATATAGGATTCACTCCACCGACTAATAGTCGGAGCCCCACTGCAGCTCTCCTACATCGCAGGGATTGGCCCTTTCATGCGCTACTAAACATATAACACATACGAGCACAAACTCCTCTCAAGGTACCAATATTTTACGTTCCAGGATATACCATTCCTCACTACAATTTCCCCCTTAGGACCCAATGACTAACCTACAGCTTAGGACATCCTCTCACGCTCATTGTTGGTCACAACCTAAGTAAAATAAGTGCCATGCATCCAAGAGGTTTTTCTGATACCTTTTAATTATTATGCTTAATGCAAATCGTGTATGGCTATGTGCTCAGACAAAAGAAAGATCAGCATCGTGCATGGTGCATAAAGCATTCTTTTCCATGAATTCCATTAACGCGTACTGCGTCGAAAGGAGGCACCGAGCCATATGCCCATGCTACCATCCTCTTTATTTAAACCGTTTCCTATATGCCAAGTGCAATGCATAAATCAAATCTTTTCTTTATCTTTCAATGTTTCAGCCCCTCTTCATCCAACTCTCAGTATTTTACATCATTGATTGGTTAGATAGGGTTTCTATGCATTTTTCCCTTTTAAAAGAACGATAAATAAACACAAAATATAGAAATCAAGGCCAACCTCGTGCTTTGCCATCGTTATACAGTGCACAAACATAGATATAATTTTTCCTAATTTTCCTCAGTCCATTTTTCATTTTTCCCTAATTTTAAACCCATTTTTTCTATTTTTGGATATTTTTCTCTATTTTTTTAATAAATAATGACTGAAAACGAAAGTTGATTGTGGGCTATGGCCCTTAGGTTCATTGACAGCAAAAACTCAGATTTAGTTGGTGTGACATATCATTTTTCTCATTTATATAGCAAAAGCCCCAATTTTACCCTTAAAACGCGTGTATTTTCATGTATTTTAACACTAATTCCGGCCATGTAGCCTTATATTTTCTGATTTTCAGGTTACAAACAGCTGAAACTCATGGCAAACAATGTCATAATGAACTTTCATCCCATATGAACGTTTCATAAAGCAAATAGCATAAAAAGATCATTTTTCTTCATAAAAATAGCATTACCGCTTATTTTCAGGTCTCGATTTCTTGGTCTTGATTAATGGGACTGATTTCCAGCATGTATTCAATGCTCATCATCTTCAAGAATAGTACTCTTCATGTCTTCATCCATCCGGAAGCAATCCGGTCTCATCCGGACAAGCTTTCCTCCACCATTCTTTATTGTCTTCTTCCACACAAGAACAGCCCCTTAAGGGAGAGAGAGGGAGGAGAGAGAAAGACTAGAATCAGAGATCTTCATCCAAGCCACCATTGAACGAGCAAAGGATGGTGATATGCTTGGCCCTCAGGGGGGAATCAAGGCCCAAGGTCTGTTCCATGGGTTGTATGCAACCCCCCAATCATGAGAGAGAGGAGAGAGGGCGCAAAATTTGGCGTGAAGATGATAGCACCTCCATCTCCTCCTTTATCTTCTCTCTCCACGTTTTTTCATCTTGTATGCTTAAAATTTTGAAGGGGGGGTCCAAACTCAAAAGGCATGCCCAATTTTGGCCTCCCAAGTGTCTACCTTTTCATATCTTGAACATTTTGTGGCCATTTCCCCGTCCTGGCTCCGATTCGAGCTTTGAAAAATCCTGGGCATCTAGCTTGACATCCCGCATTAACTAGAAACTCCTGACAACCGGCACGGCAATCTGAAAAATTATCAAAAATCAACAAGTGTTGCTCGGGCGCCTTTTAAGAGTCGTATTTCACTTGATGCTTAAAATCGTCTTAGCTGGAGCCGCCGCCTTCGACGTTGAACATTTTTCCCTTGATATTCGTAATTTTTAGCTATTTTTAAGCACTTCTCAGCATCAAAACTCCACTCTCATTGGCGACCATGGGATAGGGCGACTCAGCCCATCGAATCCCACAGTAGATCTGCACAAAACAACCAAAGGAAACATCAAGTTGATACAAAATGGATACATACTAAACACAACACAATGCTCACCCTACCCCCTGACAAAACCAAGGCATGACATCCACAAGGAGTAGGCCTAGCATAATCTGATAAAAGGTCCGAAGCTAGTTACTACCTGACTGCTCCAACACGGCCAAACTAAAAAGAACTTTCAAAGAGGTTGCCCTAAGTGGTGGTCTGAACTACCTACCTAACTAAGGACAACACAACCAGGAGCTCCTACTAGGCGAGGACTCCTATAGCCTGATCAAGAAGTATTTTCTTTTAGTACATTTCTTCTTTTAGGTTTTTATTTTCCATACTTGGGCATGTAAAAAGGAGGGAGCTGAGCGTAGTGACCCAAGGAGAACAAGCCATCGGCCTCAGGACCTGTCTCGGTACCCAAGCACCTACCAAGCCCTCGCAAGGCGACACTTAATCCTTTTTTGACGCTCACTTTTATTTTCACTCCAACCTTCCTTAATTTCTTCTTTTCCAGCAAGATGCCACCCCTAGGAAGACAAGGCATCGGCCCCGGGTCTGACTCGTCCCCAGGAACCTACCAGGCCTTCGCAAGGCGATGAGCAACTGCTTTTAAGGTTTTTTTTCCTTTCTTTTCTGGTTTGATAGGGGTTAGAACCCTTCTTTACACACCTTTGTATATATTTATTGTCTTTTGGGACATTCAGGGTTTCTTTTCCTTTATCATCATTATTTTTCTTCTTATGGTAGGCTTCTCTAACTACCTCACAACTAACAAGAACTCCTAGAACAGCCGCCTAGCAGGCTAGCAAAATAGGGTCACTAGGACTTCCATCTAAAACAGGTCTTTTGGTATCAAGCAATGTCTTTACAAGAGGCAACAACTACTCAGACCTCCCTCAAACATACTGAACCTAAACCTGGGACTTCATGCCTTGGATGCTGGTCCCCAACAAGAAAAGAAAAACCCCTTACAAGCACACAGACATATATAGCACAAAAACCACAGTACTCATAAAGAAGAGATATCACCTGGATAGGGCCACGAGAAGCTTCCGCGCAACAAAAGGCTCCTTCCAAGCTCTTCTTCCAAACCTGTCTAGCACAAAACTAAAACAAGAAACCATTAACCGCACCTGTACTAAACAGACAACTGGCCCTCTTGGCCTAATGAGATAAAGCACTTCACCACAAAACTTAATCGGCCCTCTTGGCCTAACGAAATAAAACAGTAACACCTCGCAAAACGGGCCCTCTTGGCCTAACGAGATAAAAGAAAATAGCACCTACACATCCCTCCCTGAAATAGCATAAATATACAATAATAGGCTCCTTTCCAAGGAGGAAAAACCAGGGCTTCCAGCCCAAGACTAAATGCATAAGGTTATGACCCATCCCTCCTACATATATAGTAAGAGGCGTACGCATAACATGTTGTCTAATCAATCTATGGGTCCAAGATAATAACGATAGATTGGTCGCGGCTACTCTTTGCATCACCCATATCAACCATCGTCTGCCATATATTGCATGCTCTGATAACATTCCCCATAAGCGACCGGGTCATGTTTCATCATTGATAACAATATCCAAACTAGGACCACAGTTAAAGAAAAGGTCTTCCTCATAAGCAAGATTTGCCAGCGAATTCGCAAACTGATTCCAGTAACGTGGAATCAGCTGAAAAGACACTCTCTCAAACTCCTCAAGTAGGGTCATAGCAGTTCGATGATACATACAAAGAATGGGATTCCGCACTGTGTAAGTTCCATCTAGCTGATTCAGGATCAACTGGGAATCCCCTTTTACTAACAATCGACGAATACCACCTTGTTTGGCAATATGCAGTCCCATAATCAAGGCTTTATACTCCGCCATATTGTTAGTGAATCCTACCCCGAGATAAGCAGCTAACTTCATCGTAACTCTACGTCAGGGATCTCAGATTACTACTCCAACACTCCCTTTTTTATTAGGGCCCCTGGACGCTCCATCAAAATATAATGTATACGTCCACAATGGGTTTACACAGCCTGCCATCACGAACTCCTCTATTCGTAATTATGACAGTCAAAATTTAGCATGTTAAGAGGATGAACTGACGGCTCCATCCCACCTTCTTCATTAAACTCAACAGGGATACTCGTCAACAGTCGTAAGTAGTGATGGTAGAAGACTTTGATCTCCCACACAAAGGTTCCGTCTTCTTGCTTAATCACTTTGTATACTTTGCTCCACCAGATGAGTTTCCCCTGATGGTATCTCTGCTCCAGATATGGGTGCTCCAAATAAGGAATTAACCGCCCCATCAACCAGCTTTTAAGCTCTTTTGCAGGTCTCAAATCATCCCCAGCATGGACTTGCAATGCATTTTCTTTGTATTAGCATACTTAGAAATAATAAGGTTTAATCTTATTAAGATTAACCTTATTTTTAAACTCTACTCCCAGTAGATCAGCTAATAGGGCCATAGACCTATTTTTTCCTAGCCTAACAATCTTGTAGGGCCCATCCCATTTAGGTTCCAACTTCCCTAGAAATAGCTCCCTACGCACATCATAATATAAAACTAATTTCCCTTTTTTAAAGGTATACTTCTTCGCTTTAAGGTCATGCAACTGCTTCATCCGATGTTTAGCTACCTCCTGGTGTAATAAGCTCTACAACTTTAGCTCATCCAGGTGGGCTATGGTCGTGAAACGTTCAAAAAGGGAATCTTCATTTCCCAAGGAGTGGTTAATTGCAAACCTTATGGTTGGCAATTCAATTTCAAGGGGTAACACACACTCTTCCCCATAAACCAATTTAAATGGAGTATGGCCGGTAGCTCGCTTGAACATGGTATTGTACGCCCATACTGCCACATACAACTTCCTATCCCAGTCTCGTTTCTTCTCAGAGACTATCTTAGACAAGATCCCCACAAGCTGCTTATTAGTACTTTCAACTTGTCCGTTTGCTTGCGGATCATAGGGGGTCATTTTATTATGCTTGATTTGCCAAGCTTCTGTCAAGGTTTTAATCACTTTGTTCAAAAAATGGGTTCCACGGTCCGACACTAGTTCCTTCGGGGAACCGAAACGGCAGATAATCTGCTCTAAAAGGAAACTTGCAGTCTCTTTTCCATTGTCTTGCCTCGTCGCCCGCACTTCTGACCATTTTGTAAAATAATCAGTTGCTACTATAATGTATCTTTTATGGGTAGTAGACGACGGGGTGATAGGACCCACAAAATCAATGCCCCACTTCTCAAATGAAAGAATAGCCATGATAGGCGTAAGTGGGTGTTTCCTATTTTCTCTACTGTCATGCCTTTGACAGGTATCACATCTCTTCACATACTCAAAGGAATCTTGGAAGATGGATGGCCACCAATGCCCAGCTCTTAAAGCTTTCTGCGTCGTCAACCGTCCTGCAAAGTGCCATCCACATGCAAAGTCATGGCACTCTTCTAAGATAAAAGGAACCTCGTCAGGCATCACACATCGGCGATAGATATCATCAACACCTTGCCGATATAGTGTCCCTGCGATCAAGGAAAACTTCAAAGCCTGTTGTTTAATTTTCCTCTTTTCTGACTTTGATAAACCGGCTCCCGTATCTCCTGTTGATAGATAATGTGTAATAGCAACATACCAAGATGGAATAGAAGCTGTATCAATTTTAAACATTTCCTCAATATCACTCCCTTCAGCCAAAGTCTCTTTCGGCTCCTCGAAATCCACAAGGCATTCCACAATACCCTACAGCCTCGGTGGCTTACTCTTAATCTCATAATCGAACTCCTGCAAAGTGATTAACCACTTTGCCAAACAGTCAGGCGGCTGCAGCCTGTTCATAAGCAATCTAAGCCCTTCCGGCTTCGTATAGAATACTACCTTCTCATAGAGGATGTAGTGCCTAAATTTCTTAGTCCCAAAGACCATCGCAAGACACAACTTCTCCATGTAGGTATAATTGATCTCTCTGAAATGCCCAATTTTCGACTAGCAAAAGCTATCGGATGATACCACTTTTCCTCCCAAATATGGGCTAAACAACAGCTTATACTATGCATGGTGGCTGCTGAAAATATATAGAACACCTCGCCTCTTTTAGGTGCTTTTACTAGCTCCCGTTTCACATCCTCGAAAGCTACCTTACAAGGGTCGCTCCATTCAAATAGACAGCTAAAGTATAATAAGTTCGTTAATGGCAACGTCCTTTCTGCCAAGGCATTTATAAACCTCTGATAGTACCCTATCAATGAAAGCTATGAACCTCTTTCGGAGTACTGGTGGACTCATAGCAACTATAACCTTGATCTTTTCAGGATCAATTGCTATTCCTACTGAACTGACCACATGGCCTAGCAATAGCCCATAAGGTACTCCAAAGACACACTTCCGTGGGTTAAGAGCGATACAAAATTGTCTGCAACGCTCAAAGCACTTTCTTAAAATAACCAACATCCTTTCCCTTACAGTGGCTAACCCCATGTCATCAATAAATACTTTCAACTCATCTGGGAAAATGTCACCAAAGGTCTTGTCTGCTGTTCGTTGCCACGATCCAAGTGCATTGCATAAACCAAAGGCCATCACATGGTACGCAAAAGTACCAAAGATAGTAATAAAAGTTGTTTTCAACTTGTCTTCTTCTGCAATTGCCATCTGGTTATATCCCGCAAAGCAATCCATGAATGAATATATCTCTCTACCCGCTAATTGATCTAAAATCTGGTCAATAAATGGCAACGGGTAGTAATCTTTAACCGTCTGCTTATTCAGCTCTCTAAAATCTACACATAATCGGATCTGGTTGTTTTTCTTCTTCCTGATAACAACTGGTAAACACCATTCTGTATGTTGTATAGGGAAGATTAAACCAACTTTCCGCAACTTCTGTAATTCCTCAAACAACCCATCCCTCAATTCAAAAGGCATACGTCTTACCTTCTGACACACAGGATGACTGCCTTCTTTTAGAGGAATAGTATGAACAGCTAGGCTGGGAGGAATGCTTCTCAGCTCATCATAACTCCAAGCAAAGATGTCGCGGAATTCTTGAATCAAGGACACATAGTCCTCCCTTTCTGCTGAACTGAGCATGTAACATAATTTAATTGGCCGCGAATCATTCGGCGTGCCAAGGTCTAACTCAATCACATCCGCGTCTCTTATCTTATCTTGCGGCTCTATCGGCTCATTTAGAGTTATCTGATAGATATCCTCTGTAGTGGACCCCTCTTTAGATTCATCACTGGATGATGTCTCACTACCAGATGGATTCTGCTGTCTCTAATTCAATAGAAGATAAAGGAGCTCTCTCACTTTGAGGAGACTCAAGATAAGCATCGACTATTACTCGATTAGCACCTCTACCTAAAACCACACGACCAGCGGGTATATCGACTTAACAATCTGTTCGTAAGATCCAAGGCCTACCTAGCAAAACTCAATAGCTAGGACGTCCTGCAAATCTTATCACCCTAAAGTCCAAGAAGCATTCTACACTTGCCACTGTAACATGGACTCTAGTAACGCAACCTTCTGGTTGTCTCAGACTATCATTAGCCATTCTAAGAAGGGTGAAACTTTCTTTTTGGATGCCTAGACCCAGCCTCTCCATCAACTCTGAACTCATGATATTGACGCAGGACCCAGTGTCTACAATGGCATGTTCCACTAATATTCCATCTACATAAGCTGGAACCCTAAGGCAATTCTTTTCAGCATGATCAAACCAATCTTCCTCTACTCGTGCTATGCCCAAAGGTTCTACAATATACCCAATACGTAGGATCTTCTTAAATTCCTTGCGTACTCCTGGAGATAATTTAATCAATTGCAAGAGGTTCACATCTGGTTTAACTTCTCAAAGAGAACTTGCTAAATCAAAGTCATGATAAGTAGCCAAAGCTCTCTTTTCTTGCCAAACCATCCTCTCTTTTGGTCTTTGGACCGGTTTTGGTGCTTCTTTCTTGGCTCTTTCCTTCTTTCTTGGCACTTCCTCATCCTTCTTAGGATCGACTTTCTTGTCAACGGGCCTTAGAGGTCCACCTTCCACTCCTATCCCTTTGCTTAGGGTTTGCATTATCTTTACTTAGGGCTTTGCATTATCTTTGTCAACCTCTTTAGCCTTTTGGCCTCTCGTCACGGCTCTTAAGTTAGAGGTTTCAGCATCATTGACTCGTACAGCCTCAATAAGTTTGACTCCGTTGCCTTGTGGCAACTCTTCTATAGTTGTTTTTCCCCTCTGCAATATTTGTCTTGGTGCATCATTCTGCTGTAAGTTATTTCCTTACGCTCTATGATTCACTGGGCCCGGCTATTTACTCCCTTGTTGGAGGAAACTAATCTTACTCCAACAGGTAGCAGCTAAATGGCCTGACTTCCCACAAATGTCACATTTCACATTTGGACAGTTTCTGGGGAAGTGTTGTCCACCACACCACTTACAACTGAATCTAGAGGGTCCACCCTCTTCAGGGCGTCGACTCCCTATCAGAATTTGTTACTTCTTTAAGAAATTAACGTCGACAGCTATTTGTTGATATTGTTCGAAAATAATATCAGTATAATGCTTCATCATATCCTTGACTTTGCCAAGGACATTAGATGCACTCGACTCGTAGCCTCGATCGTCAACCCGTCGTTCCATTGGCCTAACAATCTGATTTGGCATTGGCTGTTGACCCACAGGAACAACATTAGAATTCAAAACTTGGCCTCCAACATTTGGTGGAGCCAATTGACTTGCCATAGGCATAATCACACTGGGAGGAGCTGGCAATAAAGGCACATTCTGAACCACGCTCCCCCTCCCATTAGGGTTAGTCATAGGCATCCCTTGACTTCCATTCATCAATGATGGATTGCCACCAGTTATTAAACCCCCATTAACATTCATTTGAGAGGAGTAGGCCGTTTGTAATCGTGCTTCTACTCCCTCTGCCCACGTAATAGCGGTGTCTATATTTGCCAAGGCCACACTGCTCAATTGTACTTGGATATTAAAATCCAACCCATGCAAAAAGTATTGCAATTGGGAAGCTGACAGAATGGGAATGTAAGTTTGCAACTTACGAAATACTTCCTTCAACTTCTTGGCATAAGCTTTCACGTTCTCATGAGGGTCTTGGCATGTTACATTCAAGACCCGCAACCAATATTGGCCACCACTTTTAGGGGCATATTCCGCTCAAGCTGCATAGAATTGATCAATTGTGGTTATGGTCCCAGACTCTATGTTGTGATACCATACCGCAGCCCTTCCTTTTAACGTCATATTAAAGAACATCATGAGATGTCCCTCATCTTGGATGCGATAATTGAACATCAATCTTTGGAACTCACAAATGTGAAATTCTGCATCCTCTTCCGCTAACCCATTAAAAATGGGCAAGGGAACTCCTAATGCTGGTAAATCTGGCATCCCTGTAGGAATTGCAATAGGTTGTGCCATAGTGACAATCGAATTAATAATAGGAGCTTGAACGGTGTATTCACCCCCCCACTTGAAGTGGGTAGACTTGGTGGAGAAGAGGAAGAACTTACACTTCTTCCTGCACCTAACGGACTATATAGAGCAGTTGGGTTACTAATACCACTGCCTCTTATATGTACCGGGATACTCCTTTGAGGAGAATAACGACTCACAATCTCTAACCGCCGTCTAGCCCTCTCAGCATATTTTGTTTTTCGGATTTCAGCTTGACGGTCCTTGTCAGAGGACATAAACCAACTTCCTTTTGGTCCCTAAAGACCCTAGATCTGAAAACCACCACTTATAGGCAGCTCCCGGCAGACGCACCACTGATAGGACCTGAAATGGGCTGGCACTAGCTATAGCACTATCCGGACCTCATGCTCATGACACACAAACACCCTCATGGCCTCGCGGACCAGGAGCGTCAATCTAATGCTGAAGGACAAACTGCCCTAAAGCTTAATTCCTGCATTTAGAGTTTATAGTCCAATGTTTTCCTTAAACTCCTCAGAGGGAGATCCCAAAGTACTTAGGCATAATGCCTCGTCACACACATATAGGAGGCACTCCACTGACTAATAGTCGGAGCCCCACTGCAGCTCTCCTACATCGTAGGGATTGGCTCTTTGATGCACTACTAAACATATAACACATACGAGCACAAACTCCTCTCAAGGTATCAATATTTTACGTTCCAGGATATACCATTCCTCACTACAATTTCCCCCTTAGGACCCAACGACTAACCTATACTTAGGACATCCTCTCACGCTCATCGTTGGTCACAACCTAAGTAAAACAAGTGCCATGCATCCAGGAGGTTTTTCTGATATCTTTTAATTATTATGCTTAATGCAAATCGTGTATGGCTATGTGCTCAGACAAAAGAAAGATCAGCATCGTGCATGGTACATAACGCATTCTTTTCCATGAATTCCACTAACACGTACTGCGTCGAAAGGAGGCACCGAGCCATATGCCCATGCTACCATCCTCTTTATTTAAATCATTTCCTATATGCCAAGTGCAATGCATAAATCAAATCTTTTCTTTATCTTTCAATATTTCAGCCCCTCTTCATCCAACTCTCAGTATTTTACATCATTGATCGGTTAGATAGGGTTTCTATGCATTTGTCCCTTTTAAAAGAACAATAAATACGCACAAAACATAGAAACCGAGGCCAACCTCATGCTTTGCCATTGTTATACAGTGCACAAACATAGATATAATTTTCTCTAATTTTCCTCAGCCCATTTTCTATTTTTCCCTAATTTTAAACCCATTTTTGGGCATTTTTCTCTATTTTTTTGAATTAATAATGACTGAAAATGAAAGTTGATTGTGGGTTGTGGCCCTTAGGTTCATTGACAGCAAAAACTCAGATTTAGTTTGGTGTGACATATCATTTTTCTCATTTATATAGCAAAAACTCCAATTTTACCCTTAAAACGCGTGTATTTTCATGTATTTTAACACTAATTCCAGCCATGTAGCCTTATATTTTCTGATTTTCAGGTTGCAAATAGTTGAAACTCATGGCAAACAATGTCATAATGAACTTTCATCCCATATGAACAAAGTTTCATAAAGCAAATAGCATAAAAAGATCATTTTTCTTCATAAAAATAGCATTACCGCTTATTTTCAGGTCTCGATTTCTTGGTCTTGATTATGGGACTGATTTCCAGCATGTATTTAATGCTCAGCATCTTCAAGAATAGCACTCTTCATGTCTTCATCCATCCGGAAGCAATCCGGTCTCATCCGGACAAGGTTTCCTCCACCATTCTCCATTGTCTTCTTCCACACAAGAACAGCCCCTTAAGGGAGAGAGAGGGAGGAGAGAGAAAGACTAGAATCAGAGATATTCATCCAGGCTACCATTGGACGAGCGAAGGACGGTGATATGCTCGGCCCACAAGGGGGAATCAAGGCCCAAGGTCTGTTCCATGGGTTGTATGCAACTCTCCAATTATGAGAGAGAGGAGAGAGGGTGCAAAATTTGGCTTGAAGATGATGGCACCTCCATCTTCTCCTTTATCTTCTCTCTCCACGTTTTTTCATCTTGTATGCTTAAAATTTTGAAGGGGGCCCAAACTCAAAAGGCACGCCCAATTTTGGCCTCCCAAGTGTCCACCTTTTCATATCTTAACCATTTTGTGGCCATTTTCCCGTCCTGGCTCCGATTCGAGCTCTGAAAAATCCTGGGCGTCCGACTTGACATCCCGCATTAACTGGCAACTCCTGACAACCTGCACGGCAGTCTAAAAAATTATCAAAAATCAACAAGTGTCGCTCGAGCGCCTTTAAGAGTCGTATTTCACTTGGTGCTTAAAATCATCCTAGTTGGAGCCGCTGCCTTCGACGTTAAATATTTTTCCCTTGATATTCGTAATTTTTAGCTATTTTTAAGCACTTCTCGGCATCAAAACTCTGCTCTCAAGATCCATTGCACTAAAATCGACAACCTATAAATGGCCCCGCATATTTCTGGAGTAAGGCATCCTGCGATCGCGATCAATAGTACAAACTGCCACAAATGAGAATGCATTATGAACAATGACTACACTCCAAATAGCAAAATGCACACGTCACTTACAATCTATTCGTAGTACAAGCCTGACATATCTTATACCAATCATGGGATTTTAGCCTTGATAATTGGTCGACTTTAGAAAACGCAGACCTAAGAGAACGCATCATACTCGTTGGAGTGTAGATAGACTTGACTATTTGCTTCACAATGCGCTCTTCTTTAGTGGACAAAACCCAAGGAGCGTGAGGTAGCTACACGCGACCATCAACACTCAACTACGACCAAAGTGCCTCCATCTTGCCTACCTCCTTCAAATCCATTCGTACCCCTATAGTGTCTCTCTTTCATGTGATGTGGTCCCATAGCAAGATGCCCACGTTCTTGAAAATATGCATGGGATCTAACAAGTGGTTGATCTGTAAGTGGGTTCAATATGGCAACTCGTAGAAAATTGAGAACCGTCGCATTCCGTTTGGATGTGACTCTGCGTGGACCATTTTCAGCTCATACCAGCTTTGGGCATTCATACGTGTTGGAGATCGTCCAAGAAAACCTTCCCTGAGTTTATGGCCCTCTGGCAAGAAAGCAATGTGTCCTTGATATACTATCTTCTTCATGGTTCGTGACCTTCGGGAGTCTAACTGTGGCCCGCACAATGGACATGCATGATAACCTGAGCTAACCGGACATGTCCCAATACCTTTATCTAGTGAATATAAACTTGAACGAGCTATGATAGATATTACCAACGAGAACGGAAGCCTATTTACTTGAGCACTCCCCGAATCCCAAAAAGTCATGCATCGTCCACATGAGAATGGCTCGAATATTGGCGGCATCAGCTTGCTCATATCTTGCACCGTGACGCCCTCCTCCCACAAAATCTTAAACTCATCGACTAATGGACGAAGATATAAGTCCATATTTTTTACTTTGTCGCGGTCAGGGACGAGTAAGCTAAGGATGAGATGTCCTTTCTTCATAGAAAGCCATGGAGGGATATTGTAGTTAACAAGGACTATAGGCCACACACTATAAGAAGTTAAGCGCAGACCGAATGGGTTCACACCATCCATTGCAAGACTGAGCCGAAGATTCCTTGGCTCTCGAGAAAAACCTGGGAATGTAGAGTCAATGTGGCTCCATGCGCATAAATCTGCTAATATTCATTGAACTCCATCTATGGACCTATTTTATGCATGCCACATTGTCAAGCTCACCATGCCGAACGTATGAAACATGTGGTTTATGTGGGGGATAAGTGGAAAGTGTCTAAGAACTTTTTGAGGGATGGTTTGCCCTTACAAGTCCTGTCGATACCTGTGAGAACCACACTTTGGACATGTCTCCATAGTCTCGTATTCTCCTCGAAACAGTATACAATCGTTGATACATGCATGGATGATGTTGTAGTCCATGCCAAGCTTTCATAAAACATGTCATGCATCATCACGAAAGTCAAGCATGGTATTTGCAAGTGGTAATATATGATACTTCAGTAACCTGAAAAAATTCATAAAACACCTTGAAAAAGCACAAATGTTTTTAATGATAGTGCCGAAAGAATCAACGAAGCATACGTACAAGATATCTAATCAACTCGGTGACACTCGCATCGCTCCACCCGTATTTTATTTGCACACTTAGGAGTGCAAGCAGTGTCTTCAAGCGAGATACTCGGCATCCATCATATAATGGTATGGATACTTCCTCTCTAAGCGGATCAGAAATCTCGATATCCATGGGAATCAATGCATCGATCATTGCCTCCATCTCAGGCTCCAAGATTGTAGGTAAGTCTGGAAGGCTGTCTGTCTCCTCTGGTATTGAGGGTATAGATTGGGCAGTACCTTCCAAGTGGTGGATTGGCTCAGGCACTCCATCCATCACATGCCCACGAACTCTTCTAATTGGCCACAAAGGGTGCACTCCTCCTTGGGACGAGACGTCACCTCCCTGGATAGAAAATTTGCTAGCCACACCCAATCTTTTTATATATGGTATTCAATTAGCTTATGAGTACAATGCATGATTGATATTAACTTTTCTTATCGTTTGCTGAAAATCCAAGATCCCTTGATCAATTATCTCAAATTAAAACTTGTCAAAGCATCATACGTGTTCTATAGACAATCGACGTTTTCGTCTAATTACTACCTTACATTGAGAGCAAGGATATGGGACATGCTAATTAAGATGCACCTCACGATCTTAAACATCAAGACCTTCATCGCCATTCATTTTTTCTATGTTACGACAAACAATTTGTTTTTTTTTATCGTTCTTTTTTTCTTTCTTAAATTGTTTGAGAAGGGATTTCTTCTCTTGTAACTCAACAAAAATTAACATATGTAAAGTCTCCATCCACCCATCCACAAATTAATGTACGTCGGAGTGTTTCTCGTCTCGCGGTGTTGCACCAGATCTCGCCACCACTCTCTCTTTGTTTTTTATCCATTCATTATCTCCTCTCCTTCCATCTCTCTCTCCTTTTCTCCTTCTTTATTATGACGTATGTTTATTCCCTCTCTCTCGTTCCTTCTTCATTTTTCTCTTCCTCTCCCTCTCTCATTTTCTTTAACAAAACATATATCTCTCTCTCTCTACTTCTACTACTTATTCTTCTACTACTACTACTACTACTACTACTACTACTACTACTACTACTACTACTACTACTACTACTACTACTACTACTACTACTACTACTACTACTACTACTACTACTACTACTACTACTACTACTACTACTACTACTACTACTACTACTACTACTACTACTACTACTACTACTACTACTACTACTACTACTACTACTACTACTACTACTACTACTACTACTACTACTACTACTACTACAAAAAATAAGAAAACTAGACAACAACTCTTTTTCTCCTTCTTTATTATGATGTATGTTTATTCCCTCTCTCTAGTTCCTTCTTCACTTTTCTCGTCCTCCCCCTCTCTCATTTTCTTTAACAAAACATATATCTCTCTCTACTACTACTACAATCATAACTACTACTACTGCTACTACTACTACTACTACTACTACTACTACTACTACTACTACAAATAAGAAAACTAGACAACAATAAACAAGAAAACAAAAAAAATATTACTACTACAACAATAACAAACAAGAAAACCACTACTACTACTACAACCACGACTACAATGACTACGACTACGACCACGACTATGACTACGATCGTGACCATGACCACGACCATGACCATGACCACGACCACGACCATGACCACTACCACTATAATAAATAAGAAAATAAGAAAAAACTACTACTACTACCACTACTATAACAACAACAACAACAAAATAAAAAAACTAGACAATAATAAACAAGAAAAGAAAAAAAACTATTACTACTACTACTACAACAACAACAACAAACAAGAAAACGACCACTACTATTACAACCATGACTATGACAACTATGACTAAGACCACAACTATGACTACGACTAAGACCACGACCATGACCATGACTACGACAACGACTACCGCTACCACTACCACTACCACTATAATAAACAAGAAAAGAAGAAAAAAAACAACAACTACTACTATTACAATAACAATAAATAAGAAAAGAAGAAAAAACTACTACTATTTTAAAAAAAATAAAAAAACTAAACAATAGTAAACAAGAAAGGAAAAAAAACTACTACTATTACTACTACTACTACAAACAAGAAAACAACCACCTCTCCCTCCTCTCTCTCCCTCCCTCTCCCTCTCCCTCTTCCTCTCCCTCTCTCATTTCATCTCCCTCCCTCTCCCTCTCCCTCTCTTTCTCTCTTTTCCTATTATGTTTAATATTTCCCTCTCTTCCTCTCCCTCTCTTTCCTCTTCCTCCCTCTCCCTCCCTCTCTCATTTCCTCTCCCTCCCTCTCCCTCTTCCTCTCCCTCTCTCATTTCCTCTCCCTCTCTCAATACACATGAATTTTAATAAAAACAAGTAAAAGAGAAAGAGAAAACGCAAAAACAAAGCAAGAAGGAACAATGCACTCACCGTAAAGGCTCGAAGAAGGGTTCGGTGGCTCCTCTTCGCCCTCTATACACTTCCTCCTCTTCTTTGCGAATGGCGGCGGCGGCGGTGAGAAGCTTTCCTTCTCCCTCTTTCTCTCTTTCTCTCCCTCTCCCTCTCAAATGCAAGATGTTCGCTCTCCCTTTCGCTCTCTCTTTCATGTATGCGCACAAAATAACATGCTCAGGTTTCGGCCCATGTTTTTTTCGTCTAAGTACCGACGCAAATAGCGACGCCGCTATTTTGTGTCGGAAAGTGCCATTGCTATACCTCCATATCCTTGTAGTGGTCATGGGCAATAATCACACCCAAAAGGGAGCACAAAGCTTTAGCCTATACTCTTGCTTGACATAATTATTGATAAAGATGGATAAAACAAGGGTTTGGGATTAGAACATTGGCCTAGTTGCGGGTATGTTTGTTTTATGATAGTGTTAGGTTTTATAGAGGCCTTTCAAAGCACCACAAAAATATTAGAGTAGTTATTATCAATATATCATTAATTTCCTATTGTAGAGATGACAGGGGCTTTTTGAAATATTGAGATATGAAAAATGGCCAAGGGCAAAGGATTTTAGGCATGTTTTATGCATTTTGTAATATGCAAAATCATTAGGAACTTTCACCACCTATAGCCAATGAGCAAAAATACAGACAATAGCAAGTTCCATTAAAGGTAGACTTAACATTTAGCATCCCTTCCTTCCCTTGCGTGGAAAGGATATCGCTTGAGTCGTTTTGTGCATTGTGGTTCTTTAGAAAGGTTTCACCATAAGCCTCTTTGACAAGGTTGGGTCCGTTGGGCTCTAATTAATGCCATTCAAGGGAAAAGATACACAAAATGTACACAAGAAAGAAAATTAAAAGCTCCCTTTCACCCAAAGCTTTAGTTAATCTATACTACTTCTTTATTTTGGTTGTTGGCCCGATGAACTCCCGAACCTCCATTTTTGGCCCCAAGCCTCTTCTCTCCCCCAAGCTTAGATTTGAATTTGAATTTGCCCCATAATCATCTATGGTTAAGTTGTTGAGGTCATTAATGCATTAATACATGCACAATGTCTTTTCTCTCTTTGCTTCTTTCTTTCCCATTTTGGTGTTTGCAGGCAGGTGGGTGGTGCAGGGAGCAAGCTCGGGATCATGTAGATAGCAGGCGTGGTGCATGTCGTCTTCCGCAAGGTGGTGCAAGCAGCTCTCTCTCTCTCTCTCTCTCTCTCTCTCTCTCTCTCTCTCTCTCTCTCTCTCTCTCTCTCTCTCTCTCTCTCTCTATCTATCTATCTATCTATCTATCTATCTATGCGTGTCGTTGTGCCTGCCACTATCATCATTGGCATCGTCCCCGACCTCTCCGCCCCTGATCGCTTAGCCCACCACCACTCTCTCTCCCCCCCATGGTCAACAATACGTGGTTGGGCGGTCGTCGTCATCATCCGATCGCTGTCTCTCTCTCTCTCCCCCCCGACCACATGGCATCGTAGTCGATGCCACATGGTAGAGAGAGAGAGAGAGAGAGATAATAAGTTTTAGTTAATTAATTAGGCAGTTAATTAGTTAGTTTTAGTCTTAGTTATATTATACATATAGTTAGTTATTTAATATTATAGTTATTATTTTATTATTATTCAATTTAGTTTAATTAATTAATCATGTAGTTAATTAGTTAGTTTTAGTCTTAGTTATATTATTGTTATATTATATTTATACTTAGTTATTTTACATTATAGTTATAGTTATTATTTATTAGTTATTATTTAATTTTATTATTCAATTTAGTTTATTTTGATTTCGATATAGATCAATTGATTTAAATTACTTATTATTATTATTATTTAGTTAATATTATAATATTATTAAGGTTAATAATTAGTTAAATAGTTAGTAACTATTATTATTATTATTATTTAGTTTTTATTAACATCAATAATTAGTTAATAGTTGTTTGTTGATTTATTATTAAAGTTATTATTTTATTGATAATAATAGTAATTACTTCAAGTTAATATAGATTCATAGTTACATGGTTATAGTTATAGTTATAATTATTATGATATTAATATAATATATAGAAAATAATAAAATAATATATATAATAATATCATGTGATATCATTAGTATTAGTGTTAGTATAGTAAAATAATTAACCTTTAAATAATTATTAATAAATAATGAATTGCTATTATTAATTAATATTGATTAGTTAGTTGATTAGTATTAGTCTTAGTAATAATAATAATTAATTGTTATTAAGTCATACTTATTAATACTTAGTGGATGACACTACAAGGATACGGAGGCATAGCAATTGCGCTTTCCGACTCAAAATAGCGGTGTCGCTATTAGCGTCGCAAATAGCGACGGTCCTTAGACGAAAAAACATGGGCCGAAACCCGAACGCGTTATTTTGCGCAAACGGAATGAAAGAGAGAGCGAAAGGGAGAGCGAACTCCATCTTGCATTTGAGAGGGAGAGGAGAGAAAGAGAGAAAGAGGGAGAAGGAAAGCTCCTCACCGCTGCCGCCGCCATTTGCGAAGAAGAGGGGGAAGTGTACGGAGGGCGAAGAGGAGCCGCCGTCGCAAAGAGGAGCCGTTGAATCCATCCTCAGGCCTTTGCGGTCAGTGCATTGTTCCTTCTTGCTTTGTTTTTGTTTTTTCTTCTTTTCTTTTACTTCTTTTTGTTAAAAATCATGTGTATTGAGAGAGGAAGAGGAAGAGAGAAAAGGAAAGAAGGAATGAGAGAGAGAGAGAGAGAGAGAGAGAGGAAGAAAACATTAAACATAACAAGGAAAGAGAGAAAGAGAGGGAGAGGGAGGGAGAGAGAGATTGTTGTTATTGTTGTTGTTGTTTTATTTCTTCTTTTCTTTTTTTCTCATTTATTGTTATTGTGGTAGTGGTAGTAGTAGTAGTGGTAGTGATCGTGGTAGTGGTAGCGGTAGTGGTAGTGGTAGTTACTATTTAATTTCTTTTTTTCTTGTTTGTTGTTGTTGTGGTAGTCGTAGTAGTAGTGGTGGTGGTGGTAGTGATAGTAGTAGTTGTTATTGTTTAATTTCTTCTCTTCTTGTTTGTTGTTGTTGTGGTAGTCATAGTCATGGTCATAGTCATCGTAGTCATGATTATAGTAGTAGTACTAGTAGTAGTAATAGTAGTTTTCTTGTTTGTTGTTGTAGTAGTAGTAGTAATTTTTTTTCTTTTCTTGTTTATTGTTGTTTAGTTTTCTTGTTTGTTGTTGTTGTTGTTGTAGCTTTTTATTCTTTTCTGGTTTGTTGTTATTGTAGTAGTAGTAGTAGTTGTTGTTGTTGTTGTTTTTGTTTTTGTTTTTGTTTTTTCTTCTTTTCGTGTTTATTATAGTGGTAGTAGTAGTGGTAGTGGTTTATTGTTATGGTAGTCGTAGTCATCGTAGTCATGATTGTAGTAGCAGTGGTGGTGGTGGTTTTCTTGTTTGTTGTGTTTTTTTTTCCTTTTCTTTTCTTTTCTTGTTTATTGTTGTTTAGTTTTCTTGTTTGTTGTTATTGTTGTAGTAGTGGTAGTAGTAGTAGTTTTTTCTTCTTTTCTTGTTTGTTGTTGTTGTTGTTGTTATTGTTGTTGTTTTTTTTTTCTTCTTTTCTTGTTTATTGTAGTGGAAGTGGTAGTGGTAGTAGTAGTAGTAGAGAGAGAGAGAGATGTTTTGTTAAAGGAAATGAGAGAGGGAAAGGAAGAGAAAAAGCAAGAAGGAACGAGAGAGAGGAAATAAACATACAACATAATAAAGAAAGAGAAAGAGAGAGAGAGATGGAAAGAGAGAAGAGAATGAATGGATAAAAAACAAAGAGAGAGTGGTGGCGAGGTCCAGTGAGGTCCGGTGCAATACCACGAGACGGGAAACACTCCGACATACGTTAATTTGTAGGTGGATGGAGACTTTATATACGTTAATTTTACTGAGTTACAAGAAAAAAATCCCTTCTCAAACAATTTAATAAAGAAAAAAAATGATAACAAAAACAAATTATTTGTCGTAAGGTAGACAAAATGGAAAATGATGAAGGTCGTGATGTTCAAGATCGCAAGGCATATCTTAATCAGTGTGTCCCATATCCTTGCTCTCAATGTAAGCTGTCAATTAGACGAAACGTCGATTGTCTATAGAACACATACGACGCTTCGGCGTGTTTCAATCTGAGATCATTGATCAAGCAATCTCAGATTTTGAGCAAACGGTAAGAAGATTATATATCAATCATGCATTGTATTCGCAAGCTAATTGAATACCATATACAAAAACATTGGGTGTGGCTAGCAAATTTTCTATCCAGGGAGGTGACGTCTCGTCCCAAGGAGGAGTGCACCCTTTGCGGCTAGTTAGGAGAGTTCATGGGTGTGCGATGGATGGAGTGCCTGAGCCAATCCACCACTTGGAATGTGCTACACCTAATCTATACCATCAATACCGAAGTATCATATATTTGTGCTTTTTCAAGGTGTTTTATGATTTTTTTTCAGGTTACCGAAGTATCATATATTACCACTTGCAAATACCATGCCTAAGTCTCGTGATGATGCACGATATGTTTTACGAAAGCTTGGCATGGACTACAATAACATCCATGCATGTATCAACGACTGCATACTGTTTCGAGGAGAATATGAGACTATGGAGACATGTCCAAAGTACTTCGAGGTATCGACATGGCTTACAAGGGAAAACTATCCCTCAAAAAGTTCTTAGACACTTTTCACTTATCCCCCGCATAAACCACATGTTTTGTACGTCCGGCATGGCGACCTTGATAACATGGCATGCGCAGAATAGGTCCACAAATGGAGTTCAACGAGAGGATTGATGCGCATGGAGCCACATTGACTCTACCTTCCCAGGCTTTGCCCGAGAGCCAAGGAATCTTCGGCTCAATCTTGCTATGGATGGCGTGAACCCATTCAATCTGCGCTCAACTTCTTACAGTGTGTGGCCTATAGTCCTTGTCAACCACAATATCCCTCCATGGATTTCTACGAAGAAAGGACATCTCATCCTTAGCTTACTTGTTCTCGGTCACTACAAAGTCAAAAATATGGACGTGTATCTTCATCCATTAGCCGATGAGCTTAAGACTTTGTGGCAGGAGGGGGTCACCATGCAAGATATGAGCAAGCACGATGGTCGACGGTTTGCCAATATTCGAGCCATTCTCATGTGGACCATGCATGACTTTCCGGGATTCGAAGAGTGCTCAGGTAAGTAGGCTTCCATTCTCGTTGGTAATATCTATCATAGCTCATTCAAGTTTGTATTCACTAGATAGAGGTGTTGGGACAGGTCTGGTTACCTCAGGTTATCATGCATGTCCATTGTGTGGGCCATAGTTAGACTCCCAAAGGTCACGAACCATGAAGAAGATGGTATATCAAGGACATGTCACTTTCTTGCCAGAGGGTCATGAACTTAGGGAAGGTTTTCTTGGACGACCTCAAGCACGTATGAATGCCCAAAGCTAGTACGAGCTAAAAATGGTCCACATGGAGTCGCATCCAAATGAAATGCGACGATTCTCAGTTTTCTACGAGTTGCCATATTGGACCCACTTACAAATCAACCACTTGTTGGATCCCATGCATATTTTCAAGAACATGGGTAGCTTGCTATGGAACCACATCACAGGAAAGAGAGACATTGTAGGGGCACGAATGGATTTGAAGGAGGTAGGCAAGATGGAGGTGCTTTGGCCGCAGTTGAGTGCTGATGGTCGCTTGCAGCTACCTCACGCTCCTTGGGTTTTGTCCACTAAAGAAGAGCGCATTGTGAAGCAAATAGTCAAGTCTATCCGCACTCCGACGGGTATGATACATTCTCTCAGGTCTGCATTTTCTAAAGACGACCAATTATCAGAGCTAAAATCCCATGATTGGCATAAGATTTGTCAGGTTTGTACTATGAATGGATTGTAAGTGACCTGCGTATTTTGCCATTTGGAGTATAGTGGTTGTTCATAATGCTTTCTTGTTTGTGGCAGTTTGTACTATCGATCGCGATCGCAGGATGCCTTACTCCAAAAATACTTGGGGCGATTTATAGGTTGTCGACTTTAGTGCAATGGATCTCACAGAAGGAGATTAAGACGTTCTCTATTGAATCCGCGAGGCGGGGAGCAGTGGAGACGGTCTGTCTCTTTGAGAAATACCTGCCTACCAGCATGCTTATGATACAAATCCATCTTCTTGTGCATCTTGTAGATGAAGTGGAGATTTCTAGACCTGTCCATACGCGATGGATGTTCTTCTTGGAGTGCTTCATGAAAACCCTAAAAGGCTTTGTGCAACAACGAGCTCGATCAGAAGGTAGCATGGCTGAAGGTTGGTTGGTGTCTGAGGTGCTAGTACATATTTCACAATGGCTACTAATGGTGGATTCAGACAACAGTATGCTATGGTCACTGAAGGACGATGATAGACTGACTGGAGATGTGGTGGTTGGAAATGGGATAGAAAAAAGAATGGATGTTGCAATGGAGCAGAAAGTAAATCACTTTTGTATGTTACACCATGCCCTATGGAGACGTGGCTCGCTAGGCACCAGCAAGCTAGGAAAGATCGAGACAAAGTGTGACCTGAATTTCAACGTGGTACGTGCCATTGATCGATACGATATCCTAAGGGCATGGAGGAGATGCCATGATTTATGTCAACGCGATGGTTACATGGATCTTTGATTGTAGCGTCTCGCGAAGGGGCAGAGGTCTCAATCGAGGAGTGGGAATTCTCGAGGGGATGTAGTCCAATGGTAATGACATATTTAGGGTTTGTCGTATCTATATTTTATATGCGACAACCAATTGAGTGTTTCAATGTACAGTACAAAATATATAGTGCAGTGTGGTCGCGTAGATGGCATTTTCCCATGGAGCGTATTGATAAAATGCACTCCACAACAGATTGTGGTATCATGGCAAGGTTCGAGCAAGAGAGCCGACGACGAGCAATGGATCCAAACATGGTTGTAGATGAGATGGAGTATTTTGAGAACTTGCAAAGTATTGTCACGGTGGATTACCGTAGCTTCTCCATGATCCTATTCGATGTGCAGTGGTTCAAAGTGGTACTTGAAGGACCTAGAGCAATAGTTCGACGAGGCCCATCTGGATTTCTCGAAATAGATTCTGAAAAAAAATGGACGGATTTGCGCGACACATTTGTGTTGTCGGCCCATTGTGAACAGGTGCATGAACTCATGTGTTTTTTAATTGTACTATGACATGGTGCATCTCACAATAATTAAATCTCTCTTGTACGTGATTATGAATAGGTAATTTTCTATCCAAACCCCCGACAACCTCGATGATGGTACGTTATACCTTCAGCTCCCCGAAGTGCGAGAGTATATGATCAAAACGATGTTCTGAGCATAGATGAGGACAGTATGCAAATAGAGGGGTCGATATTGCAAGGGGTGGAGGCCACTGAAAGCTTGGAGCGTGTAGAGGAGCTAGCATCAGGTAACAATGATGGAAATACAGGAGTCCAAGAATTCTTTGAGAATGAGGTGGACTCATCCTTTTGTGGTGACATGTCTATCGACCTTCCAGTGTATGCAAAGTTGTATCAAGAGATTGACATGGGACCATAAGGTATTTCATACTTGGAGCATCCACCTACTCAATTCGTTGACGAATCGCTTATAAGGATACATAAGATATGCATTTTAAGTAAGTTCATTTTTTTAAGATTTATATTACCATGCTTTGTATGATTTATATTGATTATGCTAACATCATTTTTTATCTATGCAAGTGACCTTTGTGGATATTTAGATCATCAGGATGAGTCGAGGGATGAGCAACGAGGAGCTACAGGAGATCTTCACACATATGTCTCCAGATCAGATGGTAAGATTCATAGATATGGCAGACCAGGAGCTATCTAGGACACCATTAGGCCACTCTATTAGATCTACTTCGGCGTGCTCTAATGCTTCAGTTTCTAGCAGACGAGGTCGACGCTCCAGACTTGGGCCAAACGGAGGGAGTGGTTCAGGGAGATGCTGCGGAGATCCAGATGTAGTGAGCCCGCAGTCGGCTCGGGATGCAGGTCCTACTCCTCGCTCTCATGGCAGTTCAAGAGATCATAGCTCAGGTGGTTGCTGTGGAGGTATCGACGCAGTGTCTCTATCTCATCGTTCTGCTGGAGTTGTGTCACCTCCAGGATTTGTCACACCTGTGGGGACGTCTACTCTAGTCACTTCGGCTTTTGCTCAGTCGTCCGCAGGTGGCACCTCTATGGGTGCTACTCCAAGAGATACTACCCCAGTAGATACACCAGATGTATAGGGATCTCTTGGATATGCCCAAGAGCGTGGTCGCAGGTGGGAGAGGACCCATCTTAGGCATACCCCAGAGGGGTATGCCGACCTTGTAGATGATAGGTCGGGAGCCATCATCATGAATGATGAGGGGAGGAGGGTGATGGCTTGCATGAGAGAGTTGTGCTAGCAAGTTTTTCGGCACAACATCTTGGATCATTGGAAGAACATATCGGAGGGGAGCAAGGACTACATAGTAGCATCCTTGCATGAGGAGTTTTCGATACCAGCCGTAGCAGATAGTTTTCCTACGGGTTGGATGATAGAGTGCATGCGTGCATACATGTCACACAGACGATCGGACGCATGCAAGGCACTCAAGAGTGGGGCTTCAAAGCCTGCGTGGCTAGACACGGACAACTAGCGCCACCTCAGGGAGGAGGCTACAGATTATCCAAGATGTTGGAGACAGCAACGCGAGGCAGCGAGGGCACGACTAGAGGCTGGAGTGGTCCATCATCTTGGGAGTGGCGGCCACAAGACATATCTGGAGGATGTTTTGCTTGCTTATTTTTTTGCAATATCCTTTGTACTAATAATCGTATTTCTAACCGTTGTATTTTGTTTTCTTTATCGAGTTTGTCCTCTCAAGAATGCAGGCTCATTCTCATTCAACTCTATCTCAAGTTCCTCTTCAGCACCTTCATCTTGATAAAGCACATCTGGGTCATAGTTGGGATAATCCCTCACATCCAAAACCCCAAATGTAATGAGCTATTTAGCCTTCCATCTCCTTGGAGAGCTCATCCTTTTTAATAGGCATCGAGAAGAACTGTTATCATCTCCCATCGTTATCATTATACTTGAGAGGCCTTTCCTAATAGAAGGAAGCTTATTGGAACTAGAAGGATTTGCCTCTTCATCCAAACTGCTACTTTTTATGGGAAGGAGATCTTGCCCTATTTTCTAGTCTACGTCCCTCATGGAAAAGCTAAGTTTGTTCCCAGTCATAGAAACAACCTTTACCCCAACTTCTTGATCTCATTTGACCACATATCTTGCATCAATTATCATTCTCAAAGCAACATGGAAAGATAAGTTTGTCCCCAGTTATAGAAACAACCTTTACCCAAACTTCTTGATCTCGTTTGACCACATCTCTTGCATCAACTATCATTCTCAAAGCAACTTAAGAAACATAGAGAAAACCCTTTGTGCTCATGAAAGCCAGATAGTTGTATAAATCATCCATTATCCATGAGCATATCGTAGGTAAAAAGGCCAACACTACGAAGCTCCTGTGCCAAATGCCTCTCCCCCGTCTTTGGCATTAGATCGTCCCAAGATCAATTCAAATCTTTGGGGATGGAGTCCAGCATAGTCCTTTGTTGCTGTTCTTGAAATTCTCTTCTCTCTTTTGCCCATACAAACTGAATCATTACAACCCTTTGCAAAGAGCCATCTGGATTTTTCACAATCTTTACAAGGGACACATCAATAGAGTATTACAAATCGCGATCCCACCTGCCTTGAGACTCGATATGCAGAGAGGCACGGTCTCACTGCATTGATCGACCGATTGTATGGACGCGGCGGCCCTGTAAGTCACTCATCTTTCTTGTCCGTAGTTACTATGTTTAATTAGAATGCATTATTGTATAGTGGACTGATGTGTAGTTGTTTCTTTTTTTTGCATAGTCCGTTCAATGCTCCTTTACGGGGGGACGAGGTTTCGGATAGCAAGGATCTATAGCTCGCCCTTAGATCCCTGGAGCTCACATACCCTTTTTTTTTTGTCACGTGATCTGTATAGACATTTTCTATGTAGTGGTAGTATCTTGCCATGATTGTACCGATCGCTTTCATTATGCGATCATGTATTTATTTCATGTATTAGTATTATGATTTAAGTACACTTTGCCTTTATTTACACGAGCATTGTACACATTACAAAAACTATTTTGTATGGCCCAAGCTGCCCTGCCACAAAAAAAAAAATCATTGTTACCGTCGCTATTAGCGTCACAAATTTATTACACGCGTCGCTATTAGCGTCGCAAATTACATCACAATGCATCGTTATCAACATCGCTTTTTGCACCAATACCGACTATTCTATGGCGTCACCAATAATGACATTTTTTGCAACGACGGGGGCAAATTTCTTTATGAACATTTTCGTCGCTTTTAACGCTGGTATAAGGCCTATATCTTGTAGTGTGATTAGTAATACATTTAATTGATAGTTAATAATAGTTAGTGGTTAACTAGTTATTATTAATATATTAATTGATAGTTATTTGTGAATTATTGATGATTGGTTAATTAATTAATTAATTAATTAATTAATTATAAAACCATTATTATTAGTTAATTAATTATCTTATTGATAGTTAGTGGATTAGTTAATGATTGATATTAATTAATATTAGTTAAAGTTAATTAATATTAATTAAATATTAATCATTAATAATAGTAATTGATTAAAGTTAATTATTTACATAATATTAATATTAATTTATAACTAAGTAACTAATTACTTATTAGTAAAATTAGGTAATTACTTATTTAAAATTGATTAATTGACTAATTAGGTGAATTATATGGTTGTGATTGAGGAGGGGTGTTGAGATTTGCAATCACATCCATGTTGCTGCCTCTTTGTAAGAGTAGATGGGCTGAGGACATATATATATATGTATATGTATATATATATATGTATATGTATATATATATGTATATGTATATATATACATATACATATATATATACATATACATATATATACATATGTCGGAAATAATTTAAGAATCCTAACGGTTTAGGTATATTGTGCATTCCTGTTAAAGAGTGATATGTTTGGGTTTGAGTTACAGGCTTTCGGGGATCGCTTACTGGCTAGATATAATTTTTTTAAATCTATCTTTGGATTAGATATCTAATTTTATAGAATATAAAAATATACTATTTTGATTTTGGCTGTTGGCATTCCTTGCACACGTAGGAACATTGTGCCGATTTAAATAGTTGCAATGTTTTGGATTATGTGATTCTAGATTGATTCTACTTTTAAGTCTTTTTGAAAATACTAATTCCAATCAAGTCTCTCCTTGAAAGAATGCATGGTCTCTCTTGACGTGCAGGCTTTGTGAGAATCCAATCAATATGGGATTTTCACATCGGACACCTAGCAGGGATTATGTGTTATGTATTCATAGACATAGACTACAATGACATGTTGCTAGGCTTAGGGCTCAAATGGCAAAACATGACCAAGGGGGCATAAAGAGATGTGTTCTACTATAGTTGAGTGCCAGAACGTTTTGCAAGGAGGGGCTCTAAATCATGGTAGCTTGATTCATGAGGGACTTCACAATTTGATTGAGCAACAATTTGCTATGGATTATAATTGTGATACTGGAAATCACCAAAATCTAGGAAATCCTGTGATTAATGAGTCACATGTCAATAAGGCTCCAACCTTTAGCCCTCGAAATGGAGGTTTTTGCTCCAATTTTACATGCTTTGCCTACAATGGATATTCATCCTACAACTACAATATTGCTATTTCAAGACCCGATTGTGCATTCCATGGGGAGTCTTTCTGAGATGTGTGAGCGATATTCGGCTAAATTGTGGAGATCTGAGGCTCAAGTGCAAGGATTAGTTTTATTTGGTAAACATTGTTGTCAAAATGGAAAAGTAATGTTGCTACCATTGCAACATCCACCGTAGCTATTGCATGATTTGTTGCATGGTATGCATCCTCAAAGTAGAGTATTTAAAAATAATATACAGCATATAATAGTGCTCTTGCATGTGTATCACTTGGTGCCAATGTTGATGACTTTTTGTCTATTCTAGAAAATTTGTATACCTTTAGTATGCATGGCTCCATTTATCATCGTACAGGCCCTTTGATTCCTAATGTGCAATAGTAGGAAATATCAAGATTTGCATAACTTTATGTTTATGATACTAAGCATGAGTTATTTAATCGATTGGATGTTATTCCTAATTTGTTGCCAAATTTGCTTGGGGAGCTTGCATCAACACAATGTATATGCACAAGCTTTTAGATATGTGGGTATGCAATTGCAAAACAATCCCTTCCATGATTTAAGAATGACTATTTTTGGGGTTCAACAGACTAATAGACAATAGTCAGCTCCAATGGCAAAACTGAGGTTGTAGCTATCATGCCAAGACAAGGCAATGAGAATACTATTGATCATCGAGACAAACATGTTTATAGTTGAGATGGACAATGTATTGCTATTTCAAACTTGAATAGGGCATATATGCCAATGCTATATATTCTTCTTTTTCCATTGGGTGATGATGGTTGGCATGTAAAGGTACCTTATAGTGGTGTTAATGTTCCAATTAATATACATGGATTGTCTAATAAGGACTGTGTTACTCAGATGCAATTTTATGCATTTCAACTACAAGTGCATGAGGACACTGAGGTGTGCATGTTGCGCGGCGGTCGATTATTGCAATAATTTATTGTTGATGCTTACTATAGTATAGAGCAATGTAGGTTGGCATTATGATAGATTTGTTTGTGTTAAGTTTCCTGACAAAGCAAAGTTTTCAGCTTTATTTGAAACTATCTCAAAATGCAATGTCCAAGGTCCTTGCGGTGCAATGAATCCCAAGATCCCTTGCATGCGCAATGGTCAATGTACTAAAAATTTTCCTCGAAGGTTTGTAAATGTAACAACTATTGATAGCTCTGGCTATCTTGTTTATAGAAGACAAGATCAAAAGACGGTCACAATAAAGGGTAATACTATTGATAATCAATGGATTGTTCCATACAATCCTTACTTGAGTAAAAAATACAATGCGCATATAAATGTTGAGGTATGCTCAACGGTGGCAGATGTTAAGTATTTGTATAAGTATATATACAAGGGACATGATTGTGTAACCATTAATTTTTCTATTAGAAACTCAAGGTTGAATGGTACGAGCATCCATGAAGTGAATGAGATCGAGAGTTATTTAGATGCATGGTATGTTTTTACTTTGGAAGCGTGTTGGCGAATATATGACTATGCATTGCACACTGAGAAGCCTAGTATACAATGGTTATAGGTACACTTGTTGGATGAGAATTGTGTGGTGTTTCAAGATGCAAACAATATATCATATGCTATGCAGAATGAAAATATTATCAAAACTACTCCTACGAAATGTTTTTTGTGCAATCGTATTCATCCAGAGGCTCGATCTATTCAATATCAAGACTTTCCAATGTATTTATTGGGTGTGGAATGCACAATGAAAGATATGGGCAAAGAGAAAGCGTGGAAATACATGTGGTCGAATATACTTTGTGCCGCTCACATCTGGTAAGCGTTATTACTTGCGAATGCTCTTGACAATGTCTCGAGGATATATGACTTTTGATGATTTGTGTACTGTTAACAACGTGGTGTACAACACCTTTAAGAAAGCCTCCATTGCAAATGGCATGTTAGAGGGTGATGATGAGTGTGTTGTGTGCTTGCATCTGTACAAATTGGTGCCTAGTTGTGTGCTTTGTTTGCTGCAATTTTGGTCGCCTATGAGCCTACGCAACACTTGGTCAGCTTTGGGATAGGTTTATGTCACCAATGGTAGAGGATATTCTTATAAGTTACAACTAGAGCATGTGCATATATCTTCTACAATTCTACAACAAGAGGCATTAAACAAGGCTCTATTGCATCTTAAAGATCTTTTGTGACAACATGGGTGAAGATTGTCTGACTTTGATGGATTTCCAAAACTTCGTCGAACAAATTCTCAATTGTGTGCTAACTCTCTTTTAGAAGATGAATATGCATATGATATATTGGAGCAGCATAGAGTTTGTGTTTCTATGGAGGCAATGTTGAATGATGGACAGAGAGTTGCATATAATGCAGTTATAGATGCTATTGGTGCAAACTCTGGGGATGTTTTTTTTTGGATGGTCCCAGTGGGTTTGGGAAGACATTTGTTTACAAGTGTTTTCTTGATAGGCTACATAGTGATCGGCATATAGCATTAGCACTAGCATCATATGGCATTGTTGCTTTGCTTCTGCAAGGTGGTCATACAACTCACTTGAGGTTTAAAATTTCATTGGATATATGTAATCGATCCACCTATAATATTCATGTTTAGAGCAATCTTGCTTAACTGTTGAGATAGTCGAGCCTTATTTTGTGGGATGAGGCTCCCACGATGCACAAGTTTGCATTTGAAGCTGTGTTGACATAACTTTAAGAGAGATTATGAGTTGTGATAAACCATTTGGTGGAAAGGTCACTTTGCTTGGAGGTGATATTAGATAGATCCTGCCCATCCTTGATGAAGAGCTCTCGTGAAGATATTGTTAATGTGGCACTATGTTACTCTCATTTATGGCAGTATGTTAAGGTGCTAAGGTTGTCTGGGAATATGCGGATGTCAACCATTGGTGGTATAATGGATAATGGATTTATTAGTTGGATTCAAGGGAGAGGGAATGGAGTGGGTATTACGGAGAATTGTGATAAGTTACATATTCCATCAAGCATGGTATTGAAAGGACACTTTATCAAAACCTTGGTTGATAGTGTGTACGATGAAGTGTCCATGGTGAGAGACTTTGGGACATATTTCAACGAGCGTGCTATACTTGCAGTGCGGAATATAGAGGTGGCTTCTTTGAATCATCAAAGGCATTGGGTGCAGAGAAGGTTCAAAAGTTCCGAAGCTTACTTGGAGTTGCAAAGATAGAGTTGAGCTTGAGGGGGAGTGTTGAGATGGCAAGCTCAACACGTGCAGACATCGATGATGGTCGCCTGGCTAGATGGGTCCGCACGTCTACACTTAGCACATTGGTGGTTATTATGATACTCACATGGCCACTGACTTGTCACTTATTATATTTAGTTTGTTACACCTACCTATAGCTAGCAAAGATATAGCACTAGTCGACTAGTGTAATATGTTATGCACTGTTTGACTTAGTAGGCCATTTTCCTTTATGTTGTATCTTATCTATACTTTGTGTACATTGATTTTTATGCTCTGTAGAGTATTTAAATACACTAGATCTTGGAGGTGGATTTCCTTCCCATCTATTGCTACTAAAGATGAATGCACCTATTATTCTGCTTAGGAACTTAAATCTAGAAAAAGGTTTGTGTAATGGTACATGGTTGATATGTAAGTCATTCAATAAAAAGGTGATAGATGCTGAGATAATAACATGGATAAATGTAGGGGAACGAGTTTTTATTCCTAGGATCACTTTTATTCCTAGCATCTTTCAATTTACATTTACTATGAGACAGAGGCAACGACTGGCATTTGCTATGACGATCAATAAGTCATAGGGTTAGACTTTGTCTGTTTTTGCTCTTTACTTAAAGACACTGATATTTACACATGGATAGTTGTATGTTGCATTTTCAAGTGTAAAATCCTCATGCAATGTGAGGGTCTTGCTGGATGAGAATGAAAGCATTGTGAATGTCACAATGAACATTGTGTACAATGATGTACTTCAAAAGAAGCAATAAGGCGCATAGCTTTTTTGCAGAGATGCATACAATGATGTATTTTTTGGAGGGTGGAATGATATGCTTGCTTTTTTGCAGAGATGTATTTGGTGAATTTCAATGGCTTTGTAGTCCCTACTTGGCATATATGTGAAATGGCCTTTGTGCTATATTCGGTTGGCATATACTCAGTGGTAATTGAGTATTTCTTACACTATATTTAAGTGTTTGCTCAACTTTTGTAGATGTTTACTCCAAGCTGGGGCTATTATCCAGCTTTTGAGTATCAAAAGAAACTGCAGTGTATCTTACGCACACTGACAACACATGATATTATAAGAAGAATGCTTGTAAGGCTCATTGAGTATTTATATGACAATGTAAATATAGAGATTTTACTTCCAGTTTTTATTGAGGTGGTGCATTGTCGGTATACTCAATGTTTTCAAGTGCATATGGGTGAAGCTGAATCGGATAAGAGATTTTGACGATCTCACATTGATAGAATAGTGAGGGGGTGTATGAATTTAAGGATCTCGGTTGCTTTGTGACATTACATCAAGCTGTGACAATGCCTACCGAGTGGTTTGTGAATGTTAGGTCAGGTATTGTTATTCTAATGTTAAGTAATCTTTGTCAATTGTTAGATGTGTTTATATTTACAGTGGGGGCTTTTAAAAATTTAGGTGCAAGAAAGAGAGGAAAGACTATCATGTCCCTTGTACCATCACTGGGACGAAGAGTGGCAATGGGACTTGCTTCACCTGGCCATGTTGTGTTGGAGAATGGAATTTTTCCTAGTGATTCCTCAAAGAAAAGAAAGCTTCATTTTGGTTCGGCCCCATGGGAAGTTTCAAAATTTTTGTAGCGTTTGGATCTAAATGCATAGGCACAATCAAGGAGTGATGCTTTGTGGTTTGATGATACTTGGATTTATGGTACAAAGCTATTGGCGCAGTCTCTAGAGCAAACTTTGGTTTTGGGCTTTGCTTCACATGTGTGGATTAATAATACTACTGAGAGTCTATATGTGATGCTTGGATACACTTAAATTTTGTGGTTCATTTCAGCATAGCAATGTTATTTCTAATTGTAACATCCAAGGATCATATAGAGCTACATCTAACTGTTGTGCAGAGCAAATATGGATGCACTTTTACAAGTTTGGTGCATGGTCATTGCATGTATATATGAGTCTATGTACTCCTAGATGCAAATGCATGTCTGGCCTTTTGTACATGTGTGTAAGAGAGAGAGAGGACGAGAGAAGGAGAGAGAGAGTGAGTGAGTGTGAATAGAAAGGGGAGAGGTGTAAAAGGGGTAAGAGATAGAGGGGTTGCGAGTAAAGGAGAGGGATAAAAGAGGGGAGGGAGGGAGAGAGGTGAAAAGGGGGGAGGGAGGAAGAGATAGAGGTTGCAGAGGGAGAAGAGAGATAAAAAGGGAGGAGGGAGGGAACGAGGAAGATAGATGCGAGAAAGAGAGATGGGTAACAAATATACGAGAGGAGTCACAAATGGAGGGGGTGAAAAGGGGTAGGGAGAGGGAGGAAGAGGCAAAAAATAGTGAGAGAGATTCGAGATAGAGGAAAGATAGTGAGCACTCAAGCATACAAAATATGCATTTCATATGCCTTTTGTTTATGGTTTGGTGCAATGTTATTTCTAATTGTAACATCGAAGGATCATATAGAGCTACTTCTAGATATCATGCAAAGTACATATGGGTAAAGTTTACAAGTCTGGTGCATAAAAAGGCATTGCATATGTATATGAGTCTCTATACACCTAAATGCAAATGCGTGTCTATCCTTTTATGCATGTGGACACAAGAGAGAGAGAGAGAGAGAGAGAGAGAGAGAGAGAGAGAGAGAGAGAGAGAGAGAGAGAGAGAGTGTGTGTGTGTGTGTGTGTGTGTGTGTGTGTGTGAAAAGATAGGGAGAGATGTAAAAATTGTGTGGGGGAGGGGTCCCAAATAGAGGAGAGGCATAGACTAAGGGAGGGAGAAAGACATTGTAGATATACTTAGTGTTTTCGAGTGCATGTAACAAGCGGGATACACACGAACTAGGGTTTAGACACCCCATCACACTGACCGCAATATTTAAGGTATAAGAGCCCTAGATTAGGGCAACCAGTTATTAGCAAGACCATACTCTTCACCTTCATCTCTAGCTTCGATGGCTTCTTCCTTCCTTCTCTCCTCTTTTCTCTATTTCTCTCTCTTCTTCTAGTCTTCTTCCTTCTTCTTCTTGCTCTCTTTCTCTCTACTCAGCTCTTGTTCTCTCTCCTCTTAGCTTCTTTCATTACAAGTGGTATCAGAGCTTCAGTCTTTGGTCCTTTTCTTCTTTCCTATTTCTCCCTTTTCAAATCCCAAAAACCCTAGTTACTCAGGTTATAGGTACAGGTACAGCAAGAAGGAATGTAGTTAACTTCAGTTTTTTGGAGCAAGCAGGAGCTATGGCTGGAGACTCAGACATATCTAGAGGTAAAACAGTTAAAATAGCAGGTTGTCACTTCTTTTCATGCAAATTTTAAGGGTTCCAGGCCAAGTTTAGAGTCCTAGGAGTTGAAAAGGAGGCAAAACCTCAGTTACCTTTTGCTCCAACCCTCTCTCTCTTTCTCCTCATGCAAGCTACCATGGCTGCCAGCCCACATAACCCCCACAAACTTGCTCTAGACACCTCCAGGGCTCCAGCCACCACTTGCACTTGATCCCCACCATCTCCAGCTTCATTTGAAGTACCCAAGTGACCAGGGAAACCTTGCCACAAGCAGTAGCCAACAGTCCGCAATTCGTGGCACAAATTGCGTTGTTGTCCTTGGTCTCCTCCTGCCTCCTGCCTCCTGCTCCTACTCTTGGCCTTCCCCTTAGCATTCTTGGCCTCCTAGGGGTAAGGGCTGAAACCCCTCAGCAAGATTTGACTCCCCCTTCCTCTGACATTGGCACTTCGCTTAAACCCCCTGCTGTACATCCTGTGGGCAACCATTACTGATTAGTCCAAGCTCTTGATTCAACCCATAATCTTGGAGCTCAACCATCAAGAGATATCTCAACCCCTCTTGACCTCTCCTACTCCAAAGGAAGACATGAAGTCAGCATGCATGGGAGCTTTATGGGCAGCCATGAAAGCTTCACTTGAAGCTTCCCATCTTTGAAGCTCAAGCTCAAGGACAAGCACGGGAGCCTTTTTCATTAGTAGGAGCATTCGAATGTTGAAGTATTCTTCCACAGATGCCCCAACCAACCGGACTTGATCGATGATTCATGCTTCAACGGTCCTCCCAAGTATTAAAGAGGTATGCTAATCTGATCTTAATCTCTCAATTTAGCCACTTGCTGAACTTAATCCATTGTTGGAGAGATTCAAGATTGCATGGGTTAATAGTCAATCATCTTCATGAGTATGCATCATATCTCTTCCTAAAATTTATTGTAATGGCTGACATTAACCCCCATTTGGTCTTGTGATCTTGGATGAGCCCAAAATGAGTAATAGCCATTGTAAAATGGGTAAGTAGCAGCCAGTGAGTCACTGGACTGCCAAGGTAACCCCTACCCCAACCTTTGTCGTTCCTTGCATCTCATGAAAAGGCCAAATGTCTCCTTCCCAATGCATTTCATGCTGATTGCTTAATAAAAATGTCTGCCACGTATAATCCGACTGAGGAAAAAGGCCGATGCCAGGTGAGGTGGTAGGACAAAAGAGAGGTGACTCTCCCTTACCACTTAGGACCTTGAAGGGGTGCACAACCCGGCCCCAGGGGAACTTTGCCTACCTCCCGGTGATCCGGAGCCCGATACTTATATGCAGGTGCAGGTACTTCCAGGAGCTCCACTCCCCTGTCCCAATGATCCCTCTTGGATACCCCACAATGCTAATGGCACCCATGTGTGACACTTAAAGTACATGCAGTCAAAGGAGATATATGGCAGTGAATGTACTAGTGCATTAACAACATAGCTAATGGGCATGCAATGATGCTTAGGATTATGCTCAGTATGCTATTTATGTGGCTGATCAGGCCCCTTGAACTATGCTCTATCCATGTACGACCTTAGTACTAAGGGATAGGTAGTGTTTTTGGTAACAGTCATGCAGGACACTCATAAAGATCCCATTGCAAAAAAATTTGTTCTAAATCTAGGAGTGAACCCTATAGCTCACCTCAAAGAGGGCTTCGTCCCATCCGGTTTGAATCAAAAAACTCCCCAATCGGAGCTATAGTTTGAAAGTTATGCCCATTTTTGTGCACTAGGGTCATTGTGGACAGGGTGTAGACTGCTCCAAGACAGGCACAGTAAACCCATTACAGAAAATTCTTTTCATTTTCTATCACAAAGGTTAATATCTCATCTCGAAGAGGATGTTGTCCCTCCGACTTGAGCCCAAAACCTCATCAATCGAAGTTTCCTACAAAGAGTTATGCCCCTTTTATTGACAGTAGGTCCTGCGGACTGCATCCAAATGGCTGGCCAGAAAGGCAAAAGCAAGGCCCAAGAGGAACTCCAAAGGGAGATTAGAGACTCTTGGACCTCCATGAATGAGGAACCAAGCTCGAGGCAAGATTACCATGGTGACACATAGGAGGAAATGCCTGAAACGGACCCGTATACCCTTCTCAATCACACCCTCTACCAACGTGAGCTCCGTCATATGGAACGACATAATGATATGGTCACCAACCACCGCCAAATGATGTCCAAGTTTGATGAAGCGATCGAGCTTATGGTTATCTCAAACTCAAAGACTCAACAGACCTTGGAGCAGCTCACTACTCTTGTTGCTCAATTAGAGACCGCTTCATCCCAAGAGAAGACCAATGACTCTAGGCCTGAGTCTAGACATCCTCCACATTAGGAATCGTTGCATGGTCCACAGGGCATAATTGGCGCTAAGGGAATTTTCCCTTCTACCTATGATATCGGGGAACTCTCTCATACGCATGATGAGCCCCTATTGAAGTCCCCTATCCACCATGTAGGCAACATCCATTTGAGGCCTTCCCCCACCTTGGGTCAGATTTCCCCCACTCTACCTAGGAGCCCCCATGCATCCCACATGAATCGGCCCCATCAAGGACAATATGGTACAAATGGCCAGCCTAAAAATCATGGACAGCATGGTTATAATGGACAACATGGGCTTAATGCACCACAAGGGGGATGTATGGAAAACAAGGCATGTATGGCCACCATAAGATGCATGGACAGCAAGGATTTCATGGGCAGCATGGCCCCTATGATATGCGTGACAAGGTCATCCTAACAAAGTACAATGGGCAATCCCCCTCACCATCTGACTTGGAGGAATGGACATCCAAGTTGGAGTCCTACTTCAATATCTACCCCCACACTGACGATCAAAAAATACTTTTTGCTTCTCTCCACTTGAAAGGGTTTGCCCACACATGGTGGCGCTATATCAATAAAGAGAATCAACAATTCATTGATTGGGAAGATTTTAAAATGCATATGGTCCAAGTCTTTGTATCCCCTGTGGAAAAAGAACGGTTGGCAAGACGATGGTATACTCTTGACCAATGTAACCTCACTGTACGTGAATACACAAATCAGTTCATGAACTTGACCATGTATGTGGAGAGCATTAGCGACGATGCTAAATTGCATAAGTACATCTATGGGTTGGTGGAACCGAGCCTATCGGCCGATGTCATGGCCCAAAAGCCTACCGCATTGCTTAATGCAATCGAATTGGTTGAGAGATATGCAAGAAAGTACTATAAGAATGAGCATTTTCAGCAAGGTGTTGGACAACCCCGCATTTCTTCACGATCAGCCCCGTACGAAGGTGGTTTCCGAGGCACTTCTATGCCTAATAGCAACCCCAAAGTAACCACTTACCCCACCTTCCATGCTGAAATAAAAATGGGCATTTGTGGGCTAGCATTGGGCTCTAATGCTGAGAATAGGTATGCTGAAAATAAACAGTCCATTGCATCAATGTACCAAGGATCCAATAACCAATGGTTCATTCCCCCAGATGTTGTGAGGAACAAAAGGAAAAGGGCCTATGCTTTAAGTGTGGAGATAAGTACACTACTGATCATGCCTCCAAATGTCCATACAAGATAGCTAAGGTCAAATTTCATAGCATGTATGTCATGGAAAATTGGCACACTGAGGAGGATGACCTGCCCATCGACCAGGCTGAGCCTACGGAGGATGTTGATCATGAGCAGTTCTATGACCTCGAGGATGGGTTTTCCTTTGACCCAGGCAGTGCTCCATCACAGATACTTGATTTGACATCCCACCCACCTCCCACTTCCCTTTGCTCGATCTCCTTGGACGCTTGGACGGGTTCCCACAACCCCAATACCCTTCGCATTCAAGGCACTATCAATGGAAAACATGTGTTTATCCTTGTGGATAGTAGAAGCACTCATAGTTTTGTCAATAAATCATCCATTGATCGGTTAAAATGCACCCCTATGGCATTACACCGCCCCTTGAAGGTCTAAGTAGCAAATGGAGAAGAAGAAGTCAGCACACATGTATGTCCCACAATTCCCTTATGCTTGGCTGAAAAATATGTGGCACTGGTTGACCTGATTGCCCTAGATATGGGCCCCATTGACATTGTCTTGGGCTGTGATTGGCTGAAACAATTGGGGAAGATTGCGATGGACTTCTCTCAGCTTTACATGGAGTTTATGATGCATGGACAACCTATCCACCTAGAGGGAGTTCAAGATCATGCTGATTTTCAGCTCATTATAGCAAAGCAACTCAAACAGAAGTTTAAGAAATGCTCACAAATCTTTGTTTTGCAATTAAATAAGGACAATTTTGATCAATCCTCTGTAGTATCTCATGATTCAGCCTTGCAGGCCTTACCTGAGGAATACCATGACCTATTTTAGATGCCTACATCCCTCCCTCCCAAGAGACAAGTGGACCACCCACTTGAGCTAGAGCCCCATTCCAAGCCAGTGAATAAACCCCCCTATAAACTCTCCAAGTGTGAGCGTGAAGAGGTTGCAAAGCAAATCAAGGAGTTGTTAGAGATGGGTTTCATTGAATCGAGTTCTTCCCCCTATGCATCCCCCATCCTCTTAGTGAAAAAGAAAAATGGCTCCTTTTGCATGTGCATTGACTACAGAGATTTGAACAAAATTATAAAGAACCGCTATCCCATCCCACAGATTGTTGATTTGCTGGATGAGTTGAAAGTGGCATGCTTTTTTACTAAGATTGACTTGCGCTTTGGCTACTATTAGATCCGTATGCAGATAGGAGATGAGGTCAAAACAGCCTTCAGGATTGATCGTGGACTCCATCATTTTCTAGTGATGCCTTTTGGGTTGACTAATGCCCATGCCACCTTTCAGAGCTTGATGACCAAAATCCTACAACCCTTTCTATTCAAGTTTGTGCTTGTTTTCTTTGATGATATTCTCATTTATAGCAAGTCATCCATGGAGCGCTTGACACACGTTCGGAGGGTGTTTGACATATTGAGAGAGCATCGACTTTTTGCTAAGGAGAGCAAATGCATATTCATGCAGACATCTGTGGAGTACTTGGGACACATTGTGAGCAAAAATGGTATATAGGCTGACCCAAAGAAGGTGCAATGTGTTAGAGACTGGCCCACTCCCTCCACCACCACTTCTTTGCGTGGCTTCCTTGGTCTCTCTTCATTCTACAGACGCTTCATTAAGCACTATGCCACCATTGCAGCACCTTTGACTGATCACTTGAAAAAGGAGTTATTCTTTTGGGATGCCACTGCGGATCATAGCTTCAAACAATTAAAAGACGCGCTTACTTCAGCCCCCATCCTTGTTTGCCCTAACTTCTCTAAGCTGTTTACCATTCATTATGATGCAAGTGGCCAGGGTATTGGTGCAGTATTGTTGCAAGAGCATAGTGTGATTGCATTTGAGAGGCGCAAGCTTGATGAGAAGAAAATGCAAATGAATGTATATGACCAAGAGATGTTGGCCATTCTCCATGCCATCAAGAAATGGCACCACTATTTGTGTGGCAGCCGCTTCTAAGTAAAAAGTGACCATCGAGTCCTCCAGTACTTCTTGACTCAGTCTACTTTGACTCCTAAGCAACAACAATGGGTGGCAACCTTACAGAAATATGACTTTGATATTTCACACACTCGAGGCAAGGATAATATTGTGGCTGATTCACTCTCTCGAATGTGGGCACGCAGAGTGTCCTCTATCTCAGAATTACACAGTGATTGGGTTGAAGAGCTTCAAGAGGCTTACTTCTTAGATGATCACTTCAGCCACACATTTAAGAAATTATAACATGGAGTCATGGCTGAAAAATCCCAATATCAACTTAAGCATGGCCTTATTTGGTCCCATGGCAAGATTGTCATCCCCCACACTTCCCCCTTCATGCAGAAGATCATGGAAGAGATGCATTTTTGCCCCACTGTTGGTCACTTGGGTGTTTTCAAAACATATGACAGGATTGCTAAAAGCTTTCATTGGAAAGGCTTATGGAGGGATATCAAGGACTTTGTGACCAAATGTGTTCCATGCCAACAGAACAAGGATAGTACACTCAGGCCCGCTGGCCTCTTTTGCATCCCCTCCCTATCCTTGAAGGAAAATGGACTCACATCACAATGGACTTTATCACTGGCCTTCCTGCGACTAAGAAAGGGTGGAACAATATCTATGTGGTCGTTGATCGCCTCATTAAAGCAGCCCACTTTATCCCCACTAAGATCCAATACAATGCCTCCCAAGTGGCCACTCAATTTATGAAAAATGTCTTCAAGTTGCATAACTTGCCACAAGTCATAGTACATGATCAAGATGTGAAGTTTATGAGCAACTTCTGGCTGACAGTTTTTACCTCCTTGGAGACCAAGCTTGCTCCATCCACTGCATACCACCCTCAGATTGATGGCCAGACTGAAAGAGTGAACAAATGGCTTGAGACATATTTGAGGCACTTTTGCCATGGTGTTCAACATAGTTGGGATACGTGGCTTCACTTGGCTGAGTTTGCATATAATAACTCCAGGCACTCTAGCATCGGAGTTTTCCCTTTTGAGGCCTTATATGGGTATAAGGTTCCCCTCCCCACAGTCTTATTTAATGATAAGATCAATCCTCGGAGTCAGGCTAAATTGGATCGCATGCAAGCTTTACTTCAGCAATGCAAAATGAACCTTCAAAAGACCCAAACACACATGAAACTCTATGCTGATGAAAAATGAAGGCATTTGAAATTCCAAGAAGGGAAATTGGTCATTTTGAAAGTGCATAAGTCCCGCTACTCGACTCTCAAAGAGGGCAGCACTAACAAGCTGGCTCACTGCTTCTATGGCCCATACCGAATCCTGAAGAGAGTTGGTGACTTGGCCTACCGCTTAGAACTCCCCCCTACCACCAAAATCCACAATGTGTTTCATGTCAGCCAATTGGAACTCTTTGTAGGCTCCTTAGTGGACTATGTGGAAGAACTTGCCTCCATAGATGAAGAAGGCATCACTCAATATGTCCCCGAAGCAATCATTGGGCAGCGAGATAAGCACTTACGGTCTCGATCCATCAAAGAATACCTCATCAAATGGCAAGGCCTATCCTTGGAAGAAGCCTCTTGACGCCCAGTAACCATCATTAATGAATTTCCCTACCTCCATGAGGCCCAACGGCTGGAAGACTAGCCGATCATGCCCCAATTGACTACCCTCTGCCCGTAGACTGCACACTATTTTAGAACAATTTTGTACTTACTCAAATCACAAGCATGTGCATTCTACATAGGCTGAAAGTACTCGTCATAAGCTCCGTTTCGACATGTGGTATGCCCTATTTGGAGCAGCCTATCAAAAGTTATGACCTATTTACTTCAGCAGACTGGTCTTAGACTGCATGCTATCCCTAGTCTCTACACACCTAATTTTCATTGTCAAAGGGCTCTGAGTAGTACTCTACAACCCTCCCTTAGTCCACCCATCACTCCCCTCTATTTCTCATTGTTTTTTAGGGCAAAAACCTTCTAAGTGGGGATGGATTGTAACAAGCGGGATACACATTGACTAAGGTTTGGACACCCCGTCACATTGACCGGGGTATTTAAGGTGTAAGAGCCCCAGATTAGGGCAACTAGTTATTATCAAGATCCTACTCTTCATCTTCATCTTCACCTTCCATGACTTCCTCCTTCCTTCTCTCCTATTTTCTCTCTCTCTCTTCTTCTAGTCTTCTTCCTTCTTCTTGCTCTCTTTCTCTATCCTCATCTCTTTTTCTCTCTCCTCTCAACTTCTTTCATTACAGCGCATATGGATGAAGCTGAACAAGATAAGAGGTTTTGATGATCTCATACTAATAGTATACCAAGGGGGTGGCCGATGTATGAATCTAAAGATCTCGGTTGTCTTGTGACACTACATCAAGCTGTGACAATGCCTATTGAGTGGTTTGCAGATGTTAGGCTAGGTATTGTTGTTCTAATGTTAAGTAGTCTTTGTTGGTTGTTAGATGTGTTTACATTTATATTGAAGGCTTCTAAAATTTTAGGTGTAAGAAAGAGAGGAAAGACTATCATGTCCCTTGTACCATCACCAAGACGAAGAGTGGTGATGGGGCTTGCTTCGTCTAGCCATGTTGTATTGGAGAATGGAAAATTTCCCAATGATTTCTCAAAGAAAAGAAAGCTTCATTTTGGTTAGGCCCCATGGGAAGTTTCAAAAATTTTGTAACATTTGGATACAGATGCATATGCACAATCAAGGAGTGACACTTTGTGGTTTGTTGATACTTGAATTTGTGGTGCAAAGTTATTAGTGTAGTCTCTAGAACAAACTTTGGTTTTAGGCTTTGCTTCACCTGTGTGGGTTATTAATACTGAGAGTCTGTATGTAATGCTTGGATACACTTAAACTTTGTGGTGTGGTTTGTGTATCTTTCATTTGTGGTTCGCTTCAGTGCAGCAATGTTATTTCTCATTGTAACATCCAAGGATCATGTACAGCTACTTCTAACTGTTGCATAGAGCAAGTATGGATACAAGTTTACAAGTTTGGTGCATGGTCATTGCATGTATATATGAGTCTATGTACTCCTGGATGCAAATGCATATTTGGCCTTTTATACATGCGTGTAAGAGAGAGAGAGAGAGAGTGTGTGTGTGTGTGAATGAGAGAGTGTGAATAAATAGAGGGGAGGTGTAGAAGGGGTAAGAGAGAGACGGGTTGCGAGTAGAGGAGAGTAAAGTATGTAATGTTTTTTGCGCTCAGGGGTGGCAAAGTTACTGTGCGATAGGGAAGTGAAGCTGCCATGTGATAGCATTACTTCCCTCGCACCCCGCTTTGCCGCAAAGCAAGATAGTGTTCCTTGCGTGCTTCGGCATCATAATTTAACCACGATGATATATGCTCATGAAAAACCTTTTAGTTACTACATAGTAATTTGACCATGATGTACAGGTTCATGAAAAACCGCTTTTCCAAACAATCAAATTAAGGACGCGCTTCCAAATTAGCTAGATAGTTTTTTTTTCCAAAAACTATGCAAAAGGCCGATTTTATAACTAAACTACTAGAAATAAACGTGCCTTGGTTTTGAATGCACGGAAAATTTTTAACCAGTCTTTTAAAATGGAAAATATACTAGAATGCCATTTTTTGCGAGTCAATGAGTGGCATAGGCACATGTGGCATCCGTCGGAGGCAATGTTAATTCCAAACTTAATGAATTCAAAAAATGAGCAAGAGGAGGTTTGCTCTGGACATGGCTTACACATGCGGCGCAAGAGGGGCAGAATTCTGTTGTGCGCATAGAAGAATCCCGAAATTTGTATGCAAGGGTTTACACAATAATCAATCATCATCCTTGCTTCGTGTCATGGTTTGCGTACATGAATGAATCAATCAGTATCCTGGCTTTGTATGGTGGTTTGTGCATCGGATGATGAGGTGCCTTGCGGGGGGAGACATTCCATAAGCTCATACTGCACTTGCTGAGGCATCAGGGACTTCTTCCAGCCTGTGATGCTTCCTTGGCGAGGCAACACAGATTTCCTCCAACCCTTCAGCTCATTCTGCTGCGGGGAGATAGACTTCTTTGATGATGATGTCCTCTCCATAGATGGCCCCGGTGCCGCGTTCATGAAGATCGAATTCTGCGATGTGCTGTCAATGTCTTGCAAGCTTGCAACCTGCGGCTCCTTCCTGAATGGGAAGATGGAGTTGCGCCAGCTCTGACGCGCAATCATGTAATCCAAATCATCTGAAAGAGGAGGAGAACAGCAATTTGTTAGATATGCAAGTCAATTCCAAGTGGCATCCTTTTCATTATGTGGGTGGTTGTGTGCTTAAGCAATGCGAGCATGTTTAGTTTAACATTTATTGTGGTTCACTTTCACGAGAGAGAGAGAGAGAGAGAGAGAGAGAGAGAGAGAGAGAGAGAGAGAGAGAGAGAGTGAGTGTGTGTATTTTCTACCTGTTTATGAGTCTGCTTGGTTGGCCACAAGGCCCTTTGTAAATCTTTCAATTCATCAGTTCAAGCTTCTTCATTCATGTGTGTGTGTGTTAGAGAGAGAGAGAGAGAGAGAGAGAGAGAGAGAGACCTGTTCCTGTGGTCGCATCACCCATGTCCGTTGCCTCAACAGAGCGCTGTTTGACAACAACATAGAGAAGGACAAGGGTGAGGGTAATTAGGACCGTGATCAGCATTGTCGCTACAATGGCAGCCACACTTTTCTTTACATGCAGCTCACTTCTCTTCTGAGCCTCTGACTCGCCCGACATACTTTGCAGGCCTTGTGACTCAAAGATTTTTGACAGTTCTTCCATCTCCCTTGCTTCAGCCAGTTTTCTGCAGCTGCCATCCAACTGCTTCACCCATCTCACTGTGCAATTGGAGCAATCTGCACCTGTATAACCTGCCATTTCACATACACACCAGCATATATTTATGGCCATTGGTTTTAGATTTGATGCTCAAGCTTGTCTGCTTTTTCTTGGCGTCACCAAGGACATGTGAACCTTAATTGTATTTTGGTGAGTAGATTCCTATGCTCCCATGAGAGGTATTTCTTTCTTATTCTCAGGACATTAGCCTAGATTATCAGCACGGATAGTAGGAGACCTGGGGATAAATTTAGGACTACATTTTCCACATTTACAGGTCAACATTTGTGAACCAACTATCAACCATTGGCACTGGTGCTGCCCTAGCTTTCGTATGCCATTTTTATTGGTCCACTTGACAAGCCTTAATCACTCATTCCCCCTTACCCACTTGCTTTCCTGCTTGAGGCTTGTTTTCAAGAGGACATATCCACCCTTTTGATGACAGCCATTGTCAGATAGGGATTCTTCTTACTCTCAGGTTGACTTATAGAGAGTATTCAGGCTGCCCTGACTTTGGATGATTGTGGTAGCTCACTATGACAAAACATGATCTTATTAGATCTACACCTGGCTACCTGGTGCACGAGGGTTGGAGATATTGGCCATATCAGAGGACATTGGCATTTAGGAAAGTGGATCTGGGGACATACCCCTAGAGGGGCCTCTTGACATCATGTTTTTTAGTTGATGATGAGACTAGTAGAAGGGTTCAAATGAGGTTGATTCAAGTGACCTAGCAACTTCTCAGCACATTACTTAGCCCTTCCTTTCAAACGAACTTGAGCCTAGAGATCTCTCTTTCTTTGGCTCATGGTTATAGCATCTTGTAGAAGGCCTGTAGAAGGCTCTGGTTGGATTGTGGTGTACTGACAGCCTGGTTGAGATATGGAGAGGCCAAGAGGACTCAAGAGGCATTGCTTTTGGGACCACTGCAGTCCTAGGAGTATAGAGGAGAGCTCTTACTTGGGGAGAACAGGCTCGTGTTATTGACAAAGAACCAACTTGTCATTATAGGGGAGCATATGGTTTTGTCACACTCATGGAAAATAGATTGGAAGATAATGCTTTAGATTGAAGCGTATGTCTAGCAATATTGCGAGCTACATTTGGACAACAAGATGCAAATGATGCCATAGAAACCAACAACACATCACAACAACCATAGAAGTTAGAGTACAAGAGTGAGGTGTACTCTAACTTTTGTGAACATAAGGTGTTTGCTAAAACGCAAATGTCTTTCAAGGTTCAAGGTGTATGAGTTGACCATGGTGATGAGTTTTACTCTTAACGTTTTTCCTAAGTTTTGTAGGGATCACGACATTTGGGTGGAGTATTCTTATCCAAGCTCACCATCAAAGAATGGTGCGGTGGAGTGCACCAATTGGACCATGCTTGAGATGACCCAAGCAGTGTTGGAGCATCGGAGTTTAACGCACTCTCTTTCAGTTCAGGTGGTTGCTACAACAGTGTATATCCACAAGAGGTCTCCAACTTTTGCATTGCAGGACATGACTTCTTATGAGGATTTCTTTGGAAAGGAGCCCTCTTTGTCCAACTTTTGCATCTTTGGGTGTGATGCTTATGTTCATGTGGACAAAAAGAAACGAGCCAACAAATTTCACATGAAGTCAAAGAAGCTTAATCTTAGTGGGTTGCATCTCGACCACGAAGGGCTATCGGCTCTATGATCCAAAGACACGAAAGTTGATGTGAGCAAAGATGTGATCTTTGATGACGCTATGGCCTTTGACGATTCCATTGATGATGCTTTTTCTGTAGGTGGTTCTTTGTTATCGACTAACATGTTACCTCCCCCCCCCCCCCCCTTTCCAGGTTACTTATTGGCACCCCATATTCGTCTTCGACTTCTCCCCCCTCCCCCTCCCCCTTCCCCTCCCCCTCCCCCTCCCTGTCCCTCTTCCCCTCTCCTTCCACCCCCTCCTCCCCCTTTCGCTTGTCTTTGATCCTTGAGGGCTCCTCCTCTTCTGTCTCCTTCGAGTATTTCTACTCCTCCCCCTTCCACTTGTCTTTGATTCTTGAGGGCTCCTCCTCTTTCTTCTCCTTCGAGTATTTCTACTCCTCCCCCCTCAAGTATCTTTTGGGGACTCGAGTCATTTGAGGAGCCCTCTTCTTTTGATGAGGGGATGTACCTTTATCCAATGAGGAGTCTCTATCCTAGACAAGTGTAGTGCAGGTTCTTGAGGCCTCTTGATCTCCCCCGCAGCATGATGAGTCTATCACCATTTCTTGGTGGTATTGATGGCTCATGGATGATGCATGTGTTGCTTTCCTGTGACCCCTTTGCCCCCACATAGATAAGCTAGGATTGAGACCCAACGGGATAGTTCACTCTTATGTGAACTATGCTCTTATATCACAAATTCTTCAAGATCATGAATCTACTACAGTTGATGGGACTCTTACATAGGATGTTTGGCGATGTGCTATGTAGGAGGAGTTTGATGCAATCAAGCGTAATTAGACTTGGGAGTTGGTTCTGCGTCTATGGAAGTGGAAGGTGATTGGTGTGTGAACACACATTGTGTGTGTGAAAGTGCATGCTTAGGTGTGAAATAAGGGTCAAGGGTGTAGGTGGATACCTTAGCCTATATATTCAGGCCCTATCACTTGTACTTTTATCCCACATATCTCACTATCAATCTAAAGTATTTTCTTTCACAACCTAACCTATTTCCTAAGCAAAGAAAGTGGTTAGCTATATTGCAAGGTTGAATTTGAGATCTCTTATATGGCAGGCAAGGATAATGTAGTGTCATATACATTATCTAGGATATGGACATGTTTTGTTTCTACTATTTGTACACTTTATAAAGATTAGATCCAAGACATACAAAAATAATATTTTTAGATGAGAACATAGCTAACATCATGAAGAATTTATAGTAAGGCAGTGAATCTGAATTTCCCGATTTCAAGTGGCAGAATGGACTTCTTTGGTTCAAAGGCCTCTGAGGATTTGACTTCTTAGACATCTTTTAAGCAATAATATTTTTAGATGAGAACATAGCTAACATCATGAAGAAATAAAAGTAAGGCAATGAATCTGAATTTCCCGATTTTAAGTGGCAGAATGGACTTCTTTGGTTCAAAGGCAGAGGATATTTGATTCTCAGACATCTTTTAAGCAAAGGTGGATAAGAAGATTATCATCTATTGTAATAACCTTAGCAATATTCAATTGGCTAGGAATCGAGTGTATCATGCGTGGACCAAACACATAGAGGTCCATTACCATTTCATTTGAGAGAGGGTTCTGGTAGGTGATATTGACTTGGTTTATGTTAGAACAGAGAAACAAGCTGTTGACATTTTCACCAAGGCCTTGGGAGTTGAGAAGCTTCGACGCTTTAGGACTATTCTTGGAGTTTACGACTCATGTTGAGCTTGAGGGGGAGTGTTGAGATATCAAGCTATACATGAGCTGACATCCACTACGTGCCTTGGTGATGCGGCATGATATTATTCACTGGCGTGTTAGGTGACTGACGTGAGTTTGTGTGTGCTTGCAAGAGTTATATATATATATATATATATATATATATATATATATATATATATATATATATATATATATATATATATATATATCACCTCCATGGAGTTCCATCCGCCATAGCTTGCTTCTTTGCCTGTCACTAATCCGGCATCACCCTTGTTGCGTTTACTATTGTCAAATATCTTGGAGGTTGCCTTGTTGCATTTTAGGATTCGTCATTAGTGCAACATACTCTCTTGCATTAGGATATTTTTTCACATGGTATCAGAGCAAGGTTCTCTTTGATGAAACCTCGGCCTTTGATTTGAAAGCCTTCCGCAAGAAGTATGAACAATAGGAGCACAGGGCTAAAAGAGGGCAGAGGCAGGCTGCTGGGTGATTGGTGCATGACTGGCAGGTAGGCAGGTAGAAGAGCAGCTGCGAGAAAAAGGCTAGAAGGTGCCTATGTTGCAGGGCTAGAAGGGGGCAAAGGTGGGCTGTTGGGTGGTTGGTGCACTATCGGCGGATAGGCAGATAAAAGAGGAGCTGTGGGCAAATAGGCGGGGGGTGGGAGCCATGTGCAGAATGGTGGGTAGAGGGTAGACAAAAGAGGGCAGAGTAATTGGCAGAATGGTTGGGCAGAAGCGCAAGGCTGAAAAGAGGGCAAAGGCAATGGCTGACGAGCAGGCATGTAGAAGGGTAGCTGCAAGCAGCTGTGGAAGGGGTAGGGCTAGGGAAGATGGCAAGTGTGGAAGGGAAAAGAGGTGAGTAGATGAAGGTGGTGTTAGAGACTGTCATCCCTTGGACAAGCATTTTCCTCAGTTAGGCTGTGTACATATGTATTTCCCAGCCAGGCAGCCATTCCAGAGTGTTATAGTGTGCGGAGCAGGTTGACAGCTCCGTCAGGATCAGATCAGGTGCAGATGCCATGTCAGCAGCCACGTCATCGCTGCCAGGTCAGATGCCACGTGACAGTTTGCAGACAGACAGGTGCAGTTGGCGGACAGTACAGATCGGACAGTTCTGCATCAGTCGGCTGCATTTAATGCAGTTGACCTGGTCATTATTTGGCATTTCTTTTTTGCTATATATAGCAGCTCTCTGGCACATTGTTCCACACTTGGCGACTGCAGATTTCAGGGCTGAGATCGGGCAGATTGCAGCATACTTTGAGGTGAACAGCAGGTGGCATCATTGAGGTGGAGATACGCAGACATACGCATCGCGCCCGTGTACATATTTAAATTCCTTTGTATTCAGCATACTTCATACAGAAGATCATCTTGTTCTTCTGTCTCTTTCTCTCTCTCTCTCCTCTCTGTGTTCACTCTACTCTTTGAGTCTTGGTCCCACGCTTCCGCATCGCTGCACTCTGACATGGTATTAGAGCAGTGAAGACGAACTGACCGAGTGAAGAACCTACCTGAAGAGGAGATTTCAGCGTGACACAAGGCTGCGTTTCCAGCGTTTGAAGGCGAGTGGGAGGGCTGTGCATCGGAACAAGGCTGAAGTGAGCGTGGGTGCGTGGGAAAGGAGCACAGCTGGTGAATTTACTGCTGTTTGTTGCTATTTGAAGAGGTGGAAGGCTGCGTTTTTGGCCTTTAAGTGTAGATTTTACCTTTTCATCGCCTCTGGCGGTTGAAGAAGGTTCGAGAAGCGGAGAAAAGAGCTCTTGCAGGCTACATTCTTACAGTTAGAGGGGATTTCTTTTGTGTTTGTGCAGGCATTGCAGGTGAAGATGTCTACAGAGACTAACGTGGAGTTCTAGGCTCGATGGTGACAATTATCACATCTGGCGCGTGATAATGTTGGCCATACTGGAGTCTTACGATTTGGCAGAGCTCATGACGGAGATCGACTAGCCCTCGGTGAGAGATGAGTCCAAACTCTCTCCAAATACTCGTGCAGAGTTGACCAAGGCTCAATCTCATTGGGACAAGCTAAATGCTAGGATTCATTCTTTTCTTTTTTTGTCTTGTACTACAGTAGTGATAGTCCATATAGAGCACTTGATGGTGGCTCGGGAGATATGGGTGGAGCTTGACCAGATGTATAACCGGATGACGCTTATGAAGAGGGTTTCTTTGGAGGTGCAAATGCAAACCCTGTTCGTGAATAAGTCTTCTTCGCTTTCGGGAACACATCAACAAGCTTCGATAGCTTGAGATGCAGGTTCAAAATGCGGGAAGCTGCTTTCCTCCGAAGACATGGCGATTACCTTACTGTCCTAGTTGCCGCCACCATTCGGTGCCTTTTATTCCGCTCTTATTGCTTTAGGGCGGGAGCCGACTCTTCGTTGGGAGTTAGTTCCTATGATCTTGGACCAAGAGGAACAATTGAAGGGTTGGAATGCTTCCAAATCAAATGCATTGATTGGTCAAGCCTCTCAGAAGAAGGGGAAGAACCAAAAGAGGAAGGAGGACAACAAATCCAAGGACAAAGAGAAAGAATCGACATGCTATATTTGTGGTAAGACCGGCCATTGAAAGAAGAAATGCCTCGACAAGGACAAGGACACCGAGAAGAAGGACACAAAGGATTTTGGAGTGGTGGTTGGACCCTCATCAGTTGCTTTTCTACACTTAGCAGTCGTTGAGGACTCTACATCAAAGACTTCTGATACTGCGATGACAGCTCCCCAAGCTTGAGAGTGGATCGTGGACAGTGGTGCCTCACGGCACGACTCCTTCGACAGTTGGTATTGCCCATTTGCTACCCTTGCGTGGGTAGATTCTCATAGGACACAACTCTTCTGTGTCTATTGTTGCACGGGGTGAGATGCAGTTGATTCTAGATGGACGCTGTGGTACCCATACTTCCGAGGTGTTGCATGTGTCAGGTTTAGGGTATCATTTGCTTTCGGTACATAAGATTTGTTCTCTTGGTCTTTTGGCGGAGTTTGACAGTGATGCTGTTTGAGTCCTTGATCGTGGATTGAGGAAGGTTCTCTCTTCAAGGTATGAGGAGAATGGCATCTACAAATTGAAGTCTTCTTTCGCTCTTACCTCTCTTTTTCTTACCTCTCAGACATAATTCGAGCTATGGCATGCTCGGTTTGGCCACTTGAACTATAACTATCTTCCGAAGGCATCGCGAGGATTGCTTGTTCAAGGTTTGCCAGGACATAGTGGTGAGCCAGTTGCCATACGTCCCCTGCATTCGTGGGAAGCAGCATAGGGATGCAATTCCTAACAAAGCTTCGAGGCGGTCTACTTCACCTATGGAGCTTGTATCTGTGGATTTTTGTGCCCCTATGAGAAACGAGCCCTTGAAGGGGAGCTCATACTTCATGTTGATCGTAGATGACTACAATAGGATGACGTGGGCCTATTTCTTGGTGCTGAAGTTGGAGGCTTTCTCCCACTTCAAGGATTGGCTTCTCTTCGAAGAGAACCGATCGGGCCGGAGATTGAAGACCTTGCGATCAGACAAGGGTGATGAATTTGTTTGTAATGAGTTTACTTGTTTTTTGTAGATAAAGGCATTCACCAGGAGTTTACTAATACTTACACTCCTCAAGAAAATGGCATCTTGGAATGGAAGAACCAAAGTGTGATTGAGATGGCATGCATCATGATGGAGCACCGACAAACACCTTAGTTTCTGTGGGCCGAGGCAATGGCTATGGTAGTCCACATCAAAATCAATCCCCTACTTCGGCCGTTGACAGGGATGACACCTTTTGAGGCTTACTTTAGGACTAAACTTGATGTCTCTTATTCAGGATCTTTGGGTGTGACGCCTATGTGCACATCCCGAAGACGGAGCATGACAAATTTGAAGCGACTTCCTGACGATAGGTATTTGTTGGCTACAGCTCCCAGTCCCAAGGTTATCGCTTGTATGGTCCCGTGAAGTGGAATGTCTACACGATCCAAGATGTGCGGTTCGTGGAAGTTCTGGCCATAGAGAAGAGTAAGGAGCACCCCGTACTTGGAGATCGCGGGAAGAGTTGGGCTCCCGAGATAGTTCCTTTGGAGCCAGAGCCTCTTATTGGAGATTCTTCTTCAGATATAGAGTCCTCTTTTTCACTGGCCACCCTAGTGGAGCTTCCGCCGGTGGATGTTCCGGAGTCTTTAGTAGATGGAGAGCGACGAGAAGAGATCCGGCCTCCTCCTCGTTGGGCCCATGACACACTCCGAGATTTAGGGATCAAGAGGGTCCGTGAGGAGTGGGAATCGTAGGATGGACTAGGAAGGTCAAGGAGGCACTAGGCACATTCTACAGAGCTTGTTTGCTCTAACTACTGTTTGATGTCTTGTGTTATGCAGGACCAAGAGCCCATCTCCGTGAAGGAGGCTTTACAGTCAGCACCTTGGAAGAAAGCAATGGAAGCCAAGTTGGAAGCTATTGAGGGGAATGGCACCTGGTACCTTGTGCCTCGTCCCTCTCATAAGAAGGTGATCGGTGTTAAGTGGGTCTTCAAGACCAAGTATCATAGTAATGGCTCTTTGGACAAGCACAAGGCTCGCCTTGTTGCTAAAGGTTTTGCACAGCGCCCAGGTGTTGATTTCCATGATACTTTTGCCCCCACTGCTCGCATGGCTACTATTCTTGTTGTTCTTGCCTTGGCTAGTCTCGCCTGTCTTTCAATTGGATGTGAAGTCGGTCTTCTTGAATGATGATTTGAAAGAGGAGATCTATATCGAGCAGCCTCCTGGCTTTGGTTCCTTAGATGGGAAGGTTTATAGGTTGAAGAAGGAACTCTCTTCCTCCAGAGTTCCTTCTTAATGTTCCTTTTTACCACTTCCACCCATTCTCTTTATGACTATCCTTTTCCACTTCCTCTTTAAAACTATATTTTCCACTTACTTCTAAATGTTCTTTTTCACCACTCCCACCCACCTGTGTTGCGTGGCCTCAAGCTTGATGGCTATTGCCTTGGAGATTTCTTCCTTTGTGGCATTGATTGTACCTTCTTGGATTTCCTCTTCTTCACGCCCGATGCTTTTCGAGGCTATAATTTCTTCCTTCATTTGCTTCGCTCTCAAGCTTGGTAATTTTGTCCAATAGACATTGTTGAACTTGGTTGTTTTTGACCATGGTTTTTCTTTTATTGTTGATTAGTGATTTGAGTGCCTATTTGAGGTTGTCAATTGGCCTCCATTTCAATTGCAAGAGGTGTGGCAGACATGGGGAAGTGTGCAGGGACGGGTGATGAAGAAACAGGGCCAGGACAGACATGGATAAAGGGGGGAAAATTTTGGTAAATTTTGATCATGGAAGATTGAAGCTTCTATGCAAGCTGAACACTTTCCTTGTGTCAGCTTAATATCTTTCTTGTCATGGAAATTCAAGGCTCAGTTTATAAAATTAGTGATTTATATACCTGATTCTTGAGTTATGCCTTTGCATTTAAGAACCTTGTTTGTGCAAATGATACGAGGGAAAAATAATTAACTAGTTTTATCATACCTTTAAAGCAGTCACACTGTCCTGTTGAGTCCAGGCAAACTCCATTGTTTGCACACACGAACTTTGCTCGTGGTCCATGTAAAGGAATTGGACAAGGAATAGGCACAAATGGACAGTCTTCCAAGCAGCAAAGTGGATTGTTCGTAGTTGCACTAGTTCCTTTTGAGTTACATCTCTCCCCCCTTTCGCATATACCATTGCCACAAATTCCAGCTCTTTGTATGTTTGTGACTGATGCTATGTTCAAAGATGTAGGACTTTCCTAATAGAAGTTTATCCATTAAAGGCGGGTTTTAAAAAGTAACAAAAATAAAGATCCAACTCCAAGTTGGTACACCTTTATATTAGCACCATCTTCACTACAAAAGGAAATTTCAAAATCAATCTGAAACCAAAGTCCATTTCCAAATAGGCTCACCTCAACAGTAGATCTGCCAATGATAGTTGATACTGTAATTGGTGAATCTATTGACAGTGCTGAATGGATTTCAAACTTTGATAATCTCATTGCTGATAAATTTGTCTGAGATGTACAAATTCGTAATAAGAATGTTAGCAAGGAACTGTGTTGCCAAAGTATTTTCCTTAGGAGGTGGAAGTTCATGATAATAGAAAGCACTTACAAGGGGAATAGGAAGCGCTGTGAGATTAAGAATGCCACGAACTTGAGGTGATTCAGATTGAAGGCAACCGTGTTGAGGATCAGGGTCATTATAACAATCACCCAAAAGGCTTGATGTAAGTTTAACCTCATCTAAGATCAAAGCGCTTGTGGAAATTCCGAGAGAATCTCCAATCTGTATTAGATCATACCACAGTGATGAATAATTGTACTCAATGAATGCATCACTTTCTTCATAAAATTCTAAAACATCCTAAAACGTTTACATTGATTAAGAGGCTTCAGAAAAGTATCATCAAACCCGATACTTGCATTTGAAGGAAAAAATATCAAGGGATTCATTTCAGTCCTCTTAAACAAACTAGTATAAAATAAGCTGATAGTGAAAACAGAAGCAATGTACAAACTTTTTATTTTTCCAGAGAAAGGCAAGAAGCAAACTTCAACACGTGATGATACAAACCCATGAACATGTATCTTATCTTGGACAAGGAAAGAATTAATTCATGCAGGATTCAAAATTTGAGAGAGAGAATGTATTTGCCTGTGTGGTGCTTGTTGTAACAGGATCTTTACTGACTTCTACTCTCAGCAAAACAAAAAAGTGAAGAAAACTCAGAAGGGTTGGCAAGTAGAGTCTTGTGCAAAATGCTTACCTTTCCCATCAAAGGTCCCAGAACATGGAGCCATGCTGAAGATGTATTGTCAGAAACCTCAAATGTTGGATCTAATGCTACTGTCACTGTGAAGTTTGTGGCACAACTTATCCCGTCTCCATCACATGTATGACATTCATCCAAATTTCCACTTGCACAACATACCCCCTTCTCATCTCGTATAGAAGAGCAACATTGATTTATTGAGTCCAGAAATCTGAAACATACAAGTGAAGGTGCCATTATCCTTTCTGTAGCCAGGCATTCATTAACTTTCAATCTTCTTTGACTATTTCATCAAGGTTTCTGATTCTTGAAGAACACACTAGATGCGAAGCATGAAACTGGTTATTGAGCTAAACAGAGCAAAATTAAAAATGATAATACTGGAGGAAAAAAAATGTAGATTATATATTGAACTTAGTTCTGGAAGGTACGGCTTTGGATTTACAGCGACTCCCCATCACAAAGACCACATGCATCAAGACTCCCACTTTCGCAGCAGTTGCCATCCTGCAATATAGATTGTCATATGAATGGCCACTTAGTACAGCTCGATCCATTTCAGTGTTGTGTTGGAAACACATGCTACCAATGAGTGAGGAACTTGAGACTTGTGCAATGAAGTACACAATTTAACCTAACCCCTTTTACTTTGAAATTACATGCATACTAGAACTCCTGGAGAAATACCAAGTAGTTAACAGTATGTGAAGTTAACTCTTAGAAAAAACACGGTAAGCACCATATAAGCAGTCTTATAAACATGTTTTTGTAGGTTTTACTTTTAAGAGAGCTGTCACAAAGGTGGTAGGATGTTATAGCAGAAAATTTAAGCAGTATGTCAATGCTGCTAACCAGCATCAGTGATCCACTTTACCAGAACAAGATGTATAGATTATGGATAAAATATGTATCCCAGATGGAGAGAACATGTAGGACTGGAGTTTCAAGCTAATTTTGGTTGCCCATTAACGAACAGTTCTTTGTAAGATAGGGCAATAATGCTAATGTAAAGTTAGAATAAGTGCTGGATATGTTTGACTGTTCTAGGTGATTAAAGAAATGTACATTGCTCAGCATGATTGAGATAAGGAGTGCTATGGGCGAGTATGCAAACGCATTTCCATTCTGTGATGTGATAAGCAACTTTAATTGTCAATACTTAGAAAGCCTAAGGTCTGGACACTCAGATTATAAAGCTGGTATAAGACCAGGCAGTATTCGTCCAGACCTGCATGCACCCACTTTTCTTCCACCTGCCCTTCAAGCCTCTGCACCTGTTCTCAGACCTTCAAGCCTGTGCAGTTCTTCTCAGTCTTGTAGGCCTGCATACCTTCTGTCTGTGCACTATAGCTTCCCCCTCATTCTGAGCCTTTTGCCTAACTGCTTGGCCCATCATCATTTTTGTTGCCTACATACTGACCTTCTTGGATACTCAGTTTACAAAGCTGGTATAAGACCAGGCAGTATTCATCCAGATCTGCATGCATCCACTCCTCTTCCACCCACCCTGCAAGCCTCTGCACCTGTTCTTAGACCTTTTAAGCTAAAGGGATGCATTACACATTAAATCTTTTTTCTCTCTTTAAAACAGCCCCAAAACTCACAGATTACCAAAGTTTTCGTGTCTCATAAGCCAATACCCCAATTGTGGGAGGATCCATATCTATAAATATACACAACACCTATTCTTTTTAGGCAAGTAATGCTAGAAGGATTGTTGTGAGGTTTGGACTTTACTCTTCCACGTTTTTTCCAAAGATGATTGAGCATTTGCATCAGAACATGATCCATGTTTAACATCATGGGGGGGAGTGGGATTGGGTCTAAGTGTGTAGGTAATTCCTTTCCATTCCTTGTTTCCTTCAATGAAGGAAGTGACTCAGCAACATAAGAAGGGGGTTTGTGTGTTTGAGCAACTCGAGAGGGTGGTAGAGTGTGCAGGAAGGGGATTTCTACACAACAAGACCAGAGGACAAAGAGAGACACTTGTGGATATAAAAGAGGTGCATAGTGAACAGGTGGCATACCCGGCAACAAAGCACGAGGGTGCAAAGTGGTACATTTCTGAGTGTCTAATGATGGCCTAAAGCCTAAATGTGTAGTAGAGACAATGTGTGCTAAAACTAGATAACCTAGCGTAGGTCTCTAAAGTAAAGTTCTAGATTTAGTATACATGAATCTAAATGTGAAGTGAAAGTGGGAGGGAAGGGTGAGAAATGTGAAGCACTAACTCGTACTCAAATGGAATAGAAGATAAAGGAAGGAGTAGTTCAGACATAATCAAACTCACACAAAAATGCATTGCACGAACTTGCCACCGGGCTTGATTGGGAAGACTTTGAACTTTCGATTGTCTCTCAAGTGGATAGTCTTTCCTCAATTGAGAGGTGACCAGTCTCATAAGTGGAGTACCCCAATTGAGATGCACCTCGTGAAAGAATATGAGACAAAGAAGAGCTGGGCCCCATGAATAATCTGTAGAAGAAAGGTTAATAGATGGAGTGTTGTTCTCTAAATCAAGATAGGAGTTACCTTAGAGAACATCAGAGGATCCCAAGGTGGTGTGGTCTAAGCCATCGTGAATCGGCATGTGATGTATAGTGTAATTAAGAACAAATCAAGCAATCCACGATAGCTTCAACTAACCCTTTAGAAAAGCATCGGCTTTGATACCATGTGGAGATACAATTGGGTTTGCAAAGGAAAACACAGAGTGTATGACCATGACTAAAATATCATGAACTGAAACACTAATGCAAAAACACAAAAATGCAAAATGAAGATAACTGAATAATGAATGAATAAATGAATAAAAAACATATAGAATGCTTAAGGGGAGAGTTATCCAACAGCCGATGGCTCTTATGGGAGTGGGTTGAGGGAGATGTCAATGTATGACATCCATTGGGATGGACCCTGAGTGGAGTAACCACCAGTCTAAGCAAAGGCTAATGAAAAAAAGTGGTGAAAATGCCAAAATGACTTGATATAGATGCAACTGTAGATCAGATTGATGCTGAAAAGTGCTCTTGATGAAACAGTAACAGGGAGCCTATAGGGATGAAAACATAGCAACCCATCAAGTCCTAATTATTGGGGAAGAACTAGGAGCACTCCTACAAGGGCTGCAGCAGCCGAATATAGGACTGGAGTGATGGTGACAACAGCTGGAACTAGACATAGGTGTGGATAGCCTTCGGATGATCATGACGCAGTTGGAGATAATCAAGAAGCAGTGGGCAGCAGCAGTAGGAGGGGTTGGTAGCCATGTGATGATGAGTTGGAGATAGATTGGGATAAGAATGGATGGAGCAAGTGGCTAGGTAGCCTCCTATTTATAGGTGTGGATTCTCCCAAAGCTTGGGTGTTTAAACGCTTATGGGGCATAGAAAATTTGCTAGATTTTGAGTTTTGGGGCAGTTTCAATGAGCTAATAAAGGTTTAATGTGTAATGCACCTTCTTTAGCTTAACAAGTTGTGATGAAATATATATGAAGAAGGCTTTGAATCATTTACAAATAATGAACTTGTTAGTTTTAGAGGGGCTATTAAACGATAGGCTAATGAGAAATACTCTAGTTTCACATACAAAGGTTGGATACCTCATAATTAAGTCAACAGTGATACACTTCTACTAGACCTTTGGACTCCCAACTATGAAGAGGAAATTTTGAGAACTCATCTTCATTTTGTCTAATATGCACAATACACGCATACACACTCCTCATCATATGTTTATACTTTCTTTTTTATTGTTATACACACTTAGTTTATTATAATATTGAATAAATTTATCTTTGTTTCATCACTTATAAGTCTCTGATATGAGGCTAGTCCTAGTTTACATAGAGAACAAGAAGCTCAATCAAAGCCTTTCCACAACCTAGCTAGAGGAAATATGCAGTCAGATGTTCAAACATTTGAACACATATCTTATTTCATGTTTTTAACACACACACACACACACACACACACACACACACACACACACACACCCCATTACACACATGAGAGAGAGAGAGAGAGAGAGAGAGAGAGAGAGAGAGACCTTGTCAAGTTTTGCTATAGTACTTTTGCAACATGTCTGGTTAGAATCAATAGCGAGGCTCGGGCAGCAACCAATGATACCTTTTCCAATGTATCCAAATGGCATTCCTTGACAAAGTTTGGGTATTTCACAAAATTTTCCTTCCCAATCTTGCGAACAATGACATGTATGATTCTATGCCAAAATATTATGAGTTGTCAAACTTACATGAAATTTCTCAATGGTACTATAATGAAAAGAAATTAGAGAGAAAGAAAGAAAGAAAGAATATCTATTAACGTCTCTAAAAGGTTAGAGTGGTCTATGAGAACATAACCAATACAATTGGTATCATCATCTCTCATCAGATAAGAAGAGATAGAATTTATGTGTAAGTTTACATGGTATATTGGAATGAGAAGTATGGAATGTGAAAAAGTTGGAAAAAAACTAAGTTTAAAAAGATCAAGAGTGTAGGGTATCTCCCCCTCAGTCTATGGACCTGCTGTAAAGTGTGGAGAGAGAGAGAGAGAGAGAGAGAGAGTTGTAAAGTGTGAAGATGGACCTGATGTTTGAATTGACTTGTAGGTGAGAGAGAGATTGTGACCGGCATGGTGTTGTTTGAATAGGCTTTGGTTGGTGCTGCTATTCATACAAACAGTGACATGCTTGCTGTTCTAACGGACTCTGAGAGAGAGAGAGAGAGAGAGAGAGAGAGAGAGAGAGGTCATTAAGTTGATTTCTAAAGATTCCTCCCCTTTATTAAGAATTGCGTGGTAGGGGGACTTGCTTGAGTTGCTGCGCCAACAAACACACACCATACGCACAAGAAGAAGCTCACTTAAGAACACAAGAAGAGAGATGGAAGCTAAAACGTTTTCTTGTTGGTTTATTCTTCTTCTTCCACACAAATTACAATGTACACAAAGTATAGATAAGATATAACATGAAGGAAAGTGGCTTACTAAGTTAAACAATGTATAACTGACTATACTAATCGACTGGTGCAACTATACCAACTGTAGGTAGATGCAACAACCTAAATATAATAAGTGATAAGTCAATGGCCATGTCAAGATCATAATGACCCCACTGAAGTGAAGTGTAGATATATGGATCCATCTAGCTAGGTGGTCCATCATCAATGTCTGTACATGTTGAGCTTGCCATTTCAACACTCCTCTTGAAGCTCAACTGTATCTTTGCAACTCCAAGTAAGCTTTGAAACTTTTGAAGCTTCTTTGCACCCAATGCCTTTGTGAAAATGTCAGCTATTTGATCCTGTGTACTGACATATATCAAGTCAATCTCTCCTGCAAGTACCTTATCGCTCACAAAGTGGTAGTGCACCTCAATGTGTTTTATCCTAGCATGGAATATTGGGCTCCTAGCTATCTGTATGCCGCTCATGTTGTCACGGTGAATGATAACTGGACCATCTCACATGCTACCATAGCAACATCTCTATACTCAGTCTCTGTACTCAATAAAGCAGCTGTAGTTTACTTTTTGCTACTCCATGTAATTGTTGCACTACCCAGGGAAAACATGAATCCACAGGTAGATCTTTTGTCTGACATGCAATTAGCCCAATTTACATCTGTGTATCCAAACACCTGTACATCCTTACCTACCTCATAAAAAAATCCATAATGTAAAGTGGACTTCATATATCTCAGTATGTATCTAATTGCATCCAAATGAGGTTTTCTAAGCATTTGCATAAATTGATTAACAAGGTCAACAACATAGCTCAAGTTTGGCTTTGTGATAGTCATGTAAATCAGACTCCCTATTATCCTCCTGAACATAGCAGGGTCTTCTATCTCATCCCTAACGTCAGCACTCAACTTAACATTTTGCTTCAATGGAGCTGAAAGAGGCTTACATGTTGTCATACTATACTTGGATAATATATCCAAGCCATATTTCTTTGGGATAGCCATATACCATCATCATATCTAATCACCTCAATACTAAGAAAGTATCTTAGCTCACCCAAATTCTTCATCTCAAACTTCTTTTTCAAGAAGTCCTTAACTTCAGCAATCCCATTGTCATTGTCACCTATCATAATCAAATCATCCACATAGATGACTATGATGACCAAATCTACATCTCCTCTTTTCACATAAAGTGAGTAATCAACATAAAAAATATAAAAGCCAATATTGACAAGATACTCTTTGATCTTTTCAGACCATGCTTTAGGTGCTTGCTTCAGCCCCCCATAAAGTACCTTCTTTAGCCTAGACACATATGTGGGATGCTCTAAATTCTCATAATTTGTTGGCTGCTCCATATACGCCTCTTCTTGCAATTCATAATGCAAGAAGGCATTCTTAACATCCATTTGTTGCAAACTTCAACCTTTGGCTGGGTGGTCAGGGAGCTAGCGGGCAGCAGGTCGAAGTTGCAGTAGGTTTTAGGCGGTGTTTACGCAAAGGGGGCAGACACAATTGGTGGTGCTGGTGCTTGTATCGCTAGGTGTAGGGCCGGGTGTAGCTAGTGGTGCTAGCGCCTATGGTGAACCAAGAGGTGGTATCGCTGAAGATTGCTGACTGGTGGAGGGTGGCTACAAACTGGAGGAGCATAGGACAGGAGCAGCAATGAGACTGGTAGTGCTGTAGGTTTGAACGGGCAGCTGTTGACTTGCTAGGAGAAGCAAGAGACGATGGCTCTGAGGTCGGCTGAGCTATGCCTAAACTTTACTACCAAATGTAAGAGCAGGAAGAGATCGAAGCTCGGTTGAGAGTGGAGTAGATAGTGTAGAGTGTGAAGGCACGACATCCAATGCAATTATTCTGAAGTGTAAGGTGCAAGTACAAAGTACAATCCTTAAACCTTAGGGTTGTAAGAGTGTTTACAACTGAAGTGTATGAAACACGATAAGTGTCTAAAACTGTGTAATATAGGCACATAAAATAAAAGAAATAAATCTAGGAAAAAAACCTCTCGTACAGAGAGTAAAAAGTACCCCAGTGTCCTACTGAAGATCAGTGAGACTCGATTGTGAGCGTAGGCATGAGTCAAACCCAACAAAGTCACCTTGCATATTGATCTCCTCGGTAATATGAGAGAGATCAACTCATCAAAATCTGAAAATGGCTTCTGTACATATACAGAAGTGACAAATGATTTTCAAGCCTTCTCATTATTAAGGCCACCCAAAGTAAATGAAACCAAATCATTATCATTAGGCATTGCATCAATCGTTGCTAAAGCATCTGCAATGCTTCTCACCTTCAAAATATACTCATTGATAGACATTTTCCCTTTCTTGGTATTCAACTCTTGCTTGAGTTGAATCTTTTGTGCCTTTGTATTTACTAAAAACATGTTCTCAAAAATTGTCCAAGCTGCATGTGAAGTTTCTGCATTTCTCATATATCCTCGTACAGTATTATCAATGATTACAGATAGCCAATACATCACATTTTTGTCTTTTGCATTCCATTCCTTCCACACCTTTAATTCATTTGCAGTCGTAGGGATTCTCAGCTTTGGCTCATTTTGTCATCCGAAATGAACTCATAAAGGCCATTTCCAATGAGGATGCTTGTCACACGGAACTTCCATGAAGGGTAGTTGTTCTTGTCCAACCTCTCAATGATGGAATTTTCACTATTCTATGCTATTATGACAAAAATGATACAAAACAGTAAGCAAGTCTTCTGCTATCTTTCACAAGAAGTGCATAATAATACACCAAGCAATAGTTTTCACTGATTGCTCAACAGTACATGTAACTTGCAACTTGTTTGAAGATAAAACTTATATTTACTTCCTGGCAAACACAAAAATTACAGATTCGAAGTTTGCAACTTGTGCACATACTTTCGATTGATACAGTCGAAATCGCAATATACTTTGAAATTACTGTCCGTAACCTTGTGGCTCTAAAACAGAGCTCGAAACGGCCTCAAATGCTCAAAAAAAGCAGCGGAAAAGTCCTAAAGGATGAATTAGTAGAATATATAGTGTTTTACTTGCACACTAAATCTCACAGCAATTTGAGATTTTTACTCTATTCTGGTTTTAGTGTCTCCACAAGCACTATCTAAGAGAGAGAGTAAAAGAATGGGAGAGCTTTTGATCCGTTGCTTGCTTACTCGAATCCTTGCTTCTCCTTCACTTCAGCCTTCAAAACCAGTCTCTCTCAGTGACATTGCTATCATACTATGCCAAGAATCGCATGGTGGGGAGACTTGCTTGAGTTGCTATGCCAAACACAAACCATACACACAAGAGGAAGCTTACATAAGAATACAAAAAGAGAGATGGAGGCCAAAACGTTTTCTTGCCAGTTTCTTCTTTTTCTTTCAAACACAATATGATGCACACAAAGTATAGATAAGATATAACATGAAGGAAAGTGGCCTACTAAGTCAAACGGTGCAAACTGACTATGCTAATCGATTGGCGCTATAACTATGCCATGTTGGGGGTAAAGGCGCCTCCACCTAGCCTCCCATGTACACTGACAGTACCCATCACTGCACACTGCAGGTGGCGGGTACCCGTCATAGTCACTTATTCTTTATTCTTTTAGTGACAGTTTGAATAAAGGAAGGCCCAGCCACACATTGTGGTTGGAGTTTCCACTTTTGAGTCTCTCTCTCTCTTGGCTCTTGCTCTTCATCCGCCATAGCTCTCACCGCCAAGCTTCTTCCTCCTGGGTTCCACTTCTCTTTCAACTGGTATCAGAGAAAAGGCATTGGATCTTGCCCGGCATTCTCTTCAGCCCGGATTAGAAGAGCTTTAACCCGAGCTTCAATGGCAGCCATGGCACCTTCATTTGTAGGTATGTTTTGATTTATGCTATCATGAAGAGTCTGTTGTCACAGGGTATTGAGTTCAAAGACAACTTACACCCGTTATTTTTGCTTGGTACCTTGCTTGAATCATGGGATGTCTTTCATATTGCCATATGCACGAATAAGCTTGATGGGCTGAAAAATGAAAGATGTTAAGAGTGCTTTATTGACTGAGGAAATCAATAGGAGAAACAATGATGCTTCCTGCTCTTCACATGCATTGACCATTAGAGGTGGCAGACATGACAGGCATGATAATGATCATAAGGGCAGGGACTCTCAGAAGTCCAGGTCCAAGTCGCGTAGTCGCAGTAAGTCCCGTGGACGGAAGTCTGATCTTACCTGTCATTATTGTGGAAAAGCAGGACATATTAGGCCGCAGTGCCATAAAATGCGCGATGATAAGCGCAAAGAAAAGGGAAAGAAAAAGTGCAGGAAAAGTCTTCTGAGCGTAGTATTGTACCTGCAAAGTCCAGTGTGAAGATAGAAAAGGTTAATGTCATACAGGCCACTGATTCAGATGATGATTACATGCTTGCAGCTTCTTCATGTGATGCCTTACATGCTTCAGAGATACATTCTATGTATACGCAGTGCTGGCTCTTGGATTCGGGTGCGTCCTTTCATGTGACACCATGTTGAGATTGGTTTTATACTTATCGAACCATATCTGGTTTTGTGCGTCTTGGTGATGATAGGTCTCTTGACATCGTGGGCATTGGAGATGTTAGGCTACAGTTTCCTTTTAGTAGTTCTTTTGTTTTGCATGATGTACGCTATGTACTTGCGTTGACTCGCAGCCTTATGTCAGTTGGACAGCTTGATGATGTAGAGTATTTTGTGTCTTTTGGAGACTCTGCATGGAAAATTACTCGTGGGAGGCTTGTGCTTGTAAGAGGTGCTAAGTCTGGCAACCTTTATCCCTTACTTGTATCTGGAGCTACATTGGATCATGTTTTGTCTGTGGGTTCTATTCCCAATATATCCCTTTGGCATGCTCGTTTGGGGTATATGTCTCTTAAAGGAATGAAAATGCTTCGTGCTTTGCAATATCTCTAGTAGAGCCTAGGTTGAGGTGCTAGTAGAGCCTGGGTTGAGGTGCTCTACTAGAGATAGATGACCTCCTAACCGTTTTGCGCCCTCTATGAATTATGTACTGGTTACAGATGCAGGAGAGCCTCTCACTTATGATGAGGCTATGCAAAGGGGTGATTGTCACTCTTGGGAGAGGGCTATGCAGTCTGAGCTTGACTCGTTGCATAAGAATCAGACTTGGGATTTGGTTTTCTTGCCTCAGGGTAAGAAGACTTTGCCATGCAAGTGGGTGTACAAGCTGAAAAGTACCCCTGGACACCCCAAGCCGGCATACAAGGCTCGATTGGTTGCTAAGGATTTTAAGCATGAGCATGGTGTTGACTTTGATGAAGTCTTTTTTCCTGTGGTCAAGATGACTACCCTACGCTTAGTATTGGCCTTGGTTGCACAGCTTGACTTGGGCTTGTACCAGATGGATGTCAAGACGACTTTTTTACATGGGGACTTGCATGATGAGATTTACATGGAGCAGCCTAAGGGCTTTGCAGACCTTGGCAGGGAACACCTAGTGTGCAAACTAAAGAAGAGTCTATATGGCTTGAAGCAGGCACCTAGGGAATGGTATCATAAGTTTGATGCATTCGTGCAGTCACAGGGCTATAGCCGTAGTGCTATGGATCCGTGCTTGTACACGAAGAAAGCCCGTGACGGTTCTTTACTGATTTTGGTACTCTATGTGGATGACATGTTTTTAGCAGGGACAGCTCATTAGGAGCTAGATGCTCTTAAGGCTCAGCTCAAGAAGAGCTTTGAGATGAAAGATTTGGGACATGCCTCTCATATATTTAGTATGCGCATTACACGCGATAGATCTCAGGCACTACTCTCTCTCTCACAGGGGGAGTATATCCATAAAGTCCTTGAGCGCTTCTGTATGCAGGATGTTAAGCCTATTGGCTGTCCATTACCTTCTCATGTGAAGGTTTCACAGGCCGATTGTCCGCAAATAGATAAGCAGAGGGCCGAGATGGCTAAGATTCCCTATGCATCCGCCATGGGTAGTCTTATGTATGCTATGATAACCACCCGTCCAGATATTGCTTTTGCAGTTGGGGTTGTGGCATGTTATATAGCTACACCTGGCAAGAAACATTGGGATGCTGTGAAGGGTATCATGAGGTACCTGAATGGCACAATAGATATATGTCTTTGTTATGGCAGCCAGGATATAGGAGTCGTGGGGTACACTGACTCTGATAATGTAGGACATGCAAACAGTAGGAAGTATATTATTGTCTGTGATCTCGAAGGGTAAACAACCCTTGATCACATGGAAACGACCATCGAATTGAAAAGAAAGTATATGATTTTTATAATCAATATGCAAGGAGGAATATTTTTCAAAGAACTATGGTATGCTAAGAATGACATCCACATGATCAAGACTCATAAATTGAAAATCCATGATTTGATGGTATTCTTGGATTAAAAGATCCAAGTCTAGCACCACCCAATCCCAGTGATCCAACATAGGGTGCTTCACATATTGGACGTGATAAACACACTCAGTGGGTATTGTGTGGAGTCGCAGTCTTTGCATCAAGCAAGAAGAATTAAAATTATAAGTAGAGCCATTATTAAATAAAACTGTAATGTCTTGTTGGACTAGGTGATTTATTTGACTTAACGATTGATGCACCTTGATGGGAATCCCCAATTGATTGGCTGTCCCTACTTGTAACCAAAGTATTATCAAAATTCTTTACATATCTGTAGATATCCTCAAGTGAGAGAAGAGGATTGTAGAGCACCTCATTTTGGTAGTCCAGCGGCAATCCAAAAAGGTATCACATATAGAGAAGCACTTGAGGATCATCCAAGGCTTTCGTCTTATGTAATAAATCTTTAAATTCATGTGAGTATGCATTCAAGCTTTTTTTCCATATCAAGCTCAAATAATTTTTGAAAATTTTCAATTAGATCATCGGTCACGAAATGTTTCCAAAAAATGGATTGAAAATCAACCCAAGTTGCCGGCTTAAGGCGTAAGTCCGTCCACCAAGCATACGCCTTACCTTGTAATATGATTTGTATTTGCCTGATGCACTAAGCATCATCAATCAAATTGATATAAATCAAAATACACTATCTATTGGACCAACAATGAGTTGATGTTTGTCTCATCACATTTCTTCTTCTTCCGTGTAAAGGGATCAGGTTGGAATTGAAGAGGCAACATCCTCATAACTACATGCACAAACGGAAAATGGAGAGTGTGGAGCTCAGCTAATTGGCATTGCATTTCCTTCACTTGAGCTTGGAGAATCGTCACAATGGACAAATCTCCTTCGGATTTGAAAGAAGAAGATTCAAGATGCTGTTCGTGCGTGTGTTTGGGTTCGGGAGAAGCCGCGGACGGGCATCCTACATGTGTAGAGATTCTGCGGAAATGGGTGCATCAAAGGGGGATAGTCCGTGAGATGATATGACTTTGTAAACAGGAGAGGTTTTGGAAACATGGAGAGATTATTTTTTTCAAAGCTTAAGGAATGCGAGAGAGAGGAGCAAAAGAAGCAGAGACAGTCTGCTTTAAATGCATAACTAAATCGTCCTCTCTTGGACGGTGAAAGGTGGAATAGACAAGCAGAGGTGGGTGGACAGAGAAGAAATAGAGAGATGCCCTCAGAGAATCGATTTAAAAGAAGACTTTAGTCTTCACAATGAAGCACTTATTATAAAAGAATTGACACGACCATCACAACAGTTTGTAGGCTGCCGTTGGTGTCCAGCAGGAGTCATAAACCCTACGATAGGCTACAACAGTGTGCCCATGCCCCCACCTGCATGTGATCGTCAATCTGTTCACAACAACTGCCATTCTAATTTCTCTCTTCTTGACATATTCACCTCTTCTCAACTACTCTCAATTCCTCTCTCCACGGCTTCTTCTAGGCTTCACACTCTAGTCATCATTTGTGCAGAATTCGACATTTCTCTCTCCACAGGATGACTGTTTCCCTTTTCCCAATCGATTTAGTCACCATCAGTGTCCTCTCACACAGAATTCGACATTTCTCTCTCCACAAGATGACTGTTTCCCTTTTCCCCAATTGATTTAGTCACCATCAGTGTCACTCCATGACACGATGAAGAGTTCCAAAACCCTCTCACAGAAGGGGCAATGATACCTCGAGGCCCTTTGTGTCATAGTATATTGTACATCTACATATGTAATGCTCCATTTCATGCTCTGTCACATAGAGCTGGCATATCCTATCCTTTGCTGGGGTATTTGTCCATCTACTTGTCTTTGTTCTCAACTAGTTGAAGGAGGTGCATATATACCCGATAGCAGGGTGCATAACATGGGAAATATGCACATCGATATATTGTGGTGAGGGTCAATAAATCCATCCTCAAAGAGATATAGGAAGTAGCTTAATAAATCCATCCTCAGAGAGATATTGGAAGTAGCTTAGAGGAAGAGAAGAAGAGAGATGCCGTGCTATTCCCTGCATAGCCTAGGAAGTCTTTGCAAACCGTAGAACAACGCGACCAATATCATCTTGAAATCATATGGACTTGTGGGACACTATAGATAGTTGTGACCTTGCAAGTAGTCATGATGTGTAGGCAATCATGACCTTTAAGTTTGCGCACGCGCGCGCGCGCACACACACACACACAGAGCTATGTGACTTGTCACCTTTTCATTTGATTGGCCTAAAGGCCTGATGTGAATATCTCCATACATTAATATACAGTTATTCACAAAAAAGAGAGAGAACTATGTGACTTGCATACCTCGCGTGATCTTTAGATGAGTAGATTGAGGAAAGATTTGCATGGCTTGGAGCCTGTGTGGCTTGTACATGTGCATGATCTTCAGACGAGTTGAGTTGAGTCGATGTGGTGGTTGCAGACCTGCGTGGATAGTGCTAGGATTGTAGTGAGATGGATTGTTTTGTGAACTTTCAGCTTTTGTGGTCACTACGCTTGAGATTAAGATGTCCTTCATCGAGCAAGCAGTGGTGGCCATGGGATTGGAGTTTGGACTCTAAAGACAAGGAGGAAATGGTACAATCCATTGATTAGCAGCTAGTCATTAGTGTGATAAGTTTAATAGGATGGCATGAATGGGTTTGAGGACTATATTGGATGCTGTCACTCCTGGTTAGTCTCCAGTTTAGTCTTTTTGCCATCTCTCTCAATACTATTTGGTCGAACATGGAGGAACAACTTCGGCAACATTCCCCTTTACTTGCATTTCAACCTTCATCTCTATGGTTGGATTGGGCTTTTGTAAAATTGGATGATTTTTTGAAATGATCAGCCAATCAAGTTTATCATAAAATGGTTGAGGATTAGAGATGGTTGATTGAGAAAGCAAATAGGGTTTGGTCTGATGGGTGTAGTAAAGCTAAGTGGCATGATCGATTGCCTCAATTGTGGAGGTCTACACTTCCTTACCGAGGGAAAATTTTGATTTGGAGGCTTCTTATTGAGGGTCTCCCATAGGGGATATGCTACATGGTCACATGATCTTTAGTGGTAGATGTGTCTTTTGTATTATATGTGATGAGACTTTTGTTCACTGTTTATCTCTTGCCCATTTGGTAGATCTACGTTCACTGTTTATCTCTTGCCCATTTGCTAGATAGATCTAGGATTTCATTGTTTTGGAGTATCCACTTAAGTGCCACATTAGTGGACAATCATCCATAATTGGGTTTTTGTGCAAGATGCCATCCACGACTAGTTGGCTGTGATATTTCTTATTTTGCTATTTTTAGTGATGGACTTGTCTTTGGCACATTTGGCGAACATGCAGTGCTTTTATTTTTGATTTGGCCTTCGGTATCAGTGGTCATGTGTGATGTGTTTGAGGATCGTTTTTGTGGAAAATATCTTCCATGGTTTTGGTTGGTGTGATCCTTAAAGAGCTAGCTGCTCCACGGATGGATATCATCTATACCACCTCAATTGTGCTCACTTCGTGATCCCCTTCTTCTATTCTTGTAGCATGTGTCTTCATAGCATCTGGCTTCATGTGTGTTTGCTACTTGTCTTTGAGTTTGCTTGGTTGGCTAGAAGGCCTTTTGTAAATATTTCAATTCATTAATTCAAAACTTCTTAATGAGAGAGAGAGAGAGAGAGAGAGAGAGAGAGAGAGAGAGAGAGAGAGAGAGAGAGACCATGCAAACTCCATGGCCAAAGCAATTGTTAGCCAAACAATCATTACACGTGTCGTTGGTTGAACAAAGAGCTATTGATAAAGGCCGTTTGTAGTTACTACATAGTGACTCGTTCATAGCTTGTTTGCCAAGCCCATCAACACACTATAAGACAATGAGAACATGTTAGCTTTACTTAAAATGAGTCAGTTCAAAATGATTATGTCCATATCACATGTTTTGTTTGAATGTTTATACACAATATGATATGTATGTGTGTACATACACATGTATATATGTATAAACTAAGACAATTAAAGATTATTAAAAAAAAAAGATTTGCAATTGATACATGTATATGAGCTACTGCGTGATAATGCCTACTAAATACAATGATATTAAGTCAAACCTCTCAAACCATGGACTTACTTGAACAAGCCTCTTTGTACTAGAGTTGCATTCATATTGGCAAGGTTCCCAAGGTCCAACCAACCATGAATATGTTTGACATGGCTATTGAGAAACCAAAAGATTAAACAAATAATTAGACATGTAAATAAATGAATGCATAAGAAATAACTCTCTCTCTCTCTCTCTCTCTCTCTCTCTCTCTCTCTCTCTCTTCCTACAAAGGGTAATTGTATTAAGCACGAATTAAAGTGTGACTATATAATTAACAATCCAAGAGTCACAATTGAACACTAAATGACATACAAGGAAATTGAAGAAATTGCAACATGCCAAAAAAGTAAATCATTCTTGGAAAGGATGCTTACATATAAATGATACTGAATTGCAAGTGAAGAAGGCCTCACAAATGGGCAATGTAATTGCGAACTCCAGAAGTAGAATCAAAGATGAACTCATTTCAAATAGTCTAGTTATGCCAACAATTCTAGAAACGTAGAAAGTGGAAAACAGTCTTCACGTGGCTGCACAAAGTCTTTGAATTTGGGTTTTCCAAAAACGTCGTCTCTCAGATGCATAGCGGGGTCAACCACATGTCGCCAAATAGCAAACAAAAGTGACCACATCTTTCTTGCCGCTTGGCAAGAAAGAAACTGATGATGATAGGTCTTCTCACTTGTAGTACAAAAGAAGCAAGAGCCATTGAAAATATGGTACCTTGATAGTGCATAAGCGAGATGGAGACCACCCACTTGCATTCTCCAAATAAATACTTTGGATTTGAAGGTAGTTTTATCAAGTCAACCCACCATCACTATAGAAATCTACCAAGCTTTCCCTTTATGGAGACCCCAAGTGATATTATCCTTTAAGTGCAAAATATTCTTGGTCCTTAATAAGAAAATTGTATATTTGATGAAAAAATGCATGATATAACAAGTGTCCCTTAATTCTCCACCCTATGAGGGGCTATCCAAATTTAAGTGAGAAAAGGGCTACAGAATATGTGACGAAGCTAAAATGGTGTCCCATAAGTGGCGATAGCCTTTAGGAACATGAAAAACCTTTAGACTAATTGGAATGACATCATCGTGTGCCACATACGCAAAATCACATCAATAATAGTAATCGGCCCAAATCTTGCCATTCTATTCAACATAGCCTTGGATTGTTATTTCCTTTCCCATGAAAAAAACCTTGCAGCAACAACAATTTAGCTCATAAAGAATTAGCGTGCAAGTGATCAAGATTTGGATGCCAGGAAGACTTTGCAACAAGTACCACTTTCCCAAAATAGACCAAGTGAGTTAGCCACATGGAGGATTTGCAATGGATACGCTGATCAGTGTTAATAACATGCCATCATGATGCCTAAATGGGGGTATTTCCATGGAAGATACTTTGATCTTAAAGAAAGAATCTTGTGATAGAAATCCAAGGCTGCTGACTAATACACATTGCCTCAATCAAAGACCATTGGAGGATTGTCATGTACCCATAGCTCCAACTTCCATGCTTTTAAGTGTACAAATATCATTCCAAGAGATCTAAGAAATACTAGAGTACATAGAGTCATTTTTATAGAGCACAAAATGAATAGACAAAGTAATTTTCTGCAATTGGACTTTGACTAAGGAAGCAATGGCAAATAATAGGAAAGGAATAAACATAGTAATTTCGCGCAATTGGACTTCGACTAAGGAAGAAAATGAAAATAATAGGAAATAATTGGCACCATGATTGTCTGAGCCAACTTAAGACATACATGAAAAGACCATGCTCGTGATTTGCAATAGATAAACTTGTTAGCAATAGGTGTAGTGATCCATTCAAACAATTTCTTAGACAAGACATTAACCCCTAGGGGATAGCCCAAATGTCTTGTAATATTGCCCTTTTTTACCACCTCCCCTTGCCAACCCAAAGCCAACAAGTCCCTTTTTGTACAACTAATAAGGGAAGATTTGGTGATATTAATATGTAATCCAAAAGGTAGTGCAAACAAGTCCTATATCTCCATTGCTTTGCAAAGATTATCTTTATCAGCTTCCAAGAACATAAATGAATCATCAACTATGGCTTGAAAAATTAAATGTTGCTACAAAGAAAGGGACAAACCCACTCGGTTACCATTTGAGCCAAATGTGATAACATAGTCAAAATAGGATATGTTGCAAGAGCAAAGGATAGTGGGCTCAAATGATAGCCTTGTTTAACAGATCTAGAAGAATGAAAGGCTTAGTAACATCGCCATTAAGCATGAATCTAAGGGAAAAGTCCTTGTTGATAGTGTTAATCAAATGAAATATTCGAGTAACAATTCCTATTATTTGCATAAGTTGGGCAAGAAAAGGCCATTCAAGATAATCAAAGGCTTCATTACTAATTCTCGATTTGTATGTTGAACATACATTTAAGATATTATGCAAAATATTTCTCCCCTTGACAAACCTATATACAATAGGATACACAATATCATGAAGGTGCTCATGCAATCTATTAGCCAACACTTTTGTAAAAAACTTATACATGCTACCCGCCAAAGAGATAGGTCTCCAATGTTTAAGAGGAGAAGGTGAAGGCACCTTTAACACCATATTGGGGAATATGGGAATTTCCCATAAGTTTGGGACATGTGATCAAATCTTTGGATTTGTCATAACTTGCACACTATAACTTCAAATCGAGCGCTCTATAGCTCAATAGATTCCATTTTTCAAGCACTTTCCAATGATAGGTCACATCATATGGTTTTGAGAAACTTATAGGCATGTTATCTGGATGCCACCTTTTTAGTATGCAAAAAATGGGAATTGGGAGATTCCCAAACTCACTAATATTGTGTTCTTTGGAATCAATTTTATAACACCCTCTTTCTCAGGGGTAGGCATAATTCCAGTTTTCTAAATTTCTTGATACATAATGGTCAAAGATGTTGCTAGGTAGTTGATATGCATATTGCATAAGAAACTCACATGCAAGGCCATCCCAACTAGGGCTTTTATCCTTGGGTAAGCGTAACAAAAATTTCATCACCTCATTCTCAAGTCTATCTATGTCTAAACTCTCTGTTATATTTGGTAGAACTTGATACTTAATGAAATCATAAAATAGAATGGCCTGCTATCATTCTATCCAAAATGTGTGATTGCAAACAAAGTAAATTCCTAGAATATTCCCTATGCATTTGTACAATAGCTTAGGGAACTATAATAGTTTGATGTGCAAACATGTGCAGCCTCACAATTTTCACTTGCAAACTTAGCATTTTAAGTTTGATAATTATTACCATGCAAGTCCTATGATAAGGTAGCAAACTTAGCCTCTTGAAAAGATTGCAGCTCAAAATCTTTAATGAGGCCTAACAATTGCCTAGATAGAGAAACCAATAGATGATCATCTAGAAAATCAACCAAAAGAGAACATACCAATGGTAAGAGGTTTTTTTAATAACATTCAATCTTTGTCTATGAAGTGTAGCATCATGGATTCCATGTTGCTTGACAATTATTTACACACTAGAAACTAACGAGTCAAAAGAGGTTATCCTCCTCCTTAGAAGATCCAGTGGAAACTAGTTTGATAGCTGTCTCATGTAGCCATCAAATATTTCATACCAAAGAAAAAAATAATTGAAATGCATGACAATTCGCTCCAGTAACACATGCAAGGATGAATTGGTTGTTTAAGCATCACAAACTCTAGTACAAAAAATGATTAGGAAAGCACATAGTGTCGTAGAACCTTAATCTCCAAAACCTCTAGTAAAAATGAATCATCATGCATGATATTCACGCAGTCCAAGTGACTCTAGGTTCTCAAGTACTAGGCATAATGGAAAGTACAACCATGGTCTAGTGGACATGAATAAGACCACAGGTCTTGCTTCATAAATCATTGGTGCGAATGCATTTCAATCAAGAGCCCTAGCTAGAGTGGCCTCACCAAGGGGTTTTTTGCGAAATATGCAAATAAACTAGGAGTACTCTTGACCATTATTTATTAAGAAATCTAGGCAACTAGGAATATGCCGACCTTGTGTAAAGATGATGTTATTAAATTGATTTCAAATGTGTCCATCTTTTGCTCTCAAATATTGGAAATCTATTTCTTTGATGGGCAGCGTGTGCAAGGTTTTTACAAACGTACTGGCTAATAGACTACATTAATACTTTCCTAACATTGTGCATCTCAAACTCGTCTTCCTTCTTGGATAGGGTGGTAAATGACATGATTAAGTAGTAATTACAACAAGCATAAAATTTACATAAACTAAAATACAAAGCTTACCAATTAATCTTGGATAGTAGACTCCCAATTGACTCCAAAAACTAGCACCCATTTAGTATTTCTTCAGCTTCTATTAAGTTTGGTTGAAGTACATTGAGATTTGGCTTCAATCTCCTTCACTATCCAATATCTAAAAAATGACTAGCAAGCCTTTTTATCAGTTTGCCTTTTGATTCCCCTAGCAATTGGCTTCAATTGATCCTCGACTGGTTAAATCTAACCCCAAATCCATTTTAGATGGTTGGCTTCTTGAAACCTGTGGCAAATCCTCAAATTCGAGCTATTTATTTCAAGGACTAAGCCTTTAATTTTTTGGCATGGGACTTGAGGTGGCTGCTAAACCCTAATTTCTATTGTAAATTAGGCTTTGTTGCTGTTGTAAAGTAGGATTTACAATAGCAAACGCTATGATGTTCACCTTCTATGGCTGAGATATGTTGTAAGTGGCTAAGAAACGTTGAGACAAGAGAGAGAGCTGAGAAGATAGAAATTTCTAAATTTTATCGCGAGGAAGTTCTCAAATTTGCTGTTGCCCCTATTGGAATTGACTAAATGGTTGTAGCTGAAACCAACCTTCCTACTGGAAGAGGGTGGTAAATAACATGATTAAGCACTAATTATAGCAATCATAAAATTCACATACACTAAAAATACAAATGTTACCAATTAATCTTGGACAATGGACATTATGTTGGCCCCCAAAATTGGCATCCCTTGCAATATTTCTTTAACTTGTATTGCTAAAGGTCAAAGTACATGGAGATCCATCTTGATCTCCTTCAATCTTCAATACATTTTGCTGTTCATATCAACCAGCAAGCCTTCAAACCAAATTGCCCCTTGGTTTGCTTGGGGATTGGCCTTTAATTTGCTCCTTGGAAAATTCTGCGCCAAACTTAATATGGGTTGGCCAAACCTCCACTATGTTCTAGGCCTTAACTGAAAATGAAAATGTTGCCATTTAATCTTGGACAATGGACACCTTGTTGGCCCCAAACTTGTGCCTCTTTTTTCCAGCCCAATTAAATTAACTTTGAGAATTAAAATTTCAAAAATTAATTTAGTTATTAATTATTGCTTGAAAAATTAACTATACCAACCAACAATTAAATTGGCTAGGTCAATTTATCACCCACGTATTAATGGGCATTTATTAGTCCCTCAACTAATAAATGCCTAGTTCCTAATATCACCACTAACATTAATGGTTGTCACTAAGTACTACCTATTACCTGTGAAGTATAACTTCTTACAACTTTTTCCTTTGAGACCTACTATCTCTCAGGGTTCTTAATCCATCATTGTGAAATAACTAATTGGCACCTCACATGTGCATTTCACATTTGTACATTTGATTAACACTTCGTTAAATGCTAAGCAAAGCATCAAAACCTCACGTCCTCGTGACAATAGTCCACCATCAAGAAGAGCCCCACATGTAGTCGGTTGCCCTTGTTGGCCCCAAATTGCTGTCATTTAGCCTATCGGGATTGTCACTTGCCTCTAATGGCCTCTTGATCAATAAGTAATAGATCTTTGACAGTCTCCAACGGTTGGAAAATTGTAGCAGCAGCTCTCTCTCCTTTGCCAACCTCCACGATGTTGGAATGAGGCTTAGCCAACCCCCAACAACTGTTTCCTCACTTGCATGGGAAGGTTTTGCCATGTGCCAGCCTTGCAAATGGATTTTTCAGCCATTTTATTAGGTTTCAAAATAATAATTCTAAAAATTAAATTTAGTCATTGTCCTTGCCTAAAAAATTAAATGTGCTCATCCATAATTAAATTGGCTACGCCATTTTGACTTCCAAGTGGCCCCAAGTTTCAAATAGCTCTTAAAGTGGCATTGATTAATTAATTAATGCCTAATTCGTAATGTCACTATTGACATTTAATGGCTATTGAAATAAAAGTTGACATTGGGCACCACCTACTACATGACTAATATAACATATTACAACTTTGGCCTTTGACACCCACTAGGATATCAGGATCCTTGTAACTTAAGAAACTTGTACAACACATGTTCACCTCACATTTGCACATTTGATTAACAACTAAATCAAATGCTAAGCAAAGCATACAAAATTCACATATATGTGATGACATCCTACTCAATATGGGTTTTTATCATGGTGAGAAATATTTTGCATGATATCTTAAAAGTGCAAATAGAACTTGATTATGTTGAACATACAAATTAGAATTTAGTAATGATTTAGTTGGACTTAAAGCATTGGTTTCATGGCCTCATATTAATGCCACTAAATTTTCTCTCATCAGTTGTACAAAATGGGGCTTACCAGCCTTGGGTTGGCAAGCGGAGGTGGTAACTAAGGGTAGTAATAGGAGGCACTTGGCTATCCATTGGGGGTGAATGTCTTGTCTAAGAAATTGCTTAATTGGATATCCACATGTATTGCTAACAAATTTTCTATTGGAAATTACATGCATGGCCTTTTCATGTACAACTTAAGGTTGCTCATACTATCATGTTGCCAATGAATTCAGATTACTTGCCATTGCTTTATTGATCGAAGACTAGTTATCGGAAATCACACAATCTATTTGTTTCATGCGTTGGAAGAAGAACCCGAAAGAATGGGAGGCAAAAAAACATAAGATTTGGAAACTTAGATGATAGCACTCCGATGGTCTTTGTTTGAAGCTATGTGTGTTGATTAGCAGCCTTGGGTTTCTATAGTGAGATTCTTTCTCAAAGACCAATATTTTGCATGGAAACACCAGAATTTAGGCTTCATGTTGGTATCTTAGTAATGTTGATCAGCATGTCAATCTCAAATCTTCCATTTTATTGACTCACTTAGTTCATTCTTGAAAAATGGTACTTGAGAAGTCTTCTTGGTGCCGAAGTTTTGGTCTTACAAGCAAATTCTTTGCAAGCTGAACTGTTAGCTACTTCTAAGCTTGTTTCATAGGAAAGGAAATAATAAGCTAGGCCTATGTGGAGTAGAATGGCAAGGCTTGGACTGATTTCTATTGTTGATGTGCTTTTGCCTAAGTGGCAAACCTTGACGTTATTCTTGTCGGTTTGAAGGTTTTTTCCATGTTCCAAGAGACTACTATAACTTATAGGAAACCTTTAAGCATCCTTGGTGTTAACCCTTGCTACGTTTACACCTAGATAATCCGTGGGAGGATTGGAGAAATAAAGGAATGTTGTTGTTGGACCATGCATTAGTCAACCAAATATATCATTTTCTTATTAAGGATCAAGATTGGCACATGAGGTTAAATTCCATTTGGGGTCTCCACAAAGGTAGAGCTTGATGGAGATCCATAATGATGGTGGGTTGGCTTAATAAACCCCCTTCAAACATATAAGTATTTGTTTAAAGAGAGTTGGTGGGTGGTCTCTATCTTGGTTTTGCACTTTCAAGTTGCAATATTTCCAATTGTTCTTACTTCTTTTGTACCACACATGAGGGGACCTATCATCATTGATTTCTCTTTTGCATGGTGGCAAGAAAGATATGGTCTTTGTTGGTCCCATGCTTGGCATCATATAGTTGGAGCTATCATGCATCCATGAGATTGGGTTTTTGAAAAGCCCAAATTGATAGATATCGTGTAGTTGCATGTGAAGATTGTTTTTTACTTTTTGCATTTTTAGGGCTATTGGTGTAGTTGGATTGTCTTGAATATATTCACTTTTGATGCTCTTTCTAGAGCATAGTTATAACACTTGACTAAGAGGTCTTCTTCACTAGCAATCTAGCATCATGGACTATGTAGAGTAACCTGATTTCTTGGCATGCTATGGTTTCTTCAATTTCTTTGTTAGCCATATGGTTTGATGGTGACTTGTATTTCATGTTTCTAGTAAGTAATACAATTATTGCTACCCAATAGCATGTGCAACATGTGGTGATCTAGTGGAGACATAGAGAATTTCCCATGTGACTGTCGTAGAGCCCATGAGGTTTGGAGGAGAGCCCTCAGGATGATATTTCACGGCACAACAAAGACCATGGTGGCTACTTGGGGGGCTGTAGCATGGTTTAGAGATAGAGGCTGAGCATGTGGCTATGAGGATGTTTAGGGGAGCTACTCATTTCTCATTGTTGGACAACATTTGAGCAAGATTCTCACTCCAGATTACTCATAGGCATAGCCGAGACCGTATCAAGGGTTTCGATAGAGATCATTCATACTCTTTGTGGGAGATGGGAGAGGATACAGGGTAGCTCTGAGAGGATGAAGAAGAGAATAGAGGCTTTTTTGTGGACATGGGATTCGTACACTTTCTTCCATAGAGTCCTTGATATGGTTTGGCATTATAGCCCACCAGATTGGTTGTTCAAAAAACCATTGTATTTGTGATGTATTTAGTTACTCTTCACAAAGTTCCTTGTACTTTGTATTTTACCTCAGGTTACTTGTCAAGGTGTTATTAATAGAAATGTCTTTTCTTCGGAAGAAAAATATAATTAATGTTTGCGCAGAGAGGGAGAGAGAGAGAGCAAATGGGTATAACTCAGTTGGTTAATTTGAACACATGGTGATGGAAAGGTCATGGGTTTGACTCCTACATTTCGTAGTTCACTTTGTATAGGTATAGAAAAAGGGAGATTTAAACCCACCTTAGTGGGTTAATAAAATAAGTGGCTTCACTAGGGTAGCCACTTGTTTACAAGAGAGAGAGAAAGTGTTGGGATAAAGGCCCTTTTTCAGCTCTGTGTATAGTACACATGCATTATTTAGTTGTACATATGAATGCACCCTTATGTGCCCTAAGTATAAATACATTTTATTCTTTGTGTACTAGCACATTTGTTGGCACACCCAAATCTAATCATACTTTTACACACTCTCTTTGTCACTTTCACTCCTCGAACTGTTGCTCACTCCTCTAGCTGAGCTCCAACAAAATTGGTATCATAGCCCAAGGTTTTGCACACTTCTCGAGACCCAGGCAATAGCTACAGGAGTCGGACGTTCAGTGGGTAGAGTTAGACGTTTAGGACGTTCTGCGGGGTAGAGTCGGACGTTGTCATGATGCTGTGCGTCTATCATTGCAAACTTGAGGGCAGAGTTTTCTGCTAGGATTTTGGACTCTTTAGTCAGCGTCATTATGAGTTTATTTTTCGTTGTGTGTATCTTTTGTGTTTGCATTTGCATGATGCACGAGCACATGTAGTTAGGCTAGGCACAAATTCTTCAATGCATTCATAATTTTTTGTGGGAGCATCGCTCGATTGATTGCATAGTATGGACTCTAATTTGCAAACTGCATGAGTGATTGGGCACGAAGTTCTTTTCTAAAGCATGTTCTTGTTGATAGGGCACAATTCATGGAAAAATGGATCACATGAAGGTTTTCGTTCTGAAGACTCTAGGACTTGATGAAAAGATTGTAATTCCGATGTTGCCAGTGGAGATGATATGACTCTTCATAAGCAAAATTGGATCAATATTTAGTAGTCCATGAAACATAAAAGTTATCCGCTCATATTATGGACATTTAAGTGGAGTATTGCTACATCCAACACTTGCATTCTTTGTGAAGATGGTGGAAACTTGCTAAGAAGATAAAACATACATTCGGTGTTTACAAAGCTTAGCAAGATTACACATATCTTGGATAATGACCTCTCTTGAACGTTCGGTCTACAAAAGTGCCTTGTGCAATATGGACCGACAATCGATTGAAGCATTCTTCACATGACTATGTGATGTTTACAGGAGGACAAGCTTTGACTGCTTGCCATGTGACATCTCAAGTACACATATTGTCAAATTCTGTATTGATCTTAACTTCACAGAAAATGGACAACAATATTAAGTAGTTATCAAGACATCCTACCCTATTAAGACAGAGAAGTTTTCAACTTAACCTGTGAGCCATGATCTTTGCATATGTAGGGAGAGTCTCACTATGCTTCAGTGATCTAAAGCCTTTCAGTTAGTCATTCCATTTATCAAGGTTTTACTCGAATTTATCTTGATCAAGAAGAGCTTAAATTTATAACCCTTAAAAAGGTCAGGTGTGCAGCATTGGAATGTAAAGATAGAATAAATGAAGTTGAAGTGTTAAAGCAATTTCACCGCATTATTTCATGCATTCGGAAGGACTAATAAAGCAAGCGGTATTATGAAACGACAATACGTAAAGATGGCGATGGAAAAAGCAGAAAGCTTTTAGAAGCTCGTGATGGCCGCATAACTGGCGTAATTGTTGACGTCAGAATTTCGAAAGCTTTTCTGAGGAAAAAAGCTACAGTCCGGAATTTCAAGGAGCCGCAGAATAAAAAGAGTGGCTATATAAATACAGACCGGAGACGAAGAGAGGGGATCGGCGAAGACTGCAACGGGGTGACGAAGAAAAGGGTGAGACCGGGAGGAGAGAAGACGACGACGAAAGAGATGTGACGACGAAGGAGAGCTGAAGGTGACGAGTTTCAAAAGAGGACGGTGGTTGCAAATCCGCAGGGGGGAAGAATCGAGGCTCTGTTTGCAATAGAGGAGCGTCAGGGCTGCTGATTGACGTACTGGAGCTCAAGGCCAGCTTTGGGTCAAGATGAGACTGAGATCTTCTGGATTACCTGCTACATACTTATAAGGTTGGCTGCTCCGGTAGACATATGAGTAGCCTGCCTAGTCGCTAGCGTCAAAGAGCGCCGTCTACGGCTTAAAGTACTCTATCATGATGCCATGGAAGTTGCTTAGTCTCGTGCTTCAACTCCGTACGTGACAAATACTATGCTGAGCAGGGGAGGATAAGTCCTGTGAGTGATAGATATCACGATGCCGAAGGTGCCACCACCGCCATCATACTCTACAACAATTGTAAAGAGTAGTCACTCTTCTTCCTTGTGCTTGTGGGCTAGTTGGCATGCGCCATTGGTACCTTTGCTGAAGAGAAGCATCTGAAGATTCAAGCTTATGAGAGGTTCCATCTCCCTCAGCGTGGGCAACCCTTTGATCGATGACCTTTAACAGCAGTAGCTGCCGTCGCTCATAGGTCTTTTTGGCTACTCATCATGTTCGTAATCTTCGAGTCTTGCCTTTAAGATAATTATTGCCTTACATTCATGAATTATAGGAGATGATTGATATTCAACTTCAGAGCTTCGAACAAGACAGATGTCACTACCTTCCTCAACCAGCTTCTCCGCTTGATTGTTAAGCTAAGGGTTGAAATTCTGATAAAGCTTCTAAGGATCTATACATTGGCGTCTGAAAATTCAATATCCTCTTATACTGATTATTCGTATATGGCGGTTTATCACTATGAAGTAAAAGCTTTTTGATTGTCACCTTTGTGAAGATAAACAAAGGGCATGAAAATGACATAAGGCCACAATCAAGACCAAGGCTTCAACGAATTCTTAGCTTCACCAAAGCATTATATCAAGGAAGCTTTATCATTGAATTGATGTATATCAAATTGCCCTTGCATACTCGCCACATCTCATCTTACAATTGTGAAATTCTTTATCCACACCTTCTTCTACATTTTCATGCTTATACCATAGAGAGGTTTTCTTACCTTGGAAGATTGTTTCTTTGTATCTTGTTCCCAAATACAAAGAAAGTTTGAACGTATACATGACTTCTTCCGTCTTACCTTGCCCACTAAAGTATTTGATTCTTCTACTCTACATATTTGCCTTAAGTTGAGTACTCTTCATCATCCTTTGTTCCCATCTCGGGTAGTGTCCCTATGGTGAGCGACATTTACGAACCCCCTCGCGAATTCAGTGTGACAATGTTCAATGGGAGGCAGCAGCAGGCGTGGCAGTAGGCGTGTAGTAGCAGGCAACATGGTAGTAGCAAGTGATGGGGCATACGAGAACCTAAAGGGTACACAAAGAAAATGTATTTGCTATGGGCAGGGTGCACTTAGTTTGTAGGGTTACTGTGATGTCGACATGGCAGGTGACTTGGACACTCGTAGGTCCACTAGTGGGTACGTCTCTACAATTGTTGTTGGTGGGGCCATTTCTTGGTGTTCTAGGTTGCAGAATATCATAACATTGAGTACTACTAAAGCTGAATACATATCAGCTATTGAAGCTTCTAAGGAAAAGCTATATGGTTGAGCAGACTTGCTCAGGATCTGGGCTTGTCTATCGGTACTGCAGTGTTAATACCTAATAAAAATGCCCAGCCCAGATCAAGCTCAGACTCACACATGAGCTGACAAATACTTTGCTAACACCCTCTCTCAGATCAGGGGTGATCTGATACAATACAATAGTACAATGAAAAGGGATCAGAAACTATACAACATAGAACCACCAAGTAGAACCATGGATACCCAAGCAGTGGGTGATCAAGCCACCACCAAGGTGCCTCGGGGAAAACCTGATGTCGATGTCGATTGTACCAAACACCTGAAAATAGAGAAGATCATAGCATGTACATTATTTAGTTGTACATGTGAATCCACCCTTACGTGCCCTAAGTATAAATACATTTTATTCTTTGTGTACCAACACATTTGTTGATACACCCAAATCTAATTATACTTTCACTCACTCTCACTCTCTCTCTCTGTCACTTTCACTCCTCGAACTACTGCTCACTCCTCCAGCTGAGCTCCAACATAAAGAAGGATATATTAACATTTGTAAAAGGCCAATGTGGCCTATGAGACAGAATCAGAGTATATCTATACCCAATATCATCTCATCATGAAAGTGAAGGAAAAATGTATCCTAGTATAGTCTCACACCTAAATCTAAAGATCTTAATGTCTAAGATTGTATGTATATAAGAGAGAGAGAGAGAGAGAGAGAGAGAGAGAGAGAGAGAGAGAGAGAGAGAGAGAGAGAGAGAGAGAGAGAGAGAGAGAGAGAGAGAGACCTGTGTATTGCAGAGTTGTTCCGTAGCTGGTGGAATACCCAAGCAATTTTGCTCATCTATAGTTTTGTTGTTTATCTTGCATATTGCATCTCGAGTTTTTTTCCCTGTAGCACATGGCATATTGCAAAAGCTCCACTTTGGAACTTCCCATGTTCCATTAGCATGGCATTCTTGAAAGCCACATTCTTGCTCTACTATAAAGTTTTCTTCACCACCACAGAGTTTCGAGGCCGCTATATGTCCTAGGTTGTTCATGCACAACACTTGTCTGCAAAATGTTTGAAGGAAACTAAAATTGTAATTTACTTGCTTATATCAAGACTATGTAAGATATTAAATAAGAAAGAAGATAACCGCTTAGTTGACAGATAAAGAAAACTTGTATTCAAAGATGATGAACTATTTAGATTTTAGTACCAAACTTAGTATCTTTATATCTTATTTACACAAGTACTTATTTTTGAAGAAGACTTGAAAACCAACTTAGTTCATGTTTTACAAGGACTCAATGCATTAATAGTTACTTCCCTTTTAGACTTTTGAATGGCTGCAATTCATTTAAAGAAGTTTGAATTATTATCTCTAATATGCACATTTATTAGCTCTTTTCCATCTCATTTCTTTGTAATGACATTCTTCATATTTGGATTTTGAGAGAGAGAGAGAGAGAGAGATGCTTCAGCTTGATATTGAAAAGGTATTTGATCATGTAAGCTGGTCTTTTTTGAGGCAGCTGATGTCCACCATGGGTTTTGGGCCATGTATTGTTTCTCTTGTGGATACTATTGGTCAAGGGGCAGTGGCTCGTATTGCACTTAATAGAGGGATCACTAATAAAATTGCCTTGTCTCAATCTCTTCGGCAAGGCTGCCCTCTCAGCCCTTTGTTGTTTGCATTAGTAACTCACCCGATGCTTTCTTTGTTGGATAAGCTGGCCAATCAAGGTGAGATCATTGGTTTGTCTCTTCCCAGTGGGGCCCAACATGTTGGTCAATCTTTGGCTGATCGCGCCAATGTTATTTGGACAATGGTAGCATGGAAACTTTTTGCTATGGTGTCGGGACTTCATATTAATGCTCAGAAATCCACATTGCTCTCTTGTTCGGAAAATGATTTGCAAGCTTTAGGCTGGAATGGTATTGTGATTCCTAAGGGAAATATAACCAGACATTTAGGTTATCCTATCGGTGTAGAGGTTGTTTCTTCTCGGGCCTTGTTGGATTGGATGGCATCCTGTATCCATGATCAATTTATGTATTGGAAGTCTCAAGGCTGGCCTCTCCATGTGGGACTTAAAGTTGCTCAATGTATTATGATCAGCATGATTTCGTTTTTCTTGCCATTGTTTCCTTGGACCAAGAAATCCCTATTGGAATTGGTTCAGCCTATCCGATTCATGCTATGGAAAAAGAAAGGAAATCGTCAAGGTCAGGTGTGGATTTCATGGCAGCATGTGACTACTCCTAAAAGGATGGGGGAAGTAGCTCTTTTGGATGCTAATTTTGATATGGCTGCTTTGAGGTTACTCTCCTGCAGGCACTTTGTGTAGAGAGTCATCCTTGGAGGGAAAGAGCAAAATCTTTTATAGAAAGGACTAGCATTTCTCATGGTAGTACGGTTATTCAGGATTCTTGGTGGCATGTGCTTAACTCCACAAGATCTATTAAGGTCTCTGAGTCTTTTCTCCTTTCCCATATGATCACCTCTTGGCAGGCGATGTTACATTGCACAGTTTGGCGCCCCTTGAATTTTCGAAAGGAGGAGAATTCCCTGCTAGGTGAAGTATTGGCTTCCTCCAGATTGTTGGATTGGCCTGATAAAGATATGCCGCGTGACAAGTTGAACCAGATGGCTCGTTTGGGGTTACGAATAGTCGTGGATGGTGTCATTCCTGGGCAGGCCCGTCTTTATTCCTTTCGGCGTATTCATCAACACTTTCGGGTGCCTAGAGGATATCTTAATATTTGGATGGCCATACAGGACAGACTTGGAAGCTACTATCCTTCGCCTGCTGAAGTATTGAAAACCATGGTTTTGGTCTTTCCAAGGTTCACTGTGAGGTCTTTATCTCTACAGAAGATGTGCAAAGCATCTAGATGGCACTGCAATCCCTCCGGTGAATCTGAAATGAGAACAATATCATATGCATATAGTAATATCAGTATTAGTACCCTTGCTAGGCTGGCTCCAGCTCCTCCTCCTCGGTCTATGTAATCAGACACTTCATCTATGTATAGACCAAACAATGTGGGTGAAAGTGGATGTCCTTGTTTCACTCCTATGGTAGTGTCAATCCTCTCTGATAGCCCCTCAGGTGCTCGTACATGACCTGTCACTGCCTCATATAATGCATAGACACCCCATCGTATACCCTCTGGTACTCCAATGCTCTGCAATCTCTGCATGATGCGTGTACGAGGCACTGTATTAAAAGCTTTGCGAAAGTCTACAAAGCAACAATAGATCCTCTTGTCGACCTTCCTCAATAATGGCTCTAAGTGTGAGAATATGGTCCAGCATGGTATATCCTCGTTTGAAACCTGCCTGTCCTTGTGCTCTCTTGCCTTGCATCTACTAAATCCCTTGTACATTCTTCCAATGATCTACTCAAGTCCAATGTATGTAAACTGGTCTACAGAGAACCATTATAGATGTGTGAGATGTCTTCTGTAAAGTAGTATTTGGGATGTTTAGGGAGCATGGTGTTTCATGTTTTATATGTATACAAGAGAGCATGAGTGTCAAAATAGCATGATCTGCTGCTATGCCAATTGGTCCCTTAGATATCTTAAAGATTTGGATGTTTGGTATCAATGCTGGTGAGCCTATCAAGTAGTCCACAGTACTTGTCTCTCCTTTGTGATTCCAACATGTCAAATTGTCAGATCCTAACCATTGTGGCACACCATTTAAGATGGCTAGTCTGCGCACACTTCCCAAAGTCAATAGGTGTGTCCCATAGGTACTCACTTCTTTATCCTAGGCTCTCCTGCGTAGGCCTATTTCATCTATGTCGATCTCTTTGAACATGGCATTATCATGCATATAAAAGTCACTCTGTCTATCTCTAGTGCATGCATTGAAATCTCCTACTAATAATATGTCCCCAATGCTAGCATATTTCATGATATCCTTATAAAGTACATCAAAGGGAGATCCATCTCGTGTGGCATAGGTAGAATTTGCAGGAGGAAAGTAGCACATTGCAATGAATATATCCCGTGATCTTCTTGCATGTATCCTAATCCATAAATATCGTGCATCATCATCTCTTTTCATTACTTGCACTATCCCTTTGAGGTCTTCCTGGTATAGTATGGCCACACCTCCAGAACCCCTAGTGCTTCATGGTTTTCTAGCTACTGGACAAAATGCACTTTCCCACTTGTATCCCCGCACGTCTGGTAGTCGGCTACCTTTACATTGGTGTGTTTCTGTGTACATTGCTATATCTATGTTTTGGAAGCTATCTTCAAAGTAACCAGCATCCAAGCGTAGGGCTCCATTACAATTCCATATTGACATCCGAAGTGTCTCATAGGCCTCGTACCATCATGAAGTCTTTTTGTGAGTGATGATGACTCGTCCATCCCTATAAACAGCCCACTTTCTCTCTTTGCGAGCCTCCAATACCTTGGGCATGTGTTCTTTGCGATGCGCTATTTGTGCTGGGGTAAGGTCCTCATCCAAATAAATCTTCTCACCCTTGAGGGCTCTCCTCTTGGAGAGGAAGGCCTTTTTTTTCTCTATGTTTCCAAAGCCAAGAATTAGAGCCTTGGACTTAGAGTCCTCTTTCCCCACTCTCCAAGCACTGACGATAGGTACGTTTGAAGCCCCAATTTTGTCAGCAAGTGTCTTAGCATCTTCCTGTGGGCTGCTCTTCTCCTCCCATCCTACTACCCATACATGTAAAAACCTAGCTCGTCTCCTAGCCTTTTCTTCCAAGGTAGCATTCATTCCTTCAGTCTTGTTCATTGATGTTCCCTTATTCTTTTTTACTACCTCAATCCATGGGTTGGCTTCTTCTATCTGCTTCTGTGTTGTCTTTGCCACTTCTGCCCATGAGTGAACCTCCCTTTCACATTTCTTCAAAGCCTCTTTCTCTTTTTGTAATTCTTCTTTTGCATTCATTTCTTTTTTCTTAAATGTATTCAATTCTTCCCCCAGTTCTAAGATTTCAGATTTGTAGGCATCTACAACTTTCAGCATTTCAGCTTTCAGCATGTGCATTTCGGACAGCATTTGTGCCTGTAAGTCGTTATTAATCTTTTTCTGCATGTCTTGCATTTCTGCCCTCTGATTTACTATCAGTTCGGCTTTGACCTACTCTCTTATTTCTTTCTCCAATTCTTGTCTCATAATTCGTAGTTCAGAGCGAATCATGAGATGAATTTCTTCGTATTTCTTTTCATTCATGGTGCATGAGGTCTTTCCATGCCTATCGGATACTGAGGAGACAGTCCAATCACGGATCCTACGGCCATACGTCTTGTATCATGTGTTCTTAGAAGGGGTGTTGAACATTGCTTCCATGGACGGTTGTGTTAGTTCTTGATCAGATTCGTCTCCCAGATATTCATTTTCCACGGTTGGATACTTGCATTTGTCTACATTACCCATCTCTCACACATTGTGTGCAAAGCCATTCAGCTTGTACTTTGTACTGTCAAATCAGAGCAATTTCTGTGATTCCTGCAAATTTCCAGGGTTTCCCTAACCCCTCACTAAATTTTTGCAAGCCCTGTAATCTTTTACGAGCCCAAATGCCTTCACACTATTTATAGTCACTTGCTGTGTTAGTACATTACTGCATACAGCATGCCTGCGTCAATGCATTCAGTACATCTCTGCATCAGTATGGTGCTAACGACAAGTCTGCTTCATGCCAGAGAGGTGTCTGCCTCATGACAGGTCTGCCTCACGTCACAGGGATACTGCCTCATGACAGGTTTGGCATCACGACGGGTCCCTCCTGACAGGTCTACCTCACATCAGAGGGACATTGCCTCACGTGAGAGAGAATGACAGTATTTCGTCACTGTTCACGATAGCTCAGGGTGCATTCTCTGAGCACGACTGCTCACGACTGCATTCTCAGGATGAGAGACTCCGCATTCTCTGATCATGACAGTATTTCGTCACTGTTCATGATAGCTCAGGGTGCATTCTTTGATCACGACTGCTCACGACTGCATTCTCACGACTGATCACAACTGCTCACGAGTGCATTCTCTGATCACAATTGCTCACGACTACATTCTACGGACAAGAGACTGCGCATTCTCTGACCACGACAGTATTTCCTCACTGTTCACGATAGCTCAGGACGCATTCTCTGATCATGACTGCATTCTTACGACTACTCACCATAGTTACACTAGTACCATGTACGAAAGGTTTGATACTATACCATACTTTAGGTACCGTACCATACGTATTAGTACCATAAGGTACCAACTTAATGGATACATCTTTCCCATTCGAACTGCACTTTGGGACGAGCTAAATGCTTCTTATATTAATATGATTCTCCCATGAGATTAGGTTATTTGATATTCAAACAATTTCTCTCAACCTTCTCTCTCTGAAGTCCACACTTCTCTTATTCGTATGATCATGCATGTATGATGTATCCACTCCCATCTATGTAGTTATAATTGTAGGTAGCAGTAGCACATGTTGCGCATGCAACATTAGATTTTGGCATGTTACCCTCAAGTACTCATCATATATACTCTAATAGCATTGCTATTTAGACTTGAAATATCTTTTCTATTATCTTTAGTCCAAAATAATCAAGCTATTTTTTTTCGTACTAATATCGTACCGTACCTTATAAAATCTTAAGGTACCATTTAGTACCGTATTTTATCGTACCGTACCATACCGTACCTTTCATACTAGACAACTATGCTACTCACGTCTGCTCACGACTGCATTCTCACGTCCTGTGCACACACACAGAGAGAGAGAGAGAGAGAGAGAGAGAGAGAGAGAGAGAGAGAGAGAGAGAGAGAGAGAGAGAGAGAGAGAGAGGGTTTTGAGGGCTAGCTTAGGGTCATTCCAGCAAGCTAGTGCATGGTTTTTTGTTTTGGGGGGAGAGGGAGAGAGAGAGAGAGAGAGAGAGAGAGAGAGAGAGAGAGAGATGCTGCTCCCGCTCCGTGCCGCCCTGCCATCGCTAGGTCTGGCGTGTCCTGTGGTCGCGTTTACCTGCGCCGCCGCCGCCTGAAACCCTACCTGTCGGCACCCCGCGTTCGCCTCAGGCTCGTCGTCGTTCCTGTTCGCCAGGCGTTCGCGTGTCGTCGCCACCATCGCGGGCTGCATCTCTGCCTACTTCGGCCAGTCGCGTCTGCGCCCTGCGTTGCCGGCGGCATCCCTGGTGTCGTCTTCCGGCCGTCCTGCTCCTGGAGCCATCGGGAGCAGTCGCCCTGCTCCTGGAGCCGCCAGCGTCTTCTGTTCCGGCCGCCCTGTCCACGCCCAGATGCCCTGTCACTGACGCCCTATTCATGGTAGCATCCTCTTGACGCCCTGTTCCCGGACACTGCTGACGGACCCCTGCCCGGCATCCCAGCCTGTCCCGTCCTGCTGTGGAGACCGCCCGGCTTGTGTTTCGCCTGTCTGCCCCTGCACGGAGACAGGTAAACCTCAGTTTTCATTAGCTCTCCTTGCTGAGTACACCCCTGGACAGCGCCTCTGTACAGAAAAAAGGGAAAGCGAGAGAGCCGGCAAAACAGAGGGTCAGTCCTCCTTCGAGATCAAATCATCATATACGATGGCTGGTTTGGATCTGGACTTCATAGATCAAACAGTGGCAGCACTGGGCCCGGATTCTGATGCGGAGGAACCTGAGGATATGGTTCCGTGCAACGAAGAGATGCCCCCTGGTCCCGACATCCAGCCTGCGGGTAAACGTACCAAGCATGCTTCGGAAGAGATAGGCGTTTCTCAGGATCGGTCCTATGCCCAGGTTGCTTCGGATTCGGTGGACTCTCAGGAAGTGGACTGGGAACACTTGCTGGAATTTGCAAACACTTTGCTTGGCGATTATGTTCAACATAATCAGGAAGCCTTTTCTGACTCTGCACCTGACGATGTGCTGGACGCCACCGTGGACCCAAAAACTGTCCTATGCTCCTTTTCGGTATTTTATGATCGCGCTGTGATACTTTTCTTCACTGGTCGAATCCCGTTGCTTTCCCGTATTCGCCAGTGGTTGCAACATCTGCTACAAGGAGACTGTGTTGAAGAGATTTTTGTTGGCTCCCGAGGTTTTTTTGAGGTCCTGTTGAAATCAGAGACGCACCGTGCTGCTCTCCTGTCTAAACTGCCTTTGTTTTTTGAACGCCGGTTGGTTCATGTGGTTCCATGGCGTCCAATGGCAGATTTTCAGCGTCTGCTGCAACGTGAATGCCCGGTCTGGGTCGAGGTGGAAAATTGTCCGGCTGTTTATTGGCCGCTATTGAAGGATGCTATGGCCGTTGTGGGCACTGTTCTGGTCCCTCCCAGTCTCCGGGCTGTGAATCGCAACCGCTTGTGTATGCTATGGGACACTGCAAGAAAAAGGCCTGCCTGGTTACGCCTCAATTGCCCTGGCATGCACCCATTACACTTTCGTTTGAAATGGGGCAATTTTGCAGGGCATTGCTTCTCCTGTGGACAGTTGGGGCACTTTATGGCCGAGTGCCCGGAACAGCAACACACTTCCCATGATGGCCATGCTGTGCCGCCCATGGAGGAGATGGTGTGTGATGCCCCATCGCTGGATGCTACCCATCAGCCCCAAGCTTTGGCCAAAGGCAAACAACAGGTTGCGGGTCTGGATTCTAGCGCCACTAATTGGGTGGAAGTACGTGCAAAAAAAGGCAACAGGGTTGTTGCGGCCATGGAGAACAATGTGCCTACTACATCACAAGATTCCATGCGTACATACATGCGAAGGAAGGAAATGCAGTCTTCTGAGTGCTCGGCTCCTGCTATGGTTTCCTCTGCCCCCCGTCATCAGCCCGCCAGGAAAATGTCTTCGGATCGTTCAAAGGGTCCCTCTGCTAAGCTGGCATTTGATACCAGAGGTAATGTCATTACCCCGTGGGACCGTCGTTATCCCCGTTCCATCCCAAAGCCAGCAGATATGCCGTCTGCTTCCAAATCTGGTCCGCAGAACTCTTTTGCAGTGTTGGCAGATTTCTTGGACGAGGGAGTCCTGGACATTCTTGCTGACAAAGTCAAATCGAGGCAAGCAGTGCCTCGTACCTGATTTTGTTTTGAGTATACATGAAAATCGCCACGTGGAATGTGCGTGGAATTTGTTCTCGACACAAGCAACATGCTATGTGGACTGTGTTGCATGAAAATCAGTGGGATGTCCTGTGCGCTGTTGAGCACAAGAGTCATGATGAAGCCGGAAAAGTGGTAGATTGCCATGGCTTTAGATTGTTTTATGCTGGGTCACAGGCCATGCATTATTCGGGTGTGCTCATGATTGTCCTTGACAAATATCAGCCTGTTCTGATTAAAAATGATGTTCATGGCCGTTTTTTGGTGATTGAAATTATATTCGAAGGGGAAATCTTATGGCTACTTGGCCTCTATGCTCCGAATGATTCCTTATCTCGTCGGGCGCTTTGGAAAACTTTGCAGGCCTCCTTGTCACTTGGCAGACGGGGCTTCTTCATGGGGGATTTCAATATGTGTGTGGATTCCTCCCAGTCCACATCGGAGCATTCGGTGATGGATACGCCGGAAAGTAGTATGTGGCAGGCGTTGGCTCTTGACGTCCTCAAGCAAGATCTCTGGTCCTGGCTACACCCGTCCTCTACAGGGTTTACTTTCCATTCTGCCCAGTATGTAACAACATGGTCGAGATTGGATCGTATATATATCATGCAGAATGATGATTTTCTTCCTGAGTTGCTCGAAATAAAAGTATTGCAGCAATATGCCCTGTCGGACCATTTCCCTCTACAGCTTGAGCTGCTTGCACAACCCATTGCCCCGTTCAAGCAATTTCTGGAGAGACTCCCTTTGCGTTTCAATTCGTCTTACCTGAAGCATGCCATCTTTCAGGGCTATATGCAGCAATTGATTGACAGATTTCTCTTCGACTTCTCTTCTCAAGGCACTGCGTCATTCGAACGATTGCTCTCTAATGTGCAGCGGGTTGCTCGGCAGTATGGGATCCACCATGCCTCTCTTTGTCGGCAGCGTCGCAAGGCAGCCGAGGACATGCTGGCTTTGGTTCGTTCTCTGCTGGTGGACACTCCGGATGATGCATTCCTGCTCGCACTGGCCATGCGAGTGGCGGATCTTATTAAAGAATTCCAATTGAAATCATATCAGCAGGCCAAACTGCAACATCTGACAGAGACGTTGCAAGATAATGCATGTCAAACCCATAAGTTCTTTCGAGCTCTTCACGCCTCTCCTGCTAGGGAGAATATGACCAGACTCGAGGATGCAGAAGGTCACCTTATCATGGATCCGCAGACTATTGTGCAGATGTGCAGGAATTATTTCCGTGACCTTCTCGGCACCACTTCTCCACCTTCAGATCAAATCACTCAGGCCCGTTCGGATTTTTATGACCTGGTCCGCAATCAGCTACCGCAGGACATGCAAGCTATTATGGAGTCCGATATTTGTGAGGCAGAGGTTATGGACGTCTTGTTACATTTGCCCAAGGATAAAAGCCCGGGTTGGGATGGTCTCACCAATGAGTTCTTTGAAGCTTTTGCTACCCAACTGGCGAAACCATTGCAGGCCTTGTTTCAGCAGGTGTGGCAAACCGGGATCATGCCTTCCTCATGGAAAGAAGGCCTTATTAAACTGCTTCCAAAAGTTCCTTCGCCATCTAGGTTGACACAGTGGCGCCCCATTTCCTTGATGGGTTCAATGTACAAAATCTTTTCCAAAATAATGGCAAATCGGCTTCATAAGCATCTCCCGGCCATTGTGCATCCTCTACAGTATGGTTTCATTAAGGGCCGAAATATTCTGCACAATGTATTGAATGCTCAACTAGCTATTGATTATGCAAGGCATTCTAACCAGGAGGTAGTACTGATTCAATTGGACCTGGAAAAGGCTTTTGACTATCTGGATTGGTCTTTCGTCGCTGAACTTATGTCGGCTATGGGCTTTGGTCCCCGGATGTCTCGTCTAATCTACACCATTAGCGCTGCGGCGTCTTCGCGAGTCATGCTGAACGGAGGTGTTACTGAGCCATTTGTACTTGCCCGCTCTGTCAGACAAGGATGCCCTTTGAGCCCGCTATTCTTTGCCCTCGCGACACATCTAGTTCTTTCCATTTTATCCCATATGGGAGCCTTCTCAGTTGGCCGGTCTGTCGCTTCCTTCAGGACAGCACTTCATTAGCCAATCCCTGGCGGATGATACTTTTATGATTTTGCGGGCGGACAAGGACAACCTCAAGCGCGCATTGGATGTTTGGGGCATCTTTGGTCAAGCCTCCGGCCTTCGCATCAATGCGCTCAAATCAGCCATTCTCAGCTGCACGGAGTCGGATTTGCAGTCCTTGGACTGGCAGGGTCTGGTTGTTCCTCGTGGCTCCATTGTCAGGCACCTTGGGTACCCTTTGGGTGTCGACGTTCCACCAAAGCAGCTTCTGCAGTGGATTTCTCAGAAAATGGTGGCCAAGTTTATGTATTGGAAATCTCAAGCCTGGCCCTTCCATGTTCGTCTCAAAGTGGCCTAGACAATTATGTTGCCAATGCTGACATATTTTTTGCCATTGTTGCCCTGGACTACTACGACTCTCAATGCTCTTACTCAGTCTATTCGCTTCATGCTATGGAAGAAGGACTCATTGCATGCAGGTATTTCCTGGATTTCTTGGTCGCATGCCTGCACCCCTAAACGCATGGGTGGCGGAGCTATTTTAGATGCCCAAACTCACATGCAGGCACTCCGTTGGTCTCTCTTCCGCGCCATGTGCTCGGATCATCATCCATGGGTCGATATAGCCCGTTATTTCCTTGAGAGCCATGGGCTTCTACATGGCAATACCCAAATCCGGACTTCTTGGTGGCATGTTCTTAATGCTGATTCGAGGTTCTCCAGTTCTTCTTCGTCGCTGCTCAATCATTTGGTATGTTCCTGGAAACGGGTCCTTCTAAAGGCTCAGTGGCATCCAGCGGAGGATCGCTTGACTACGAATTCTTTTCAATTGGAATTATTGGCAGTCTCGCGTTTACTTGCATGGGAAGGCAAAAATGAGCTTAGACCACAATTCAACTGGATGGCTCGTTTGGGCTTGTCTTCGGTCGCGGATGCCACCCTTGCTAGTCGCAATGTGCTTATATATTTTCGTACAGCCAGGAGGCTTTACAGGATTTCGCGGGGATATAGGCCTTTATGGGAACAGCTTTTGCGGATGCTCCAGAGCAGACAACCCTTTCCTGCCCTTGCTTCAGATCATCCCTGGCAGGATTGGGACCTACAAGGCCGGTTGCCTTTAAGCAAAGCTTCTGCTAATCAAGTTTATCATATTCTGATCAAAGATCAACAATGGTTAGTTACCAAAGCCAATGCTTTATGGGGCTTACGAAAATCCCGGTCCTGGTGGAGGGCAACTGTGATGGAGGGCTGGTTGAACAAGACCCCCTTCAAATGTAAAGTATTTCTTTGGAGAGTGATGATTGGTGGTCTTCCGCTTGCGTCGGCTCTTTCCAAGCGACGAATCTCCAATGGCAACTGTTTCTTTTGCACCACTGCGGTGGAATCAGCCCGCCACAGATTTATTTCTTGCCCTGTCGCAAAAAAAGTCTGGTTCTTTTTGTCGGCTATTTGGCAAGGAGCGGTTGGATTCACCCTGCGCCCCTTTGATTGGGTTTTCGGGCAGCCCAAATACCCCACTCCTGCACAGCCACATATGAAACTCATGTATCATTTTCTTCGATATTGGGGCTGTTGGCATAACTGGACCATTAGGAATGCTTTTCTTTTTGACTCCGCCTATAATGTTCAGCGACATATTGCGAGGCTTAAGGGCCTTTTGTATTGGCAGTTGGATCTTCTCCGGCATTCTGATTTGCTCTCTAGGGAGGACTTCCGTCCCTGGCTTATGGCAATTTCATCTGCCCCCTTGCCATAACTTTGTAACTTGTAGCACTTAGCCCCTCTTCACATGATGGCCTGGATTGGCGTCATGTATCTTGTAATCAAGTTATCTTGTACTTTTTTTCGTAATTAATACAATTACCTTTTACGAAAAAAAGAGAGAGAGAGAGAGAGAGAGAGAGAGAGAGAGAGAGAGAGAGAGAGCCCGTCCCTGCAGAACCTGTGCGCCTGCTGTCTTAATGTTTCCTCCTGCACTGTGTGCATGCTTCTTCTGCTGTTCAGCACATGAGCGAGTGAGAGACGGTCATGGATCTGGTTGCAGCCCTCTGTCCGTTCCTCCTGCACTGTGTGCACACTGCTTCTGCTGTTCAGCACACGAGCAGGTGAGAGATGGTCGTCGATCTGGTTGCAGCCCTCTGTCCGTTCCTACTTACCAGTACTGATATCGCCACGATTAGACAGAGAAGGATCACCACTGACCCACTGTTGTGGGCATGCGGAGTTATTCAGCAGGTCAATTATACATGCTATGAGTCTGGAAACGATTTTATCAACAGGACGCGGGGAGCAAACCAGTTATACGTAGAGAGAGAGAGAGAGAGAGAGAGAGAGAGAGAGAGAGAGAGAGAGAGAATTGAATTAGATAGTGAATATTTACATCAGACCATCAGGTCAACATTCTCTCTGTATCTCTTACTTTCTATTACATCAGACTATCAGGTCAGCATATTCTGTCTCTCTCACTCTATGTAACTAATATTTACATGAGGCTTGCAGGCTCTCAGAACAACCAGAACAACCTATTACACGAGCAGTACTAATAGATCACACAGAAGGAACACCTGGAGTAGAGCGAACAATTGCCAGCCAGGGAGCAGCAATATCGGGAAGAACCAAGTCCACTGACATCATAGAGAGAGAGAAAAGAAAGAAAGAAAGTTATATTAACGTCTATAAGAGGCCAAGTTGGCCTATGAGACCAAAAGGTTACATACAAAATGTCTGGGAAGTTTTCCAAGTCCCAGTAAAGCTACTATCTAAGTGTTATGGTGAAGTAGGTGAGTAGGTACAAAATGGTATACAGACTCAATACAATCTAGATGCACTGCAAGTGCAGTGTGGAACTGCTCATGGAGCATGGTCATCTTAGATGTCCTGCATGAGCTGTCTAGCATGGAGAGGCTGAAGGGGCAGGGTATGGCTCCCCGGTGGCGTTGTAGTATCCGCTGTATTTGTAGGTGAGGTCTCCTACGGGGGCGTGGGCTTGCTGGGTATGGGCGGCGAGCTCTGCCTCTCTGTAGCTCTATCCAAGGTGGCTCCTCGGGGTGGGGCCACTGGTCGGTTGGTTGCAGTCCTCGTTGTAGAGGGGGTGGCCGAGGGTCTCTAGAACTTGTGGAGGGTGCGTTGCTATGTGTTCTCGGCTATTTGGTCCTGGACCCATAGAAGGTGGTCTCTATGTTGGCGTAGCTCCAGGAGGAAGAGCCCGAGGCATTTTTGGTCGGGGAAGTCTAGTGTTTGGGAGAGTGGCCCGAATCCCTCCTTGAAGAGACAGTGGAAGCGGCCTCTGATCTCGTAGTACATTGGGCATCTACATATGTAATGTTCTTCTATCTCTGGCTCCAGTTGATAGAATTGGTAGATCTTGTCCTCAAGGGGGAGAGAGTCCGCTCCGTATCTGTCTGTCTCGATCCGTAGCTGGTGTGATGACGTTCAGAGTTGCCCAATGGGTGCTCTAGGCGGAAGGCCATCTTCTTCCCCATATCCTCGGCCGGTAACACCCATGCCCTGGTTGTATGTAGCTGAATAATATCCGCCCTGATGACGCGGTTCAGCTCCTTGCGGCTAATCTTCAAGTGGGGGCAGTCCAGACTATATTGTAAGGGCGAGAGGTGGTCCATGTGTAGCCCATGCAGTTGCAGCCAGGCCTGAGTACGGGCATACCAACATTCAGTTTCCCCTTGCGATGCGAGTTGTTTGGATGATTCTAGTGCAAGGCGGGAGTATTTGTGTCGCGGTAAGCTCCAAAGCCTGTGCAGGAAGGTCACCGTTTGGGGTAGGCCCTCTGCCACTATAGATGGTGCTCCCAATTCTGCACTCGGGATCTTGTGTGGTACTAATGGTTTACTCTTGATCAGCCGGGAGATCATCATCACCAGGGGGCGTTCCATCTGCTCCCATCCTTCATATCTCTCCTCCCCTTCGGGCAATGGCTGATCTTGTGTGGTTTGCCATGTATGGTAGAGGCTAGGCCCCCATATCAGGACCCCATACAGAAGTGTTGGTGTGACCAAGGTATCAAAGAGCCATATCTTCGTCCGAGGTTCCTGAAATTGTAGACGTGCACATTGGCTTTCCATGGATCCTAGGGCAGCGTAGCCGCGTGTCAGTCAACAGTCTGCCGCGGCCTTCCTCAAGGTGAATCTCGGCCCTGAGAATGTGATCCCTAGGTAACATATTTTTGGTCCACCTCGACTATATCCTCTCCATATTTGAAGTGAGGCATTGACCGGCGGATCCATTGGTTGGATGTGTTGAATATCATGATCTTGGTTTTCCCCAGGTTCACTGTGAGGTCCCTGTCCTGGTAGAAGGTCCATAATGCATTTAGGTGGCGCTGCAGTCCCTTCGGCGTGCTAGAGAAGAGAACTATATCATCTGCATATAGTAGCATGGGTATTAGTGTCCCCTCCAGGCAGGACCCCTCCCCTCCAAGTCTGTCCACATAATCTCCTTGCTTTACCCCAATAGTGCTAATAATCTCCTTTGACAGCCCTCTTGGTGCTCGGACCTGTCCAATTAGACTCGTATAGAGCCAGGATTCCCCATCTCATCTCTGCCACCGGGACTTCGAGCACCTGTAGTCTTTGCATGAGTTTGGCTCGGGGAACTGTATCAAAGGCCTTGTGGAAGTCCACAAAGCAGCAGTACACCCGCTTTCCCTGTGCCTTATTCTCTTCAATGATGGCTTGGAGTGTGAGGATGTGGTCAAGTGTAGAGTAGCCTCTCCTAAAGCCGGCTTGCCCCTATGCCCGGTGTTGGTGTGTCTCCGCCCATTTCCTTAGCTCATGCTCTAGGATGGATCCGTAGAGCTTAGCTAGCACCCGACCATGACTGTCCGGTAATTTGTGAAACCATGGGGTCTCCGGCCTTTAGGATTGGTACTATTGTATTAGCTGACCCCAACTGGCTGGGAAGCCTTCATGTAATGCCCTGTTGAATAGGTGGGCTAAGAAGGGGGAGATTGTATCTCTAGTGAATGAGAGGTATTCTGCCACTAGTCCTATGTGGTCCTGGGCCTGACCATTCTGGAGTCTGTCAATGGCATTGCAGACAGTTTCCATCGTCCTAAAGAGGTGGAGTCAGTTGGCTTGTCCTCTAGTAGCTGAGGGAGGGGGGTTGTCCTGGCATGTGGTACAGTGAGGTGGCATAGCTATGCCACGTCTGTAGGGAGGTAATGGGTGTCTCTACTCGGGGTGCTTGGAATGCCTTCCATGCCTCCTTGCTATCCTGCCCTAGGAATACCTGATAAAACTCGTGCTCTAGCTTGGATAGGTATGCCTGCTTCCTTCGCACTATGTGACGGAAAATTGTGCGAGCTTGGCGGTGGGTGTATGTCCCTTTTGCTTCCCCTTGTTGGAGGCAGAGGCAGGTTTCCTTGCATTCCTCGTCGTACCAGCTATTCTGCAGGGCATTCTTGCTAGGAGGGGTGGAGTGGGGGGCGTGTGTGGGGGAAGTACGCGGCAACTGATGTGTGAAAGGTCATGGCCAGTTGTGTTGTGAACTCCTCCAGGGGTGTATGTGGGTCCATCTCCTGTAGGCTCTAGTACAGATGATTTGAGTAGGCACTCGCCGTCGTCCTGGTGAAGTGGTATCTGGGGAATCTTTGAGGGCTGCTCATTGGGGAGGTCCCCTCGTAATTACATGTGATGCTAAATTGGAGGTATGCATGGTCTGTAGCTACCGCCAGTAGGCATGGTGAGATGCTAAAAGCCTGTATGCCCGAGATTAGGGCGGGCGGCCCTAACAGTTAGTCCACTGTGGTGCCTCCTCCCGAGCCTCTAGATACATATTTATGTGGAAAGCATGTGAGTGCATCAGACCCAGGCCATGTGGCCAGGCCGTTAAGGATGGCTAGTCCGTGTGTCCCTCCTAGTGCTAGTAAATAGTCTCCACACTCTGTGCACTCAATTGTGTCCTGTGATGTCCGATTGATCTCCAACTCCTCTGGTGCCAACTCTCGGTACATGTGGTCTTCGCTCTCAAAGAAGGGGACTTGGCTCTGTGCTGTGCGAGCGTTGAAGTCCCCCGTCAGCAGGATGTCTCCTATGCTCGAGTAGTGCATGATATCCTCATATAGGGGTAGGTACGGGGACAACCCTCCCGGTGTCGCATACGGGGAATTTGCCGTGCGAAGTAGCGTATTGTGACATATATATCCCGTGGGCGGTTTGTATGTATCCTGATCCACATGAAATGGGCTTCATCATCTCTCTTCATGACTTGTACGATGTGCTGTAGCTCCTCCCTATAGAGTACTGCTACTCCCCTTGACCCTCTAGTCCCCCCTCAGGATCTGGCCTGGGGGCGGCATGCTGACTCCCATTTGTAGCCTCTCACTGTTGGTAGGTGCATGCCTGGGCTCTGGTGTGTCTCTGTGTACATGACTATGTCCCTGCCCATGAAGGTTTCCTGGAAGAGCCCAACATCTGTTCTCATGGCTCTATTACAATTCCACACTGCAAATCTCAATTGTCTCATAGGCCGCACCTCGTCATTGCTCCAAAGGGCTGAGTATTTTTCACTCTTTTCCCCTCGCGTACGTGGGGACACTCATTGGTCTTTCTTGGCAGACCTTGACATCTCTGTTGACATCTCTGCGGGCAAGTTCTACACCTCAGTTTGCACCTTAGGTGTAATTTGTGGGGCCTATGTTTTGGGGGGGGGGGTGTGTTTTGGCGATGGCGGGGGATGGTGGCCGGGGGGGGGGGGGGGGGGATTGGCTTGGACCAAGGCGGGTGACTCGGACCAGGTGGGGTTGACTTGGACCAAGGGGGGATGACTTGGACACGATGGAAGTCGGACGTGGGAGAGAGAGAGATGATGACGATGGAAGTCGGATGGATGGGAGTTGGATGTGGGAGAGAGAGAGAGATGATGACGATGATGGACGGTCGAATGCGATGGGAGTCGGATGAGAGAGAGAGAGAGAGAGAGAGAATTAGCCCTGGCGTATGGCAATTTCCTCTGTGTCTTTGCCATGACTTTGTAACTCTTTGGTTGTTTGGTTCTTGTAGAGAGTCAGTGTGTACACATGATGGGGTAGAGCCATCGTGTATCTTGTAATCATGCAAACTTGTACCTTTTTTCGTAATTTATTACCTTTAAAAAAAAAGAGAGAGAATTAGCGTGAGAGAGAGAGAGAGAGAGAGAGAGAGAGAGAGAGAGAGAGAGAGAGAGAGAGAGAGAGAGAGAGAGAGAGAGAGAGAGAGAGAGAGAGAGAGAGGTAGTCTCCTGCTCTGCGTCAGCGTGCAAGGTTGAGGCAGCTGTGTCGATGCATCACCTGTGCCTGATCCGCTACCCTGTGCACCCTCTTTTCCGCCCCTACTGCAAGCAGGGGTCACCCCGACTCAGACGGACCATTAGCGACACAGAGAGAGCACCCAACCCTAATCGTTTGTGCCTAGTGCTTCCTGCCTGCCCTGTGCCCCCTGTGCTCCTGTGGGGCTGGGACCTGTGTGCCACCAGCAGGCATCTCAGTCTGCTGTCGCCTGTTCTTGTAGCGTGAAGGGCAGGCTGTTTGCTCCGCGCGCGCTCACACACACCCACAGAGAGAGAGAGAGAGAGAGAGAGAGAGAGAGAGAGAGAGAGAGAGAGAGAGGCACAGCTCACAGAGCTGATCTGCCCCTGTACAGCGAACGCGAGAGAGAGTGCGAGAAAGTGAGAGAGTGAGAGAGCGAGACAGAGAGAGAGAGAAGAGAGAAGCATGGCTGGTCTGGATCTGGCTTTTATCGACCAAACGGTGGCAGCCCTTGGTCCGGATTCTGATACAGAGGAACGAGAGGATATGGTTCCTTGCACAGAGGAGATGCCTCTTGGTCCTGACTTTCAACCTGCGGGCAAACACTCCAAGCTTACTTCAGAAGAGACAATGGGTCATCAAGAACGTTCTTATGCTCAGGTTGCCTCTGATTCTGTGGATTCTCAGGATATTGACTGGGAGCATTTGCTGGAGTTTGCCAACACTCTGCTTGGCGATTATGTCCAACATAATCATGAAGCTTTTTCTGACTCTGGCACTGAAGATGTTCTGGAAGCCACGGTGGACTCGAAAAATGTCTTGCGCTCATTTTCGGTGTTTTATGACCGTGCGGTTATACTCTTCTTTATTGGTTAGATCTCGATGCTTTCCCATATTCACCAGTGGCTGCACAATCTGCTACAAGGGGAGTGTGTTGAGGAGATTTTTGTGGGGCCCCGAGGCTTCTATGTGCTGCTGTTGAAATCTGAGAAGCATCGTGCTGATCTCCTGTCTAAACTGCCATTGTTCTTTGATCGCCGTTTGGTCCATGTTGTGCCATGGCGCCCTATGGTAGACTTTCAGCGCCTGCTTCAATGTGAATGCCCGGTGTGGGTTGAAGTGAAAAATTGCCCGGCTGTCTATTGGCCACTGCTAAAGGATGCCATGGCCGTTGTGGGCACTGTTCTGGTCCCCCCGAGCCTAAGGGCCATGAATCGTAACCGTTTGTGTATGTTATGGGACACTGCTCGGAAAAGGCCTGCGTGGCTACGTCTTAATTGCTCTGGCATGCATCCTTTGCACTTTCGTTTGAAATGGGAAAACTTTGCAGGACATTGCTTTTCGTGTGGAAAATTGGGGCATTTTATGGTGGCTGAATGCCCAGAGAAGCAACCGTCTTCAGATGATGAGCATGTTGTGCTTCCTATGGAAGACATGGTGCTTGATGCTCCGTCACAGGATGCAACCCAACCACCTAAAGTTTTGGATAAATGCAAGCAACATGTTTTGGGTTTGGATTCCCGTGGCAATGGCACGTCTAAAAAAAGATAAAAAGTTTAATGCTGGCCTGGCGGATACTGGGCCTAATACTTCACAAGATTCCATGCACACGTATATGCGCAGGAAAGAAATGTTGTCTGCAAAGCACACTGCGCGTGCTATGGTTTCTTCTGCTCCCCGTAATCAGTCTACGAGGAAAGTATATACAGACGGTCCAAAGGGCCCACCCGCTAAGTTGGCTTTTGATAGTAGAGGTAATGTGATTACACCATGGGATCGTCGTTATCCCCGTTCCATCCCCAAAACCATGGATATTCCGTCTACCTCTAAAGCTGGCCGTCAGAACTCTTTTGCCGTGTTAGCTGATTTTTTGGATGAGGGTGCCCTTGACATTCTAGCAGAAAAGGTTAAATCGAGGCAAGCGGTACCTCGTTCCTGATTTTCTTTTTTGAAGACATATGAAGATAGCCACGTGGAATGTGCGAGGCATTTGTTCTCGCCATAAGCAACATGCCATGTGAACGGTACTGCATGAGAATCAGTGGGATGTCTTGTGTGCTGTTGAGCACAAGAGTCACGGGGAAGCAGGAAAAGTTGTAGATTGCCATGGGTTTCGCTTGTTTTATGCAGGAACACATGCCATGCATTATTCTGGTGTGCTTATGATTGTACACGAGAAATATCAGCCTGTGCTTATTAAAAATGATGTACATGGCCGCTTTGTGGTAATCGAAATTTTATTTGAAGGAGAGATCTTATGGTTACTGGGCCTCTATTCTCCGAATGACCCTTTATCCCGCCGGGATCTTTGGAATACTTTGCAGACCTCCTTGTCACTTGGCAGACAGGGTTTTTTGATGGGGGATTTTAATATGTGTGTTGATTCTTCACAGTCCACATTAGGGCATTCGGTGATGGACGCTCTGGAAAGTCGGCTGTGGAATGCGTTTGCTCTTGCTGTACTTAAGCAAGATCTCTGATCGTGGCTACACCCTTCTTCTACAGGGTTTACTTTCCATTCGGCGCAGTATTCAACTACATGGTCGCGTTTGGACCGCATGTACATCATGCAGGATGATGATTTCCTGCGTGAGATACTGGAAATGCAGGTGTTGCAGCAATATGCCTTGTCGGACCATTTCCCTCTCCAACTTGAGATACTTGTACAACCCATTGGACCTTTTATGCAATTGCTGGATAGACTCCCTTTGCGTTTCAACTCGTCTTGTTTGAAGCATTCAATCTTTCAGGGCTATATGCCGCAATTGGTTGATAGATTCTTATTGGACTTCGCCTCTGAGGGCACTACTTCTTTTGAACGATTGCTCTCTAATGTGCAGCGGGTTGCTGGGCAGTATGGGATCCATCATGCCTCTCTTTGTCGGCGGCGTCGAAAAGCAGCGGAGGACTTACTGGCTTTGGTTCGTTCTCTGCTGGTGGACACTCCAGATGATGTATTTCTGCTGTCACTGGCAATGCGTTTGGCTGATCTTATTAAAGAGTTTCAGTTGAAATCCTATCAGCAGGCCAAATTGCAACATTTGATTGAGAATTTGCAAGATAGTGCTTGCCAGTCTCATAAATTCTTCCGCGCTCTGCATGCATCTCCTGCTCGAGAAAATATGACTCGACTCTAGGATTCTGAAGGTTGAATGGTCACGGATCCTCAGACTATTGTCAATATGTGGAGGAATTATTTTCTAGATCTTCTTGGTTCTTCGAATTCACCTTCTGGCCAGGTTACGCATGCATGCTCAGTCTTCTATGATCTGGTCCGCCATCAGGTTCCACTTGATATGAAAACTACTTTGGAGGCAGATATTTGTGGGGAGGAGGTTATGGATGTTTTGTTACGCCTGCCTAAGGATAAAAGTCTCGGTTGGGATGGTCTCACCAATGAATTCTTTGAGAGTTCTGCTACCCAACTGGTGAAACCATTAACGACTATGTTTCAATAGGTTTGGGAAAAGTGGCTTAGACAATTATGCTACCAATGCTCACATATTTCTTGCCATTGCTGCCTTGGACTAATACTACTTTGAATGCTCTTACTCGGCCCATTCGTTTCATGTTATGGAAGAAGGATTCATTGCAGGCAGGCATTTCATGGATTTCTTGGTCGCATACATGTATTCCCAAACGCATGGGTGGTGGGGCTATTTTGGATGTCGAAACTCATATGTTGGCACTTCATTGGTCTCTTTTTCGTGCCATGTGCGTGGATCATCACCTGTGGGCTGTTATAGCCCATTATTTTCTTGAGGACTGCGGGCTTCAGCATGGTAATACACAAATTCGGAGCTCCTGGTGGCATGTTCTTAATGCAGACTCTTGGTTTTCTAGTCCTTCCTCATCCCTGCTGGTTCATTTGGTCGGCTCGTGGAAATTGGTTCTCCAGAAGGCGCGTTGGCATCCAGCGGAGGTCCGCTTACATACTAACTCTTTTCAACTGGAATTGTTGGCAGCCTCGAGATTACTTTCCTGGGAAGGCAAACATGAGATCAGATCAAAATTTAACGGCATGGCCCGTTTGGGCTGGACTTCAGTTGCAGATGCCACCCTTGCCAGTCGTAATGTCTTGATATCGTTTCGTACACCTAGGAGGCGTTTCAGAATCCCTCGTGGATACCGTGCTTTATGGGAACAGCTTTTGTTGGTGATCCAGAGCAGGCAACCCTTTCCTGCCCTTGCTTTGGATCGTCCTTGGCAGGACTGGGACCTTGCAAGTTGGTTGAATTTGGAAAAGAATTTAGCTAACCAGGTGTATCATCTTCTGATTAAAGATCATCAATGGCTGGTTACTAAAGCTAATACTGTATGGGGATTGCGGAAATCTCAGTCATGGTGAAAGACAACTGTGATGGAGGGCTGGTTGAACAAGACACCTTTCAAATGCAAGGTCTTTCTTTGGAGGGTGATGATTGGTGGTCTTCCTCTTGCCTCGGCCCTTTCCAAGCGTCGAATCTCTAACGGCAATTGTTTCTTCTGCACCCCTACTGTGGAATCGGCCCGTCATCGATTTATTTCTTGCCCTCTCGCTAAGTTTATCTGGTCGCTTTTGTCAGCGGTTTGGGGAGCTGTGGTTGGTTTCTCACTAAGCCCTTTCGATTGGGTTTTTGTACGGCCAAAATACCCCACACCGGCACAGTTGCATATGAAGTTCTTGTTCCACTTTCTTATATACTGGGGATGCTGGCACAATTGGACCACTCGGAATGCCTTTCTTTTTGATTCGGCCTCTAATGTTCTGGGATACATTGCGAGGCTTAAAGGTCTTTTGCATTGGCAGATAGATCTCATTTGGCACTCTGACTTACTTCCTCGAGAGGACTTACTTCCTTGGCATATGGCAATTTCCTCTGCGTCTTTGCCATGACTTGAGTAACTCTTTTGTGGTTTTGTACTGAGATTTTACACACGATGGTTGACAGCCATCGTGTATCTTGTAATCATGTAAACTTGTACCTTTTTTCGTAATTAATACAATTACCTTTTACGAGAGAGAGAGAGAGAGAGAGAGAGAGAGAGAGAGAGAGAGAGAGAGCATAACATCTTGAATGTTCAACTGGGAATTGACTATGCTAAAGCTTCAGGACAGCAAGTAATTATGCTTCAGCTCGATATTGAGAAGGCATTTGATCATGTTAGTTGGTCTTTTTTACGGGAATTATTGTCTACAATGGTATTTGGACCTCGCATGGTTTCTCTTATTGACACTATTGGTTAGGGAGCTGTGGCTCGTATTGCTCTGAATGGAGGGATCACGGAAGAAATTGCCTTATCTCGGTCTCCTAGGCAAGGCTGCCCTCTCAGCCCTTTGCTGTTTGCTTTGGTCACTCACCCAATGGTCTCCTTGCTGGATAAGTTGGCTGATCAAGGCGAGATAGTTGGCTTGTCTCTTCCCAGTGGTACTCAACTTGTGGGTCAATCTTTGGCAGATGATTCTTTCATGTATTGGAAATCTCAAGGCTAGCCTTTACATGTCAGATTGAAAGTTGCTCAAAGTATTTTGATCAGTATGATATCATTCTTTTTGCCACTGCTTCCCTGGACTAAGAAGTCCCTTTTGGAACTGGTTCAGCCTATCAGGTTCATGTTGTGGAAAAAGAAGGGGAACCGTCTGGGGCTAGGTCTGGATTTCGTGGCAGCATGTGACTACGCCTAAATGAATGGGGTGAGTAGCTTTGCTGGATGTTAATTTGCATATGAAAGCCTTGAGGTTGGCCCTTTTGCAGGTGCTATGTGTACAGAGTCATCTTTGGTCAGATATTGCAAAATTTTTCATTGAAAAGATAGGCATCTCCCATGGTAACACGGCCATTCATGCCTCTTGGTGGCATGTGCTTAATTCCTCAAGGCCTATTAAGATCACCCGCTCTTTTCTCCTTTCTCATTTGATTGCATCTTGGCAGGAGATCCTATGTTTTTCAGTTTGGCGCTCTCTTGAGATTCGTAAGGACGCGAATTCGCTGCAAGGAGAAGTCTTGGCCTCCTCTAGATTGTTAGATTGGTCGGATAAAGATTTGCATAGACTCAAGTTTAATCGGATGGCTCGTTTGGGGTTGCAGATAGTTTTTGACGGTGTTACTCCTGGGCAGTCCCGGCTTTACTCTTTTTTGCGTATTCATCGATATTTTTGGGTACCCCAAGGATATTGTGACATCTGGTCATCCATACAGGTCAAACTTCAGAGGTTCTCTCCTTTACCAGTGCTACAACCATTGTATCCATGGTGTGACTAGAGGTTTGTGATACCAGATGATTTTGAAAAGAGGTCTGCTAACCAGATATACCATCAAATGGTGGAGGCCAAGAAATGGGTCACTACAAAGGTGAATAAATTATGGCATATTAGGGATGGCAAAAAAAAGTGGTAGGAAAGATTCCCTCAGCTTTGGAAGTCCAAGGTTCCCTATCAGGGGAAAGTCTTCTTGTGGAGACTGCTGATTGGTGGTCTTCCAACTGGAGAGGTGCTGCGTGCTTGAAAGATCTCTGTTGGTCGTTGTGTATTCTGCATTACATGTGATGAAACATTGCTTCATCTTTTTGCCTCTTGTCCAATTGTGCGACAGATCTGGTGTTTTATTTCTTGCGTGTGGCTCTCGGCGACTCAGCTACAAATAACAGCCTGTTCATGGATTATGGGAAAGCTGCCCTCAATGCTTTCTTTGCATTCTGATCATTCTTGCCAGTTCGAGTTCCTGAGATGGACTGCCTTGTGGCATATTTGGCGTACTCGGAATGCCTTTATTTTTGATTTGGTCTCGGGCATCCATGATCATGTGGCCCGTATTCGAGGTTTAGTGCTATGGCAGATTTCTTCTATGATAGCAGCTGACCTCGTTCTTCCTGACATTGCTGCCCCCTGGCTGGCTATTGTTCGCTCTACACCAGCAATGTAATTTTCTCTTTGTGTTAAAGTCCCGATAGTCTTTGTCACTTTCTTGGATGACCTGATGGTCCGATGTAACAGAATGTCGGCTTAGAACTCTCTCTTTGAAAAATATATACATGCCTATATATTTTCAGTCTTTCAGAGAGAGAGTTCTAAGCCGACCTGATGAGAAAAACATGCCTAGAACTCTCTCTCTCTCTGAAAAATGTCGGCTTAGAACTCTTTCTCTCTGAAAAATATATGCATGCCTATATATTTTTAGTCTTTCAAAGAGAGAGTTCTAAGCCGACTTGATGAGAAAAACATGCCTATAAGACTGAAAAGTCAAATAGTATCCTATGAAAAGAAAACACGTGGATGATCTAAAAGTAAAAGTAGAAAAAGAAAACTCTCCATCAATGAGATGTTTGTCCTCTAAGGAGATGTATCTCTGCATGGTTGAGGCGTCTTGGCATCTGACTCCTATGGCGCTCAATGATGGCTCTAATTTGTCTGTGGTGTGGATATTGAGACCTTCGTCCGGGTGGACGTGGGTGCCTAGACCGCCTGAGGGCCACTGCTCTATCCAAAGGGACACCTACAGAAGATAAGGTCTAATGATGATGTACTCTTGTAGGCTATGTGGCAGTAGTAGTGGTATGTGCCAAAAGTTAGTGATCACTCTCTATCTATGTGAGCCAAGTTGTGGGGGCCTTCTACTCCGTAGAATAGCTGCTCTGCACCTCTGGAGCTCAAAGAGGAGGAAACCCAAGCATCTCTGATCCTCAAACTACGTGATTCGTCTCAAGGGTCCAAAATCCTCTCGAAAGAGTGGTATTTGCCTCATATATCATAATATACCGTGCATCAGTATATGTAGTGTTCCTCTGTTTCTAGCTCTTTGTCGCATAGTGGACATATGCGTTCCTTTGTCTATATGCCCTCCCATCTACCTATCTCAATGGGTGGGATGAGGTGCGGATTTGACCAATAACTGTGTGCAATCCATGAGGTAGCTGTATATCCATGTAATTGGGTCAGGTGATGAAACCATCCTTTGATACTTGAAGGAAGTGGGTCTGGTAGTGTGCCATCCTCTTACCATGGGGGGAGGGGGATCTAATCCAAGTCTTCTTTGTATCTAACCTCAATATGTCTGCTCTGATCACATGGTTGAACTTTGATCGACTTAGGTGACTTAGGTTTAAAGTGTAAGACAATCCGCTATAGTCAAAGGGGGGCTGTTTGTCAATCTACAACCCATGTAAACTCATTCATGTACTCATTTGAGCATACCAACAATGTCTGCCACCATCTGCTGCTAGCTATTTAAAAGAGGCTAGGGCTAGCCGTGGGTATCTATCTTGGGGGAGCTCCTGTAGTCTATGTATGAAAGTCACTACCTAGACCAAGGCCTCAACAACCATGGGCGATGCTCTCAACTCATAATCTCATGTGGGGTCGTGCTCTTCACTTGTATCATATGTGAGATCATCATGACTAGTGGTCTTTCCATATGCTCCCACCCATCATAGTATTCCTTCTTTGGTCCATCTTGGTCTCCCAAAGGCTGTCTCCTCGTGTGGAAGAGACTCGGACCCCAAATAGCTGCCCCATATAGGAGTGTGGGTGTAACCAGGGTGTCAAAAGGCCACAAATTGGTGCACCGTTCATGAAATTGTATGTGAGCACATTGCCTCTCCAATGCATTTAAGACTGCATATGCTTTTGCCAAATGAGCCTCTGATGTCTCTCTCCAAGAGAACCGTGGTCCCTTCAATGTGACCTCCAAGAGATTTTCCTTTTGGCTAGCGTGCAGCCTGCTATTGTGCCTGCATCGTCCCCTCTACTTGCTGTGTATAGGGGCCGGACAGTGCAAGAAAGTAAAGGGGAAGAATGGTCTTTTGACAATCCCTATTGTCAATGGCAGGCGTGAAGATGGATGACATGGACCAGCCTGGTGAGGGCTCGGGTCTAGGCATGGACGTGGAAGAAGAAGCTGTGGAAGAAGACATGGTGCCTTGCACCTAGGAGATGGCTCAGCCGCATCCTGATGCCTCGCTTGTGTGCTCAAGTGGCCTATGTTTCCCAAGACTTGCAAGAACTGAACTGGGAATGGTTGCTCTAGTTTGCGAATACCCTCTTGGAAGGATATGTGGAGCATAACCATCGAGCTAACCCTGCCTATGTGGAGGAGGAGGTTTTGGATACACAAGTGCCCACCCAACAGGTGCTTCGTTTCTTTTCAGCTTTTTATGAGTGCGGGGTGATTCTCTTCTTCACAAGTTGGATTCCCGTGCTAGAGGAGATCTTTGCTGCCCACATGGATTTTATGAGATTGTGCTTCTCTCCGCTTCGGCCCCAGATTTCCTCCTCCAAAAGCAGCCTCTCTTCTTTGATAAATAGTTGGTGCATGTTGTCACATGGCACCCCTTGCTAGAATTTCAAGTTTGTTGAAGCACCAGTGTCCAATGTGGGTGGAAGTGGAGAATCGCCTCTGGCTGTCTATTGAGCCCTTCTCAATGATGCAATGCTACCAAAGCCCATGTGTTGGTACCCCCAAGTTTGAAGGCAGCCAACCGAAAGAGACTATGTATGTTGTGGGATACTGCCAAGAAGCCACCTAGTTGGTTGCACATCAATTGTACAAGTATACAGCCACTTTGGTTTCGGCTCAAATGGGGTACTTTTGGTGGCCACTCTTTCTCTTGTGGTCAACTAGGTCACTTCATGGCTGAATGTCCTGATCGCAAGAGCACCTTGGTAGATCAGCCCATGGACAGCAATCAACACCTGCTGCCCTCTTCTCATGAGCAACAGATTGTTCGGCCTTCTCTGTCCAAAGGAAAGCAAATTGCTCCTTCTTCAGACTTGGAAACACAAAGATGGATGGAAGCCCGGAAAAGGAAAGGAGACTTCAGTACCTATAGTACTCGTTGCCCCCCTCCTTTGCAAGATTTTCTCTGCACTTATTTGCGTTGTTGTGACAAATCCTTAGATGTGCCTTCTGCTCCAGTTCCTACCATTGCAAAGGATCTACTGCCCCCCACGATGCAATGGTAATAACAGCCACCAACCTGCTCATCGCTGCACGCCTTTGACCCTCCGTCTTACTTGGCCTTTGATGCTGCTGGTAGAGTCATCAACCCATGGGATTGCAGGTATCCAGGTTCTACTTTCCACTCTGCAGATGTGCCTTCTTCCTCTAGGGCTGTGACTATCAGAGACCCACCAATCTCTTTGCAATGCTGGGAGACTTCTTTGAAGATGGTGTACTAGAGACATTGGTAGTGAAGGCCCAAGCCCACACGACAAAGTCTTGTCAAACCTCTTGATCATTTGTGTTTGTCTAGTCCGGAATTGTCTTTTGCACTCGTCTTTTGTTTTGCTGATCCCATTGTATCTCGTTTCTACTTAATGGCATAGAGCCACCTTGTACTTTTTAATTTGGTTACTATGCGCTTTTTTTGTAAATTAATACAAATACCCATTACAAAAAAAAGGAGAGAGAGAGCTATATTAACATCTACAAAAGGCCAAATCAGTCTATCAGACCAAAATGTTACATCTAAAAAGTCAGGGAATTTCCTAAGTCCCAAAACAATTGCCATCTAATTCTATGACTAACTAAATGGAAAATAAACAATAAACAATACATAGTTGATGAGTACAAAATGATGTCTAAGCTAGATACAATGTATGTGTGTGTGTGTGTGTGTGTGTGTGTGTGTGTGTGTGTGTGTGTGTGAGGATCTAGGGCTCGATAGCATGTGCACCATCTTTGTGCAGGTGATACCTTGCAGTTTGTGCATCTGCATACCCCTTCTTGCAATGTGGACCTACAGCCTGCCCTCATGTCCCGTTGCCATGCAGAGTGGGACTGCTCTTACACCAGCCATGTGCCCTGATGCTCCAGCACCACCCTCCCTATGGTGAACGCCATCCTGTAGCTTGGGTGCCTGCATATTTGAGGAACCTACACCATGCATGGAATATCCCTGTTTGTCTTGTAGGCCGTTGCTCAGTACGTGACCTTTCCGGCATAGTACTACAGGTCTGCATGCCTACTGTGCTTGTAGGCACCATGTCATAGAGAAAGAGACAATGAACAGTTGACTGCCCTGTTCCTTGATGGTGGGTGCGACTATGGATGATATGGATCAGGTTGTTGCAGCCTTGGATCCGGACATGGACATCGAAGAAGATTTAATTGAAGAAGACATGGTGCCTTGGACCAAAGAGATGGTTTTTCTCCCCCTCTGATGTTTAGTCATTTGTTAAATGTAGCAAGCATCTCGATGATGAATCTATTGCTGCTCCTGAGGCCCATGACTCGGGCGATGCTCTGCCTCGCTCGCATGCTTTGGTGGCTTCTACTTTGCAGATCTTGCAAGAATTGAATTGGTAACAGTTGCTCAAGTTTGCGAATTTTCTCTTGGAGGAGTATGTTGAGCATAATCATTGAGCTATTCCTGCCTACACAAAGGAGGAGGCTTTAGATAGAAAGGTGAATACTTTGGAGGTTCTTCACTCCTTTTTTGCTTTGCACGAGCAAGGTGTTATTCTCTTCTTCACCAGTGGGATCACTTCCTATGCTAGCTAGGGTCCCTTAGTAGTTGTTGGCATCTCTTCTTCAGACTGATTGTGTGGAGGAGAGTCTCACTGGTTTGGGTGGATTCTGTGAGGTCGTGATCCTTTCTACTTCGACACGAGATCTTCTCCTTTGGCGATGCAATAGAGTGTTGACTCATCTCTTCTTTAGACTGATTGTGTGGAGGAGATTCTCACTGGTTTGGGTGGATTCTATGAGGTCGTGCTCCTTTCGACTTTGACGCGAGATCATCTCCTTTGGTGATGCCATTGAGTGTTGATTCTATTGTTGATAGAGTCATCATGGCATGGAATTGCTAGTATCTAGGTTCTACTTCCCACCCTGTAGACGTGCCTTCTTCCTAGTAGGCCAAACATCAAACACTAAATCCATTTGTGGTACTAGGAGACTTCTTTGAAGATGGTGTATTAGAGACATTGGAAGCAAGGGACCAGACCCACACAACAAAATCTTGTCAAACCTATGAATAACGTTAGTAGAATTACATTTATCGTGGTATTTTATTGGAATTTACTATGGAAACAAGATGATTTTTATTGTATTTAGTGTGGATTTTGTCTATTTGCTACATGATCCGTGACTTATCACATGAATGTGTGCTTGTGATACTAGTCGCATTATACCTAGTAGACAGATGGAAGGATACTAATGTGCTTTGTGTTGTGATGAGTAGATTATTAGACAGAGTTATGCTGACTTATTATTCCCTTGTAAATTATCTAGTCTAGCTCCAGTGTGCCTCTTGCATTCTTGTCCTTTTGTATTTGCTGAATTTGTTGTATCTTGTTTATGCATGATGGTCTAGAGCCACCTTGCACCTTGTAATCTTGTAATCTTTTCTTGTAATTAATACAATTATCTATTATGAAAGAAAAAGAGAGATGAAATGAAATGATTTATTAACATTGGAAAGAGGCCAAAATGACCTATGAGACCATAAGTTACAACTGTTCGTAAAGTGATACAAGTATTTGAAGATAAATAATGTAAGAGAGATGTAAGTCTAAATGCTGAGAATAAAAGGACTAGTTGGTGTATCACAAGTGATAAATTGGACATCCGAGGGCCATGAGGGTGCACCATCCTTGGAAATCCCTCATAGGTCTTGTTGAACTGTAGCCTCGATCCCTCCCATGTAGAGAAGAACCTAGGTGGTTTGTCTTTGGCTCAATCAATGATTTACTGTATCCTCCTGTGCATGTGTTGTCGACATATCTATCTGAGCTCTAGGACACTGGGATTGGTGTGATGAGGATGTGAAATTTTGATGCTTTGCTTAGCATTTGATTAAAAGTTAATCAAATGTGCAAATGTGACTTGCACATGTGAAGTGTAGGTCAGTTATATCACAATGTGGAACCTAGGATCCCACGATATCAATTAGTGCCAACGGCAAAAGTTGTAACAAGTTATATTGGACAGGTGCTACATGGTGTCAGAATTTGGCGTAGACCGTTTAATTAGTGCCAAGTGTCAAGTGATGACCCTAGAGACTTAGCATTAATTAATTAAGTAATGTCTGTTTCGGGTTAGTGACTGCTCAAGATCATTTGGTTGATAAATTGGCATAGCCAATTTAATTTTTGGCCAATCAGATTGTTTTGGGTGATCAATACTTTTAGGTTCCTCCGCATTATGGGTTGTTTTGGTCAAATTTGGAGGAATAGCTTTGCGCATCATTCTCCTTTGCCTGAAATTTCAGCCTTTATCCCCATGGTCACGGATTGGGCTTTTGTGCAGCCTAATGGGAGGTGCTGAAAATGGAAGAGCACGAGGAAGAAGTACCATATTGACATGTGGCAAAGGCAGGCACGGGGCTGAGCATGAAAGGTGAGGGTTAGAAGGGCTATGCTTTGAGGTAGAGCAGTGTGTGAGGAGGCTGCAGGCTACAAAGAGCTCTTGTTTCTCTAGTTCTACTAAAGGGGGTTAGCAATTACCAACCAGCATGTCCTTTGATAGTCTTATGTGTTTCTTAAATCTTTTTCACACAGCTTGGAAACTTTATTGTGATGCTTATTTTACTATTTTAAAGAAAAACTGTCAAGATGTTATAATTGTTAGAGGACTATTGTATTATAAATTAATAACACAACTGCAATACAGCAAGTGCTCATATACATTTATGTCAACTTGTTCATACCTTCTTTGAATACCCAAACCACAGGTTTTACTGCATTCCATCCAAGGTCCCTCGTAGATATAATAAGATGGACATGCAACGACATTACATGCCTACAATATTTTTCAAGAAAGCAAGACAGTTTAGCATGATGAAGTCAAATGGCAGTGTATCAAGATATCTCAATAGGCAATTTCACAACATAATCAAAGGTGGTCAAGCAGGCTAAACAATGTTGCATCTGCTCATTCCCCAATATGAGGGCTTGATAGGAGAATGCTTTGAGAATTAAGATCTAAAGAAATGACAAGCCCCAAGTCCTAGCTGTTAAAAACGTCTGAAGAGCACATTTTAATACTTTCCCTTGCAAATGTTATAAACATGTACACAAAAGAGCAAATAAAATAACATGTTGATAGTGCAGCTCTAAATGTAAAGGCACAAGATTTTGATGAAGGTGTCACCAGTGAATATGTTCTCTACCATATATCACATTATAGTACTAAAATCTTCGCTTGAGGCATGAGAAATAGATCCATTGTAGGTAGAATTGAAGTTTCTCCCATTTTCTTTGAGGATATGAATAATCTCTTTCCCAATACGAAACATTGTCTTAGAGCCTGTTTATTTTCAAAAGTGTAACCCCAAACTCATAAACAAGTATAGTGAATCAGGTGGAACTTTTGGAGGGCGCGCCAAACCACCCCCAATTGGCTGCCAACCCTAGACAAAGGGGTTTTAAATAGCCGTGACGGGAACATGGACGGAACCCGCCAAGAGAGGTCTCTCTGTGGATTGGTTTGAACGTAGGAGGACGCTTGGATGCCAGGGGGGGCTCTGGCTGTAAATTTCCTGCCTCCGGGCCCTACTCAAGCGATCAGCGTGACTCGGAATAGATTTTCAAGGGTTCGAGGGGCCCTTGTTACTAGTGCAGGGCGGAAACTAGGTGGAATTAAAGTGCATCCTTACGGATTGCGAATATTGTCCCTTTTGAACAAGACTTGTAATTCTGATAATTTGTTAATATTAAGTACTTCCACGGAAACTGCTCAAATTTGTTTTCGTGTCAATGCCATAAGATTACGTGAATGAAGCTGTTGCCTACGCCCTAGGGCTTACATGATGTCATGAATGATGAAGCTACTTTAGTCTTTCATCTCTTACTACTCAATGTTCACTCTTTTTCTCCTTGAATATTTGTTTTTAGTTCCTACCTTTGAAGTTTGAACCCTTAAGCTTTCATGTCACATGAATAATGATAGGTCATAGTGGAGTTTGGACACATGCTCTTTTGTAATACATTGACTGTTAAAGTTTATCCATACGGTTTGTATTTGTCATTTGCTCATCTCATGTTTGTTATGCGATATGCTAATAAAATTCAATGAAAAATGATGTTTGGCCGACCCCCATCCCCAACCTTGTCCTTGACCCCATTCCCATCCCCCATCCCTTGTTTCTATGGTTTTCATACAAAATGCAAGGCAATGATGTTGATACCAAGCTCAAGGATGTGTAGCTTGATGCCTATGATACCAATTTATCTATCTATCAAGAAAGAGCTCGTGGCCTTTGCTATAAATAGAAACAAGAAGGAAAGAGCTCATAGCCTTTGCTATAAATAGAAAGAAGAAGGGGGACTAGTGGACAGATCTCCTTATTGATCTCAAGATGCTGAATCTATCTCCTCTGGCCTCGGTAGTCAGAATATGGTTGTGCATTGAGGAATAAATAGCTGCAAATCCCTTGATCCATTCCCCTAGGAATCCCATCATCCTACCCTCCATAAACTCCCAAACCGCATGGTCATATATCTTCTCAAAGTCAACAAGGAGCACAATAAGATCCTACTTGGAATGAGCAAGAGGTAGACTCCGAACTCGAACAAAGGCTGCTTCAGTATGGCATCAATGGAGCTATTGTAAGACTGATTCCCTTTGCAAGGATCTTGTTGGACATTCCAAGAAGAGTGACTTGCCTCAACCGTGTGATGTCTAATCTATCCCCACTTCTCTTGGAAATGAGGTGAATCAATTCCTTCAAAAGACTCTGTGGCATACCTCTTGAGGCCATAACCTCTTGGAAAGTTGTGATGAGGTGTGCACTCCTAAGATCCCAATAGCTAAAAAATAAGTACCTAAACTCCTAAGATCCAATTGTTGAAACAAGTACTTACCTAGTCCATGTTCTCCTAGACACTTGCATAAGGTTGATGCCAGAAGTGCCTTCTCTAGCTCCTTTGCAGAAGGGCCATCACATGCCTCCTCATCCTATTAGTAACCACCCACTTGGTGCTCTACTAGACACTCTAAAGTTCCTCTCATGGCCTGGAGGTCTAGTTCCCTTGATCCATTGCCCTAGGAATCCCATCATCCTACCCTCCATAAAGTGCTAAACCGCATGGTCATATATCTTCTCAAAGTCAACAAGGAGCACAATAAGATCCTACTTGGAATGAGCAAGAGGTAGACTCTGAACTCGAACAAAGGCTGTTTCAGTATGGCATCAATGGAGCTATTGTAAGACTGATTCCCTTTGCAGGGATCTTGTTGGACATTCCAAGAAGAGTGACTTGCCTCAACCATGTGATGTCTAATCTATCCCCACTTCTCTTGGAAATGAGGTGAATCAATTCCTTCAAAAGACTCTGTGGCATACCTCTTGAGGCCATAACCTCTTGGAAAGTTGTGATGAGGTGTGTACTCCTAAGATCCCAATAGCTAAAAAATAAGTACCTAAACTCCTAAGATCCAATAGTTGAAACAAGTACTTACCTAGTCCATGTTCTCCTAGACACTTGCATAAGGTTGATGCCAAAAGTGCCTTCTCTAGCTCCTTTGCAGAAGGGCCATCATATGCCTCCTCATCCTATTAGTAACCACCCTCTTGGTGCTTTACTAGACACTCTAAAGTCCCTCTCATGGCCTGGAGGTCTAGTTGTGGATCCTATAGCAAAACTATGTAATACCATGTAGCCACCTTCCCCACCTCTAGAGGGTCATATGCAATGGATCTGCCGATCCTCTTGAGCCTTTTTACACCCTATCTAGCGTGTTTTGGCCTTGTTATGTGAGATAAATTTGTATTAGCCTATCTTTAGACCAATTCCAGAAGGAAGATCTCCCATGAAACTTGTACTTTGATCTTGCTTCCTTCATGGCATTGTTTTCCAATCTAGTAATCTGCATCCTCTTAGAGCTACCCATGAAACTTGTACTTTGATCTTGCTTCCTTCATGGCATTGTTTTCCAATCTAGTAATCTGCATTCTCTTAGAGCTACCCATTTGCAACTTGGATGTCTTTCCTCCTCCCGTTGGGGTGCAACTATTGATGCTCTAGCACTCCTCTTCTTCTTTAGAAGGCCTTGTCTCCTCCGCATGTCCTCCCTCAAGAAGGAGCTAATATCTTGTAGAATCTCATCCAAGTCTTTAGCTATTTGTCCAACTAAGAAAGACCTAGATTTCCAAATCCATGCAACCAACTCTCTACAATCGTCACTATAAAACACATGCTTTGGAATCCTGAAACTCAAGTGGGATCCTTTGACTCGCAAAAAGAACTTGCTGACGGGTGAATGATTCGAGAGATTCATGGCAGGTATGATTGAAGCTTGTGACAGCTTAGCTCTTGCAATGCTATGGATGTAACTCTAGTGACAGCCAGAGCACAAGCTCTAGCGACACTGTGCTTATTGCCTTTAGTGGAGGCCACCTTTATCCTTACTATTGGAGGCCTCAACTTCACCCTATGGAAGATACTTTTTTGCAACTTTAGCAAAAGTGGTTACTGCAACCTTGGTAGAAGCACATACTCTAGCAGCTATTGCTTGGCTGCCAACTTCACTGATTTATGATGGACTCAAAAAGTTGTCGTCACAACAAGAAGATTGTTTAAGGCAGTGGTCCACACAACTCTATTAGTATCTAGGATTGCCATAGAGGCACTTGTGTGTTGTGTGTTGTGTGAAAGTGATAAGGATTGTAGAAAAGAGAGAAAAGAAAATGCCTAGATTCCCAAATTTGTGCAATTGACTGTCTAGGATCGTCATCATAGAAGAAGTGCTTTTTGGAATCTTAAAATTGGAGAGGGGTCCTCTAACCTTCTCAAAGAACTAGCTGAATTTGTGAATGGTTTGAGAGAGTTGTGTGAGGTATGATTGTAACCCGCCAAAGGACAGTTTTAGCAACATTGTGGGTGTAGCTCTATAGTTGAGTCCAAGAATGCTATGGGAACAAGACCCTTTTTTGTTTGCTAGAAGCCATCTTTATTGTAATGCCGGAAGCCTTAGCTATATCCACTAGAACATATCTTTTTGCAGCCAACCAATTTTGCAGCTTGAGCAAAAGTAGTTAATCTAGCTACTACAGTAGATGCGGCTTGGCCCCTTGCTTTACTCAGTAAAACCCTTCTCACCTTACCAATATATATGCCTACCACACCACCACCATCACCACCACCCAACCAACCCTGAAAACTGCCCATGCCCCCCCTTCTCTTACAACACTGAAAAAGACCCACATTGTTACATCCTTGGACATCTGAATGGGCGCTAGTAGTATTGGTCACAGTGGTCATGAAGTGACTTAGTGTGAATACACTAAGGGCACTTTGATACCAATGTGGTAGCATCCTACAACATCTTCTAGGGGGCTACTGATGTTTGGGATGATTCTCATTCATTGGGCTATATCACCTCTATTTCAGGGGCTACTACTAATTGGGGTTGTGAAATCTTTGGCCCTTGGGTGGTCAGAGAAGTATCTACACAAGTTGTAGGAGGTTGAGGTGATGCCACACATGGTCTTGATTTGAGGTCTCTAAGTGCTCTCCATCACTCTCCGCATGTGCTTGCTAATTTGAGGCCTCTTTGCCCCTATGTCTATCCATTATATTTGCACTCTCATTGGTGTTATCTCCTTCTTTGTCTAGCATTGCATCATCTCTGGGACTCTATATCACTTTTTTGAATCCACAATATGGGACTATACATCATCTCTAGAACTCTACATCACTTTTTTGAATCCACGATATACGGCCTCCCTCATTCCTAAAGGAGGCACAGCACTATTGTGTCCTAGGGCATTCTATTGCTAGATGTCCGACCTTGTTGCAAGCACCCTTTGCCTTTACTTGCTACTGTGAGGTCTCTTTTTCCTTGTGTCTGTCCATCATATTTGCGCTCTCACTGGTGTTGTCTCCTTCTTTGCCTAGCATTGAATTGTCTCTAGAACTCTACATCACTTTTTCAAATCCAGGGTTTACGGTCTCCCTCTCATTCCTAAAGGAGGCATGCCACCATTGTGTCCTAGGGCATTCTATTGCAAGATATTCGACCATCTTGCAAGCGAAACACTGGCTAGGGAGTCTTGTATATGAGATTGGCTCGACAAGGAAAACTTGATGGATGGAGGAGATCTTGACAATCCAAGGGATGACATGTAGAGACTCCGTGGGCATAGTGACTCTAATATATAGTCAAAATAGATTGTGAATGGCTTACCAAAGTTTAGAGTTGATGGGACACATAAGGTATGTGTAACATGTCAATTTGAAAAGCAGTCAAGACATGCATTTCCACATAAAATGCATGCATACAAGAAGTCACTTGAGTTGACATATTTTGATGTGTGGGGTTTTACAAAGATTGCAACTATGAGTGGTTGCAAGTATTATGTCTCTTTCATTGATGATCATACTCAAAAAGTATGGGTTTATTTTACGTGTGAGAAAAGTGAGGTTTTACTCACTTTGAAAGCTTTAAGGTTTGGTTGAGGAGGAGTCATGGTTACATATTATATATCTAAGGTTGGATGGAGGGAGAGAGTACTCCAATGAGTTTTCTAATTTTTTGTAGAAAAAGAGTATACAGAGGCAGTTTACATGTAAGTACACTCCGTAACCAAATGGTGTTATTGAGCTGAAAAATAGACATATCGCAGAGGTGGCTTGAGCATTAATATTTGAAAGAGACTTGCCTTATTACTATTGGGTAAAGCAGTTGCTATTATTGCATACATTTTGAACAGGATACCTACAACTATTGTACATGGTATGACAATTGAGGAGAAGTATAGACGTAAAAGCCAAATCTATAAATCTATAAGTATTTGGATACCTTTCTTATGTATATATTTCTGATGAGTTGCGTAGTAAATTGGATCCCAAAGTAGAAAAATGTGTGTTTGAGGGATACTCTCTTGAGGAGAGGAGATACATATGTTTTAACCCTGTTATATGTGAGTTTAGAGTTAGGAGAGATGTTATCTTTGATGAAATGAGTGGCTGGTATAGCAATGTGTAGGATACAGTTGGGGCTGGTGTGCATGAGTGTGTAGCTGTGTAGAAAGTAGGTCAATAGTCACAGACATTGAATAGGCCATATGAGTCTCATAGTCACGTGTTTACTGATAGACCTCAGGAGTGGTAGATTACCATCACACATCACTCCACCAAGTATATTGTAGGTATTAAGAAAAGGAAAGGAGAAGATTGGGGACTCCCCTATTAGGACTAATATATCGTTAGGTTACTCTCATGTTTATGTGGATTCAAATGGTTCTGAGCAAAACTTGGATGAAGAGTTTGAGATTCCATTTATTAAGACACCTAGTGTGAGGAAGGCACAAGAGGATGCTAAGACACATGGTAGTGATCCAAGTCCATGTAGGTCAACTAGAGTTGAGCAACCATCTAGTTATATGGATGACAATTATCTTGATTATGTATGTAAGCTTCATAAGGCCTTGTATGGGCTAAAGCAAGCACCCAGGGCATGGCATGATAGGATAGTAGAATATCTTGTTAGCACTGGTTTCTATAGAGCACAAGTTAATTACTCACTTTGTGTATTTGAGAGTGAAGTGAGTATTGTGGTCATTACTATATATGTAGATGACTTGATTATTGTAGTAGGTGACAATGAGATAGAGATTGATCATGTGAGATATCTTCTCAAGGATAAGTTTGAAATGAAGGATTTGGGAGAGTTGCACTATTCTCTTGGTATAGAGATGATCAAGACTTTAGAGGGTATATGGTTGCCACAGAGACAATATGCTTTGAATATGTTGAAAAGTATGGTATGACTAAATGTAAGCCAATCTCAATACCTTTGGATGCCAATGCTAAGCTTAGTGCATATGAGAGTGATGTAATTGAGGATGTCACTATGTAAAGAAAAACTGTGGATAGCCTTATTGATTTGACAATCACTAGGTTAGATCTAAACTACACAATTGGTTTGGAGAGTCAATTCATGCAGCTTCCATAAAAGCCACATTTGAATGCAATGTAGTGCAATATTATGTCAAGTTTATGCTTTGACTATGCCTTATTCTATGCTATGTGCGCACGCTGTATTATGCCAAGTTTATGCTTGGCTATGCCTTATTCTATGCTATGTGTGTACCATTGGACTTGCATGGTTGCATAGATGCAGATTGGCCTGGTAGTTTTGGGAGGAGTGTTGTAACTTAGAGTAGGAAGAAGTAGCCTATAGTTGCACTATCTAGTACTGAGGCAAAGTATAGGAGTGCTCTAGTTGGAGCTAGTGAGGTAGCTTGGTTATGCAAGCTACTTGGTGATTTGGGGTTGTAGGTGGGCAAGAAGGTTATCATCTACTATGATAAACTTCGTAGCATTTAGGTGGCCAATAACCCATTGTATCATGTATGGACCAAACATAGAGGTACATTACCATTTCATTCTAGGGCGAGTTCTAGTAGGTGATATTGACTTGGTTTATGTTAGTACAAAGGATTAGACTATAGATATTTTCACCAAGGTCTTGGAAGCTAAGAAGCTTCGTTGCTTCTCAATTGCTTGAGGGAAGTGTTGAGATATCAAGCTCCACATGAGTTGGCATTCACTATACACCTTGTTGATGTGGCAAGACTTTACTCACTGGCACGTTAGGTGATTGACATGGGGAATATGCGAGGGATCCTATAGTTGGACTACACCCACATACTCCAATCTTGGTTTTGATACATTCATTGTGCCATCTCATCTATCTTTAGTAGGTTCACACTTAGTGACTCACATACATATGTTCTAGTACTTTCATATGTATGTGACTCACATACATATGTTCGAGTACTTTCATATTGATCTTTTATCATATTGTAGACTAAGTTCTTTTGCTTGGAAGAAATAAAAAGAAGAAGAAGAAGATTTCAATCCTACTTCTCTATGTGCTCAAGTCTCCATTATGTGTGTATGCTCTTGATTGCTTTCCGTCTCTCTCCTTGTTTGTTAACAATCTATGATGATGTCTTGGATTCCACACATTGTAAAAAATCTAGCATAATAATCTTGCTTACCAGTTGCTCCAAAACAAGATAGTTGTAATACCCTTATACATCCTTATATCCATATGTTAGACCTCTATTTGCGATCCAAGCAACCATCTCTATCATGAGGATATGAAATTTGTTTGCTTTGCTTAGCATTTGGATTGATTTTTCAAAAAATGTTTAAGTATGTGTTGCACATGTGAAGTGCAATGGAAATTATTTCATATTTACGAGTCAAGGACCCATGGAAATCATTGGATGTCAAAGAAAAAAGTTGTTTTAAGTAATACTGTATCGATACTAGGTGGTATCTTGTGTCAGAAATTGGCCTAAGCCATTTTATTAGCCATAAGTGTTAGTTGGTGACATTAGGGATTTTGCATTTAGTGGTACTTAATGCCAATTCTGTAAAGATGGTGATAGGATCGAAATGCAGCTGAGAGTACAGTAGACAGTGTGAGAGTGAGAGAGATAGAGTGAAGCACGACACCCAATCCAATCGACTGAAAGACTGTAACAAGAAAGTACAAAGTACAACCCTTAAACCTTATGGTTGTAGGGGGTGTTCACACCCGACACACACTAAGTGCCCATAAGTGTGTAACATAAGCACATAAGCACATACGACAATAAGACTATAAGTCTGGGGGAAAAAACCTCTCCTACCGAGAGTAAAAAGTGCCCCAGTGTCCTACTGATCACCGACACTCCCCTATGAGCGTAGGCGTAAGTGAGGCGTGAGTCAAATACCCAACAAACCCCCTTGGAGTGAAGAGTGATCAAGAGTACAAGGATCATCCACCACCAAAGGATATCAAATTTAAAGCATCACGAAATGCTTCAAATTTGTCACGAGGAAGAGCTTTGGTGAAGATGTCTGCCACATTACTGGTGGTAGGACAATAGACAAGGCTGATATCACCTGCATGTAGCCTCTCTCTGACAAAGTGATAATGGATCTCAATGTGTTTCGTGTGGGCATGAAACACTGGGTTCCGTGCCACTGCAATGGCACTCTGACTGTCAGTGAACAAAGGAGTAGGCTCCGTAACAGATACATCCAGATCAGCTAGCAAGCATCTAAGCCATACGCATTCAACTGTGGTAGTGAAAGCTGCCTTGTATTCAGCTTCACATGACAATGTGGCAACAGTGGATTGTTTCTTGCTAAGCCAAGAAATACAAGAAGAGCCAAGAAAGAAACAATTGCCACTAGTGGAGTGGCATGTATCATAATCACCAGCCCAATCAGAATCACTGTAAGCATGTAACTGCAGTGTTCCTCCCTTGGCATAAAGCAACCCAAGAGATCGAGTACCCTGCAAGTAACGAAAAACACGCTTGACAGCTTGCCAATGTGACATACGTGGCTGATGCATATACCTGCTCAAAGCTGAAACTGCAAACTGTATGTCCGGCCTAGTATTGCATAGGTAGATAAGACATCCAACTGCAGGAGCATATGTATGTATATCAAACAAATCACTGTCATCATGTAATGATAGTTCAGTCCAGGTTCCATGGGGGTACAAACTGGCTTGCAATCCTGTAAGCCAAACTTCTCAAGAAGCTGCCCAATATACCTTGACTGTGATAGCCCAATACCTCGAGCATCATGTATGAACTGGATGCCCAAGTAGTAATGCAAAACTCCCAAGTCAGACATGTCACAAGTTTGCTGCAAATTTTGTTTGAATGCTGAAATCTGATCAGCATGTGTTCCAGTGAGCAAAAGGTCATCAACATAAAGACATATAATCAGCATAGATCCCCCTTCTTTACATATGTAAAGGGTAGACTCAGATGAGCTGTTTAGAAACCCCTGACCAAGCAAGAAAGCATCTATTTTTGCATACCAAGCTCTAGGAGCTTGTTTCAAACCATATAGTGCCTTTTTGAGCTTGCATACCAAATGTTCTGAGCCTTCAACTGCAAAACCAATGGGCTGTTGTACATAAACTTCCTCCTGAAGTTCCCCATGTAAAAATGCAGTTTTGATATCTAGCTGATGCATTGTCCAACCATAATGTGCAGCCAAAGCAATCATAGACCTGATGGTCGTCATACGGGAAGTAGGAGCAAATGTCTCCTCATAGTCAATGCCCTTTTTCTATGCGTAGCCTTTAGCTACAAGCCGTGCCTTGTATTTATCAATGGATCCATCTGCTTTCCTTTTCAGTTTGTAGACCCATTTCGTTCCAATGGCTTTCTTCCCAAATGGCAAAGACACCAAATTCCAAGTTTGATTCTTAGTAATAGAATCTAATTCAGCTTGCATTGCTGCCATCCAATGCACACTGTGTTGTGCATCCTCAAAACATTCAGGCTCTTCATTATCAAAAGTACTTGCTGCCATAACAAACTCCATGGTATGTGCTGAATCATGCAAACGAGTTTGCCTTCTAGTACGACCAGCCATGGGTGCATCCAAAGGACTATCTTGCATAGTCTGCAAATACCATCTAGGTAACTGTCTAGCTTCCTAACTGTGTGCAAGCTCTTGCTGAATTTCAGTTTCAGCATTATGCTGAATATTCCGATCAGCCAATGGCTGAATTTCTGCACTTTCCATAGGAGTAGTTGGCTGAACATTAGGTTCATTTTCTAAAGCTCCAGCTGAATCACCAAAAGTAATGGGCAGCAGCCCTTAAAAAACATCACGGGCAGCCTGATATGTGTCCAAACCAGCCAAGGATAATTCTGATTTTTCATCAAAAACAACATCCTTGCTGACAAGAACCTTCTTTGTAATGGGATCATAGAGTCTGTAGCCTTTGCTCTCATTGCTATATCCCATAAAAATGCACTTACCAGCCTTGTTGTCCAACTTTTTTCTAAGTACTTGTGGAATATGGGCATAGGCAAGACACCCAAAGGTACGGAAGTGGCCAACAGAAGGTTTATGACTGTTCCAAGCCTCAAAAGGTGTGATGGTCTTCAAGGCTTTGGTAGGGCATCTGTTCAAAATATGGCAAGCACACATGACTGCTTCCATTCAAAAACTATGAGGCAAGCTCTTTGCCTTCAGCATACATCTGGCCATCTCCATGAGTGACCGATTCTTCCTTTTTGCTACCCCATTCTGTTGTGGAGTATAGGCAGTAGTGTACTGATGGACTATGCCTTTCTGCTTCAAAAAAGAATTCAGCATAGAGGACATTTATTCCCCCCCTCGGTCCGAACGGAGAGTCTTAATTTTGCATTCAGATTGATTTTCAACAAGTGCATTGAAAGCCAAAAATGCATCATACACTTCTGACTTCTTTTTCAAACAGTAGACCCAGCAAAAACGTGTAAAGTCATCAATGAATGTCACAAAATAATAACAACCGCCCAATGACATTGTTTGCATAGGCCCACAAACATCTGAATGCACCAACTGCAATCTGGTTGTTGCTCTGAAAGTAACATCACGGGGAAATGAGAAACGATGCATTTTTCCCAAAATGCATACCTCGCATAAGTGCTCAGGAGGTCTCTCCAAGAGAGGTAAGCCATCCAGCATCTGAGTACGCTGCAAAAGCATCAAGCTGCCAAAGTTTACATGCCCTTAACGAGCATGCCATAACTCCGCCTGTATCATAGCAGGAGTAAGAGTGGATGTCAAGTATGCCAGCTGATCTACTGAAAGAGCATCCAACTCATATAAACCATGACACAAAGTTCCTGTCAAGACCAAAGTCATGCGTTCTTATCTCTAACCATGCAACAATCATCATCAAATGTGACCTGCAAACCACAACGTGCCAAAGAAGAAATAGATAGCAAATTCTTCTTGATCCCAGGCACAAACAAAGCATCTTGAAGGCAGAGAATAGAGCCATCAATGGCAGTGAGCTGAATCTCCCCAATACCACGAACAGGGTATGATGCATTATTGGCACACTGTACAGATTTCCCAACGGGAGGTGCACTAACTGAAGCAAACAGATCTCTGCGAGATGTAATATGTCTAGAAGCACCACTGTCAAAGAACCAAGTGTCAGCATCCTCTGTAGAGCTAAGTGCTCTATCGGCCCAAGAGATGTCATAATTGCAAGTGTAAAAACAATAGTCCCTGTCCACAACAAAGGACGCGGACTCACTAGCAGTGGAAGGAGTAGTAGAAACAGACATTCTTGACTCCTTTTTCTTCTCTTTGGCAATGCGCTTCCTGTACTCAGTGATATAGTAGCCTGGCTTCTTACAATAATGATATTTTCTCTTTTTAGCTTGCGTCCCCCCTTGTGTCTGATTATGTGATGTGTCCGAAGTACCAGAACTCTGTGGAGCATTTTTCACCTTGCTGTTTTTGCCTTTCTGTCTTGCCACAAAAGCCTGCTCAAAGACTATAGCATCCACACCACTATTTTTCCTTGTTTGCTCCTCCTCTAGAAGCAAACTAATCAGCTGAATAAAAGTGAGTGGGTGCTCGGCAATCCTCATGGTGAGGTTCAATGCAGTATGAAAAGATAAGTACGAAGGAGGTAAGGAATTCAAGGTGGTGGATATCAGCTGTGCATCCGAAAAATACTCATCTACATTCATGAGCTGCTCCCTCAAGTCCTGAATCTTATTCAAGTGATCCTGCATAGAATCACCCTCATTCATCTTCAAAGTCTCTAACTCTTTCTTCAAGAAAGAGATCCGAGTCTCATTCTTTCCTGCAAACATGTGCTCCAAAGTCAGCCATGCATCTCGTGAAGAAGATGCTGACGAATGTGAGGGATGATGGAGCGCTGAACTGCCAAAGCAATCAGCGACAAGGCTTGTGCATCACGTATATCCCAAGCTTTTTGAGCTGCAGTTCTTGGAGGAAGTGGCTGAGGTGGAGCGGGCTGAGGTCCCCGTTGTCCACGTGCTCCTTGAGGAGGAGGAGTAACGGGAGCTACAACTCTCGGTCGAGTTTCCTCTCCACTGACATGATCCCATAAATTCTTGGCCACTAATACATTCTTCATCATGAATGACCATAGCGAATAATTGTTTTCGTCCAATCTGTCTTCCTTGGATACATACGTAAATACATCACCTCCCTGATTTGCCATGATGATAAATTTCCAAAGACAAATGAGCAATGTCAAAGCAGTAAGGACTGGAAATTTGCAAATTTCCAGAAATTGCAGCAAGCACACTTCTGCAATTAATGTGCAAGGGCGTACTCTGTCAAAAACTGTTTTTTAATGCACACTTCCCAAGGTGCAAACAGTGCTTAGCAACACTGTAATATCAAAATCCCCAAAATTTTGCCTCAAATGTGTTCAAAACAGTCTCTTTGTGACTGTAACTGTAGATCATATGCAACTGTCCTCAAAATACATAAAAGCCCCAAAATTTTTGATGAATGTGCCCAGAAATTTGCATCAAATTTGTCCCACACTTGTATCCTGTTTGTGGTGCCTGCTGCGTATGAACCTCCTCTGCCAGAAATTTATTCTGGAATAAAGGGATTTTTTTTTTTGTTTAAAAAAAATACCTGATGTGGTCAAGGCAGACGATAGTCTAGTCGCTGGCAGACGGAGCAGTTGGGCGGGTAGCATAGCTGACGTGGACTGGGCAGACGGTCAAATGTCAGGTCGCAATCTGACAGGGCAGTCGGGTGGGCGTTTTACGTGGACAAGGCGGACAGTCAACTCGCACGCAGATGACGTGGCGCTGCAACGTCGATGATGCGCCCAGGCGTGAGGGACCAGACCACCAAAGACTTGTTGCGTGAGGCGGACACGATTATGTCAGAGTCGTTGATGGGGCAAGCGATGGAGGTGACCCAGTCGCTGTGGCCCTTGAGCTGACGAACAAGCCGGTGGTGCTGTTGAGCAGGACGGGTGGACCTGACGAACAGGAGTAGGCGGACGAGCTGCAGTTTGTTCTTGACGAGGATGAGGCGCTGCTGGGATAGGTGGCGTACACAGGTACTGATGGTGCCTTTAGCTACTGGCGAGAGCTGCAGAACTGACGAGTGCTGCAGACAGTGGAGGCTACAGTCTGCAGACTGCAGACTGCTCTGATACCAAATGTAAAGATGGTGATAGGATCGAAATGCAGCTGAGAGTACAGTAGACAGTGTGAGAGTGAGAGAGACAGAGTGAAGCACGACACCCAATCCAATCGATTGAAAGAGTGTAACAAGAAAGTACAAAGTACAACCCTTAAACCTTAGGGTTGTAGAGGATGTTCACACCCGACACACACTAAGTGCCCATAAGTGTGTAACATAAGCACATAAGCACATAAGCACATACGACAATAAGACTATTAGTATGGGGGAAAAAACCTCTCCTACCGAGAGTAAAAAGTGCCCCAGTGTCCTACTGATCACCGACACTCCCATATGAGCGTAGGCGTAAGTGAGGCGTGAGTCAAATACCCAACAAATTCAGGGGCTAAATAAGACTTAGAAATACTTGGGAGATGGATTGGCCTAGCCAATTTAATTGTTGGATGGTAAATAAATTTTCTTGATACTATAGTAAGTATAAAATTAATTTTCAAAAATTTAAAGATGAAAATTAATTTAATAATGGAGATAATGTTGGAAATTGAGTTTGGAAGGTTTCCACTTGGTAAAACTTTCCTATACAAGTGGAAAAGGCACTTTTGAGGCTAGGGGGAAGAGAGAGAGAGAGAGAGAGAGAGAGAGAGAGAGAGAGAGAGAGAGAGAGAGAGAGAGAGAGAGAGAGAGAGAGAGAGAGAGAGAGAGAGAGGACTTATCAAACTGCTTCCAAAAGTTCCTTCGCCGTCTATGTTGAAACATTGGCGACCAATTTCTTTGATGGGTTCTATGTATAAAATCCTTTCCAAAGTGATGGCGAATCGGCTTCATAAGCATCTTCCTGCCATTGTGCATCCTCTTCAATACGGTTTCATTAAGGGCCGAAACATTCTGCATATGTCTTAAATGTGCAAATGGCTATTGACTATGCAAGGCACTCTAATTAGGAGGTGGTATTGATTCAATTGGACCTGGAAAAGGCTTTTGATTATTTAGATTGGTCTTTCATTGCAGAACTTATGTCTACTATGGGCTTTGGTACTCGGATGTCTTGTTTGATCTACACCATTAGTGCTGGGGCTTCTTCGCGAGTTATGCTGAATGGTGGTATTACCGAGCCATTTATCCTTGCACGCTCTGTGAGACAGGGTTGCCCTTTGAGTCCTCTCTTTTTTGCCCTTGTGACTCATCCAGTTCTTTCGATGTTATCTCATATGGCAGCTTCTACTCAGTTGACTGGATCGTCTCTTCCTTTTGGACAGCACTTCATTAGTCAATCCTTGGCTGATGACAACTTTATGATTTTGTGTGCGGACAAGGATAATCTTCGCAAAGCATTAGATGCTTGGATTCTCTTTGGTCATGCTTCTGGTCTTCGTATCAATGCTTTGAAATTAGCCATTCTCAGTTGCACCGAGTCAGTTTTGCAGTCATTGGACTGGCAGGGAATGGTTGTTCCCCGTGGTTCCATTGTCAGGTAACTTGGGTACCCTTTGGGTATTGATGTTCGGCCAAAGCAACTACTAGAGTGGATTTCACAGAAACTGGCAGCTAAGTTTCTTTATTGGAAGTCATAGGCTTGGCCCTTCCATATTCGCCTCAAAGTGGCTCAGACAATTATGTTGCCAATGCTCACATATTTCTTGCCATTGCTGCCTTGGACTACTGCTACATTGAATGCTCTTACTTAGTACATTCGTTTCATGTTATGGAAGAAGGACTCCTTGCATGCAGGCATTTCATGGATTTCTTGGTCGCATGCACGTACCCCAAACACATGGGTGGTGGGGCTATTTTGAATGCTGAAACTCATATCCTGGCACTCCGTTGGTCTCTTTTTCATGCCATGTACTTGGATCATCACCCGTGGGTCTTTATAGCCCGTTATTTTCTTGAGGATCATGGGCTTGTGCATGGTAATACCCAAATTCGGAGTTCCTGGTGGCATGTTCTTAATGCAGACGCTCGGTTTTCTAGTCCTTCATCATCCTTGCTCATTTGGTATGTTCCTGGAAATTGGTTCTCCAGAAGGCTTAGTGGCATCCAGCGGAGGACCGCTTAGCTACTAACTCTTTTTAACTGGAATTGTTGGCAGCCTCGTGATTACTTTCCTGGGAAGGCAAACGTGAGCTCAGACCAAAATTTAACCGCATGGCACATTTGGGCTTGACTTCAGTTGTAGATGCCACCCTTGCCAGTCGCAATGTGTTGATATCGTTTCGTACAGCTAGGAGGCTTTTCAAGATCTCTCGTGGATACCGTGATTTATGGGGACAGCTTTTGATGGTGCTCCAGAGCAGACAAACCTTTCCTGGCCTTGCTTCGGATCGTCCCTGGCAGGACTGGGACCTTGCAGGCCGGCTGAATTTGGAAAAGGCCTTAGCTAACCAGGTGTATCATCTTCTGATTAAAGATCATCAATGGCTGATTACTAAAGCTAATACTGTATGGGGATTGCGTAAATCTCAGTCATGGTGGAAGGTAACTGTGATGGAGGGCTGGTTGAACAAGACACCTTTTAAATGCAAGGTCTTTCTTTGGAGGGTGATGATTGGTGGTCTTCCTCTTGCTTCAGCCCTTTCCAAGCGTTGAATCTCCAATGGCAATTGTTTCTTTTGCACCACTAGTGTGGAATCGGCCCGTCATCGATTTATTTCTTGCCCTCTCGCTAAGAAAATCTGGTCACTCTTGTCAGTGGTTTGGTGAGTAGTGGTTGGTTTCTCGCTAAGCCCTTTTGATTGGGTTTTTGTGCGGCCCAAATACCCCACACCGGAAAAGTCGCAAATGAAGATATTGTTTCACTTTCTTAGATACTGGGGCTGTTGGCACAATTGGACCATTCGGAATGCTTTTCTTTTTGATTCAGCCTCTAATGTTCAGGGACATATTGCTAGGCTTAAAGGTCTCTTGCATTGGCAGATAGATCTCATTCGGCACTCTGACTTACTCCCTCGGGAGGACTTACTTCCCTAGCATATGGCAAAATTTCCTCTGCGTCTTTGCCATGACTTTTGTAACTCTTTTGTCGTTTAGTACTTTATAAATATAACATCCATTACGAGAGAGAGAGAGAGAGAGAGAGGGGGGCATTTCAACCTTGTGCAAGTTGAGAGAGGTAGAGAGAAGATTGACATAGCTGCTGCAATGGTTAACATACCATTTTCAACTAGCAAGAGATGCTCTGAGAGTTGCTAACATGCCTTGAAGAGACTACAACAATAGGTGACAGGAATTTGAGGGTTGTTTCAGTTAAACAAACATCATATTTGGTGTGTTCCGTCAATGGAGATAGCTTTCATGACTGGCTAGACAAGGCAATAACTAATTTCTTCCATTTTCTTGCAATGGAAGTTTGAATATTCTCTCTATTCAACATTCCCTCTCATTCTCTAGCCATTTCCTAGCCTTGCTTTGAAGATCTTAGCATTCTAATTTGTGGAGACTGAGAAATTGTATCTTTCTTTGTTGGAAGGCCTAATTAATAGTGTAGTGGAAATTAGGGTTTGATAGCAACCTCCGGAAGTGAGCCGAGAGATTGAAGACTCAAGACTTGAATATTCTGGGCTAAGGATGAATTCTCAGCAAGATTCAAGTGAGGGGCCAGCCAACATTCAAATTTGAGGAAAATTTCATTTCCCAAGGAGCCAATGAAGGCCAATTGCCCAAGCAAATTAAGGGACAAATCAATTTGAAGACTTGCTAGTCATTATTGACAGCAATGGGCTTTTGGATTGCGAAGGGGATTGAAGGAGTCCCATTGTATTCGATTTCAACTGCAATTAAAGATAAAGAAATACCGAAAGGGGCACAACTTTTGGGTCAACAGGGTGTTCAATGTCTAAGATTGATTGGTAAATGTTTGTGTTTCAGCAATTCATTAATTATTGCTTGTTGTAATCAAGTTACAATCAAGCTATTACCACTCCTCCACAGAAGGTAGGCTAGTTTCATGGTTCCATTGCCGGGATACCATTAAATCCTTTGAATTGGCGGGCCCGAGGCACCTAATTGCAAGTCACAACCTTTGCATTATTGCTGAAGTTGTGCTCAATTGCTGATTACAGCAAGTATGTCTTTACATGTGATAGGGGATCAAGTGGTGACGATGCATCTCAGTTTGGTCGTTCACATGGTGAAGGTGGATCAAGTTTGCCAAAGGGGATTTGGGATTTTCGCATTGAATGTAATGTTTCTAGCATGTCACAACTTATAGAAATTGCTACTACAACTGATACATTGATGTGGAAAGGATGTGGGATTCCAAGACAGTGATGCTGAGTCAAAAATCAAAGAGGTAAAGACTTAAAAAAGGGCAGATCTGAAAATAAAACTGAAAACCAGGGCAGATCTGAAAATAGCACCAGAAAAAGGAGTAGACAGCAAAGAAATTCTAGGAAAAATAATGCACGTTATAAGGAACTCATGGCTGCAAGTAAATGCTTTATTTGTGACTAGGAGGGGTGTATGGCAGGGAGCTGTCCTAATAAACAACAAGCTGATAAGGAGGATAGCAAGGGAAAGAAGGGCAAAACTTCGATTGGTTTAGTGTTTGATGTAGTGATAGATCAGCCCAATGATGATAGCACCGAGCTTTGCAGAGCATGGGACAAAAAGAGATTAGCATGCACTTATTTTCCTTGATCTAGGAGCATGATAAGACTCTCTCTATTGACATGGCTGCCCATTTAGGCATTAGAGAGGATGAGATGGGGCCTATGGGTGAGATTGGTATGGCATGCAAGGGGCACACATAGCTGGTCACTCCTATCATTGTAAAGCTTCGTTTTGCACATTTAGAGTTATGCGGACAGCGAAGATTTCTTTATTGTACCTTTGGAAGGATGTGATGTCTTGCTTGGGATGCCTTGATGCCATCGTCTACATGCAGTTGTTGATACTCATGATAAAATTGTGACCCTTTATCATAGAGGAAAAGTTTGTACATTGGATATAAAATTGAAAGGGATTAGTCCCTCTTATATCTGCTTTTGCCATTTCCAAAGTAATGAAAAATCATCTTTTAACTTACTTGGGTTTCACTAAAAATAAAAGTGATAATGAAAATGTTGGGAATGTGACTCACTTGGATAAAGATCACATGTTATTTCTGAAAATGTATGCTGATTGCTTTTCTTAGTCACTTTTTGGGCAATTACTGCCTGAAAGGCCCGAGGCTCATGGTATAGACTTGATCCTTGAGAGTGGCCATGCTAACAAGCTACCTTACAGAGTTAGTGCAGCCCAGTAGGAGATTATGAGTGAGGTGAATGAGCTGCTAGAGAAGGGGCTGATTCAGCCCAGCTCATCTCCGTTTTGTTTGCTAGTGCTTTTAGTGTACAAAAATGATAGATCATTGATTGTCGTGCGCTGAATAAAATCACGATAAAGAACAAATTTATGATTCCTATGGTAGATGACATCTTGGATTGCAGGGGGCAGCCATTTTCAGCTATATAGATTTGAAAAGTGGATACCATCAGACTTGGATTAGGGCTGAAGATATATCTAAGACAACTTTCCAAATGTCTTTTGGCTTATATGAGTTTCTTGATAAGCAGAGCCATGCACTCTAAAGGTATCACCATTCACAACAAATAGGCAACTTGTCAACATTAGCTTTGAATGATACAAATGCAAGGGCACTATTGTATGCTCGTATGTTATTTTTAAATATCCTACTCTAAGGGTGCATACCATGCAACAAATCATGCAATGGCTATGGTGGACATTGCAATAGTGGCAACATTACTTTTTCATTTCAACAAAAATGCTTTCCAAACAAAATTGATCTTTGTGTCCGAGTCTCCACAGACTTCTCACTTTGCCCCAAGCTTTGTGCAACTCGGTAACAGTTGAGTTGGGCATCTAAGTCTTTGACTAACCATATCCTAACACCAAACCAATATATATTTTGCATTTTCTTGCATTTTTGATCTTGTTGCTTTGCTGAAATTGTTTCTTCAGTGCATGCATTGCAAAAGTCATATGTGAATTTTAGATGGACAATAGTGAAAATTTCAACATTTGATACATTGAAAAACAAAATGACTTTGGATCCTATGCTTGTGTTGCTTGATCTTAGGAAGTCACTTGTTGTGTAGTGTGATCCATGTGAAAACAGCATTGGGGCTGTTTTAATGCAGGATGGCTTTGTAGTTGCAGATAAAGTTGTGTTCTCCATGGCGTAGCAAGGAATTTGCAGGTCTATGAGAAAGAGCTCTTGGCTGTAATTCATGCACTATCTATGTGGAAATGCTATTTGTTAGGGTCTGATTTCACACTGTAGACAGATCATCACACATTGAGATACTTTTTGACATAGACCAAGTTATGAGCGAAGCATATGAGATGGGGAGACTTTCTCTCTATGTTTTATTTTTAGGTTATACACATTGATGGGAAAAGAATGAAGTGTTGGTTGATGTACTATCATGTAAGCATTAGTTAGCGGCTATCAGTATTGTTTACCACACTAAGTTGGATACCATGAGAGATCAATATGTTGCTGGTTTCGACTTTGGAAATATATATGATTAGCTTTGCAACAGCTGGAGACATCAACACTTTATGCTTGGAGAGGGTTTTCCAATGATGCATGGATCACTATGTGTCACAAAATAGTTGAGCGGACCAAGGTGATGATTAAGAGTTGTGCTCCTCCTTATGCAAGCCATAGAGGTATTGATACCATAGTTAGGCAGTGGAGTACTTCTTTTATTGGCCAACTTCAAGGCATGATGTTGAGCAATTTGTCAGGATATGCATTGTGTACCAAAGAGTGAAGTGTGATAGACAAAAGATGTTGGTTTTATTGCAGTCCATGCCTATTCTAGTTAGGCCTTGGTAGAGCATTGCTATGGATTTTATATTTGAGCTTCCTTATACATCTGCAGGGAATGATAAGATACGGAATGCAATTTGCAGGTTAAGTAGGCCCACTTTATTCCAGTGAGGAAGAAGCTAAAGGCTGATCATATAGTATATATTTTTATGCAACATGTGTTTAAGTACCCCGGCATGGAAGAGTCGATCACTTGGATGACTAGTTTGTTTTGGAAGGGGCTGTTTGAGAACATGGGTACTATGTTGAAATTCTCTTCATCCTTTCATCCACATATTTTTTATTGCAAGTAAAATGTGGCTGATTATATTACTCAAAAGAACTCATTACAACGGAGTGCTCATGCTCAATAGACTAGCTGGAGTTGATGAAAGTCACAAATACATAATGTATACAAGCCTCTCAAGGCGGTCTGGGGGGGATGAGGGCAAGAAGCCATGGAGGAGGGATGTATCGCTATCTGGGGTTGCCTGCCTGCATCATGAAAAACAGGTCCTGGCCGCCCTAAGTGCGCATGAAATGACATTGGAGCTCCTAACAAGTCCTAGACTCCCCTTGCACCTAATCCCATCGGCCGCGGAGGGAGTGGATGATGGAGGTCCAGAGCTCTGCTAAGGTCACTTGTACAAAAAGTCTCTCTCCGCCGAAAGTCTCTTGACACTGTGTCTTCGAGATATGCCAACCAGTAAGACTCCCTATGATCTTCTATACCTCCGAGCGGTCTGTTGTGGGCTCTAGTACCCGGCGGATTGCTAGAGCCTCCAAACCGACCACTGCGTACAACCCTGACTCGATAATGAATATCGTGTCTTGTATCCCGGCCTCATACAGAAGGTGACGGCCCTAGTTGACTGCTTGCCAGTAGAAAGCTCCCCATGAGATACATCCAAGACTGGGTGCTATACGACGAAGGATGTGGCATGCTCCTCTCCACATGAGCTGCACCGCCTCACACGACCAAAGGCAGTGCTTTGGGGTTTCGAGAGGCTGCTGTGTGTAGTGCTTACAACCTCCCTCCTACATCTGGGCAAGCCAACTTCCCATCGCCAAGCCTCCATGTGCCACTAGCCATAAGAAATACGATACCCTCCTCGGCCTCCAACTATCCCATAGGTGGTGCCAGAAGGTCCATTGGAAAGGCTTTGTGATGCTGTGCTCCGCCCAATGCCTACTACGTGACGGTGCCCAATCCATATTCTCTTGCATTAGTATGTGTCTGCCAATCTTGGTAGTGTACTCCAGGAACCTCGGTGGCTTCTACCACATTGGCTGGCCATAGCCACTCTCCCGGATCCCACTCCAGCTCATCAAGTGGCCTGTCTTCCCAAATCTAGAGGCGCCACTCCTTGAGCTCCTGCCAGAAGACAAAAGGGTCCAGCCACTATGTCTTCCCTTGAAGGACAATCACCTGGATCCTCCTCCATGAAAGGACAGCTATCCCCTCATCCTGCTGCCCTCTGTCAAGAGAGCCAGATGCCCCCCCTCCTGTACAGTGAAGAGGGTCCCAGGTGGAGCGCCACCCACTCTACCTGCTACTTGTAGGGAGATGCCTGCTGGTGAAAACCTAGCGGCCCATACCTCCCCGGGCTCTATTGGTTCTCGTATCGGGGGAGCAAGCCGCTCCTTAGGTATTGCTGTGTCTATCTTCCTTCTCCTCAGCTCCACTTCTCTGGCAGCTTGATACTTGTTGCAACACCTCCTCATCCACCATCCTGTACACCTCCCGCCATGTCCTGACGGTACGAGCTAGGACGGCCTCCCAACAAGCCCTCTGGATGTGGGGGATGCTTGCCAATCAATGCCCCTTCTCGATCTTTGACCTGGGGGTTCGAGATCACCGGTTGATGGTCTATCTTCTCCTTGCAACCTAGGGGGATCTGGATTAGGGCCTTACGGAGGCCCACCACACACGGAACAAGTTGCGTAGGGTAGGTGATTTGGGGGGGGGGGGGTGATCTGGGCTGACATAAAGATCCATCTTAGGGATAGCCTCCACTCACTGCCAAGCCTCAGTCTACAATCCTGAAGACCCTCCTGCAATAGAACCTTCCAGGTCTACCCTCCTGGTGTGAGGCCGCGAACAACTAGCTTGCCCAAAAGGGCCATACTTTGATAATCTGGGTCTATGATCCCAAGGTCTCCCTCTGACTGATGCCATACAATGGTTGCCTACGCCACCTTGGCCCTGGAATCGGTGGAGCCGTTTGACCCGGACCAAAGGAAGTTCCGCACTAGGCGGCGAAGCTGCACTACGTAGGATGAGGAGAAGCACCAACACGAGGGGATGTACCATGCCGTCGCTAGGAGGACTTGGTTAACCACAAGGGCTCGGCCTGCTAGTGAGAGGGGAGCTGGGCTCTAGAAGGTTAGCTTCCTCCGAATAGAATTAAGGACTGGAAGAAACTGCTGGGCGGGAGTGATGTCGAGTTTCACTTGGAACCCTAGGTAACGGACGGTCTGCCCTCTACTCACCCATCTAAATCCCAAGTGGACGCCACACTCCGTGCTAGAGTCTGGGTCTGTGAGGAAACCAATCGACTTTCGCCAGTTGATTTTCACTTCCGCTGTAGATTAGAACACCTCAAGAGCCAGCCTTAGTCTCTCCAGCATCAACTCATCGTCCTCTGTGTAGAGTGTTGTATCATCTATATACTCTGAGTCTAACAAATCGGTCTCCTCTCCCACGGAAAGCCGGAGACTGCGTAATCCGCTCACACGTGACCTAAGGAAGTGAGACATCGTCTCTGCAAAGAGTAGGAACAGGTATGAGGCCAGGGGGACAACCCTGCCAGACCAATCTCTCTAGCCCAAACTCCTCCCCTTGTCTACCACCTATGAGAACCTTGCTAGTGGCCGATCTGTAAAGTGTAGAGATGCCGCGAATCCAAGCTTGGGGGAAACCCAACCTCACCACGGTGCCCTCTAGGAAATCCCAGTCCACCCTATCATAAGCTTTCTCAAAATCCAAGAGTAGTACGGTTAGTCTCTTCCCACTGTGCTAAGTCCACTCTGTCCCCTCAAAGAAGGTGAATAGATTGTCTAGGATGCTCCTATCCTGGACAAAGATTGTTTATGTGTCATGGATGATATCTGGAAGCATGGGGCTTAGTCGCCTACCAATCATCTTTGCCAGTGCCTTATAGGCCACTGACAATAAGGTGATCGGTCTCCATTGGGAAAGCTCCAACTGGTCTGCCCCTTTGGGGAGAAGACTGATAAGGCCTGCTGAAAGACTCCCTCGCATGTGTCATGAAGTGAAAATCTCCTAGAAGGCCATCAGTAGGGGGTCCTTCACCACCTCCCAATAGGTAGTGAGGAAGGCCTTAGAGAGGCCATCCTCTCTTGGGAATTTCTGCCCGTCCTGTGTATGGAAAGTCTCCTCTAGTTCCTTCTCTGTGAAGGGGGCTAGGAGGGAGCATCCCATCTTTGTGACGAGGGACGGGATGTGATCCCAGACCTACTATCTACATCGGTGTCCTCTAGCTGAGGCTGTCTCCTGCTAGAAAAGGCTTGTGTAGTAGTTGGTGGCAATCTCCATCACCTCGTCTGGGCTAGAACGAGTCCTTCCATAGTGATCTCGAAGGCTGTGTATCTGCTCTCCTAAGGTGCAAGGCTAGTGCACCTGGGAAAACTCCCTGCACATCGTGTCCCCCTTTCCACGCCCAGAAAGCTGCTGAGGTGCGGAAAGAGAACTCCAAGCGCATGTCCTCTACGCCAGCAATGCCTACTCGCGCACGCACCTCCTGTGTGTGGAGGGTGGGATCCCCTGGTGCCTCCTATAATAATCTCTACGTGGCTGCAAGGTCCCGCCGGAGTGCTCTCTCCTCCTCCCAGCTCTACTGTCTGGCCTGTATGGTTGCCTCTTGGCAGATACTGCTCGACTCGGCCGCTAGGACCTCTGCAGCCCCACTCCCTGGTCCAAATCTGCTCTATTTGTATCGTCAGCTCCTCCCTCCTATTGAGTCAGGGATCCAACACAATCGTGTTTCTAGGACAGATGCTCGGGGTTCAAGTATCAAGAGAACTGGGCAATGTTTGGACAACGTGGTGCCCGCCAACTGCCCAATCTGGCCTCCACGAGAGCCTCCCCACTCTCCCACATAAAACCTGTCCAATTGCTCCAATAGGACTCCACCTAGCTGCCTGTGTCCCTATGAGAGGTCCAACGACCTCTCCCTCCTGTGGAAGGCAGGGTCTCTCCAGGCATTGCGTGCTCCTACTACCAGTAGAAAGACCTTCCATGCTTCTTGCTCCTCCCCAACCATGCCTTGGTAGTTTCTGCCTCTGCCCTGCTAGTCGCCCCAAGCCTCTAGGTTGTTGAAGTCTCCTCCAATGATCCAGGAGTCCACCTTTGGGAGTCTATCCACGATCTCCACCTAGAACTTGCTACGTGCCATAACCTTCGTAGGGGCATAGACATTGAGGACTCCAAGGCACGAGTTCCCAATATCCAGTATGATCCATAGAACCCTTCTTGCCACTATCATCCTGTGGTCTCATACATAGGCAGTGAGACTCGGGCCAATAGAGGTGCATACGTCTACACTCTTGCCGTGGGCACCTACGGTGTGCTCCCAGTAAGTGTGCAAGCTGCCTTGGAGTACCTTCCCTACCCGCTAGGCCTGGGTGGGAGTGAGCTTGTGATCTTGTAGAAGTAAGATGTCGATCCATCCGGTAAGGGTAGGCTGCAGCTCCTGCCGAACAATCAACTTCCTGGAACCACGTGCTCCACTGTAGTGGAGACTATTCACATTCTAGAATGCAAGGTGTAAGCTCATGAGGAAACCTGTGACTGACTGAACAGGCATCTGTTCGGTATGGAGGCTGCTGATGAGGAGTAAAAACTATGGGGCATGCAAGTATGCTTTGCCGCTGCAGGTCTGGACGGCGAACTCCGGTCCCCCATAGTGGCCCTCGGCCAGGGCCCTCGGCCAGACCATAGAGGTGATAGATGCTACAGGTGGTACTTTCAATGCATCTATCAGCCATGTTGAGAGTCGCGACTCTGTACACTAGTAGAAACGGGCCGCTTGTGCCAGGGGCCACTCGATCACATTCCTCGGAGCTCTCCATTGTGGAGGGGCTCGAAAGATAATGCTCAAGTGTGGGACCTCGGCACCAACCCACCAGTTAATGTCCATCATGCACGAACCAGTTAATGTCCACGAGTTAATATCCTTATCCCATCCACTGCGAGATGTGGTTTGCCACCTGACTCTTCAACTCCTTCTCTATCTGTGTCGTCATCTAATCCCCTGAGTGAGAGGACTGAAGGAAAAAAGCGTAGTTTGGTCCATTCGGTCGTGCTAGTAGATGGACCTTGCCCCTCCTTGACTTACGAACCATGAAGATCTCCACCTCTAGAGGCAGTGGGAACTCTCCACGGTCCGGAACTCTCAGGTAGGACCATGGGCCACTGCGGAAGAACTCCTGTGGGGACAACAACTGTGCCTGTCTCGAGAAAGTGTGACGGGCGGCAGAGGCAGATGAGCTGGTGGCTGTGTGGGAGGGGGAAAACTGCTAGTGTGAGGAGGACATAGGCGTGTGTGACTCATCACCTCCTGTGAGAGGGGAGGGTGGGCCTGGGGGGGATCACTTGAACCAGGTACAGATTAGGGGGGGTGCTCGGCAGGGGAGGTGGTGGGGGGGAAGAGGATCGAGGGATGGTGGGATCGTCGGAGGTACGTTGCGGATGTGGGGGGAAGGGCATTCCTAGAGTAGGCGATCTTATGAACAAACTACAAGGGGCTGCAATATTTAGTAAAATAGATGTTAAATCTGGGGGGTATGGGAGGTTGGGGGGGGGGGGGGGGTTTGGGTGTGGGGGTTGTGGGATCTCAGGTGAGGTAGTTTGTGGTGGGCGGGTAGTGGATGTGGGGGACTGCGGTCCTGCCAGGTGTGGTGCGCGTGGTGGATGTGGGGAGGGGGGGTGGGTGTGGGGGCTGTGGAATCTCAGGTAAGGTAGTATATGGTGCCGGTGGTGGATTTGGGAGACTGCAATCCTGCCGAGTAGGGCGGGTAGGGGGGCTGCGGAGTGCTTTGCTAAGGGGACGTTGCTCACCCTCCTGCTCCCTGTTGTTGAGGCTACATCTGAGGAGTTGGCTGCTGATCTCCTCTACTGTCTCCCTCTCTGTCGTCTCTAGATCCATGTGAAGCCGTTAGCGTCCACCTGTGGGCCTGTCGGCGGAGCCGCCTTGGCTCCGAAATACGTACAATCTACTGCTTGATGCCCAAAGTCGTGGCAGCGTAGACACTGCCCTAGTTGCTGAGTCACAATGACCTGTTGCCTAAAGGAGTAACCTCGTGCCTCAATCTCCAGGAACTTTGGTATACTCTGTGTCTTTCACGACCACTCGTACCTTTGGGACTCCTGCAGTTGTCACTGCATCCGTGAAGGAGGCAGGAAGAACTGTGCCGAAGACCCATCCAAAGTCCTCTACTAATTGGCGGTACTCTACCACCAATCCGGGGAAAAGTAAGGTGACTGGGTGTCTGAGAAATCTGTTGTGGAGCGCAAATGTGTCCACTGTGAAGCCGCTATACTAGGGAACCATGTAAATGACCCCCTTCGTGGAGGCATAGGGCAAGCTCTCCACTAACTCATGAGCTGCGTCCGTAGAGGTGAGTCGAACCATGAAGATCCCTTGGCCCATGAGGACTGTCTCCACAATCTGCGCTGTGCCAATTATGCAGCGTGGAGTGAAGCCAATCCCAAAGCTCGCCCTAGATGAATAGTGCCCTATTACCTGACCGAAAATCGCTATTTCTTTAAGGTCCAGCTCTGTGGCATGGATGGCTAAGAGCTCTTCCTGAGAGAGGACAACGTGCAAGGTGTTTGACTGGGGGGCACTCGCAGAATGTGCCGGCGTCTGACCAAAGTTTTCCATTGCATGACCTTGCACGAACGGGGGCGACACAGCTATGGAGGTGGGTGCACCGCGCGGGGGAGGGGGGGGTGCCAATTTTACAAGCTTTGGGCCACGTAGGAAGTCCCGGTGGCCAAGAGGGCGAGGGGGGGGGGGGGAACGTGAGGAGGAGGATTTGATGGGGGAGGGGGGGTAGTGCAGCGAGTCAGGGTGGAGGGGAGGCACAGCACTACGGGGGGCGACAGAAGAAGTGCTGGTGGAGGAGGGGGGAGCTGGCGGGAGAAGGGTGGGCACAACGCATCTGTTGTAGGGCAGTATAGTGCGACTGGACGGAGGGGAGGGAAGGCTGGGCGGCGGGAGGAGGGGGAGGCAAATGCTGTGGGAGGTGGGGGAGGCTCTAGGTGGGCGCGATGGTAGCGCTGGGTGGGTGCGAGAGCAGTAGAGGCGTGACAAGTTCGATCTCGTTTTTGGACCAGGAAAAAACACATGCATTTTCATCCACATATTGATGGTCAATCCAAGGAGGCTAACTCCACAATTTTGGATCTTTTAGAGTGCTATATATCACATCACAATGCATAGTGGGAACAATATTTTCCATTGGTTGAGTTTGCATACGATAATATGGTGTATAGTTTTATTGGTAAGGCTCCTTTTGAGGTGGTAGAGGGTGGTAAGAAAATACCCCCTATTTTGCACACAAAGAATAAGATCTTTGAGGCTGATCACTATGTGGAGAGCACGGATGCAGCTTATGACAAGGTTAATTATGCATTTCAAAGATCGTAGGATAAGCAAAAGAGGGCAGTTGATCATCATAGACATGCTTGGCAATTTGCAAAGGGCGATTATGTATTGTTGCATTTTGAAAAGGCAAGGCTGAAAGAGATGAAGGGTAAAGAGAGATTATACCCAAAGCTATGTATGAGATACTATGGGCCCTATTCCAAGTGTTGAAGAGGATCAATGGTGTATGTTATAGGCTGAAATTGCCTCGATACCAGTGGATACACAATGTCTTTCATGTGAGTTTATTGATACCTTTTCATGGTGATGTGCGAGGGGATGTATATGCTGAAATTCAGCCTGAGGTTGAGGAGATGGATGAGATATTGGTACCTGAGCAGATATTGGCACATAACAAGTTAAAGATCCGGGGTAAGGTTTCTAGATGGTATTTGGTGAAGTTTCAGAACTATTCACCAATGGATCCCAAATGGATGGAGAAGGATGACTTGGCAAACCATCCTCAATTGTTGTAGCTTTACCTTGATGCTTTCTAGTTAGATCCGAATTTTGGTCAGGCTTAGTCAAGTTCAGTAGAGCAGGTGTCTATAGTATTACTTAGATACTCATGAGGGAGCTAGCACCTCTATTTCTCAATGATGGATAGCTCTAGATGTAGTGGATCTTGGATGTATTCATCATACATTCAGGGTATTGTAGCTAATAGTGTGTTTGCTAGGAGATTAGTCACTATGTTTGGTGTACATATGGTATGGTTTATTATCTACAGCTATGGAACTATACATTTACATCACTTTATGCTCGGTGTAGCATAAATTATGATTAGCATTAGATCATTGATTTTGGATCATTATAGACTATTTATCGTATATTGATTTGCGGTAAATGGTCATTAGTTTTTAGTGGTATTCAGTTGATTGTATGGATAGCAGCATGTGTTATGATTGCATTGATGTTTCAACCATGGATTATGCTATACTATGGCTTGGTTTTGCTAGATCAGTTGAGCTCATGAGTCATGGATACATCCCATGATATTTTGGCAATGCTCTTGAGATTCTTGGTGTGTCTTATGCTATGTTAATCTCGCTGATAATTTAAGTATGTGTTTGATAGTAGCATGGTTTGACAGTAGTGGCCAATGTTGTCTTTAGTATGATACCTTGAGAAATTTCTAGTATAGTACTTTGCTTTTGATGCATCTAATAGTGCAATCGGAGACAATTGCAAGGATTCAAGGGGGAAAGGCTGTCACAAGGACATGAAATTTCATTTGCTTTACTGAACATTCAGATTAAGTTTCAATCAAATGTTTAAGTATGTGGTGCACATGTGAAGTGCAGTTGAGATTATTTTATATTTATAAGACAAGGACCCGAAGAAATCAGTGGATGTCAAAGGAAAACATTTTCTTAAGTAATGTTGCACAAATACTATGTGGTATTAGGTGCCAGAAATTGGCCTAAAACATTTTATTAGCTTCATAAGTGTTAGTTTTGGTGACACTAGGGATTTGGTATTTAATGGTACTTAATGCTAATCTAGGGGCTAAAGAGGACTAAAAAATACTTGGTAGATGAATTGGCCTAGCCCATTTAATTATTGGTTGGTTAGACTTATTTTCTTGACATTTCAATAATTATTAAATTAATTATTGGTTGGGGCTAAAGTTGAGTTTGGAAGGGTACTACTTAGCAAAACTTGCCCACACAAGTGGGAAATACGTTTGTGGGAAATACGTTTTTGAGGTTGGGGGTGATAGAGAGAAGGTCATTCTAGCTTTATGCAAGTTGAGAGATATAGAGAGAAGGCATAGCTATTACAATAGTTAATAGGCCATTTCGAGCTAGGAAGAGATCCTCTGGGAGCTGGTGACATACCTGAAAGAGACTAGAGTAGCAGATGATAGCCATTTGAGGGTTGTTTTAGCTAAACAAACATCATGTTGGGCATGTTCCACCAATGGGGACAACTTTCATGGCTATCTAGACAGGATAACAATTGATTTCTTCCATTTTCTCAGGAGGACAGAAGGCTGATTTTTCTCTCTATTCAGCATTCTCTCTCATTCTCTAGCCATTTTCCAGCCTTGCTCCCAAAATCTCAGCATTCTAATCCATGGAGGCTGAGAAATTGTACTTTTCTCTGTGTGAATCCTAATTCATAGTGTAATAGAAATTAGGGTTTGTCAACAACCTTGGGAAGAGAGCTGGAGATTGAAGCCTCAAGACTTGAATTTTCAAGGCAGAGAATTTATTCTCAGCAAGATTCAAGTGAGGGACTGGCCAACATTCGAATTTGGGGAAAATTTCATTTCCAAAGGAATCAGTGAAGGCCCATTGCCTTAGCAAATCAAGGGGCAAATCAGTTTGAAGATTTGGTGGTCATTATTGATAGCAAGAGGCTTTTAGATTGCGAAGGGGATTGAAGGAATCCCATGACTCTAGCCCTCTTGATGCCTTGGAGTCTTTGTCTTAGTTCTTGAGCCGACGGCTCAAGGAAGGCAAACTACTCCCCATAGTAGAAGCTACTTGTCAAGAGAACCTCCCCCAAGAGGGGAAGGTCCTCTCTTCAATGGTGTGGCATCTTCCTATCTTGAGTAGCTGTTTGAAGAGGTGTGGCTGCCTCCACTTCTCTTCAAGAGTGGTTGGGTTAATTTGGCGAAGTTGTGAGGGAACTTATCTACATGCTTGTATAGTAGATGCAGTGAATTTGACCTCGAAATTGTTTCCAATCCTTGTAGCTTGGATGTGTAGAGATATCTAGTGTTTGTATCATCAAGCCTTTTAATATTGAACAATACATGTTCTGAAGTTGATGAAGAAGCCATAATAACAATAATATGTCCTATACACCAAATGTCCAAGGTCTTCTCAATTGCCAGCTCAAAAGAGACCAATTGGTTGCAATAGGAGTGTTTTGTAGAGCCAAACAATGGCTAAAATAGCATCAATAGCCCAAAATTGATACTAAAGGTAAACAATACATTATTTAATTAGTCCTTGCTGAATAAGCTTCAAAACAAGACCTTAATCACCTCAAATAGTAAGATAATCCATTTGCAATGAGTAGATTTCAAGCTATTGTCCTAACCAGAATAGTTCTGGTCTGTTTAAAATAGAGAACTTAAAATTGCACTAAATCAAATCTCTAATTACCCAAACCTATCTAGGCTGCCATGGTGCACCACGAGCAGGAGCAATAGTTGCTAACCTCCATAGTAGAACTTCTTCCATGACCCCTTGCTTGGAAGAAGGCCTGTCACAATAAGCTTCACCATCAATGCTCAGCTCTGAATGTCTAGGTCAATAATACCTAAACCACCCCTGGATTTGGGCTGAATAATAACATCCCAAGCTACCTTAGCCCTCGCTGATCAAATGGGATTCTTGAGCTTCACCTAGCCAATGCATGACTTAGAGAAGGCCCAACAAGAAGTAATAGACCTCATGGTGACCAACGAAACTTGATTTGCCACAACTACCCTTATTGCTAGTGATAATCTTGATGTGCTCCAATATAATAGCTTTTGCCATATGCTAAGTAGTAGGGATGCCAACTATTACTT